>NC_071341.1:16983750-17610000 GCF_027744825.2 Synchiropus splendidus | reverse complement strand
CTAATCCTCCACTAATCCAGAAGAAATGCAAAGCTGAACCCGAAGACATAAATGTAATCTCAATTCTAGTATTTGATTCTCAATGCAAATCTCCAGCCTAATCCTGCTCGGTGGGGAGGAAGTGTGCCGGCGAGACACTCACAGTGGACCTCCAGAACCTCGGTGGTCATGTCGGGAGTCGGCAGGGACACGTGCTCGACGCTGCAGGTGTATGCCACGCCGTCCTCCCGTCGGTCCACCTGGAATCGCAGGCTGCTTTTCACCACGAAGGATTTCCCTACTGCGCTCACCTCCTTCGAGCCTGTGGGCGACAGAGCAGGGCCAAATTAGCACGCGTGACTTCAGGCAAATCCAATGGAGCACATAATTATTTCGGCCCCCGAATCTAAAAAGTTCTAGTTTGTCTTTTCCTGAAAGCTGCAGAGTTGTTTTCTCCCATCAATCTCCTCTGAGGGCCAGACTGGTTGCTCTTTGAAAGTCGAGTCAAAGTAGAGTGAGAAGCCGAGGAAGTTTCAACATTGACTCGCTTGGTTGGACGTGTTTGCTCCTGAAGGACCGGCTCTCAAGCATCCCAGTCATCACGTACAGAAGAACAGCTCCCGCGGCAGTGTGCCGAGGAGTTTCTTCAACCACAACTTTTGCTTTTTACCCTCGCAGTTTTGTGCCCAAATATTCTTCCATCAAAGCAGATCACATTTCCCGTTTGTTTTGTCGATGCTGCATTTTTGTCACACACAAGTGGAGGTCAGGAAAGGTGCAGCTCGATAGATACACTCCGCCTGGGGAGACGGTGAAGACCACCTCAGGTACAGGACACCATCCATTCACTGCTAATGGAGACCACAGCGCACCCTGGCGTTCCCCAGGGTTCAGTTATTGGTCCTTTTTCATTTGAGCCACACCAGCTGAGACCTTGTCTCTGCGTCCTGCTGATGAAATTTAAACAAGTCAGCGACGTCCATGGAGAAACTTGCTCCTTAGATCTACTTTGAGTCGATACCATAGCTTGTGAGTCACGAATCAGATCCATTAATAAGGGAGGAAAAGTCAAGTGAATTCTTGTGAATTGCCAAACTCATGCCTTGTGAGAAAGTTTTCACTCAACAGGAAGTGACTCAGACTCATGGATTGCTTATTGACCCATAGCAAGAGAACCACTATGTCAAGAGGGAATTCAGCTGTCAGGGAAGTAACACGTCTGGGGCAACAGAGTTGCAGCTTCAGAATGTTTCAAGAGACGTCAATTGGAGGCCATATTTTCTGGCGACATGACGATCGTGGCAGTTTTTGGAATTCACAGAGATGATGATGCCTCTGGAAGATCTGATGGACCCAGAGACGGCGACGACCAAACCTTTTATTTCTCTGATATACATCCACTGTAGATAAAATTCACCTTCTCCATTGCACCGTGTTGACTTACCATTAACTATGGACCCACTCCCAGCAGACAAATCTGCTTTTTTGACTTGCGACTTGACCAGCAGGGGAAAAGCACTAAAGCCTGGAACCAGTGACTTCATGGGGTACAAGGACCATGACAAGTGTGCCAAGTGAGTGTACAGTAATGGTGTCGCTGGGGAGTGTGAGGTAGCATGTACAAGAGAAGCTCGTCGACATATGATTTCCAAGAACTAGAATACATCACAGAAGGCATAAAAATAAGTAACAGAGCGGTAGTTCAGTTATAACTCCGGCTAAGATAGAGAAACATTATACCCAGGAGGAGGGGCAAAGTGACACACTTTCTCTCAAAGGCCCTTGGTGATGGTCACTATAACCCGAAGCTTATCTGTGACACCAAGACCAAGTAGGTTGTAGGAACTTGCTGGTGAACTCTCTTCTATCAAAACCAAGTGGACGGCAATTTGGAAGCCTGAAAACAAGAAAGAAACTTGAGTGAGCTAATGGTTCCCCCTTCAGGACTCATGCTGAGTCTTCAAAGTGTGGCTTGCCAAGAACAAGATAAGTTATTTAAACGATACCAAGAGTGATGCGACCCCATGCACCCGACACATCCATCCCACACTGTGACTCTTTATCCTGAACCAGATGAAAGAAACATTCTTGAGAACTTTGTGACGACGGTTATGAGTTTGGTCTGGAGCTACTCATCCAGGGACTGATGGATATTTCTGCCGTCCTCTGTCAATCAATATTCTCTCCTCCTTATTCACAAACACACACCCTGACTCTCGTGCACACATGAGAGGCACAAATTGTTCAATCCCCTGCTCTATTAAATACAGAATCCCTCCGCAATGAGCCCCAGATCATCCGTATCATCATCATTTTGGGCTGATCTGTTCCACTTGCTTCACCCCACTGACTCAAAAGAGATATTCATATTTTGAAATAGTGATGGAAGCATCGTCCTGCTTTCGCTCCAGTTGCAGTGTGGAATTATTTTCATTCCAGTTTGTCTGAGGGTTTGGGCTTTGACCACAATAATGAGCAACAATTTGTTATCCTTCACAGACTGGCGATGGGGGAACACAGTCAGGGTGCCATGTTCCGTGGCGTCCTGTTGTCAAACCACTCCAGACGATTAAGGTGTTGAAGAGAAGTCAATTATCCAACTTGAGATTCTGGAAAACCGCTTGCAGCAGTAGAGTCCAGTGAAGGCAGTACACCCTTCTGATCATGATACAGTTCATGCTATATGCAGATGATGTTGCTAGGGTAGCTAAATTCAGGTCTGGGCATCAACACAGGCCCAAGCTAAGCCCCCGTTGTCTCGATCTGCCAGCTCTGGGAACAAGCAAAACCAGCTAAAAATTGATTTTATTTTCTAGACATGACTGTACAGCAGTAGAGAAGCCTCGACTTTGGGAAGGACTGCAGCTCAGATTTGGTTGAAAGAGCCAAGTTGTCATGTTCCGTGGTTCTTTTCATGCTTTTACTTTGTTGTTGCCTTTTTCGCTTCTGTGTTTTTCACCAGCTTAATGGCCGTGCAGCTGGATCTTGTTTGCTGATCAAGCTTCCAGGATTTCTACACCCGAGTTCCAGTCTGCGTGGCCAGATGGTCGCCTTGCGTCCAACTCCTTTGATTCCTCGCTTCTCTCATTGCCCTGTTTCTCAAGATTTTTGATAGATAGATAGATAGATAGCTTGACGACTTGTCTCAGCCGCCTCCTTAGTTTCTCTCACTCCTTCGTATCCGCTATTGTTGCATGCATTGGGGTGACGGTCGTACGCGTAACGGAATTGTTAGTGATGGGAAGATGAGGCTTCATGAAACAATGTCCTTATTATCAGAGTCTCTGCTCTAAACTCTTTGGATTTGAACAAGCATTTCAATTAAACATCATCTCATTTTTAAGCCAACAGTGCTACCTACTGAGCTCTAAAAATATGGACCCCATTTCATGAAGCCTCACTGGACCATCACTAGGACTGGTACATCTTGTTGGCTCTCACAATGTGAAAAACTCCCCCTATATTCCCTCACCGACAGTTGAGGAGGATCACAAACTTTATGGAAGACGGGAAATCTCAGCATGGGGGTGAACTCTTGGCAGAGGGAGTCAAAATCCTAGCGTGGGTGGCCCCTATTCTCTGTGTACCCAACTACAATAAGTGCCAGCATACTGTACGTGTGTAGCCATTAGTTTGATGGTATCTGAACAAAATGGTAGGGGTATCACACCATTTTTTCAGAATTATAAGAGACAGTGAACACTGTCAAGAGTGAGCAGTACTGAGTACAAACTCAGTGGATGCAGTGTGAGAGGACACGACTCTTTTCACTAAGGTCTGACTGAAGTGATGGATGAGTTGCTCAACATTTCATTTCAATTATCCTGACTACCTGTTGAATATTTGATGATATTTGGAGGCAAAACAACTTTACAGCAAACTACTTCCACTCCACGTATTGGCTTCCAAGGGCCAGATAGTCGGCGCCTCTGATATCGAAGCTCCTTGACGCTTCCTCTCATTTGAGGGGTCGCCTGCAGCATCACAGCCGCCACAGAGGAGCTGTCAGTGGGTTGTGAGGCGGCTCCGAGCGTCGCCAGAGAGCAGACACATGCAGCGATTGTCAGAATGTGCTCAGGTGGTGCCAAGAAGAAGCAGATTCCAACACTCAGGGCACTCCGTTTTTCAGGTATTTTTTAATGAGACGCCTCAGTTGCTGCATCTGATTTTACCGCCTGTGAAACATTAGCTATACTTTTTTATATCGGGACGTAAATGTCTCCCCGAGGATATTTGGAGATTAGTGGAATGTGTGTCCTCCACTCTGGATGCGTTATCGATTGTCTTTTTTTCCACTTTAGTTTTGGTTCTGACCAACTTTTTTGCCCGTGACTTTGTCACCAGAGGTTTATTGTTCATTATTGTTGTGTTTTCAGACCACTAAACCAAAGCCAGTGCAAACAGAGACCAGGACCAAGACTGCAGAATACAGAAGCATAAATCTATGACTCAGACACCCACATTCTATTTCCTAATGCCAAAGAAACGGAGGGCATTTTTTCCCCATAAATCAAGAACTGAAATGCTTTCATTGGAACAAACTGGTAGTTTGTTCTGCATCCAGTTTTGGTCTTGGACTCTCTGTCTTGATTCAGTCTCTGGTTAGGTTGTCTTTTTTAATGTCTTCTGGATTGCGTGAATTAAATCCAGAGCCAAGTTTTTGCTCAATATGCTTGAAAGAAACTAATGCCTTTTACATGTACTAACAAGTGTTGTTACAGGTGTTTTTCAAATCTTTCTTTCATGTATAAAACAAAACCGAAAAATACAACAATTCAATATGATGCACACTGTGTTTGTTTCTCTGAGGAAATACCAATACAATATTTTTTTGACAACAACACTTCCAACTATTGGAATAGTTTACTGTTCATCTATGACTTGGAAGCCTGATCGTCCATGGATAGAAGATGTTGGGTGCCTGATGCCTCTGTCTCTCCTGCAGGAGGGCAACAGATCATATACAGTAGACCAGGCTGCGATGGATTGGTACGCTTCTTGCTTGCCCTTTTACGCCTGCAGGCCCATGCAATATCCTCCAGAGAGGGCGCACTTACTTAGTTAAAAAAAGCTTGTATTGGATGAGTAAAACTTCTTTCTTTCAAAAATATGCAACTGCAAATGTTGTACATTCAGTTCCGGAGCTCCTCAGGGAATAGTCCTGGCTCCTCTCACACATTTTAGAATGCTATTTCCAGAAGTCAGTTTTTTTTTTTTGATTCAGCTTAAGTTTTGGGAGGCAGCAGGATGTAGGTGGATCTTGTCTTAAGGTCTATTTATGCTCCATACGCACATGAACACAGCCTTCTATCCGTGCTCTGCCTTCATTGCCTCTGTATTTCTGCTAGTTTCCACAAAGCTTACAGATTCCGGCCAAACAGTAGCAGCAGTACCACCGGGGCGCAGTGTTGCTGTTGTAACCCGATACGTAGCTCTAATGAGACATGAAGAAGACATAACAATGGTGGAAATTCTCCGTCCTCCAGTGGCGATAATTTGAACAGCCTCACCAACCACAGCCTCCATCCCCTCTTTTGTGCAATGGGTACATTATCAATACTTCTTCCACAGTCACCATGTTTGTTTTGGAGTTTGTAACATACACAAAGTGAGCACTCTTAAAGAAGCTACGTTTATGGGGCACTGACATCATTCAGCCTTACTGAGCATGAGCAAGAACAGTGTTGCTCTTTTGACACTGTTGTTTCAACACTGTAGACTTGACGCCTGTGTTCACTCTGGTCTCGGTCTCTCCCACCGCATTGGTCTTTGTCTTGGTCTCTGGATGCTCTGTTCTCGACACGTTCTGGTCGACAACACTAGCCTTTTGGCTCAGCTCTTTCCACACCAGACATTTAGTTCCAGCATTTAAATCAATCAATTTACACCCTCCAGAACCACCAAGTCATCCAATGTCTGGCTGTCTGTGCCACAAGTTTCCACCCGAAACCACAAATGTAATTTATTCTTGAAAGCATCAGTACACATATATACCTTCCTCTGCCCCAAACTCAAATCCTAAAAATTGTTATTCCAGGTTTCATAAAACCACTTGGGCAAATAAAACCGCTGTGCCGCTTCGACTAGTCAAAAAGAAATAAGAAACAAAGGCGAGACTGCAGGGCTCGACTTAAAAACTTCATTTCCATGTCAAAGTGTCAAAGAGAGAGGATGTCAATCAGAGCTCCCCATCTGAATCTTTTGTAGGTGCCGCTTTAAAGCTCCCCTCAGAGAGACGATGTGCTGGGAGCGGCATGTTTTTTTTTTTTGCCACTGGTTGTTCTGCAGTGGATCATTGCCACCGGTACGTGCTGTCAGTCAAAGTTATCCTCACCGGGGGAGCAGCAGCAACAGCAGGTGTAATGGCGAAAACATGTCATATTTATTTCATGCTCTGATGATTTGTTTTCTCAACAATTTATATTAGAGGCACACGCCGCATTACAATCCACAAAATGCAACTGTCAACCCGAGTCAAATAATTTGTTGGCAGGGTATGGGGGCCATATAAATTGCTTGTGTTGCTGAATGACAGCTGAGCTTCAAATTGTAATCTGCTGAGGAACAAAAACACGACGGCGCTTGCATACCGAACGTGGACTGTTTTGTTTATTCATTTCAGCAGTGTAGAACATTTCAAGCCAGTTCCTCTTCAGCGGTGAGTCAACTTCACTGAAGTTTCAGCGTTATGCTAATGTGCACAGTTCGTGTTCGACCTAGCTTAATTCCCCTCTGGCATTGGCTGTTGCTAATGGTAAACATTTAGACTGGATTTGACTCTGCAGTTTCTCTTCTTTGATGCAGTGATTTTATTTTAGGAGATAGTCACACCAGACAAAACTCTGATCAGTTTTCATGCAGCCTACTGTGTTTTTCATAAAATGTATTTCTTGACTGTATCTCTCTGGCACTATGTCAGTCTTACCTCGTATCGGTCACACGACTTGCCGATATGACAACACCTGCGTCGTAAGACCTTAAGAATTTGCCGTTCCAATTTACAATGCTTTCATAGAAGTCGACATTAGCAGTTCCAGCCACACTACCCTGCTTGTACAGGCATGATCGAATGTGTTAGCCAACAACGCTTCAATAGCAACGTGGTGCCAGGAAAGAAGGAAGGAAACTGTTGAAAATTCCAAGAAAATGTCCTTTTTTTAACCTCACACCAGCACTGTGTTTGAGCGGGAATCTATGTCTGTTGAACGACCGTGGCATGGTCCTTCTTTCTAAAACAGGGGGCACAACTAGAAGTGAAACCAAGCATGGTTGGTGTGCAGAAGCCAAATCTGAGTTGCAAGTGAGACACATTTCAACAGCACTGAAAACCTTTCTCCGGTCCCTGGAGATGCAAGAGCTTGGAATTTAATACTAGTTTAAAGCAGAATGAGACGTCTGCACTCTATTTTTTTCTGCCTATGTTTTAAAAGTCAATTTCATTTCATAAGTTGACCAGTGCCAGCACTGCCCACAACCCTGAACAGGTCTAGGTGGTAGTTAACTGAAGATGTATGTATGTACTTAGTCAGCTATTGATGGAGATACAAGTGTGTAACTATTGCTCTTAAATTTCCTAAAAAAAATAGATTATAACAATGTGTTTTTGAGGCTAAAATCAACCAAAGTGTTAAGGAAGGAAGCATAAGCCTCAAGTTTGGAAAGCTAAGTCGGGGAAGTCAGGGCGAACTAAAGAAGGTAAAAGTTTGTCATAGGAAGCTAGTGGCGGACAGAGCCCAACAGAGAACCTGCTGTTTGCTGTTTGAGGGAATAATTGGAGCGATAGAAAACCTCAAAGCTCACCTCAATGTGGACTAAAGTTTACAATGTGACTTGGCACATGTGGGGCAGGAGATTAATGGTGAACTGGACAACTTTGCGGCAGACATCCGAACTCTGGCCCAAAGGGTCTGTGAGAAATGCTCTGAGCCAAGTCAATTGAGAGACTGACTCCATCACCAGAGACGTACGAGACAGAATCTGAGGGACCTGCAGTCCTGCTCCAGTACCTCCAGTACGTTGAGTTTCCCTCAACATTTCATGAGGGAACTGTCACAAGATAAATGTATGAAACCTAAGATCCAGTATTCAAAAAACCCATATCGGATGGCCGATATTTCAGCAAGTTTTTATTTGCTATTTCTTCCTTAGGTTCCATCATCAATGAATCACTCACCCAGTCACTTTTTCATATCAATTCTTCCTGTAGGCTCTTGTTAAACAGTGCTGGTTGGTTATTTTACACTCTAGTTACAAGGGCCGCAACGAGCCATGCTGCCTTCGTTTGTTTCTCCTGGAAATTAAGTTTGCAGGCAAAACAGAACTAATGAATCTTGCTGCTTTAAGTCGGCTAGTCATTAGAAAACACAACGTTTTCCTTGTTAAGAAAAGAGAATGGTTTCTATCATCCCTTCAGGCAGGAAGTCTGATTTAGATCAAAGAGATACATGCCATTTATCTTTAGGAATAATGTGCCGGGGAGTGTTTCTGCCACTTTGTTGTCGGCTGCCTGGTGCTAACAGGGACCTTTCCCCAATCAATAGAGAGAAAAAGCATGTTTACTGCAGTCTGGAATCCAACTGGTGCAGCGGATTAGTGTTAGAAGACGTTGAATCTAAAAGGCTCTCATGATCAGAGTTGTGCTCCGAGGTGGCGGTGAGGAAGTCCAAATATTTCCATATGTAAATCCGTGTCATCAAGGGCAGCACTCTTTGTGCGGTTATCTATTAGCGCCGCTATTCCTCCGTGTGCTGTCCTCTATTAGTGCGAGGGCGACCTTTGACCCCTCCCTTCGTCTGGCTCGGGTATGAGTTGTTGTACTCGTCCGGACGTTAATAGCAAATTAGATGAAAAGCCCGATTCGTGCGCCTCAGGAAATTGATGTTACCTTGCTGCTACTAAGCGGAACTTTCCCGACACACTGGGCACTCAAAAATAAATGTGTTGTGTCGCTGTCAGACAGGAAGTAACATGTCAAGCTGGGGATTTGTTCAAGATCAGATTTGTTTTTCAGTGAGGTCAGAAAAGATAGTGTGCTGCAGTCAGCTGAATGAAGACAAATGCTTGACTGAACAGTGTTAAATATGTAATACTATTATGTGAAATAGTTTTTTGCATCTCAACCTGAGAGCATATGGACACTTTCACCTGAGAGGTCACTGGTTTCCCGCGCCAAACCAGCTAAAGGAAGGTCACACGGCGGGGGGTCAAATGAGAGGTTACTTTTCTAGCACTAGCTGAAACTTTAGTCCATAAATAGTTTTCCTAAAATGCCTTCACATAGTCAACACAGATGCTGCACAATGTGCTAGTTCTTGTAAAGGTGAAATAGCAAACCAGCAGGTTGAAATAAACATTTGAAAAACTGTCGACCGATTTGCTTACTGGCCTCCACCTTTTCCATCTCCTCCAGTTTCGCGTCTGGAAGCAATGCACTTTTTTTTTCAGTTAGTTGAGTTCCATTGGCTGAGAGCGTCAGTGGAGCACACTGCAATTCCACACAGCAATCTGGGAATATTTCATGGTAAAACACTTATGTCTTGACGCCTTTTACTGTGAAAGAAGAGTGTAAACACGCCAACGGAGGTATTCTTTCCTCATATTCTTTCTTTCATTTTGGAGGCTGTGCGTCGACCCATTCTTCGCGACGCTTGTCATAAACTCAACACAGACATTGCGTCTTTCACCCCGCCATGTACCGCAGGATTGACGACTCCCACGTGGAAAACAACCACTCGGCTCTGCTCTGCTTCCACCTTCCCGTCTGAAATTGAAAACTCCACTTCAGTTCTGCCTCAACTCCTTCACCTCACCCTGTGGAAATTCGGGGTAAGTCCCATTGGCTTGTTTGTGCAACGTAGCCCCCCGAGTTCCTATTTCATTTGGCCATGAACGCGTCATCTCATGTTCATGGCAGGCTGAACATCTGAGGTGAGTAGCAGAGCAGAGATTAACCTTTTCAGATGGAAAATGTCTTTTAATCCATGGATGCATCTAGGTGTCAACTTGTAACGCGGAAGGCTGCCTTTAGCGTCAGTATAGGGCGCAAAAGTCCACTTTTAAATGTCAATATATTACGCCACAGGAGTGAGGATGGAGGATGCTAGAGGAGAATGATCTGAATAACTTTCATATAAAACATGAAAACCATTCTGTCCAGTTATGAAATCTTCGGCTGCTGGGAGCCTGAAAACCAACTCCATCATGGCGACAGCCCCGCCAAGCCTTCACCGCGCCTGACCTCGAGTGACCAGCCGAAGTTGAAACCTTCGATATTCATTCCGCTCACAACGGAGGACAAAGAAAAACAGAGATTATCTGGCTGCCACTGGAGATGGACAGCCGGTCTGGTTGCGGTGCCGCGTGTCGGCTCAGCGCCGGCCCTTCAGGAGTCTACGTGCATGTCATCTTAACAAGAGCGCTTCATATTCAGACCCCTCAGCCATCAATCATGGTGCCATGTCGGGCCGACGCCGACAGAACCACCAAGGAAACGCTCTCTGGTGCAAATCTTCAATAAAGAGAAAGTGTCACCGAGAATCTCAGCCGGCTGCGTAACATTAAAGAGGCGCGTGCAGTTTACCTCCGCCATCAAATTGGAGGGAAAAAATTCATTTTCCGTTTCTTAATCTCCCTGTTCCGCCACCAGCAGAAATACGAGGGCGATAAAAGCAGTAAAGACACAAAGAGCTTCAGATGGTTTACAAGAAAGAGCTGGAGAGGCGTGAAAAGTTCTGCAAGGTTTATTGTGATCAGCGAACGCCACTGTGAGCCATCTGCCGCTTGATGTCTGTGTCAGCCAGGTGAGGCTGAATGCCCTCCATCACTTTTAATGGCTGCGCTGCCACGGTGAAACGGGGGCGCAGTCACCGTCTGGGGTGAGGGGCTTGGGAAAACGTCTCTGGGCTGATGAAACTTTAACGCTGCTTTTGGAATTATTTAAAGATGAAGCATTTCAAACGGGAGAATAACACGGACGCAGCTTCCGTTCAGTAGAACATCGAAGTGAACCAACTTTCAGTGTGGAATCCAAGAACCTCGACACTGAGGTGTTGATCGGGAAAATACTGTGATGCTATTTCTTTTATCATCCAGTAGGACATGTTCGACACCAGGGAAGAGTTTGCGCCCAAAGTGTTGTTTAGCTTTTCCTCTAGGAAAATCAGACGTGACACAATACAGGAGAGGAAGATGGTTGTGTTTGCAGTTCCACTTTCATTTCCATTAATCATGAATTTAGTCATATATACTTCCAAATTTTACCAGTCCTAGTATCCCGTACATCCCAAGCTTGGGAATGAATGAAGGCACAATTTCATAAATCTGATAAATAAGATATAATTGACAACAAATAATGATCAGTTTTATGATTTTATATTATTGTTTTATCACTACAAGTTTTTTATTAATTTGCATCATTTCCTTCATTGATTTGCATCATATTATTTTTTTTTATTTTGATTTTATACATTGTTCAGTTATCCTTGATAAATTGTATTTTATTATGTATTTTGATATTTTTTTTATATATATTTTTTAAACTCAAAATCTCTCTCAGATAATTAAGTTTGTCATTTCAATATTTTTCTTTAGTTGCATAGATCCATATGGGACACTAGTTTAGCCATGGATCATTGATGCATGTGTAACATGAAGGTGGATATATTTCTTTCCATTTATATTTCTACTTTTATTTTCTTAACTTTATTTATTTGCACTTCTTTAGGAATTTAGTATATACAAAAGTGAAAATTGTTAATACTAAAATCACCATTGTATATTAATTATTTTTGTAATAATTATTGAATATTAATATGTATCAATCATGCTCAAACATTGGTCAGTCATCCTGGATAAATTTTATATTTTATTTTTAATATTTTTGAAATATATATTATATAAAGATTTGCATTGCTCAAAATCTCCTGATGACAATTTTATTAAATAAATAAACCCAAAATTGCAATTATATCTCATCTTATTTGTTTTGTTTTTAAATTGACCTTTTATCTTTTTTTGTTTATCTATTTATTGTTTTTTTTCTAATTATTATTATTTTACCACAATAATTGAACATCATTCCAACTTTTCATTTCAGCAAATTATTTTTTGTAATATCACCACATCTACATATAAAAAGGTATACGTTGTTGTAAAGGAAAACTAAATGGGAACTACAAGTTTGAAATAAAAGGCTTACGACGTGATGCAACCTCTCCAGTCTCCAGTGTCTCATTTTAAAAATGCAGTCTATTTTGAGCCAGGTTTCCGGGAAATGAATAAATTATCATAAACGTGCCAGGTGGGACGTTTCCTGAGAGACAAACTTGAGTTCTCCGCATCTCGGTGCGTGTGTCAGAGAGAGTTCATGTTGGTGGCGTTGAGGGAGGAAAGTAGGGGTCATTCATCACACCTACAGGAAAGCGTGAAACGCTGCAATGTTCAGACGAGCGAGACAAAACACGCTCATCCCTGCCACACCAAATGCGAGCTTCACAGCCGGCTTGTCCAGTTCCCCTCAAATGCTCCCAACAAAACCCCTGAAGTCAAAGCGCCACACAAGAATCTGGACTCACTTACCTTGGACCTCTTTGTCATTCCGGAACCACCGGATGGTGGCGGCCGGCTTGCTGCCCAGTGTGGTGCAGGTGAGAGTGATGGAGTCGCCCTCCAAGGCGGGCTTGGTGAATCCGGTGATCTCTGGTCTTCCTGGCACTCCTGCCGACGACCCAGTCACACCATGAGTTCAGATCACTTTCCATAAGAATAATGCTCTCAAAAAACAGTTCGCTTTTGTCATCGGACAGTTTGCGATTCTTGGGACTTGAGGGACTCTCAAGACTTTAAATGAGTTTACCAAATCAGGGTTTCTAACTTACAAGTCAGACTTCCTAGTTCACACTGCAGACTTCCTCCCATGTTTATTTCGGACACAATATTTCCTCATTTCTTTTCAGGTTCACTACTGAATCAACTGTGCTATTTGACCCAGTTGAAAAGAAATATTGGACTTCCTGGATCTTTTTCCATCAAGTGCCCCTACATTTCCTTCCCCCTCTTCTTCTTCTTTTCCCTCCTCCTCTTCCACTATCTTGTCCCTCCTCCCCCACTTCTTCTCCGAGTCTAACAAGTCTGGCCATGATTCCATAGCCATGACAGTTCACACCGACATGTTTAAAGCTATTAAAGTAGGGAGGCGCTAGAAAAGTTAGCGGAAGTTATTAAACACAACATGGTAAGTCGCCGTGACATTCTGAAATCACTTGTTACTTTACAGAGACGACTTGGAGGAGACGATAGTGTCGAAGGCATCTGGTGGACGGTGTGCAACGTGTGACGCCCACAACCAACTATCTAGCGTTCCAGCCTTGAATCAACTTTTCAGTAAACCAAACCAAGTTTTTCCCATCTGAATCCACTGGCAGGTTCAAAATTACTGGAACTGGAACGGAAGAAACCAAGATGTTTTGTCAGTTTTGGACTGATGTAAGTGTGTAGTTGCTCTGCTTTGGCCTGCTAAATTTACCAAGTCCGGTGCAGTTTATCAAGTCTATTTTGGACGGCCTTGTTTTTTTTGGACTCCTCTGTTTCGAGTGTGATCCAGTCAGACTAGAATGAGTCAGTCTAGTCAAAGCTAAGAACGTTTACTTCAGCGTCTGTCATGAGACCACATGAAGACTGAACAAGCCGACGCCTCCACAGTTTGTGTTTCAACAGCAACTCTCAAACAAGTCACTTCAGTTGCGGCTGCGTGGTTCGGCACCGGAACCTTTGGCGAGCCCCTGCGTTCGCTCGACTTCCTCTCGTCCTGATGACTTTATCGCCGCACAAAAAGAAGAAATCTTTAAAAATTGAAATTTTCACACGTTTAGAAATCTGGGACGAGGAACAAAAATGTGCAGGAAGTTGAACTCCCACTCAGTTGGATGCTTCAGTGAATTTTTAAGACGCTACATTGGAGTGTGAGAATCTGCCTTTTAACTTTCAATCAGTTATTTAAAAGGCACGGCAGCGGGTTTCTACTTTCTCACCATCCAAGTTTCTAACTGGCTTCAACTTTTCTTCATTTGTAGCCTCCAATCTGCCTTCGCTAATGTGTGTAAATACATGCACCAAAGCAAAGAGGTGGGCGTCACCTCGACTCTCAGGCTTCCAGGCTTCCAAACGTGTGAGAATATCAGTCCAGGGAACTGAGGATACACAAAACTAGACTGCCTCTCCGACACCTCGGGTGCAGGAAACACAAGGTTCACTGTTGACGGAAGCAAGGGGGAGCTGCTCACCCAGAACGGTGAGGAAGGCCTTGGTGGTCTTGACGGGCATGGTGAAGAGCGAGCAGGTGTACTGGCCTTCGTCCGACAGGCTGACGTCACTGATCCGGATGGTGAGCTCCTGCCACGACGCTCGCACCAGCTCGATTCTGTTGTCCCGCAGCGCTGCAGGGGAGAAGCACGGTTAGCCAGACAGCGCTACTCCGCGTCATCACAGCAAACACATCCAAGGTCAGTGGAACAGGTCGAGACTTTTCCCTTCTAACACTGACATTCCACCATTGACCACACAGATGATGCTAAATTTAGAAGGGTTTTTGGTGAGAGTTCAACGGCACTTTCTGTGATGGCTTTATTTGTGATAAGCAATAAAAAATAGTTTTCTTGCTTTGATTTTTTTAAATTTAATTTAATTTTTTAAGATAATGGAGTGTTTCACATTTTTAAAATGCATGTAGTATTTATATAATATGTGTTTTTATTGACATATTGTTTTACAACACAGCTATTGCTTAGTGGAAGATATGGCACTAGTGACAACAATGCAACACCCTCTGAATGTCAGACGCCATCGAAGTATGAGAAATACATAAGTCACTGAACAATCGAAAGAAAGAAATTGAACTTCCATTTTAAAGGGATTTTTTGTTGCTTGTCCACTCGTACATTTTATTATGAGACTAAACAAAAATGTTCTGTTTCTTATGTTTTTTACATAATTTATTTTTAAAATATTGGACTTGCTTACTGGAATTACTATATTTATTCTAATATGTTATTCATTTTTAATCCTACTGTATGAAATCTACAAAAAATAACACAGTTGATTTTGATACATTTTGAAAAAAATAATTTTGTTTTCATGTATTTATATTTTGTGGTTTCTTGGGTCGTTGATCGGCTTATTATGAGTACTGTATTATCTTTTGAGTTCTTCCACACAGTTCCTTGTTATTGAAAAGACCCACTACTCTGTGTGGCAGCTAAAATGCTAACTTTCATTTCTACACGGTTCGTTCCGTCTTCACAAAGGCAGCACTGTGAAGGAAAAACACTTCGATAATTTACAAAAAAACATTTGAATTTGCTCTTAAAACAGACAAACACATCAACAAACCAAATTTAAACTTAAATTCACCAAATCCAGAAAGTTTCTCCTGTTTCAGATGAAAAAAAAAATGTGGAAAGATTATCAAAGACTCCTTGAAAGGAGGATTGGAATGCTCTTGTTCCCACTACACTATTTAAAGGAGAACTTGACGCTTGACTGGCTGTTTATCCTGTTGAAGGCGGGAGTCGTGACGCTCTGTGTTGAACCGACTAAAAACGCCATACATTTTGAAGCACAAGCTGTTGGCCGCAGCCAAAAACAATTAAAAACCTATGAAGCTTCCGAATCACACGGGACTTGGTCCGTTCACGGCGGCTGATGTTTGAGCAGCGGCAGCTAGCCGTCACCGTGAGCGAGCCCAAAATAAAATCTTTCATGTTCAGCGGAGCTTCGGCGACGCAGGTCGTCTCTCTACTGTCATCTTCGATGATCACAAATTCACCATCAGCCGCTTGTCTCTCCACGACCACCAGGAGGAAAGCCTGGAATAAACCGCTTCATCTGGCCTCTGGACCAGAACCCCCACCCCGCCCCCTCCAATACGCCGGCTCTGATACGTCAACTCCCATGCAGGAGATTCTGGGCGGCGCACCTGAAGTGCTTCAGAAGCTGTTCATCACAGGCTCCTGCTGCGCTCGAGTTTAGCGATGAACACAGACTGAAGACTTGTCCGACGCGTTTAAATTAGATCGCTGGATAATAACCAGCAGACGTGGCTCACCGTTATCAGAGATGGTGGAAAGAGCCACAAGAGGTTCAGCGTTCTCCAGCGTTCAGACTCTCAGAGGCCACAAACAAAACATTTCATTTGTTTATGTTTATTTTTAGCATTATCTTCTGCTTATTCCCTGAGCAGATGCTGGAGCCCGTCTGATTTTACCCACCTATTTTTGGATTCTGTGGGAGGAAACCAGAGTGTAACGCAACAATGAAAATGAGACTGCTGTCCACGCCCCACTCCTTGGGCAACCTTCGAATTATGTTTTTAATTTCATTGTCATAACAGGAAGCGTGAAGCAAAGATGTGTTTTTAATAAATAGTTTTGCTGAATATATGAATTTATTTCCTTCTTATTTTTCATAATAACATGTTTCTTTATGTTGCTGTCTGGTTGATTTTGTTTCATACAGTTTGAGAGTTCCTTTTGAGATGTTCTTCAGATTACAATAAATAAATAAATGAAATAAATAAAGTTTCCCCCAAACCTCAGAGCCTTTTTTTGTTCCAATATTGTGATCCTGTATATATTTATTTTTTTAGCATTGGTTTTTATCAGACAGTTTGCTTATGTATTTATTCTTCTTAGCTTAAGGGGCAAAAAAAGCTAAAACATTTATTAACAAGATCAACAATTGTTATGATTTTTCATTCCACCCAAATAGTCACAATAAAAAAATCTTTTCAAACCATTGTTTTTTCTTTTTAATCTTCTTTTCTAAAATAAACTGAGGGTAGAAACTGAAAAAGAAGTCATTCTACCACCTTAAAAATCCCATTTTAAGATGTCTTTCACACGAGTGCTTTCTAACTCCACGCGGAGTGATCTAACCCTGGAGTGATCCTCTCCACATCTCTAAAGAAGACCTCTGACCTTGTAAGAATCTCTATTTAGTGTGACGAACAACATCAAGGCGAGCTCCAACCAAGCACTGCTAAAAGAAGAACCTCTATTTAAGGTGTCTGAAGAAGCCCTTGCTGGTTTGAAACCACTGTTGCTCAGATAGTTACTCTGATGTGCAGAAATGGTGTCAAAGAGAAGCTTGTAGAACAGGGGTTAGTCCACCTCACCGTCATTTGATTATCCTTCTCTATAGAATGTAAAAGAGAGGAGAGCGCCGTCGAAAACAACCGCCCCTGAGACTCTTTGTTATCAAGAGCAACGAGTAAATAGAAACATTCCACAGGCCAGAATTAAAATTTCATAAGAAGCCAACAGAGAGCCGCTTTCCTCCGCACTGAGGGGCTAAATACAAACATTTGAGAGTCTTACTGTAGCGCGCCGCATCCTGAAACAAAGACGACTGATGTTCTTTGTAGTTAAGCATCCTGACTACAGAGAGTGAGAACGCCCGGAGGCTCGCGCTGCGATCTTTGGAGGATGTTTGCCTCGGAGAGGTGAGGGGGTCTGAGCAAACACTGTACGAAAACTCGGAAGATATGGGAAGTTGAGGCTGGAAGGATGAAAGAGCTGGACAACACGACATGCTGTACCTCCCCCGGCCCGCTCTTCCTCCGTCTCCGCAGAAGACTGATGCTCTCTTTAACCCCCGTCCCACACGAATCGGATCTGAGATGTTCGCAAATGCCTCTCCGGTTGAAGACAGAACCAGAGGAGCATTCTATATTGGCTGTGTTTAGGGTGCGTGTTACATTTGGGCTCTCGGAGCTCAGCCGAGATCAGAAGCTAAAAACTTTCCAAGCTTTGGTTTTGTAGAGAAATACAGCTGTTTTTTCGCTGTGTGAAGGAGAAATGAGAAATGAAAAGGGGCGCCATCCCATGGCTTATCCAACCCCAACCTCCCGCTGCCTTTTACAGGACGCGCTGCCCACGGCGTCAGGATGCGCAGCAGAAGGCGGAACATGTGCTTTAAATGAAAGTCGAATGCGTAAACATGCAAAGATGAAGGCTGCCTTTCACGTCTGTATTAAACGCTAAAGTCCACTTTCCCATGTTACATGATGGGAGTGAGGAGGGGTTGGATGTAACCTTTCAAGTCCATGAAAGCACCAGCAGAGAAAGTGTTTCGTAAGCAGATCAAAGGACTTGTTATAAAAGTTTTGCAAAAGCTAGCATACGACTGGTCATAATAATCCAGCAAAACCGCTGGCATCAAGTTTGTAGTGGTTTAAGGAAATGTAACCATCGCAACAAGAAAACTAAGGCCTTCCTGAGTCACTAATGCACAGGTGTCAAAGTCAAGGCCTGTGGTCCAAGTCCGGCCCCCTAGCCATTTTGCGGAGCCCACAAGAGCTTGACATATGTGTCACTTTCAAAAATAAAGTAAAAAACAAAAGCAATAAAACCTAGACAACCTATATCCAGAGTTCATTTTGAGTGATCAGACAGGTGTGAACCCCAGAGACTCACCGTGAACTCGACTAGAAGCCTGAGTTTTACACCTCAGAGGAGCTCAGTCAACCAGGAGAAGCTCAAAACGCAATTTCTCTTTCAACTTCATGGGGGTCTGTTGTCATGCCGCCGCTAAATCTCCACAACTTTTTTTTCCCTCTTCATTTCCTGATTGAATATCGAACAATGATGTTTAAACAAATACACTGCCGTCTTTGTGTGCGAGAATCAAACCGAGGTGTGAAACTCCTCAAAAACCCACAAGCTGTCCATCCATATGGTCGACTTGATCCAAACAAGCGTTGCTCTGTCGAAAACCTGACGACGTAAGCAGCTTCCAACGCACCTTTGGCTCACCGGGAAACTGAGAAGAGCATAATTAGCTATATTTCCTCAAAAGGGATACTTTTTCAAAATCATGGAGCATATGGTTGGTGTGCTTATTGTTCTCATTCACAACATATCACATGCTGCTGAAAACATGGAGCTTCAGTTGGACATAAAAAAGTCGATTTTGTGTGTGTTTTTACTCTTGATCTGTGCAATTCTGGTTTGTATTTGGGTTTTAAACACACTTCTATGAATCTGCTTTAACGGTTCATGCAGTCATTCATTCATCAGTTTTGGGCCTCTGAACCCAGGGTCATGCTCAACTCATTCAGATCCAAATTTACAATTTGGAATAACAGCCAAGCTAAGACAGTCCAGGACAAATGGCATCAATGTAGTCCTTACGTCCGTTTTTTTTCTCTATCAATCCCAAAGTCTGGCATGCAAAGAATAGCAGTCCAAATGTTCCTCTTTCCAGAAACATCCTTCAACACCTCATGGGGAACACCAAGGTGTTCCCAGGTCAGAGAGAGGATCTCTGCCGTGCTGGGTCTGTCTGGGACCCTCCTCACACCTGCCTATAATCCTTCATTGGAGAAGCCTGCAGGGGGCGCACGCCTGAGTAACATCAACAAGAGCAGTGTATTGAGAGTGACTCATCCAAAGCCAAACATCCAGCCAGAAATGTCAGTGTGAGAGGGAATTTAGCTGGAACTGGAGGAGCCAGCCGTAATAAAGAGAGAGAGAGCTCACTTTCTCACAATCGGTGAATTCTAATTCCTAAATCTCAAAAACGCCGGCACCAGGGAAGAGCAAGTTATGTTGCAGAGCAAGATTCAGGAAACATTCGCCGCCACCTACCTTAGGAATGAGGAATACCCACAATGCTTTGCATAGTTTCAGTCAATAAAATATGGTGTGTAATGCACCGAAGAAAGCGAGTGACAAATCTAAGTATAAGTAAGTATATTTACCTCAATGTTCCATGACATTTACTTTTCATATTCTACTGACCGAATGGTGTTTTTGTGTAATACTGTAATCCCACAGTCTGAGGACATATCTGCATTTCAGGCAGTGATTCTCAGCCATTTTCTGTTTCTGCGCCTCCCCCAGGAAGAAGTACGTTTCGCACCCCCCCAACTCTCCATCGCCTGCATAAATAGCATCATTTGTCTGTAAATAATGATACGTATTCCTCTGCATAACATTGTATCCTTGTTAACATTAAAGAAAAGAATAAAGAAAGTAATATGGATCAACTTACAATAAAGGATAACCTTGTTTTTGTAACTGAAAATATGCATCAACTTGTCTGAAAAAAAAATCATGACATGGATGTGCACTTACACTTTATACTAGTACAGCAAAAAAAAGTATGTTCCCTGAGGTCACACCCCCCCCCTCTATTTGAGAAGGTCCAATTTAAGGGGTGACCCATTTCTAGCACACACATAGCCCTTAACACTTGGGTTTGAGGGCTAAGGTTGAGGGTTAAAATTGAGAATTGAGCTTGAGGGTTAAGGAGTGAGGACTAGGGAAGGAATTATTGAACGATAAGAAGTGTGGAGGAAGTGGGGCGCCCTAGTTTCCTCCCACAGTCCAAGAAAAAACAGGTGACACTAATTGGATGTGAGACTACGGGGAGATGTTTGGTCCGTCTGTGGTTGCCATGTGATGAAGTGGTCATTCACTCATTCAAGCGTAATTTATACAGTCCCCTTCCCACAACATGATTCGCAAGTGAGAAAGACATTTCTCCCAAGAGTCAGATATCTCCACACAAACCCAATGACATGCGCCGACACACTTACGCGCATGTGTAATGTAGTGCAGGACAGGTGAGCAGGTGGCAGAAGTGGGGACAGGCCAGACTTGGGACCAGGTCAGGACGTGTGGGGACCACTTACATCCTGAAACAAAGCCCATGTGGGCTGCTTGGTGTTCCAGCTTACCCCAATGTAGCAGGGATAGAATCCTGGAGCACCGGGACTAACAGTGGAAAAGTAGATGCAGAAGATGAAGGGTCCAAATGCCCAAGTCAAGATGTACGGAACTCAGTCCCTCATGACATCATTGATGGTCCCATTGATGGACAGATAATGACCCCCACCAACGTGCACCTCATTCAATGAAGAATCATCTGGCTGACATGAGCTTCTTCCTCAGTGCATCCATTCATTCACAGATTAGAACGGTGCTCCCGCGGTCATAAACCAATGTCGGTCAACGTTAATAAAGATTAAACGTCCATGACTGGCTGTAAAATGAAGTGTGAATATTTAAAAATGGATGTGGCTTGACTGTGCTGTTTGTATTTTGACACACAAAAGCGGAGGGCTTTCCCTCGGCTGCTCCGGCGACACGGCACGGGTGGGTGACATATCGATCGACAGGTGCGTACGGATGTTTGAATAACCCAGAGTTGAGCTATAACTCAAACGGCATAGCAACGCAAGCAGCCACCACCATGCCCGAAAACCGATCCAGGCTCAGGGCCCAGGCAGATCCGTCACAATCAGGTCCAAATGCCAGCGGCTGACAAAGCGTCTTTTCCAGGTGCTTTAGGAAATCAATGTGATGAAAAGGTTCATTTCCCTCAAACCCTCCGCAGCTCCCGCGCTCTTTATTCTGCTTAGACAGAGGCATAAATCTGCACCTTGACCTTGTAGACGCCGCAGCCTTGTCGGATGGCAGCTTAATGTGCAGTACATCTGCTGTGATGGAGGCCGTACCAAGGCCGTCTGGAATCAGTAAAACTGACACCCAGGACCCCCTGCTGACGAGGAAAACCGCGGCTACTGGCCTTCGATGCAAAGCAATGTTTGTTTGGTGTCTTCGACAGTTGCACGCACGGCCGACCGTGACAGTGGGAGGCGGTCCCAGGAGACATCTTCAGCTGATCTGATGCAGTTCGCTCTCTCTTTCTTCCTGAGAGTTATGTAAATACAGCAGAGTTCACACGATGAATCTTCATGAGAATACACTTTTTCTCTTGTGCCAGAAGACAGACAGTCTGCTTCATTATTTAAATCTGCAAACAAAGGCAGAAGTGCAAATGTCACATTGGCTTTCTTCATTTCAGTGAGCAAGAGACGGAGGCTGACAAATGGTACCAGGAAAAACAGTGGATTCTTGTGAGGGAAATGATTTCTCCATCTTTATTCAGAGGCTTCCTGTGTTAAATTTCGGCTTGGATTTAATGGAAAGATTTGATCTACTTGACTGATTCGGAATCAACAACAGTTGGACTTGAGAGAATGCCTCTTGAAGAACTGAAGACCATCAAGGAGAAACCAGGGCCTCCATGTCATTGTCATGAGGAACAGAAGAGATGTAAATATAAAGTTGGATTACAATAAATACATAAAACTCCCACAGCATTTTGTGATGTTACTTAGTATATAGAGTACCTATGTGTCCTTGACACACACATTCCCCTCTTTAAATAAGATTAAACAAGTAGTGATAGACAGATGATAGACAGAATAAACAATCACAATCCATCATAAAGTCATATATCCACATTCAGGGCTCACACTGATGTCGGGAAAGAGCTGTTCTGTATTTTGTTTGTCCTGGCTTTGATGCATCTTTACCGTCTGCCTCTCGGCAATAGTTCAAATGGACTGTCAAAATGCTCCGGGCATTATTTTGTCCAACCATATTTAGATCATATAACTACTTGCATAACCTTATTTGAATAAGGAAAATGTGTTCACCTAGTTTTGGATCCTAATGAAAACCGCTAGCAATGCTAAATGCTAACCAAATAGCAACGCAAAGATTGTTCACATGCTAGAGAGGGATTTATCCACTCGTGTGAGATCTGGTGAAAACATGTATCGATATGGAATAGGAGTGGCGTGTTCATATAAAGCCTGCCTCAAGTACTTTCTCTTTTTTTTTTTTGTCCAGTGAAGCATGTCAACATGCGACACAGAAGGCTGACTTCCGTGTCACCCTGGGAAGCAAAAGGCCACTTGGCGATTGTCAACATGCTGCGCCTTGGGAGTGAGAATAAGCTGAAGTGGAAAAGCATTCCGACTGGAAAAGGCCAAGCAGAAGAGCATCAACACTTGAACTGAATAAGCAGTGAGTTGGCCCGGCTCATTATACATTCATAGCACCGTAATATTTCAGACGGAGGTGAGCACAACGGCCGATGGCAGACTGGAACCTTGTGGCGCCACACATGCTGGACGATCACGGCACGAGGATGATTAGCTGTTAATATATCCGGATGCATTAATAATGGCCCCCTTTTTCCCGTCACTGGATTCATTATAAGCGTGTCATGGAATGTTAGAGCTTCCGCCGTCCTTCAGCCAGAACACCGGGTCTTGTGTGCCCCTCCCTCCTTCTGCTCTCCAGCCGCGGGGCTCCTCTCTTTGCAATTAGAGTGTGTTTGCTGCTGGCTGTGCGAGCTCAGTGACTGCGTGGGCGATTCTGGATGCGTTCCAGGGCGACTGGTGCAAGCAGGGGGCTCTTCCCCGCCGCACATGTGGCTGCAATTAAGAGCAAGGAAAAGGGTCTTGTTCCAGAGGGCCATTGTTACCGCTGCTGCTCGGTGAGATCCCACCGAGCAGATGCTACTCAAATTGGACTCATTTTCAGCACTTAAAGGAAGGGAGGAAATACGGAGGAACTCTCCTAGCAGCAATGCTACGTGCCCTCTTCAACTATTGAATAATGAGACGGAATATATTCCAGTCTGTTCATTTTTCAGCTGGCTGGCAGAGACGGAGCGCGCGGCGGCACAATGGGAGTCTGTCGAAATTAAATTCTTATTAAAACAAGTAGCAGCGCGGGGGGGTGTTACATAATCCTGTTGATTTCATGTGTAGTTTGAAGTTTGCTGAACAAATTAACATTTGACATTATCAGAGCGGCGCTTGACAAATGTGTGCGTGCCTCCCCCGCCGTGGGGCCTCCAGAGTCACGGAGGACCTCGCTCAGCTCGCGTCGACACGTCATCACTTCACAATTGCGTCTCACTGGACTCCTTTGTTGTTGAAGTAATGGTGGAATACCGTCGCTTCCAACTAGTACTCGCCATTGAGTCTTTGTGAGCACTAACTTTTGCTCTAGTATCGCACTGTCACGGCCCTAAGGTTCGTACAGGACACTCAGAAGATCATTGGATCAGGACCTTTGTCGTTGCCACGGACCAGTAGACAGTCTCTTCACCCTGAACTGAGTTGGTTCATGGATATTCTAGGTCTAGTATTTTGTCGACCTGGAGACCATGTTTCTTGATCCAGCCCTGGTCTGCTGACCATCATCTCAGTGGAGTTTCTGAGATGAGGATCAGCTCAACCAAGTCAGGGGCAATTGAAGACAATCAAGGACTGTAGACATCAAGCTGGGACAGGAAGAGTTTGAGTTTTGGGGTGGGTGGTGTTACGTTTATCTGTGTGTTATGGTGAAGTTTTGCCACTCTCTTCCATGGCCGCCGTCAATCAGCTCAGTTCCCAAAACTGTTGTGGAACTCTCTTCGTATCAGTATTTGTTCTAGGATTTTGCTTTGGTTCTCTTTTCCTGTGTTGGATACAGTACTTAAGTAAATACGTGTCTGAAGTAATGATGCGAAGTAAAAGTGAAATTCGGGTGTTTGGCAGTACAGTTAGACTGTAGAATGTAGCCTGAGATTAAAAGGTCCCGCTGTGGAGAGGTGGAAGTGACACCATCAAAGAGGACTTACATCTACACTGGAGGACCAACTGGAACGTGCCTTGCTTCAAACTCTGGTATAAATTGTGTTTGCTTTTGCTTCTCTTCAGTGATCGTGACCCAAGAACTCAGGTCTGACAACAGCATCCTTTGTTTATTATTTTTTTAGATTAGATGTCCTTCATTTGTCCTGTGTGTAGCCGCCATGACTCTTTTTGATTTATCTCTCAGCGCACTGGCTTCTTCCAAACCCCTTGTGACTAGTTTGGACTTTAAAGACAATATATCGACCTATTTTTACTCACATGTGCATTACGTTCACACGCATGTAGGTCTCCTGTCTGTCTGAGCGTAACAAAGCTCTTGAGCCTGTCTACAGACATGTCTACAAGACCAGGCAGCTGAGCTCAGTTGAGAATCCTAGGCATCAAATAGAATCTAAAAGAAAACCTCCCCCCTGTTCAGGGGACAGTGGGTCACGACGGTCTCATAAATCAGGCACCAAACTTGACGTCAGACTCTAACATCTTGAGATGTAATAGCGCTCTCATTCTTCATTTTCCTGAGCAGCGACCAAACTTTTCGCGATGCCGGCGTCCCAGTCTACAGCAGTAATTCTGGTGTCGGTAAACCAGAGCCAAGCACACTTTCAAACCCATTAGCCCCTGGAAGAAGGACAATAAGTATCGCCAACAGAGGCTTTCTACATTCTGTCGGCAATAAAAAAGAACCCAGAGAAAAGTAAACAAAACATTCAGAAGGAACAAACTTGGAGGCTGACGTTCTTTAAATTATTCCTCAGTCCCACCTCCGGCAGGGGAGGAAAACGCGGGGAAGAAGCAACACTGTTAGTATTCCACTCCACTGAGCTGGATGTTGCTGTCATGTCTCAGGTACAGAAGCAGGTGATGGCACACCAACGTCCTTAATTCCATCTAAACTTTCATATTAAGAATGAACTGTGCTACACAGCCATTTAAATGCAGGCGAATTTATTCAAGGCACACATTTTGGCTTCGGTTCTCCAGCCGAGCTGTTTGGAAATCTTCAGCCTCCCACTGAACCCTGATACCTGGAGATGGTGCTTCCTCTCTGCAACCCTTCTGCCGGCGAGTCTTGTTCGAGCTGTTTGCTGTTTGTTTGCTATTTAAAAACATTGCTGTTTTCACCTTTGCCAGGATTTATTTTGGAATGAAGAAGGATGTGTTTCAGCCCTGCCTCTGGACTCACCGCGGCTGCCTTGTCAGAACTCTTAAAAGATTTACAGATTCATAAAAAAATGACTCAGAGTCATCAATAAATCACAAATCAATGGCGATAAAACAGGCTAAATATACACAGTGCTTTCATCTACTCATTCATTTTCTTCAGTTATGTATGATTGTTCTCGTGATATTTAATTGGTTCCAGCTAAAGACGTGTATAAGAGTGTTTATTCACCGGATCTACCAGATCTACCAGACCATCAAATACATTGAGGTCCTGACAAGGTTCTCATAAGTGGGTCGACCACCTCCGGCATCTTGTGATGTCTCTGGAGGTACCTAACACAGGTGCGCTGTCCACTGAAGCAGTGGAAGTAGCTGCGATATCAGCCAATAATGAGGGATGTGTCAACGTTTTTTGAGGAAGAAGAGCAGGTTTATATAAACCAAGGACTTGTTTTGATTCCAACCATGTTGTTATGGAAGCGACCACTCAGCCTATTGTGAGAGGATGAAGTGTCTGAACGGATCAGAGATGATGTGAGTGAATGCTAATGTAAATGAGAACAGTCAGCAGTACGAAACAGAATGGTTTTGAGTAAATACTGGGACTGACTGGTGAGCACTGACACTGCCTCACCCATGTTTTTGATAGCGTTTGTCCGCAGATTTGTTAGGTTGCCATTTGTTTGCATTAGAAATGGTGAGCATTTGGTTCCAAACCCGTTTGAGGCAAACTTTCAGAGCAAAATCAACCAGCCAAACTCAGATGGTTACCATTCATCCATCATTCATTAAACTTGCTTCACCTATTTCTTAAGACGCTCTTCATCTTATGGTTAGAAGAACAGGCTTCCATGCTCACTGGCACCAGTAGAACATGCAGCTGTCTTGCAACGCCTTGCCATTTCTCCTCTGATAGTGAAGCTGAAGAGCTTTTTTTGTTTTACCTGCATTCTAATGGTGCGCTGACTCATCCTCATTTCCTGTTTGTGGATTCAAGATTGAGAGCTTGGACAACACCCTCTCAGTATCACAGCATTGCCTTTGGACTACAGTAAAGTCAAGTCGACTTGTTCGTCCAAAGCTGATGTCAGAGTTCTGCATTGCATTTCATATCTACGTGCCCGTGACTCACGGCACAGAAAAGTGTAAAGTGCATGAAGAGGAGGTGATATACACAGTGATATAAAATGGTCTTTTAAGGGCAGAGCCTTTAGGAGCGTCACCCCATGGCTGTCCAGTGAAGCGCAGTCTATGGTGTCTGGAAATGCTGTGGGAGGGGGAAAAGAAGTGTCAACTTCTGCGTCACCCGGGGACGAAAAAGTCCACCTGACAAACGTCAACATGTGATGCCTTAGGAGTGAGTGGAAGAGGTGGAGCTGGAGACGGTTCCTCATGAGGAAGCTCAGCCTGTGGTGTCTCCCACATACATCCCAGCTCTTCTGCCGTTCCATCTCCATGATGTGCTGGCTTTAATGAAGTTGCCAATTTGTCGAGCTAATTCTCTAAAGAAAAAAAACCAAACAACCTTGTTTATCCAGAATCTCTCATCCTCTTCGAAGTGCTTCCCAATTCCGCTTCAATTCACCTTCTCATTACGTGAAGGCCACTGCGCCACCACGCCGATTCAGACGCCTCTGCTTTTATGTTTTCATGAGTCTTTGATCATCTTGCTTTAACAGCCGCTACAAATAAGAATAAGGTCAATTATGAACAGAGGACACGGCGATTGTGAGGTGAGCTGCGTCCACTACGCGGCTGATGAACAGCCATCCAGAGTGTTTACCAGAATGGCACTTTGGTTTTGGTGCACGCTGCAGTAATCGCATCCTTGGTAATTATCCTTCATTTTCGCAAGCTAATGAATGTGTTAATGCGCGCATTAGAACACTCATTTAGCACCTAACAGCGTTTTGATTACTACAAGCCAATTTAGATCAATTTTTGCCTGGTGACCTTTATGATCCACGCGCAATGTCCCAATTAAATGTCATGAATGATGAACCGGCAACTTTAGCGAGAAGGAATGGAGACGATGGAAGGCAGAGTTTGTCACGGTGAGTTTTCCATGTGCCGCATTACGGCGACGGAGAGTTGCCGAGGATGGAATGGACAATCTGCTGACTGCGTTCTTCCGTTCGCAGCCTGGCCCGGACTTAATGACTCACATCGCAAACGTATTTTCCCACTAAAATGCCAGCACATTTGTAAATCTATTAATGATAAAAAACGAAAACTAGAATTGTCGAGCTTTTTCGTGAACTGAAATGAAATAAAAATGAAATGTTTTTCATGAAAAGATAACCAACTGAAACTCAAAAATTTGCCTTGTCTATTCATTTCATGAGATGATTTAAAGTCTTTTTTTTTTTTTTTGGCTGGACTGGTTTTACGACAGCGGTCGGCCAGGTGCGGCATGTCAAGTCTGTGGCGTCACTCGTGTTGAAGACCTGACCTGGCAACGCTGACTAGCGCAATGATGGTCGCCAAACACAAAGCATGCTTTTTTGACATAGTGTCTTTTGTTGACTTTTTATTACTGGATATTTTTGTTTTAATCTTCAATCTTGTTCCAATACCAATAATAAGAAAAACACAGCAATAAAACAAAAACAAATGAACTTAAAAACTACCCAACGCACGCTCAAAACCAGCTGAATTTGAAAGACGAAAAATAAAAAATAAAAAAATAAAACTAAATAAAAACTAATGAAAAATGCCAAAACTATTATGACCTTGATATGGACTCAAAAAGAATAAATATTTTAGTCCACATGAAACTGGTTTTAAGGCATAAGCCATTTACTAGCTTTGCCATCAAATAATACATGTTTTCACAAGCTAAGAAATCATAAATTGCATGACAAACGCAGTCGAAACGCACAACATTATTTTTTATTTAAATTGAGGTGCAGCACATGCATGATCCAGCGCACAAGGCAAAGTGGACCATAAAATAACTTTGATCACCACATGGACATAAATTCATTTTATTTACATTTTTATTACAGGAAGGGGCGGAGACTTAGGCTCCCTACAAGGTCAGGCACGGTAGATCAAAGGACCGCAGTGGTGTGTCCAGACTTTTGTATTGTATATACAGACGGGGAAACGTATTTGGAAGCAGGAAAAGAAAGAAAGAAATGACACCTCTACAGTATCTCAGGTCATTTGAGAACTTAAACGTCTGGCAATTGTCTTATTCTCGGGTTGTAAAGAGATTTAAGAAATGCTTTGTCATAACACAAGAAGACTTTCTAATCCTCAGAGTTCTGCTAATTGTTGCGCCCCAGCCGTCATTATTATTCCTGGAAGTGTCGCTGCCCTGTTTCCGTGTTTCCCCCTCAGAAGCCAGAAATGAAGCAAATCATAATGAAGACGGAGAAGGACAGTTCCGCTCTCATTTGTCCTGCTCAGTAATAATAACTCACAGACCCGGCTACGTACTGGAGGGATAATTCCGCAAAAACAGACATATGGTTCCGATCAATTTGTTTCATTGTGGTGACCCGCCGCACCGCCGTTCCCTCTAATTGGGCTAACGCGTGAATGATGTTTTGGCCCCGGCTGTTAGATCCGTCTCTGTTGCTGTGAAGGAATCTGCATGCTGCTCCGGTCTGCTGTGGTGGTGACTGGCTGCTCGGAGGTGGCGACGACCAAACCCACAGACAGAAATACATAATGGATGAGCAGACGTGTGCCAAGTAGCTCGCTGGCACCACATTAGAGGAGGGCTGTGTTCGACTTCTGACAAATGTGCCCAAAGTCCAGGCCACATGGGTGCGTGTTTTCATCAATAGTTCCCTCCGAAAGTTAGCATACAAACAAACAAGTTTCCCCTTGCATTTCACTTCATTCTGAAGACATGTCTAATGGAAGGTTGCCGGTTTGTGTGTGTGGTGGTTCTCGGTCTAAATCGGACTTAGAAGTCAGACGTAGAACGTGATGCCACAGCCCACAATCGCTGAGTTGGGATGAGGAACTTGGTCATCCATCGCTGCTTCGCTACGCTGTTGGTGTTTGCAGTGACCTGCAGACTAACTGACATTTAATATAGAGGAAGGGACGGGCCAATCTTGACTTTGGCAGTGAAGCTAAGCTCAAGGCTCAAGTGTTCCTCGGGTTCCTGTTGCCAATTGTGTCATGGTGCACAGACTCTTGGTGCGGTGCCTCGACAAACCTCGGCAAACTCTAGCCAGATTGTCACATTGCCTCCAGCTGTCTGACCTTTTTTTTGCTAAAGACGACTGGTTTACTACGTGGGCACTTCGAATTTGGGCTATGTTACTTTTAGTAGTGCCTCTTTTCTTCATACGTTTCCTTGCGGGAGGAAAGCATGACATCACCAGGGTATTGTCCAGGCTGGATTAATTCTCTTTGTTGATATAAATGTTTCAAATGTATTGAAAATGGCATTGGAAGAGTCATAGAAAAAGGCATATGATATAAAATCCCCATGCAAAACTATGTAGCATGACCTCATTCGCTCACGTTTGAACTATTTCGCCTGATCTTTTGTATCAAATATTTGCTCTGCTGCTGCTGCCATCACAACCTGACCAAGTTCCACAACACGGATGGAAGGAAATTCTTGGATAGGATACACAAAGCAATACAAAGGCTGATTTAGTTTTGGGGTCAGTTAGTGGGTCCATCATAGGCTGCAGAATTTGACCATGAGTAAGAAGATGAGGACAGTCGCCTCTCTCACAAGGCGTCAAACATAATGGGAATTATGTTGCAAATGCTTAATGTGGTCTTTACAATAGCTACACCTCAGTCTGCTTTCCATCATCGTGAAAACGTCATAATACATTAGATTTAACGGTATCTTTCTCAGAGTTACAACCCGAACATTGTCCACTCAAGTCGATGTCAATAAAGAACAAGCAAAAACATTCCCAAAACAATCCCTTTTTAAGCAGGAGAAACACCCAGCGTCTTCTTTTTCTACGCCATTATGGAGTGCATCCTATTCTCCGGCACTTATGGATGTGCTTAAAGGCTGGAGCAAGGTTGCCGTTCTCTCTCTGTGTGAGGGCGCCAAGCTTTGAATGAAGCCTCTCATGGCGGAGGATGAGATAGAAGTCTTTCTTATCGTTTATACTCCCACCAGTGATACATTAGGCTGTCAACTTCCCCTTCCGACCTGCAGCCACATCTTTTCAGCTGCTTCCAGCTCTGTGATGAGAAATGACACTGAAGTGTAGATAAATTGTGGGTCACAACTTGTAGCGAAGACCAGTGGGATTACCTACCCACCAGAGGCGAATCTCTGCAACAGCCAAAAGTGTGAAACTCACCTTTACTCTGTTGCTTGGAAACAGGTTGAACATCAAGGCGGTGTGTTTCCAAGCTCCTATATCACTTTGCTTTGGCTCTTAAGAGTGACAGCAAACGCACATGAGGCTGCCATTACCTTGATATATGGGGGCTGTGATGGTCGCTGGTGACTGGCATTGTTGAGCAAGGATTGATGGATTTATCCTTCATCTGAATGCACACATTTGAGTATGTTCAAGCTCATATACATTCTTGGTGCATAGAATGGCAGTGCATGGTAGGGCTGTGTATTGGCAGGTATCTTGCAATACGATACGTATCCCAATACAGGAGAAGCGAGATGATGCATTGTGATGCTTTTAGTTATATAATAGTGGTGCATTTAGTAATATTTGTTGACTAGAATCATTATTTCAAGAGGAAAATTCAGATAATACAGTACATTATTATGTACACGAAAACAAGCTTATTGTTATGAAGGCAGTCCAGTTACACTTAAGAGTTACATTTTGCATTCCTACAGTCCACGGCATTAGAGAGCGCACGTTGTATGTTTGTTGTGTTACCACAACATTATTTACATCTCGATCCATTTTTCCTGTAAGCAAAGCCAAAGTGGGCACACGCTTTGGTGGGACCCAGAAGCGTCACATCATTGCCTCCCGGCAAAACTTGAGGAAAAAAAAGTGAAAAATAAAGTGAAAAAATAAACATGTTGATTCCGGGGAGAAATATCGATATGTAATACAGTGTTCCCTTGTTATATTGTAGTTCACCGTCTGCTGAATCAGTGCATGCTGGGTTTTTACGTGGCTGCTCATTCCCCGATGCGCTCGGAGAAACACCAACAAGACAGGTCTGTCAGTGCAGCTGGTGTGTGTCCTCCGCCTCCTCGTCTTCATCTCCTCACTATATATATTCTTCATAATAACTTAATAACTTCGGCTAAAACTACGCAGAACAGATGCATAAACAAAGGATAATCACTTTTCCCTCTCACATATAGGTTGCCATTAGATAAGAAATGTTTATCTCATTTACTTGCTCTAAAACTGAGTTTACTCGCTACACTTTGTATCAGTTTGAAATGCAACATAAAGGAAGATTTATCAACACAAGAGTGGCCAACACACATTCAAACCCATGATGATTTTCAACTATCGCAGCTACCTTCACCTTTACCTTCTTCTGACGCTTATCCGGGGTCGGGTCGCGGAGGCAGCATTCGGAGCAGGGAAGCCCAAACTTCCCGGTCCGCACAAACCTCCTCCAGCTCCTCCCGGGGGATCCCGAGGCGTTCCCAGGCCAGACCGGAGACATCATCTCTCCAGCGAGTCCTGGGTCTTCCCCGGGGTCTCCTCCCGGCAGGACATCACTGCTGCCGCTGCACCGACCCGTCTATCAATCTCACGCTCCCCTTTTCCCTCACTCGAGAACAAGACCCCAAGATACTTAAACTCCACCACTTGGGGCAAGAACTCTCCACCGACCCGGAGAGAGCAAACCACCTTATTCCGGGCGAGGACCATGGCCTCAGACTTGGAGGTGCTGATCCTCATCCCGGCCGCTTCACACTCGGCTGCAAACCGCCCCAGTGCATGCTGAAGGTCCTGGTCCAATGAGGCTATCGCAGATAGATTTAGCAAAACAAAGGTGAGCTCAAGTCCACCTTGGTCACCTCCATCCAGCTCACTTATCCAGCTTTGCCTCTACTCTTGTCTCCACATTCTGTGTGTTCGAATTCACCGCGTAGCTCCGACCAGCTCCTAGTTTGTAACTCTGAACCCTCTTAGTTAGCATAACCGTCATTTGCTCGCTAACCCCAAGCTAAAGAATGAACACATTGTCATGAGGAATTTTCAACCAGCGTGCTGACGTTTTTTTCCTCTTAGAATCCCAGACATATACTTGTATACTTGAATTCCTTCCATCCTTATCAGTTCTTCTCACTTTGGAAATGTCTGATCTAATGATGTGCCACCTAGTGGCGGGAGGAGAACCATTTCCATTTCATGCCACATAAATGCCCCGGACCGGCGTGCTAACGGTTATTTCTATCGATCTAACTCTGAAATAGACTTTTAAGATGCTAAACAAAGTCACAGATGCAAAGCGATTAAATCCAAAGGACGTGTAATCCTGGATTATTGTAGCGTAAACGTGGTTAGCATGTTCACGCGGCCTCACAAGAAACTCCGCCAAGTCATGGCATGAAAATAATTTGGATCTGAGAGACATTTTAAACAGCCGTAAGCAGCTTAAAGACATTAACATGCTCTTTAGTGAATTAAAATTCAAGGCACTCAAATGGCCCGGGATTAAGTTAGATTCTACTTAGCTGCAGACACTGGAGTTAAATGAATAAATTAGAGCCAGAACAGAAGCAGAAAAATGCCCAAGTTGACCTTGTAAAGTCAAAGTCAGGCAGAACAGAACGCAGCGCTGTGCTCCGTCGATCCATTGACCAGTTGTCAAACGCTCAGGTGCATCCTTGGGCAGCTAAGTGGTACTGTAAGGTGCAACTCCTCAATTGTCTCTGACTGAGTGGAGGGTGATACGGTAGGTTCCCATCTGCGTGTTCCTGAGCTGGAGCACCTCACTGTGTGGAGCTTTTCATCACACCACAGCACAATAAGAGCACATATTTGCCTCCGCCACAGACAGCTGATCCACTCTTTTCAGGTGGACACTGAATCTGAATTACGCCAGCATCCCGCCAAGACACGTTTTTCTCCGCCTCAGGGCCTTACGTCCTCAAAGACAACTGTGGGGATGAAACGGAAAATATGTCGCAGACGCAAAACCGCTTTCATTGTTTTTAAACTCTGTCATTTGCGTTGGGTTTAAAACCCAGCGAGCGATGGGAACTGCTGTAAATCTCATTAATGAATGCACACTGGTGAACTCAGAGTTGAGTTATTCAGTCTTTGATTTTTGTCAACCTTGTTGTCAGCATGTGAAGGGTGCCTTCACACCATGGACTCTGCCTTGAGTGAAAGTGTTTTTGGCCCAAAAATCTGAGATGTCAACACAAACAAACCTGGGCTTTGACCTGGACTCAAGTCCGCTGGACTTTGACAGCAAGCACATAGCAGGTGTAAAAGTCCGAAGCAACTCCCCTCAAGACACAGGAAATGAAATAGTTCAGGCGGAAACAGTCCTCCGCAGTGAAATAAGTTTTCCAGTTGGCATTTGGGAAGCAAACTACTTGCCAAAAAGCACAATTGTGTCAGACAGAGAATGGCCTTCAGTAGGCAACGGAGCTGGTTGTCACCAGTTACAGCAAAAACTGGTGACGTAGAGTTACTGTAGTTGCTCTTAAACTGCAGTTTGGCGCATACTGCCCCCAGCTGGCAAAATAATGGCCACTTCAGCAGGTGAAGTCGACTTTCTGGCACAGGAAATAAACTCAAAAGTTTCCCTGAATTACATTGGATGTCAGTTGCGATGTATATAATCCATTGGATGCCATCCTCTTTAGAGATGGCAGTGTCAGGAAATCGCTGTGACAGAAATGCATGACTATTTGCTTTGCGCTATTTACTCCTGACTTTCTTTTACGCAACTTGTTTCAGTTGAATGGCTAATGCGTCGGTATGGGACGCAAAAGCCGGCCTCTCCAATGTCAATGTAACATCGCGGGAGTGAGGATGGGCTGCAGCCTAGTTGATTCCACACCTGATGGAGACGTTATGTCAAGCTCAACTTGTGATGGTCTGCAAGCCCGGGTGGTAGCTGGTGTTCCCTATGTTGATGACAGCTCCTTGTGTCGTTGAGGAGATGTTGATAATCGTGGGGAGTCTGGAAAGCAAAGATGGAGGGTGACTGCGTGTGAGTGACCGCAATTTTGACCACAGTCTACTAAGTTTCTGTGGGTAGGGTGTCTATTGGATGTTCTGTCTGACAGTAGCCTTAAAATGATCTCAGTTTTTGCTCAGTAGGAGGAACAGTTCCAGGACACAGTTCCATACTAGAGTTGCTCCAAGCAGGAATCGAACTCACAACCATTTGGCAGCAGCACGAACCTCCCATGCTGCCCGACAGCCAAGATAAAACCAATATGAAGCGGAGAGGATTCAGCCCAGACCGAAGTGTGGGTCAACTGACATGTATCCGCTCTCCCTCCACCGTCCTGAAACTAACCAGGTCAGGACCTCACACTGGGAAGTGCCCTGAGATAGTTCAGAGCTGGCTCCATGTAAATATGACCTTGACCTTGTCTGGCCTGTGAAGCGCTCCTCCTGAGCTCTCCAATCAAAACACAATAAGACCGTGGAAAATAATATTTCCCAGAACTTTTAAACAGTTAAATGAGCAAAAACTCAGCCGTTATTGACAAGATAAGCTGTCTGCCTTAATTATATTTCCATCCCTTCTTTTAATGGTCCTGCGTTTGCTATAAAAGACGCCGAATTAAAAATAGAGCAAATTAAAATCAGGGCAGAGGTCAGATCTAGTCTTTCTTCTCTCAGCTGCAGGCAAACCTGTTTAATACACAGACATTAAAGAGTACTACGAAATGCTCAAAAGGAATCGTAAAGGTCATTTTAATACTCCGTTTCCTCCTGCGCTATTAAATATCAAACCCCAAACACAGCAAGACAAAAGCCTTCATCTTCCGGCTGGAGGGAAAACAAAAGTGCTACACTGTATTTAGTCAAACTTTCAACAAGGACGGGAAGGCTAGTCATGTTTTATTCAGGAAGGAGTTTTTAAAACACTGACAGCTGGGTTTAGTCAGAAATTATTGCTTAGAATTTCTGTAAAAATATCAAACCTGATCAAGCGTTGATTCACAGCTGGTGTGCGAGGTGAAATAAGGTTTGCTAATTGTGTTTAATTCAGTTAAAATGGTGGCGAAAATTATAACGGAACTGAAGCTCTGGCCGAACAGAATATTAATTTACCATTTCACTGTTTACAATCTACACCACCAACTTTAAATATGTATATTCCTCTAAGAAGCCGAGCATATATTTGTTTCCCATTCATCGTTGAATTCCTTCTTTATCTTTATCAGTTCTTGTCATTTTGGAGATGTATTATCAGATGATCTGCCACCTAGTGGTGGGAGGACAACCATTTCCACATAAATGCCCCCGAATTTAGAGGCAGGGCTTTTGTTTTTTCCAGTTTTGTCCGTCTCTTCATGCAGGAAGTTCTTGAGAGTTCACTTTCCTGGAAGGTTGTGGAGCTGAAAGGAGGTTGGATCTTTACAGCGAGCACCAGATCTCTGGTCTCTAACTAATGCATAGATTTCTCCGAATCTGTTCTCTTTGGTCTGTTCTGGAAATTTCTGCTATTTATTTAGTTCTCTACTTTAAATGTAGTTTAAAATAAATCAAATTTACCCTATTACACTAACCTTAGTCACCAACTGTGGGTATTTTCATTTATTGAAATATTTTTAACAAATATAAATATAACCCAAAACAAAAAAAAGAAGGAGAAAAAACAACCTCTAAAAGTAGCCCAGCTATGTTTGACTCACTGGCTGTCAAGCCACCGTCACCGGGCCTGTGACAGGATGACGGCAGTGAATGACAATAATGATGTGGGAACGTTGTTACCGTTGGAAAGTGACAGGGTGATTTAACACATTTAACTCTCATCACTGACGTGTCGGACCAAACAAGGATGGGAGCAGACAAACGACCATCAAAAACACCAGTGAGGATGCTCCCAAAGGACCCATGCTAGTCCGACAGTAACAACACATAGACAGTCATGTGACCACAGTAGTGCGGCTGAAAACCACCTTCTCTCTTTGGTAGGTGCCCCACAAGAGTTATGATGGGCTGCTACGAGAATCAGTAAATCGTGTTTCTCAGTTACGACTGCAGGTGATCCTTAAATACAAAGACCCAACACCTGTTTTGTTCTGGTTGCTCCATATTGGCAGTTCCTGATCTGTTCCGTGAGACTACTGAGACCGTGGGTAGAGCGTCATGTCAAAGAAAGCTGGAGGTGTCACGCTATACTTCACAGCATCAACAGCTCCTCTTGGGCAGGAATTTATTCCCATCGTGGAAGCAGATATTCCACCTCCAACTCCATCCTCGGTCACTCCACAGCCCCCTGGTAAGACATCGCAAGGTCATGGAAAATAGAACCAGAACCAACCGTGACTCCAACTCCGGCAAACGCACATGGGACTTTTTCGTCCCATGTTGACGCAGAAGTCAGCCCTGACGTATCAGGCTTTCAATTGAAGCACATGTTTGGTCTTCTGTGGCATATCTGGATACCGTGGGTAGCATGCAGGCTTTTAGCCAGGAGGGCGTCTGGGCATCTGCAGATTCTCGACCGTATCTTGGTCGCCAGATTACACTGGTATATGGCGGCATCTAAGCTACAGTCGAGAATCGGGCGCCCATTTTTTCATGTTTTGCAGACGCCCAGACGCCCTCCTGGCTAAAAGCCTGGTAGCGCACCATGTCAAAGAAAGCTGGAGGTTGGGGTTAGCCATGAGATGGCGCTCACTTGACATATAAAGTGACACAACATGGGGTACAAAAGTCACTTGAAGTTAGTCGCTATTTGACGCCTTGGGAGTGAGAATGGACTACACAGCCACAAATACAAAAAGCTAGTCAGTGGCCTTTGCTTTAAGAGCCAGTCATAGGTACACGAAAACGGAACTTAACCATGGGACACAGATGAAGCTGGCATGGTCTCATTTTCCTTCCATTTTACACTGCTGTATTTAGCCTAGCATCGTGGCGCTAAAGCATCAGAGAGAAGGCCAAACCCTGAACTGTAGCTTCAAGGAAAATGCTAAATTGTTATCAAGTATGAATCTAATCTCCAACAAGGACCAGCTGTTCCTCTGACTCAGAGACACAAACCCAGTCAGGCCGCGGGGTTTTGTTGGACACAAAAGCAGCAGAGGGTTGAATCGAACATTTTCCATTGAATCCTACATGAAGGCACAAACAAACAGGGAGAAGGACGGCGGCCGCTCTGTGCCAAGCAATTAACTGGTGATTTGGCTGAGCAGAGCTTCTGCCCAGGTGTCCCACCCTCTTCCTCGCACAAAACCTGTGTTGTTCCACGCCTCCCGTTTCTCATGGCGGCCTCACAGGCATGGTATTAGTCTGTGCCAATAAAGCTTTTTATTTGGCTGTGCAGAACGAGACGGAGAGGAAGTGTTCCCACACTTGGCCCTGGCAACCTCAGCCGGGTGGACCGCATTCATTTGAGTCATCCATATTGCTCGGGGAGAAGTTTTTCTGTCATGCAATATAAATGGCTGCCCACGGAGGGCAAAGTGGTTCAAACATATATTGTGCTCCCCGAAACACTCAACGCATGCTTTTAAAGCCGCGGCACATTCACATCTACATTATTGCTCTGCATTCACCGACACCAGGCGACGGAATAAAAGCCTCGTTTCCATGTTTTATCATGATAATTTTCAGATTTTCAAGAGGCTGTGGCAAAGCTGTGCCTTTGCCTGAGTTGCAGTTGACTGAAAGGAAAAGTTTATAGGCTTTATATTTCAATCTTTGCCATGAAAAGCCGCTTGGGGACCGTCTGACTGTCACTTAATTACAGAACAGGTTTGTTCGACACATTTGAGTCACAATAAAAGATACAAAAGGAAGGCCGGGCACACAACCCACAGACTTTGGATTCACTGTACAGGTAAGTGCTGGCTCCAGTCGGCCACGGTTGGTTCTGGTTTTATTTTCCATGACCTCATGAGGCCTTACAGGGGGCTGTGAAGTGACCGAGGATGGAGTTGGAGGTGGAATATCTGCTGAAATGGGAATTAATTCCTGCCCGAGAGGAGCTGTTGGTGCTGTGAAGTTTAGCGTGACGGTGAAACTAAAATCTGGCATCCGCGTGACGGACAGCAAAGGATTCTGGGTAGAGGGAAGTCTGGATCTCCACAGAAGTAAATGGCTATTCAGTAGACACTACTTTACATTACGCTATATACAAACCCTAATGCTAACCTGTGAAAAACAGGGAGCCAACGTGGGACCTCGGATTCCTCAAAACAACCGTCACAGGTCGGCCATCATTAAATCCAGTGAGGACGGAGACAAAATGACGTTGCTGATTCAGGGTTTACGCAATGGATCAACCTTGAACTCAAACTTCAGACAATATGAATAACAGTAAACTAAAGTGAAATATATATGAAATATATAGTATATTTCAGGGGAAATATAGTCAAGTAAAAAAGTCTACTTGAGGAAAACTGCATTCTTTTCAGAAAGCGACTTGAACACACCTCCGCTCTGTTAGCGAAGTGATAGCATCAGGCATGGCTGGGACATTTCCATCCCAAATGGGCACACATTATTTTAAGGATCTTTACTGAAGGGACGTCAAGAACATAAGAACAAATCATGATCGAAGTGATGGTGCTTGTTAACAATAAAATATTTTTGTCTTAACCGGGGAAGCACCGTAACTTCCTTGTTCAACACTTTAATGCAAGTAATAAATACGATGATAAGTCCAAGTTCTGAACTTTGCTGAGTTTGTTTCATGAGTCAGTCTCCATGCTGGACCCTGTTTTCCAAACTAGCTTAGAAGTGATCCTCAGGCATTTTTAAGCCGGGTGCACCGCTGTATTTTCCATGGCGCGGACCGCACCACTGCACCTGAGGCTTATAGACCAGTGTGCCTCATGTGTGGACAAGATCTATTTTCCTGCTTAAATGTAGTGGGTGGGGCTAATATGCCAGTGCACTCTATAGTCTGTGATTTACGGTATATAAAGCATATGGACCCAAGATGCCAACAAAATATTGCTAAAAAAAATAAATAGATGGATTACAAAATAAAACAAAAAGACATACAAAATTGTTCTCACAGCAAATTTGCTGTATCGTAGTACACAATAATCTCAAAGGCTTACAATCTTATAAAAGATCACATTTACATTGAAATGTATTTTATTCTACTCTAATCTAAATAATTAAAAATTAAACTGCAAACAGTCTGACTTCCAGAGAGAGGCATAAACACAGGCAACAGCTAACACTATGCCCCTGGAGGCTGACAATGCTCATTCCAATGTAGTCTGAATAAAGCTAAAATGAAGAGTCCATTGCCTCCATAGTAGCGACAGACATGCAGCCAAGTAGCTGAGGTGAAGATGGAGCCAAAAATGACTCATTTTTGAAAGCGTGAACAGTGACAGCGGTGCGTCTTTGCTCTCCACAAGCATCAATAGCACAACTAACTTTGGTCGCCTTAATAGAGAGTGACAGACGGACGGAATTACAGGTAAATACAAAAATAAGTTCCACTTCAGAGACTTGAAGTCGAGTCCTCGGGGCTTGTTGGCGGCATCCACGCGAGCACATCTATTTATGATTCATTTAACTTTGACTTAATTATATTGGGCGGTAATTTAATCTAATAAAACACCTTTAGACCTCATTACGGAATGCAATCACCTGTGAGGGAGAGTGGAGTTCTTGTTGGAAGTGACTTTCTCTCGCTCGCTGTCTATCAATTGATATTCAAAGGGAAAGTTCATCTTCAATCACTGGAGCATTGATATTGTATGAACAGAAGCCGGCGTGAATGAAATGAGCAGCACGCCGCCAGACACGCAGGAAGATGAACACCTCAAACTCTTCCAAGTCTAATTCATCAACTTCAGACTTTTGTCACCCTAAAATTGGATTTGGCTGAAGAGAGCGCTCGGTAATTCACTCCATCACCAGCCCCATTTCTCTCCGCTGCGGCGCGGACTGGGATCCAGCCGCGAATCGAGGGCAGCTAAATGCAAATCGAGTGAATTCACAGTGTTGGAACGGTGTGAACAACAACGTCAGCAAAGCCAAGCGACAAGAAGTCGCAGCGACTCCCGACTCTCAGGCCAGCAAAACGCCTCACTCACCTTTCTTGTCCCCGAAGAACAGAGTCTGCTGTGCAGGATTCGACCACTGGAGGGAGGTGTTATCATTGTAATCCACACGACAGGTCATGTTGGCCTGGCCCCCCTCCAGCACCGTCACGTTCTGAGTGATGGGGAACTGACCTTGGCCACCTGTGGGAGGAGAGAGAGAGAGAGCAGCGCCGGTGAGTTCAAGGCCGCGACACGTCCAATGCCGAGATGCTCCTGCTCCATATTTATTACACAGATATTATTGTGTCACGCTCAGTTGACTTGGAGTGGAATGAAATTAAACATCTGAATCAGGGTGACAGAAGATTGATGCAGATCTTGCTGATACACTGTCAACCACCCAGAGGAGAGCAGGGCCTGTGACCTCCCCAAAAGAAGTAGTCAGGACTGCACGTGTCAACAAAGGAACCCTGCTTCCTGTCTTTGTCTTTTGTCATTTTTATATATTGATGATGAGAACACAGGTTTCTATCAGTATTAAATCCACGGATCAATAATTTCTCCGTACTTATGCCAGCTTTCCAGGGTGTCCCCAGCATCTCCTGCCAGGTCCCTGGGCTTGAACCCTGAACTATGGCTCCAAGGGCAGAAAAGGAATCATTACCATCATGAGAATTTGTGTCAAATGCAACATAATTCAAGCACAAAACAGGAAAACATCATGGTCTGTATCACATACATTTAGCATTAAACACTTTTTTCTGTTCTGTCTTGTTCTTCCTTCATTTTCACATTGTTTTTTTAAAATTCCTGAATCCAGGCTATGTCAGGCAGGGACACCCTGGACAGTCCATCACTGGTCTCATGGACAGACAACCACTCGCTGACACGCGCTCAACCATACAGACCATCTGGAGTCATCTATTGACCTCATGTCGGAGGAAACCGGAGTGCCGAGAGGAAACCAAAGGAAACACAGGATAATATAGGAGAGACCATGAGTAATATTTATCCTATTTTTCTGTAAATAACTTTGTGTTATTTTTTAATTTAATCCATTAAAAAAATTGAATTCACCTTTGCGGCCTTGTTTAGTAATATACATATATGTCTTTGTCTCGTTGGCTTTTCTTTCTTTCAAGGTTAGGGGTGAACGGGCAGGTAGGCTGCGGACATTTTCAGGAGCATGGAAAATTCCGACACTCATGAACGCATCTTCATTCGTTCGAGATACGGAGATCAAGCGTTTTAAAAGAAGTGAAGAAAAGCAGCGAAAGCAAACCTGAGTTCAGCTTAAGCAACTAGCGCAAGTAGCTTCATCTACGGTGGCCTGAAATGGACAAAATGTCACGCTGGAAAAAGAGGCTAAATAAAAGGATTAAAATGTAATAAGCCTGTGTTTATCTGAAATTAAAATCCATTAAAATCAGCACCCTGCACAAAACAAACTGATGCTCCTCCACAATATGTTTTCATTTTATTAACTACGTCTCATACTACAGTAAGGAACTAAAAGGTATGATTCTTGATTGTGGAAAAGTGAGTTTATTGCTCGATATAAACATGAATGATAAACACCAATCAACAAACATGTCACAGGAGGGTTCAACATAATCTCATGGCTCCAGCGCATCATCACTTTTAATATCCTCCCAAATTTCTTTCCCTGAATAAGCAACTTTCTCCAAACTGCCGACCTAACAGGATTTTTGAAGGCGTTAATGTGAACTCTCCCGGTGAACCTGTAATGTTGGCCGTTTCGACGAGATGAGTCACGGTAAAAATAGCTTCAACCTGCCTGCTGTCATAACCAATTCCATCTGCAGTGTTCAGACCTGCTTCGGGATTCGTCACGTCGACTTATGCACTTCAACGCGGAGGGGAAACTTTGGACTTGGAAGTCTGAGACTCCAGCTGTACTGCAGTCTTCTTCCCATCGCGATGAAGCAGAGGAGCGAAAGAGTCTTGCCGATGCTGGAAAGCAGATTTTTAGCGGCTGAAAAAAGGTTTTATTCTCTGGCAGGGTTTCCCTTATTGCAGGCTCCTAATTGGTAGCATGGCCTAATTCGAGGCAGTCATGCCGTCTGTGGAGTCTCGGCTGCAGTTGGGCGGTAAATTGACACATAATCCTCGACACTGTGGGCCTTAGATCCGAGCCACTGCCCGGCCCCGGCAACCGCGGCGGCTCACAGTTTGCGGGAGACAACCAAATGAGGCCTAATCACCCGGCCTCGCTGGATTTTACCTTCTTATTCTGCATTTGTACATGTCGCCGCCGCAAAGTCCCCTAATTACACTGTGAGGCGTCGCTGTCCCGCTCGTGTTTTATTGAACTCCGGCGACCAAAACCAATACCGGCTTTGGTTGATTGGGGATAACAAGACGCCGAGGCTAATAGGAGCAAGACCCACGCGGCTTCTTTTGAACCACGGGAGCAACGAGAATGCATATTTGGGGATGTTGACTGTGTTTACTTGTGTATTTGTTACTGTGTTCTCACCGAAACATGGAGCTTAGTTCATGTATTTCACTGTCATTCAGTCGATCAGAGAAAACTCTAGAGCAACAAGCCCTCCATCGCCACATAAGTCGGAACTTTCTTGACATTTTTTCTTTCTTAACTTCTTCACGGATCCTCAACCGAGGGACTAAGATCCCTTTGGAATGCGGAAGTGTGGCCCGGGGGCCAAATGCGGCCCTTTGACTGAATCTATGTGGCCCTCCTGGAGTCAGAATAAAACTATATGTCTCTGACATTTTTGTCTTGTGCATTGTTTTTTTTTTTTGTTCATTATGATGCAACTGAAAGATAACTTTCTCGTTTGATTATTTTTCTTAAGTGTTCGTTTTTTTCTGTTGGCTATTTTAGGAGTATTTTTTGTCCCTTAAAATATATCAGAAATGAAAGTAGATTTTGAAACGTATGAGATGTGGTTTTTATATTAAAAAAAACCTGCAATAAACCAACCTTTTCGTGCATTTTTAAAGTGTAATTTCATGCGATCACTTGATTTCTATTTTAAATTTCCTCTACCTTCCTTTCTTTGGGTTCGACGGCCCCTTTCAAAGGTCACAATATATATAACCTGGCCCCTTTGGAATTTGAACTGCCCACCCCTGTTCTATGCCATCAGTCTGTTTTCATCCAAACCATGCTGTAGTTCGGTGTGGGTTAGATTTACAGATTCACGTGTCTTGACTTGGTTAGGAACTTGGACAAGAGAGTGGCGTTCAACACCAGTAATAAAAGCCAGGCCTAAGATCTTCTTGGCACCTCAAAACCTTACCCTGACAGCAAAGATAAATCTGGACCAACCAGCACCTTGAGGCAAGGAGAGGAAGATGTCTTGCCCAAGGACTCGTGGAGAGAGACTGGGATGCCAACTGCCAACCCTGACAGGCGTGCACTCTCCGACACAGGAAGTGAGTCCCACCAGTAATGTTGTTTCCATCCACCTTTGAATTTTCGGAAATAGCGGAAATAAGAATCAAAGGAAATGCTAGAAATTCGCAAAAAAAGTTTTTACAACTTTCACGTCCATTTCGAACAAGCATACACTTGGTTATTCTGTACTGAGACAGACTTTGGCTGTTTTATACGTTGCATAACCAAAGAGTGACGGTTTCCTGGGTGCATTTATAGACTGGGTTCCTTGCGCGTCGGAAGATTTTAAATCAGTTTAACTAGTGTGTTCTGCTCTCGTCCTCCAGTAATGGAGGTGACATTGTCCTCGTTTCTCACAGGTACAGTTCGCCAGAGACGCTCCATCCAAGGGAGCAGCTGTCTGCCTCATTAGTCCGCCTCACATGGGGGCGCAGAGAGCCCCGGCCAGCCGAGGGGTCCTCGGACCTTCCTTGACCTCCGTCGTCCTGATGGAAGCCAATGTCGGCTGGAGGTGAACGCCAGCCAGCACTATAAATAGTCATGCGGGGAACCATCCCGCCAGGGAAAATCACTTATCACTTGTCATTACAGCAGATCCAGAAAACTGACACGACTCCATCATTATGGGGAAATTCAAATGCTTCCGACACGCTGAGAGCAAGTGCAGCGCGTGGAACATGTGGAGGTGTTTTTGTCAGTTTCTGCAGAAACTCTCTGTCACATCGTTCCTCAGTGGAAAAACCCCAGCGCTAATGAAAATGCATTGCAACCCAACCCTTGTTAGAGCTTATAGGATCTCTATATTCCTTTGTATAATTATGCCTTTGAGGCCAATAAGAGCTGTTCACGGAATCGGCAGCGCCGCTGTGTCAAGAATATGACATTCAAGGAGGCGCAGGTTTGTGTGCACTCGCAGCTAACGGGGCTCCTGCTAATACATTCATGAAATTGTCTCGACTCACTGTTGCAGTCTGCAAACGCTCCTTCTCTGTGGAAATATAATCCACAGCGCCGAATGCAGAGGATTTCATTTTTGGGGGGGGTGATGTAGGAGTGGCTTTAAATCTGGAGTCCACCGCTGAGAAGAATTTTATAAAGTCACTGAGCTGAAAACTCCAGTCAGGCCATTTTGCTTTGTGATCCAGCAGACTGACTGGAGTGTGGAGACACGCTGGGGTCGGCGCCTCGGAAAATAAAACAAGAGGACTGTCGTGCCGGTGTTTTAGATGTTGAACTGGGAAAAAGGTTTAATTGAATTCAGGGTTGCGGTGTTTTTCAGGCACTATTCTGAAATCTGCTTGCACTTGGTTAAAGGTCTCCTCCCGCCCTACGCGGCATGTTTGGCACGCGGCATGTTATTCGGCATCATATTCCCTCCCTCCTTTTGTGACGTTCACATTTGCCCACAAATATTGCCGCCAAGATTCGTACATAAACAAATTAATTTAAATGTAGAATAGACGGAACTAAAAAAGTGGAACTCACTAGTGCAGCGCAAAGCTAATTTGGCTAAAAACGCACACTAGTTTTATACAAGCTCTTTTGCCTATGGTCCTTATTTCCATCATGTTGAAAAAAATCCTGGTGGGGCTGGATACTTATCCTCTGCCAGGTACAGTAGGACACCGTGGAATCTCATTCTAATCCATTACTCAGCTTCCCTGCTTGGTAAAACCCTACATGGGTGAGACACAACTTCCTCAAGCTCAATGGCTCAAATAAATAATAATAATAAATAATAAACTCCTCCCCCACCGCCTGCTTCTCTTTCGCTGGCTATCATCGACTGCTCTTCTCATCCGCGATTAACCTTGGATTTCACCCCCGATTTAACGTTTGAAGCGCACATCAAACACCTCAGCTAGACCTCCTTAAGAGACGCATCTCTGAACTCCGCCCCCCACCCTCCCAGATGCCCAAAAAAAACTGTCCGGGCCCTTGCCTTTTCCAGAGCAGCTCTGCCTAGATCCGTACTGATGTGAGTGAGGGAGCATGAATCACCCCAGACCCAGAATTTTAGCTACAGCTAGCTTTCGCTTCTACAACATACCGATAAGTCATAATCTTGTGGTTCAATATTACGATCAGTTTTCCTATTGATTGGTATACATTTAGAAGGGGCCAGATTCATTTACCTGAAGGAACCTCGCCTCTACTCTCCCCCCCCCACAAGCCTCCTCCGCACCCCCAGGACAAAGCCTCACCTCACGGGTGGCTGGCCCTTCTCTGCTGCCACACCCCGACACACTCGAGAGCCCTGCCACAGCCGGACCTCTGGAAAGTAACTTTTCTTTTTAGCTTGCTTTTTGGGAGGACTAGTTTAGCACTTGCTAACATATACATATCTTATTTAAGGTCTTCAATTGTTGTGTTTTAAGATGAGATTTCATCACTAATGCCGTGTTTTAATTAGTTTCTTTTTATGACTTTTTTTTATTGACTGGTGGAGGCACAGAGCAGGGCTTAAGGTTGCACACTCTGCTTTAAAGATGATTAAAACATGCGCACCCCGCTGTTAAGTAGTACGTGTAATGAAACAGCGCTTTTTTTTTTAAGTTGGATGTTGTTCTCTGGATTATAGTTTGGAGCTGAGGTGAGAAGTGAAGGGTGGAGACGACTATTCGGGGTGACCGAAGAGGAGCAGCAAGAGGTTCTGATGGACAGCAGTGGCCACTGCCTCTGATGCAAAGAGACTCAGCAGTTGGAGATGAAGATACTGAGGTTGGTAAGTGACTTTGAAAGAATAAGATTGTTTGGACACGTGGGGAAGAGTCAGTGTTGGAGCAAGCGTGTTGGAGCAACCCCTCCTCAGTCCCATACCGGAATATGTTAACGTTGGGAAAATAGCAACTGACACAATGTTGCGTCTCGAATGAGAGGAGCACCATTCCATGGCTTACATGACCCTCCATCTTCCTTTTACGTGTCATGCTGCCCTCAGCCCAGAAGGAGGAACATGTGCTTCAACTGAAAACCTAATCTGTCCACACGCTGCCATGGGCGTCAGTATAGGTCCACTTTCCCAAAGTCAATATTTCTGTGAGGATGGGTGGATTGAAGATGAGGAGGAAAACCACTGAGCTTCAGGATCCTTGTGAAAGGTTAAGGTTTAACAGCTCATGTTTCTATGGCAACCACAGAGGGGAAAATGCCAAAAGTCAAACAAGATAAATTTGAGCAGAGCAACAACACGACACAGATGTTCCTCTACTGAAAGTTTGTGCACAGTGGAGCGCGTATTGCAGAGTGAAAAGGCACTTATGTGCAAAGATGTGTGTCGACGTGGTGCTGTATAAGGGGCGATATCTGTATATAATAGCTGTGTGTTTTAGCCTTCATAAGTAACAGGGAACAAACAGTTCTGCGAGGCGTAATGGAGGTTTGAAGGTTGCCTGCTCCTCTGATGATCCACACTCCCGCTGATGACAAAGTGACAAATAAACGTGCGTCTCAGCAGCGATGCCTTCAGGGAGGACAGTCCATCCCTTAAACCAGGAGCACATCAGCTCCGCTGCACGTCGATACCGGAGTAATAGTATCCGCCTGAATGTATTATATTGAACGTGAAGGCGCTACAAGGCCTGCTGCCGGTTGACCATGTACTCACATTTACAGTGAGAAATAGCAGGTGAGGATGGTGAGGGAAGGAGCCCTTGGAAACACGAATACCATTAGAGTGTTCCTTTCTTTCCTTTTCAAATAACACTGCCTGTTTCTTGAGGAACATCTCCGAGCACTGAAGATCAGTCGCGCCTCTCTTCTCCTCCGCCTCCCTCTTTCCAATCCTGCCTCCCTACAGTTTCTCAAAGGGAGGTCCAGATTAAAAACATGAAATGATGAACTTAATGATCTCATTCTCTCAGAAAAATCAATCCTGTTTCATGCTTTTAGAGTTCTAGATATTTACACGTTTGCTTCATCAAAACATTTCCACCAACAGCCTTCTTCTGGGTCGAACTCCCGGAGCTGTAATTGGTCCCTGGGCAGTGCTCCCCCCCCCCCTCTTTTTTTTTATGGCAGTCACATGGATCTGAGAGCTGCTGTTTTTATTTTTAGTGCTAAGCCCAGAAAGCCCACTCCTGGGAGCGCTGCAACTGACAATATCACCCTGAGCAGCGAGATTATGGTCCATGCTCAGGTTGGCCACCAGCAACACAGATCATCAGTCACAATGTCAGCACACACCAGATTAGTGCCGAGCCTTTCTGAGCGCTGCACGGTGTGTCGCGGCACACTCCTGCCGCCACATTAACTTCCACCCTGAGACAGGCATCAAATATTTACCTGAGGAGATACAATCATGGCAGACAAGAGTGATGTGGAGCTTCGGCTTTAAAAAATGCAAATGGATGGAAAGACAATGGAATGAAAGATTAAAATCCGATTGACTATTCTATTTAAAGCCCCGAATCACCTCTTTGAGAACTCTCTCCTCTCTTGGCTCCACAAAACAAAAGCACATGACTGAGGAGTATTTCAGTCACAGTTGAGTACAGTTCAGTATAGTCCAACCATTGTAAATAACAGAGGCGGGGCCACGGGAAATTCGGTGTGCTGTGAGGGGAGATAAAATACAGAAGAAACAAATCAAATGGTGAGTTGAAAAATACTCAACATTACTCTGAACAAAAAAGAAAGGGAAGATTATTAAATAAAACTGTCATTAAGGTGTAATTATACCATGGAAAAATATTTGAATATAAACTTACATACAATTCATTTGAAGACAAAATGAATGAATGAATTTTTCATTTCATTCACAGGGACAAGGAATAGTTGGTGAAAAAAAAGCATAACTTGTTGGAAGTACATTTAGCTCAAGCGTGTTTAAGTATGTTAACAGGAGTGGGAATTACAAATGGACAAAACGTAATGAAAAAAATCTGAATAAAAGATGTTTTGCATTAAAAAGGAAATTAAATTTAGAAAAAATAATAACAAGAATCATTTCACAGGGGCCACACAAATACAGGAAAAAGGCCAGACTTTAGCTTTGACTTCACACAACGTGAGTGAGTAAATGATATAAATGGACTTTCGCATTTGACTTTTGAGGGTCGACACTGAAATTGATTTGTTGAGTTATTTGTAACAAGTGCATGTTTGTCAGGTACATGACCTCTATTTAGAGAGGAGCAGCAGCTAGCGCTATGTTAGGCAGTTTAGCAGCTAGCGCTGTGCTTAGCTAGATAATGTCAACATAATAGAAGCATAAAAAAAAAAAAAACTCAAAGCGTTCATGGCTCATAACACAACATATGGCGCAAAAACGCACATTACATTGCCAGCTACGATGTGACAATGAGCGATGGCGACTGTCGTATAACGCAGGCCAGGACCACCAGGGACATCTGTGCACACAGTGATGGACACAACGTTGCTGGGTCTTATGGGTTTAGGTCAAAAACAGCTGCCAAAATATACACATCCAAATGACTCACATGGTATTCAGCTTCATAATGGCACTAAACAACTTATTATTATTGATATTATAATAATTATTAAGGTTGTCAATGTAAATCATAAATATTGGAAAATCTTTTTCCTATTAGTCACGACTCAAATGAAAACCGACTTCAAACACATGGATGAAAAATCTGAACATTTATTTTGAACTTTTCCTTGGACCTCATGAGGGCCAGATGAACGCAGGCAAAGGGCCACATGTGGCCCCAGGACCGCACTTTGCCCACACTTTGCTGACTTTGATAGTTTGAGCACCAGAAAGTTTAAGAAACAAGTTAATGTTTACGTTCATAAAACACGGTAATTGCACTTCATAACCAGCTTGAAATGGAGAGGGGGGGACTTGGGGGTCAAAACATAACACACCAAAGAGGCTTCACTTTCGCCCTGGTGACTTTACAATGGAGATAAAGGCCGACAGAATGAGACGAAAACACCAAGACTGTGGCTTCGACTGCAGGCCTCTGATGAAAGCATCTGAGAGAAGAGCAGCTGGACGTTATGCCAAAGGATTTTCTTCAAAAGTTCAGTCAAACAACTCTGACTTTGCAACCAAGGTTATGAAGTCGGAAGTCTTGGTTTGAAGGCAATTTCAAATCATCTATCTATGGACGGAGTGGACACGAAGGGCGTTTATGATCTGCCTGTTTTTCAGCAACAAGAAGAGACAGGAACTTGGGTTTCTGCCTCCAGAAGTTCTGATAGCGCAGCCGCCATCGCCTCTTTGAATCACGGCAGTGTTGGATGAGATTTGTGCAGACGGTGTGAAGCATAATGCGCTCAGAGCGTCTGTCTGTCGAATGTGTATTAAAATAATCTCCACCAGCTTCTCTTCAGGCGTTTATCAGAATGCAGGTCAGACGACGGCCTGATGGAATCACTCTGACAATTTTAGAATATGATACGTTATTGATTTTGCCAGTTGGATATCTTGAAAGCGTAAAAAAAAAAAAAGAAGGCTGATATTCATGACTGCACTTTAAGTCAGGATTAAGAGGCTGGCGTGATGAATGTCAATGGAAATGCCTGGCTTCTCCTTCTGACCGGACCGGACCTCGAGCACGCGGATCATTAGAGAAGTGCGTTGCATGTTTAATTTCAACGACTCGTCTAATGGCCGGAGTTTCGGGGGCTGTGAGGTGAGAAGCACGTGGAACATCTCTGTCGGAGAGAACAGAGAGTTAGTGGGGGGAAGAATGAGCCGTGGCACCGGCGAAGCCTTTCTCAGTTTCAGCTGACTGCACCAAATAATGGAAAGCAGCGCCTTGATGAATGGCTGGAGAGCAGTCAGGCACGGCGCCGCAGAATAAACTGTAAACTGTAGGCAGGTTCAGCGAGGAAAACAAAACACAAATATATTTTAAGAAAGAGCTGATGTCGACGTTTGTTACCGAAGAAATTCTTAACATCCCGACGACTTCCTCGCAGTTTATCAAGCGACGAGTTCAGACCCGTGTTTGTCGACACGGTGGCGTCTTTGCAAACAGAGAAGTGAATGCTAATGACTCGATGTCACATCGGAGCCGAGCGACAGGTCTGCGCCCGCTGTGCTGAATCTGGATCAGAAAACAATCACGATATTTATCCAGGTGTGCTGGGTGGGCGTCGCTTCAATGAGATTCATGGATGCTACGGTTCAGCGAGTCGAACTCCAGGACAAGACCTTAGCAGTCGACGTAGATGAACCAGCCAGATGTGCAGTTAACCCATGAGTCGACGCCATACAAATGAAAGAATAGGTTTGTGATGAGTCATAATGTTGGTGACCACAAGAGGGCTCCCAAATTCTGAGACAGTTATGTTGAATGCAAGGATGGCCAGACAAGGTCTCCACACAGACTCCCACAAATCTAACTCGAGTCATTGTTTAGTCATTTTTGGAGAAATACTAGTTACCTGGATCTAACTCCAGTTCTATGAGTGCATGTGGAGCCCTGTAACTGTTGCCCAGCTGGGCCTCCTGTCCTATGCTGAGCTTCAACAACGTGACTGTTGCGGAGGAGTACTGTAGGGGACTAGTTGGGCAGAGAGTATTTAAAGATCCTTCGGGGCAGAGATGACGCCATTCTAAATATGCCTTTCCACGGTCTACTGCTGAGTTGAATCCCACAGTTCCAGGATAAACGTATGGCAGGTTACTGGGTTAAATTCAAGCAGAGAAAGACTCGTGGAGTCTTTGAGTCACAGAGAAGTCAAATGACTGGACCGGAAGACTGTGACTGCCAAAGACTTCTCTGGTCTATGTAACAACTGTCTACCGGCCTGAATCAGCAAAACCTCAGTAGAAGTAGTCTGGACTTCCTTGCTTTCATTGTTCAAGTCAATCCATTGTAGTTTTTGAGGCTTCGCTTTTGAAGTGAACTCTCGACCTGTTGACTCATGTCATTCATGTATCAGAGTGAATAACTGAACTTTACAGGAAGTAGGAATGAGTGAGGAACCCAGAAATCACTTTTGTTCACTGCTGCATGGTTGAGCTGAATGAAATCCACACTTTTATCGCAGATTTTCTGGGTTAAATAACTTGAGAATATTAGTCAGTCATAATATATATCAATCAAAGGTCTTTCAGATATCAATTTAAGAAAAAATAAAAAGTAACTGAAGCCGTAGAAAAAGTAGTTAACCCCAATGCACATAGAAGTGTACAAGAGACGCGCCTGCTGACGTCCGATACGTAACTATGTCGAATTAAATCGTTGGAAAACTTGACTGAAAGCGACGTGTATGAGCCTGGAAGAGAGTGATTCCAAGTCTTCCACTCAATTGGGTGAGCTGGGATCATTTTCTGTACGACAAATCGGACTTGTTACGTCTGAAGACAGTCAGTTGACTACAGTTACTGGGGACGGACAACGATGAAATATCGGAATACCTGTCACATAGCCGAAAAGAGGAAAGAGCTATCCTGGAATCAGCTCCATTTGTTGGTGGTCAGTCACGGGTTCACACCCCAGTCAGGACACCAGTCTGGGCCCTTAGCTCTGCATGCTAACTGACATGTGACGCCAATATTATTTGACTTTATTTTGTCTCTTTCAACAACAAAGAGACTATTTCGGTTCATCTAAAGTAACGTTCAAGGAGCTCTGCGTTTTAGTCCGAATGTCTAAGGAAAGAGAAAAGTCCATCTGAGTAATGGCGGGCGTTTTTGTTGGTACACACCATTAAATAAATCTTGAAAGATCTCCCGTGAAGCCCGCGAGGTGTTTAAGCACACAACACACTCTGGAGAACGTAATAATTAATCACTGCTGTTGCTGTTACTTGACAAAATTGTAATTAATTGGCCAACTCTAAACTGTGTGGCCTATTTGCCAGCATGTTTGAAGGAGAAGGAACTTGAACATCCGCAGTGTATAAATATTCCATTTAATTAAAATGGCGGGGGCGCCGGTGGAGCGCCTTCCTTGGTGGAGCGAAGGAGAAACGCGCCGCCTCCCATGTGAGACAAATACAGAAAGCTCTGTGTTCCGGCTCAGTGTGAGTTCTGTAATGGCGCGACTTACATTTTTCTCCTCACATCCAGCCGGATTCACGGCGCGACTCCCCCTTTTCCTCTCGCGGTAATAACTTGGCAGATGCATTATACCTCTTCAATGCTTCAAAGATCACATTGGTTCTAACTCCATTCTCCGCCGCGCGACGGCCTTTGATTAATGGTCGTGTCACATATTGTGCTATTCAGTCAAGTTTGCTCTGAGATAGGAACATCTCAACTCAATCTCCATCACCGGATAAACAATTCAATCTCAGGGAGGGATTTAGTGATTCAGCCGGCGTCTTATCTGTGTGGGGCTCATTTGACCTACGCGGTAGCCACCTAGCTTACTTCACTGTTCCGCGGGAAAATACATGTCCTTCAGTAGAACAACAAGAAGATCTGATGCAGAAGGACAAACTCAACTTGAAGTCGAACAACAACGTCACAGTCCTGCAGCAGAACTTAAATGTACGTTACGTTAAACACATTTGACGACCAAATACATGTATATTTTTAAATAAAATTGTCGCTCATGAAGATAAAAAAATAGGCAGTAGATGTTGTGTAGATAAAGTGCAGAGGAAAAAAATAAATTTAAAAAGAATGATAAAGCAAGTAAATAATTGAAATCAATTCAAAATATATACATTTTAGTAGCTGAAAACTGGAAGCTCCTGAAGAAAATATTTAATGCTATAAAATCTGAAGTTTCTTCTAGGCATATCTGTCTTCAGTTTTATTTTAGTCATTTTCCTTAAGACGTATAATAAATAAACAATGTATTTTTCAGGATAACATTTTATGTCATGAGGATACACAAATATAAAATAAAAGTGTGTTTAATTGTATCGACGGTAAATAATAATGTTAATAAATAAATAACAGTAATAATAATAAATGTAACTATATTTACAAAATAAAATAGATATGTTTATTTACAGTACATCATATTTATTTTTTTTGGCATACATTTTTTAAATTGTATTAATACATTTTCTTTATTTATTTTATGACGTCCAGTGAACAAAAAGACTAAGTAACTTAGTATTATGTAAAGACCCTCATATATTATTTGTTATTCCCAGTGTGTCGCTCCGTTTGGTGGAATCACACTTCATGAAATGCAGCCTCCTGAAATGCTTCACAAACTGAAGGCAAAAACTGCTCCATTGTTTAGTCCAGGATTAAGGTTCATTAAAACAGACAAACAAACCAAAAATGAGGTTTGAATATCTGGTTGAAAGCCGACATGCTTTCATATTTTCCAAATATTTTCTCTACTGGTCGCCTGTTGCCCTCTCCACTTGCCCTGGGTAGCTGGGACACACTCCCGCCTCAGTGACCCGTAAAGAGTAGAAAAAAAAAAAAAATCTTGTGTGTCCAGGTGTGACAGACGGGAAGCAATGACATCATCATAAACCGGCCACAGCTCCACCATGAATCACAGACAGATGACTTTGCTCTTTGCGTCACGGCCTCAGGTGGTTCCTCGTCTGCAAATGTTTACTTATTTGGGTTGTATTTAACTGGAATCTAAATCACCCTGCGCGCTGACTAACACCCTCCTGTCACCGCCCGCCCACCAACCAGCCAGATGTCAGCGTGATTTGTGAGCCGCGTTTTAAATGTTGCAGAGAAGAGAAAGGTGGCGACAGCCTGCAATTAGGTTTCCCTCAAAAACACACTTGACATATATAATGTCTGAGATCCACGACTGACGCTTGCTAACAGTCACACAGATGTTTTCCGTCGCCCTGAGCGACTGTACGCTTTGAGAACCGAGCTTGGCGCTTCACTCAGTGGCTGAACAAAGTTGAGTCCCCGTCATCTCCCCTCAGCACAACGTGTGACTTTCACTTTAAATTTGCGGCGACACGTTACACTTGCATCGGTCCAGCGATATGCTCCCCAGCTGTCATATCTCCGCCACGCTTTTTTCCACGGCTTCTGACAGTTCTATATTTCTACCGCAGCAAACAACTTCCAGCGAGGCTTTTAGCAAAGAACTGAGAGAAAATGTCATCTGGCAGCGCCTCTTATGAACTGATATGAAGAATCTATTGATAACTTTTATGAAGGTTTTGGCTCACGGAGATGTCTCCTGACCTTTTGGCCCAGTTATGAGTAAGAGAGCAGCTTTGGCACCGCGGGCGCAGCTTCCAGCGGTTTCTAAATCCATGCTGGAGATGAAAGATGTCTGGATTTGGCAGGTGGGACACTCGAGCTGGGAAATGTCCTTCGAGACAAGCATTGCAGAGCAAGTCACAAAAGAAAAAACACTGAATTGAAAGGGCTCAAACAGGCTATAGCATGTCTGCTAAATAAGATACATATGTTTGTCAACAAAGCTCTGGAAATGCAGCTTTTACTGTTGTTATTAACCTCATTTAATTTGAAGGATCCGCCCACAAAGCTGCAGCCATTTTGAGTCCATTTAAAAACACATATATTTCACCTCACCCTAGCTTCAGCCAGCCCTGTTTTCGACGAGCTAAGCTAGCTAGCTAGCATGTTCAGTTGAACAATTTATTTGTTTGACAATGCAGTTAAACACAAACAAACAAGAAAAACAATGTCCCAACGCAGACATGAGTGATGTCATCAGAGAGACATTGCGTCTGCGATAGGCAGAGTGCGTAAGCGTTACGGATTTTAAAACGTAGAGACGGGAATAATCATGATTCTCACGTCAGAAATGATGCTTTCTATTATTAAAGAAACATCCAGAATGGCATCAGGGTGTCACTGCACTATTCCAGATAAGAATTTTCATGAAGTTAATGAATATTTGGTAACAAATTTGAATTCCGAATGAATACTCTAGCTGCTAATTTGACTATACGTCCAGGTTTCCAGTGAAATTGACCATATCTTCAGTCAAATTGATTTAAAATATGAGATTTACATGATAACATATATATTATATTCATATACACCAACATTAAAGCATGTGACTTCCATCATTTTTGATCCTTTAAATACATTGCCAGGTAGCAGCAGATTGTACCCGTCCGTTTCAAATGATGTTACACGTCCACCAGGGGGAGCAGCCCAGAGTCAAACATTGACGACAGGAAAAAAATTGTGGCGACTGTGGGAGAAGTATTAAATGTACCTCTTGCACAAAAGTCAAAATGGAGGCAACGTTATTGGAGGCGGTGGTCGGTGAGGCCGATAAATATATTGCGATTGGAGAACGCCATTGTTATGTCTTCTTCGTGTCTGTTCGGGTCGTAACAGCAACACTGCCCCCCATGGTTTCCGGTGGTACTGCTCTGTTTAGCCTGTATGTGTAAGCTTTGTGGAAACACGCAGAAATACGGAACGCAGAGTATGGACAGATGGCTAAGTTCAGATCTGTGCGTAACGCTGACCATAAATGGACCGTTATCTGGAATGGATCCCGGGTCTGCACCAGATCAGCATGTGATTAGGGTTCGATTCATTTTTAGATGATCTGGACACAAAAGGCACGTGTTGTTCATTCAGCACTGATTTCAAAACTATATATGAGCTCAACCCCCTGTGACCAGCGGTCGCCAGGCTGTGTGAAGCCGTGAGCAGATAAACCTGGAGACGTCATCAACAGAGCAGCTGATGTTTGATCCAAACTAATATATAACAAATATATTAACAGGCTACACTGGATAGATTTACTCCTCAACATGAAAACTCCACAGACATCACAACAACAATGGCGCGTTTGTGTTTATTTTTGTCACCTCTTGCTGGGTGGTGGCTGCAATTTCCAACCAGCTGTTGCTCAATGACAGTCATTTGGTTTTGTTTAAAACTCATCATTTCTCCTCTCAAATATCAGGGATTTTCAGATCGGGGAGCAACAGTCCAACAACCCACCTCATCGACTCATCTAACGTCAGGACAACGTGAAAGCAAATATCGTGCTGTAGCTGTCTGAAAAAAAAGGACTTGTCCTTGTCCTAATAAACACGTTAAAGAGTGAAACTGCGAGGGCAGAATACGAGACACAATCGGCGTCGGTGTTGTACTCGGTTGTCCACTTAACGTCCCCACCAGCACATTTCAAGACATTTTAATATTTTATATCTCCGCCTGGCAGGGAAATAATGACATTCTGAAGCTGTAATGAAATCCATTCCTCTCTACGTTGTCGCGGTGATAAAATTCTTTTAATTTTAGCCGAGCTGTTGCAGCCGCCCGCGAGCGCCAGAGTTTAACCAGCAAACACGAGTGGTAATGGAAATTTCACACAGTTAACAGCTTTGGTGTTTAAAGACGTCGGGATCTGATCAGAGACTCAGGTTACAGCCTCATTCTTATTCATTATACAGCCCCGGAAATGTGGACGGGATTAATCTGCTGATAATACTTGAATGCATTTAATAAATGGTATCTTTGGGGTGAATCTGTGGGCTAATGGGAGTCGCGAATGTGGATACATCGACACCCAGAAAAATCAACCGCTTTCTCAGTAACACTAAAGAAAATTACATTTCAATAGAGTTCACCACCAAAGACATGACACCCTCGTACGTGACACCATCGAGTCAACACCCGTTGCCTTCCCCAGGTACACGACAATTGGTTGCACAGAATTCAAAATTAAATGTTCAAACAAAAATGAACTAGCAGTTCTGGCAGTGTAGGTGGCGCCCCCCAACTCCAACCCAGACAGAAGCAAGCGAGTGTGCCTGCCAGTAGGCTAACGCTTCCACGAACTAGCGAAGCTAACAGCGGAGGAATTATGCTATGTGCCAGTTGCCTCAGAAATGGGAAGGTGGAGCTGTCACGGACGAGTTACGCGGGTTCCTGTTACCGAAGTTGAAAAAGTAGATGTTCTCACTGCCTTTTCTGAATAGACGCAACTTGCTACTAGAAAACCAGCTGAAGTGGACACAGAAATTTTCTGAATGTGTTTGTTTCGTTTGGCGTATTTCGTTGATTCAAAACTTCCACAAGTAACATCCGACTTACGACGTCTCAAGTCGGATTTGACGTAAGTCAAATGGCATTCAAAATAGTAAGTACGGATGGACGAAAGCTGAGCAGGTCGTAAGTAGGATGTTACTTGTACTTCCTGTTTACGTTCTGGGAAGCCATCTTGGATTGCCTACTCAGTGCTGAGAATTCCCTCACTTTCCAACTGGGACTTTCCCAGATCCGAGCACAAATGAACGCACTCATAACCATCAGACTGTTCAGTACAAAGTCAGAAACGGTAAATGGTAAATACAATGTTTTCAGTTCATTTTGGTCGTAGATTTGTGAGCAAATCAAAATATTGATGTTATTTTTCAAAAATGTCGATCTACTAGCCATATTTGCTAATGCTGTCTGTGCCACCTTCTGTGATATCATGCATTACACGCATTTAATAAGGCGGATATGAGCATATCAGCCAGATCAAGAAAGTTACAATCCACATTTCCATAATGAATCCACACCTTTAGCTCCATATATCAATAAAGTTAGAGCTAGCACTCAAGAGTGCGCAGCCCCCCACCAAGCCACTCACTTTACACCCATAGTGTGATGGGTTTTTTTAAATGAATGATGGTGATGAGTTCAACTGCACTTTCGGAACGTAATGTGGATCTAGACGGTAACTGAAAACATTTTATGCCTGTCATACTTTCCCCATTTTTGCTTGTATAAATGGAGATAAGTTCGAGCCTCAGTTGTCGATATTGTGAGTATTTTAGTTACGGTTAATTGGGTTAAACTGGATGGAGAATTTTGGAGATCCCAGGAAAAAGGTGGTGACAAGGACTTGATTCTTGGCATCATCCAACCATTCACAGATCTCGCGAGAGGAAAAAGTTAAGGAGTAATGTGAAAAAAGCAATGGTCCAATGACCGACCCTTGTGGGACACTGTTTCACTGATGTTTTCAATGGGATTGGCAGTTAGCATTAGCAGTCAACACTGATATGGAATTGGCTACTCATTCGCACGGGGCGTTTCAAGTGAATAATTGAGAAGCTCATGTTTGCTGAACTGCGAAGATTCGCTGACACCTCAATCATCAACCTCAATCTGATCGCCTTCGCTCGCCCGGCGCCAGGCTGTTGTTAGCTCTGGCAGGGAAACCACTAAAGTGCTCCAGCGAGTGATAGCATCAACACCGGCGTGGAGAGTCATGCGACAGGCGGCCATTATCCAGACGGACAGTCTCCGATCCAAAGGGGAGGTATTCAGAGTTCCTAAATGAAGTTAAAACAAGAAAACATTTTTGTTGTTTTAGAATTTGGAGTCCATTCTTTTCGCAGCTATTCAAGTCGCTCTTTATGTTGATGAGATGAGTCGCTGATGTGCATCGATTGACAAGTCCTTCCAGGAGACAAGTCCTCTCCGAGAGGGATTATCTGGATGGTTTGTGCGATGGATTTTGGGCCATTAAGAAAAGAACATTGCTCAAAAGGAAAGGCTACAGTGTAAGACAGAACTCCCTTCCAAACAACTTGTTTGTGGCGACATCTGCCAAAAGGACATTTTATAAATCTTTGTAGCTTTTGCTGTTGAGCCAATTTCGAACAACGGCATGCTGAGACTCTAAAACATGAAAACCACTTGTCACTGCAGCGCATTTTAGTCGCTGCTAGTTAGGTAGGTGGACTGCGACTTCCGTCCAGAAGTCTGGTTTTCTACGCTGCTGTGCGAACCAACGACAACATGAGACCAGTCCAGCACGAGCTGGTTCAACTGTGTGGCACCCTCATGCACAATTGCCTTCACTACCAATACAAAAGAGCGTCAATGGAATTGAAATACCAATTAAAAAGCAAACAAACTTGTCCTTTGTTTACACATCACTGACAAAAAAATATTTCAGGGTTATCGCGGGGAACATTATTTTTCTGTGGCCTACCACGTTTTCTATTCTGAATGTCAGTGTTTATCAAACTTATACCTTCAGTACAAAATAAAAATCAGAATGAAACAGTTTGTCAGGAGAAAATAAAAGTGACAGGATAAACAACGGGTACAAAGCCAATAATAATAATTAAAATCATCAAAATAATAATAATGGACAATGAAATTTTAAACAATAAGTGGGTCACAACTCAGTGAAATGCCGGAGAAGAGATCAGGGTAATACATAAAGGTCTCAACTATTTACATTATAATGCATTATTGGTACATTTGGCTCGGTTTATGAAGTATAAGGTGTGGTCAAGTTATAAACACTCAAGAGCCCTTAGCTCCGAGACTAACCCTGAACCCAACCCCACAGCACAGCAGTATTATTAGAACTAGGACGACACTATTTTTTGAAATTCAGCACCTGTTATACTGAATAAACATTGTTATAAGCTGATAACATAAACAGAATATACGTAGGGTGCCGACGGTGTACCAGAGGTGGGGAAGCTACTTTACAAAGTTTGCCTGTAAAATTACATGTAGTTCAGCCTGGGAGAAATGTTGTGTGTACAACTACAGCTAAAAAAAAGTACCTGCCCAGAACTGAATTTAATTATGAACTACAGGTTGAAAGCTCTTACAGGCCACATTAAATGGCCCGTTGGGCCGAATTTGGCCCCCGGGCCACAGGTTTGTCACGTGCCACACAACAATATCAAAAGCATTGAGCATACAACTTTGGAAATGTGTCGTAAACAGGAAACCTTTTGCACTTTTGTTGCGGTTTCAAAAAGGTGTGTGACTTCTCTTCTGTGCACCGCACAACAACTGCTTCCTTTTGTTCAGGAAGCAAATGCAAAATGAATTTCTAACCCAGGCGCTGCTCAGTGTTTTTGCACCAGAGTAATACCTCCTACCGGAATCACAGCGCCAGGCTTCACACCAACAGGCTTACACTCTGTCAGTTGTGCTTGTGTGTTTGGCGAACTGTGCGATGGAGGTGCCAGCCATTGTTCTTTGTTCAGCGCACAGGAGGATACCTCCACAAAAAACACGGTGTGTCTGACGCCAGCAACATCAGGATCACACAGTTTAACTCACGGTGGATTTGGGAGTCTGGAAGACGAGTCAGACATCACCTCACGCCCAAAGACAGCCTGTCACATGACAGGCTTGAGATTAAACATCAACAAAATGATGTATAGAATAACCATAAGCAAGCTTAAATTCCCCCTGTCTTACGGTGTGACGGCCCTACTACAGTCTAGAATGTGGCCACGGAGGAAAGTCAATCCGCTCCAGCGACCGATTCCTGGACACTAGGAGGGTGTGGTGAAGTTGAAGACATTGACTGTGGTTACATGCAGAGCATAGCACGACTAAGGCAATAGCTCCAGGAAGCCACCAAGTCAGATTGTGTCATGTTCAGGGCAAAGACAATCGAGCTATGAGCAGTTCACCTCCATGACAAGGGGTGGCGCTGTGAGCTCTTCCGGCTCAACAGTTTCAAACAGTTTTATTGAACTCTGTAGGCAGCCATTGCGCTGATGACTTATGTCCTTCAACTTCAGCAGTCTAGAATCAGCGCGTCGACGCGATGGTTCAGCCGCGTCACCGTCGTCATCGTAAAACACTTTTCCTTCGGCAGGTTTTGGAAATAAACTTGCAAGTTTCTGAATAAAATCTAATATTCCAGAGATTGTGTTGTTTACGTCTAAGACGAATGATGGATGTGGAGTATCTAAAGTACAGAGTTGCACCTTTGATCACCGGCCTCGACTAACTTAGCAACCATGCTAACGGTTGCTAACGTGGTGCTAATGCTGTTCCTTAAATCAAGTCTTCTAACCTACCTGAGTGAAGGAAGTTGAAGACAAATCTTCACATTTGCAGCTCTTTGTCATCTGGAGTTACAAAACACAGCTGAGATCGGGTTTGTTATGTGTTCGCTGCAGACATCGGAAACACACATACTGCATCAGATCACACAAGACTTCTCGTAAACAAGGTTATTAGGCATCAGTAGACTGTGATAAGTCTTGGCGTTTGTTTAGTTCCGCTGCGTAGCCGAAGCTCATGCAGCCACACAGCCACAGCTATTCGGCTACATGCTAGCTCAGTCAAGCTAGTCACCGGATTACCCTGGTCGTGTAGTCCGACAGAGAAATTCCAATTTCAGTTCCAGTTGTCGGACTTTACATGCACTTTAAGTCCAAACTAAGCCGTAATAATTCGGCTGTCAATGTCTTGAGATCTGCTGGACTGGCAGGAGCTGGTCTTTGACTCGCTTGACAGGAAGAAGGGTGTGCATGTCCATCCCGTGTTGCGAGGTGTCCAACATGGCGCCCAACACGGGGCGCATCAACCCCGGTCCAGATCGGGAAATCAGGATCTGTTGATGGGAAGGATGAAAGAGAACTCTCTGCAAGATTAAACTCCTGTCTCGCCTGAAAACTTTGCTTGTTTACAAGTCATTTTAGCCGCTTCAAAGCGCTCATGCGTAACAACTTGCAGCATTTACATCATCGACTTTCACTCAACATAAATGCACCACTTGACTGGCAAAACAGAATTCCTCTCACGCTCCACGCGCGTCTATCTGATATGAACGTAGCTTTGTTTTTAGCAAACAAGGTCAGCCGCGGCTATAAAGGCCAGCCTTATCTGCTTGTTAGAAGACGGCGGTTTCCCTGCGCATTAATATTCCATGCCGTACGTTGGAGGGGAGCAGCAACACCCTTTGAAGCACATCATGTAAACAACACGAGCCTAAATAAGGCCACATCTCAAACCACTGCTTAATTGTTGCCTGTAACGCTGACGCAATCTTCCGCCGCGGCTCTGGTGAACACGGCGCAGCTGGTGTGGAGAGGGAGAGAGGGATTGACGTGAACATGACACGGAAGCGTGTCATTCAAGAGCGGGCAAGACAGATCTCAACAGTCACCTAGCGTGTACCTCAACAGCGCATGCTAATGAATCGGATCATATCCAGTAACATCCGAGCGTCGAGCTAGCTACGCTGACGATAAGAAGGCGGGAGCCGATAAGGTGGCGTCTATCGGTGAAGCCATCCTCGCATCTGTTCTCACCTGCAGTGACCTTTTCCCTGCCGAGGGAAAACACCGGGAAAATCATTTATTCCTATAAGCAACAAAAGGTCACAACTGTCACCAAAAACAATCACTTGCGCTGACAGAGCAATTTAAAGCCGCTCGGCTCAGAGATCGCTTCCACGGAGGGAAAAGCAATAATTTGCAGCATCTAATAAACTTTCTCCGCTTAGTTGACTGGACGGATTTAGGAAAGCGTTTAAGGACAAAAGCTAATTAGCACTAAATCACGATCTGATCCATTAACTGAAGCTAATCTGTAAATTACCTGTCCAGGGTGATTCATGTTGCAACGGTGAGGATCGTCCGCTTTGATTTGGTGCGGCGCTTTTTCCCTATCGACTGAACAGTCTCAACATCCGGCTCCTTGTGTGAAGACGACTTGGTGAACAGGATGTTCAGTGGACGCATCAAGCCAAGCTGCTTGTATTGACTCTCAATGTCTTGCCCGAGGGCGGCGGTTTCGCCTACTACAATTTCAAACCCCAGTGGTGCTTTTGAACAGAGGCTGAGCTCCACATACAGTATGTGGCACAAATCGAATAAAAGAGAAACGATAGGCTCGAATCCCCCACAAGTTTGGGATACCAGGAATATATGGAAGAAAATCAATGGACAACTGAAGCGTAACAAAAACTCCTTCTAAGACGGTCCGAAATAAACTTGGTGAATGACAATGGGTCTCTTCACTCTATAGACTTGGACACAAGCACAAGAGGCAAACTAGGAAGCCACTTGGTGAACCACCATAGATTTGTCAAACAAGGAAGTGCACAATAGAGTCGGGTTAGCGTTAACGTGTCAATCGCAGAGACAGTCTATGCAAAGGAAGTGCACGAACAGACTTGTAAAGTCCTAAACAAGACTGGTACTTGGTAAACGGAAGTTAAAAAAAAAACTCGGTAAACTTGTAATGGAACTAGTAAACCTCAAAAAGAGACTCACCTGAAGCCTAGCAAGGATTTGACTGGTTTACAAGTCCTTAACAGACTCTAAAATAGTCCAGTTAAATTAGTGTAAGTGTGGAAAAGATGGAACAGAACTTGATGGCCCAAAAAAGACTCGCGATCTGAGAGTTGGAAAAGTTGGTGGTCAATGTGGCCAAGTGCAAAATGAAGCTTAGGGGGAGGTTTGCAGGCAGCGGCTGCCCCTGGATCTGGGTCCTTCAGGGGCCTTACGTTACGTCCTAACTGGTTACGTCCTCACTGGTTACGTCCTAACTGGTTACGTCTGTACTGAATTGGAAAGATTAGATTAGATTACATTTTTTAAATAGTCATGTTAAATTTGGACGACAGAATCGGAGAAACTGTAAACATGGAAGTCTAAAATACACTACGAACCCGAGTTGGAAAATTGGATTGGACTGGCAGCTGAGTTTGAAACTGAAAAATACCCCCATCAAAATTCACTGAATAAATTCAGTAATTCAAAGATATTTTGAAAGAAAGAAATGAAAAAGTGTGACTTGAACTTATAAAAACAGACTTGGAACACGGGGAAGGTTGGAATGGACTTGGAATGTTGGAATGTTACATAGTCAAACCATGCAGATCACAAAGGACTTGGTGACGTCCAAGGTCCTTCACGCAGATGCCGATATAGGACATAAGAAAAAGACGTCACAGACCAGGAAGAGGACTGAAACAGACGTGTCCTTCACATTATGTTTGATCATATTTTCACATAGTTTCCTATTTTCAATGGCGTCACAAAAAGCCCAGACTTGTTTCCTCACGTGCGAACACTGCAGTAGAAATAAACCCAACTGGCTTCTAACATCTGATCTCTGAACGAGGCGGAGGTGTGAAGTCAACTGTCCATCAGCCTTTCCGCCTTTCAGAAAAGTCATTTTGGCTGTTACTGAGCCGCAGCCGAGCAGAAGTGAAGCTCCTCGGACTCTGAGGTGGCACTGAAAGTCGTCCTCCCCTGTGATTTGCCACAGCGGGGGAGGCAGCGAGGAAGGCAGGGGGTGGACTATCAGCAGAACTGGCAATAAATATCTCTGCTGGGGGAAAACTCTCAGCAGTCTTCACGGGAGGAGGACAAAAAAATAGCCTGGCGGAAAGAGACGATACATCAGCTTGAGAAAATAGGTCAGAAATAGTGTATTGTTTCCAGGTGAAACAGGATATTACACGTTCAGCTGGTGTTGATTACCTGGCTCCACATGTGACGTGCCTCCAATGTGGGATTAGACTCTTTGTGAGAGGCAGCCAGCAGAAGAAGAAGAAGGAAAAAAGCAACCTCCCACCAACACGTTTCAGCGGCGCCTGATGCGGCTTTAATTAACGGGAATTCGCTTGTAAACACGCTTGATTATGATTCATGCGGCGTGTTGTCTTAATAACCAGAAATATGGATTTCCTTTAAACTCCGCAGCAGCCATTAGAAGGCACCAGACTAATGATGTCACGCTCTTCAAACTCCATTTACAGAGGGTGAGGAGGAGATTTCAGAGAGTCGATCACCAGCAAGATCTTCTGGTCCCGAGCTCTGAAAAGCATATTCTCCATGAGAAGGTCCGTTGTTGATCCTCGGAAAATGATCTTCATCCTCCACATCCATGGACCACGTCGGCCGTCCTCCTCTCCTTCATCTCCAACATCCTTGGTCTGTCCTCTCCACGTGTCCAAACATCTGTCCTCCTCAACTTCGTCTCCACATGTCCCTCTAACATCTGACACCATCCTTCATCCCAATGTCCACCTCAGTGTCTTCAGCCCCTGACTCCTCTAAAGCTGGTGCTCCGCCCATTTCCACCACGCCTGCACTCTCTTTTTCACCTTCCCTAAAAAGAAGGGGATAAAGCTGACCATTTTCTTCAGGATGCAGTCGCACAAAAGACATGTTGATGGGACAAAGCTGTTCTTCCTGAGTTCTTCATCTGAGTAAATAAGTCCGAGATCACAGTCTAAAATTATGAATTAAGACATGAATAATAAATCAGGTTTTATGAGCCTACAGTATATTGTGCAAAACACTATTGTGGTACAGATATTTGTAGATATATTTTGGGACTGTGGTGCCTCTGCATGCTGGTGAAATGTAAAATGGAATGGTGAAAAACAGATTTGTCGAGTCTCCTGCGCCCCTCATCTCAACTCTTTTTCATTGTATTTAACCCCACGTTTCTGGAGTCCGACTCGTAGCTCCAGTTCTAGTCACAGAGAGAGAGCAGTTATCTAGTGAGACCTAGTGGTTAGCATGCCTGCCCTTCAGCAAGAGGGTTGCAGGTGCGATTCCCAGGTTTCTTTATGGTCTTTGCATGTTCTCCCCGTGTGCAGTGTCCTCCTAAACATATACATATAATATTCCTGCCTCTCGCCCAATGACTGCTGGCATAGGTTCCTGCACTAAGTCCAGGACTAAACCCTGGTTCACTGAAGATGTTTGTATGTATATGGTGTACGATATATGGTTAGGAATGATGGTGTTCTGTTTTAGGATAAAAAAATGTTGCTGAATGTCTTTATATTCTTTCTACAATTTTAACAGTGTGCGACATAAATACATCTATAGACGACACATTTCAATGAAAAACCTCCTGAAGAGTTTAAAGGTGAAAGAGCCCTTTATTGGCCACTGCACTGACTCATTTCCATGTCCCCGTCCTCACCCAGACGCCAGGCCTCCGCCCAGTCAGCGGCTGTAGCGGCGACGGAAGCCATTCATCAACTCAAGCAGAAGTGATATTTACTCTCCTCCGTGTTATTAATAAAAGCCATTAGGCCCAATGAGAGAGCTGGAACGTTGTTGCTCGTCCCTACGCTGAGCTGCATTTCCTTGCTGAGCGCGGATCTTTTCTTCATGAACCACCGGCCTCCTCCTCTGCTCATTAGAGCCGCAATTAGCAACGCAGCATTTTAAGAAGAGGAGAAATCAAGATGAGCTGTCTGGGCGACAACACGAGAAGCCAGTCATGTGACTGCAGCCGCTCCTCAGCTTCAGTCGGACTCCCTGGTTTAAGACTCTTGCCATCGTGAGGCAGCAAAACTGAGCCGCTGCTTTTATAAAATGCATTTGTTTCAGTGGCATTTTGAGGAAGTCACATGATGCAAATGTGGGTAAGTGAGAGATGCAGTAGAGCAGAGGTTCTTAACCCTTTTTGATCTTGGGGCCCATCTTTCCCAGAACAAATGGGCCCCAGGGCCCATTCATGGAATAGAACTGATTCATTACTCTTGATTTCATTTGTGATCGACAACAATATTGAATGTACTTTCACGTAAACAAACCAAAACCTTGTGAAATGACATGAAACCATATGATCAGTGCAAAGATATTTGTCATGGAGAAGTCCAACCATCAGCAGAAGCAGGTGCAAGTCATATTATTCAAATTTACTGATGAAAAAAAGAAAAAAAAATACACTTGATGCAAACTGTTGAGAAAATTGGAAAAAACTGAATAAAATTCTGAATAAAATAGATATAATAAAACCATGTCAAAATATCATAAAATAATCTATATGTATATATATACATATGTTATTTAAACTTTAAATGAAAGTGTTGCCATTTTCAATTTCCAAAACTGCTTCAACAGGTGCTTTCGTGAGCAGTTTTTACTGTTGGGGGCACCATCTCTTTCTATATCAGTTTTTCTTTTCAAGAACTTCTCCATCGTTGTTAACTATCACAGATTTGCAGATGTCAAGTCAATATAATGACACACTACTGCCACCATACATGGAAAATGTATTAAAACTGAGCGTCCCGTGGCCCTCTGGGGGCCTCGAGGCCCTGAACCTTGATCATCCTCGTGTCACATCTCCCCTCTTCATCCCTGGTATCTCCAACATCCTCCACCCAGAGATCAACTTGATCTCTTTCTTCTCCAAAATCACTATCAGAAGACCTTTCCTCCTCTGGTCAGACATCTTTCCAGTCTCCCCAAAGACCAAGAGCCTCCCTCTCTCCATCCTCTGCAGAGTGTCCCTCACTTCCACCTTTATAATAACGCAGAAAAACAAACAAGCAAAGAAGAAAAACACATTCCTATCCTGGTGGGAACCTCTCACTGACATAACCCTTTCCCCAGCCTTTCACTCTAAACCTAACCATCCAAAACACATGGCTAACCTTAACCAGGACTCTCAACCTAACTATAAATAAACTATATAAACTATAAACATATATGTATAAAGACCCAGTTATTTTGAGGCTGTCATCCTCAAATTGAGGTTAACCATGTGGAGTCCAGCTATATGGTGCCCACGAAGGCATACGGTCCCCATAAGGATAGTGTTTGGTCTAGAATTGGTCCCCACAAGACGGGACAAACAAGTGTATACACACACACACACACACACACACATTTATTTTTAAATCTCAATTTGCTTATAATTGTTTTCAAGAGTTGACTAAATAAAGTAGTAATGAACAAAAAACACTTTTAAATGAATTGAAGGTATGAGCTCCCCTTTTTATAGAACTCTTCATGCTGACGTCGTAGTTTACAATCCTCGGAATTTAGAGCGAATATTAAAGCCATCGTTCATATTTTGCGTTTCCAGAGACATAAAACAGAGGCAGCAGTGAAAACTAAGCCGACCGGAGGACGCCGGGAAAATGCTTTTAAATCCTCTGCAGCTCCCTCACTACTGAGGACGAAGGTAATTTGTGTTTGAGTGGGAAGAAGAAGAAACAAAACACCCTCTGAGATGTATTTATTTATGCAGCGTAGTGCATAATGAGTCCGAAAATGACTATTTGTTAGTGGCTGAACTCAAATCAATGACAGCGAGGGGAGACGCCGTGCACACGCGCACCGAGTATCAGGACAAATGATGAACTATTGAGGGCGACGGCGGGATCAGGGATGAGAGGCACGTTCGGGAGCTCCGCTTGGAAACTCTCTGGGAAATATCACCGCACACGGGGAAAATGTGAAACTGACTCTCATCGGTGTCCTTGAACCCGCAGCCGACCTGCGCTGAGCTAGACCTGGGTATCACTCCACGCTGGACTGGAGAGCAGTTATTAAAAAACATGGATTTTAATAAGGATTTTATGAAGAGTTTTTGCATGGAAACTTAACTTGTTGGAGCCAGAGAGGTCATGTTGTTAGAGGATAAAGATTCCTCAAGGTTCCCTCAAGTGGATACATTTGAGTATCTTGGGGTCTTGTTCTCGTGTGAAGGGGTAAGGGCGATGGTGTTCGGTCTGCTAATCTGTGCAGGAGTGGTAGCACTGTTGTGTGTAAAAGAGAGCTGAGCCAAAAGGCAAAGCTCCTTATTTACCGATCAAGCATGGTCGCTCACCTACGGTCACGAGCTCTGGGTCATGACGGAAACACCAAGATCTCCGATACAAGCGGCTTTGACAGGTGGCAGGTGTTTTCCTTAGAGATAGGGTGAGGGGTTCTGTCACTCGGGAGAGACTTGGAGTAGCTGCTTGTCCTCGTAGATAAGAAAGGTCTGTTGCGTTTCTACTTTTGCAAAGAACGCAACATACTATATTTAGATTTTTTTTTAACATTGGAAAAACATATTTTTTTTAAATAAAAAATTGTAAAAACAAAAAGTCCATCAGCATCAATTTCACATTATGATACATGTTCACATTCTTCAAAGATATGGAATAATACAATGTGAATGCAGAGGCTTAAATGGAATTATTGTACACAGTAGGTCATCAAATCAGAGTCAATTCAGTATGTCCAGCAGGGGTCAGTGTTCAGTGACACGGTATCAACGCAAATGCTTTATGATGCCTTATTTACACATGTCACTGGAAGTTGTCACCAAATGATGTCAGCACCAAATTTGCAGTGTCACCATGTTCACTTTCTCTGACTGTAGACAGAGATGCGCTGTGACACTTGTGAGCGTGACGAACACTTGTGAGCGCCTCATGACGGGGAAGGGACTCGGTGAATGAGCCGACGCCTGCTGAAGACAGCGGGAAATTTTTCATTGAAACTGGGACCAAGAAAAAGTAGCTACATTTGTCACCAGTCGGTTTTCAAAATAAAAGCTGGTTCAGAAAGTCGATAAATTTAGCAACAAAGTGTCAGAGGTGGCAACACTGTCTGTGATGTTTGTGCCAGAAAAGCACCACATCACAGAGGGCAGGGAAAGGTCCTTCCTCACGTCGCCAACGCCATCTGCAGTGTACGTAACACTGCTGCATTCAAGTGCATCAGAACGTTCAATAAAGTGACACTTTTCACTATGACCCAACACATTTTATTTCATCAAGCAGACTATGTTTTGGATTTTATCATTGTGAAATATCAAATTTCTTGTTTATTAAAAATGTCCGCACTTGTTTGAAAGGAACATGAGCGCAACTTGTCTGGAATGAAAGCTGGTCGGACTCACTGAATAAAAAAAAAAAAGCATCTGGGTAACTTGGTTGGTACAGCTATACAAGTCACACTCAGCAGAGCGTCGCTCTGACTGTTGACCGGGTTTGACACCAGTATCTGATGTAATTCTGCAGCCAAAACTGGAGGCCTTCTCCGTGCTAATGCTCATACGTCGAGCATTTATCGATCCAAAGCAAGACTCGGTGGCTGAAGATGAAATTTCACATCTGTCTTCTACATTTCAGTTAATAATTCATAGAGGACGCACAATTGATTCTTTTATTGTTTGTTTTAAGACGCACTTTTCCTCAGAATTTAAAGAAATGGATTCCATTGAAGGACCTGGATAAATATTAACCTGCTGCAGGGGTATTGACAGCTGTGTTCTGGACTGCTAACTTTTGTTTCACAGAGAATTATTGATCATTGACTGTCAAGCAGCTGTATGTCGTACAGTGGTCTCCTTGAGAAACCAGAATCCCCAGAATGCCTTGCCTCCAGCTCCGTATGTTAATGCCTCCCCCCCTCCCCCGGGCCCTCGGGGGAGATAAAAAGCCGATCCAAACGTTGTTTATTGGGAACCGTGAGCAACATAAATCATGTAGCGAGAAAATGGAGGCAATAACTCACCTTTCGCTTTGCTTTTTGTCCCGGCCACTGATAGCATGAGGGGTGAGAAGGAGAAAACAGTCGGTTAGAGGTGGAGTGAGGGAGGAACAGTGATCGCATGATAATTGTTTGCTGTGTGAGGTGAAACACGTGACACGGTGAGAGACAGAGAATATATATATATATATATATATATATATATATATATATATATATATATATATATATATATATATATATATATATATATATATATATATTTTTTTTTTTTTTTTAAGCAACAATTATTATCATCATTATTAGTAATATTTTTCTTTTGGACAGGTAAAAATTTTGAAGTAAAATAAATGTACACTTTATGCATATACTTTTTGAAAAATACAAAAAAAATCAAGTAGTATTTAAAAAGTAGTATTTTAAAAAAAAATGATGACCACATGCAGTAAAAACAGGTTGTGCTGAGTGAAAAGAGACTTGTCTTTTAATTTTAAAAAACAGGTTGTAAAAACTGTATTGTCTCTGAAATAACTTTAGAGACAATAATAATAATAATAATACATTTTAATTCATGAAAATGCGTTGAAAAAGTAGATTGGCCTTAAAATAAATAAACTTGCAGGGTCAAACACTTCAGTTCACTTCAGTTTGTGGTTTCAAAATAAAAGTGCATTGTCCCACAAAACAAGCCACAGCATTATTGTTGTTAATCAGGAAAACACTTTAAAGACAATGCGCAACAGTGAAATGATCAAAGCAGCGCGAGGCGCAATGACTATAGACGCAACAGTAAAATGAGAAACAAACAAAAGTCACATGAAATATCCTCGAACAGCAAAGGTTCAACTGGCTGCAGTGCAGGTTGGAAGCACCACAGAGAGCAGATTACAGCGAGCTGAACGCACATAAAGACGAGGGAGGCGCGCGGACGTTCCAAGAATTGAATCCACTAAAGTCAACAATGGAACAAATCCATCCAGGTTGTTCGAGATCAAACACACAAGCCTCCGCATCAAACGTGACGAGTCGGAATCCAAGTCTTCACAGGCGATGAATCATTCACATGCCACGCAGCTCCGCCGAACACTAATCCCACCCAAGTCAACACGTGAGCGCTCCTCATCCATTTATGTACAAATAACCTGAAATTCTGCCGACGTGAGGGAGAACAGCGTTTCCTGCTGGGTGCAGAGTAACGGTGGGAGTCAGAGGACGGGACTCACCAAGGTCCCAACCAGTCTTAGATTTCACCCTTTTCCACTATGGCTGGGAATCTTAGGGTTCCTCACGATACGATACGATATGCGATAAACAGCTCACGATAACGATAACATCTCGATATGGTGATACTGCAGTTACCAAGACATTGCTCTTAATAACCTACAGTTTATCTGGACAACATCTAAGACGGTGACTCACAGTCCCCACTGCCCTCAGTGACTATGGAATGATGAACGCGTGTATAGCAGCTGAACTTAACTAATAACAAATAATCCATATCCGAAAAGAGCATATCGATAATATATCTTAAGGCGAAACATCGTGATACTTTGCCATATCGATATTTTGTCACAGTCCAGTTTTCCACTGTCATGGCTCACAGCATGGTGACTTTGACACTTTAAAATGAAATTCAACCCAGAAGAAATAGTGTTTTTAGAAGCCAACTTAAGTCGGAAAAACATTTTTTGAAACGTCATTGACACGGTTAAATTCTGGGGAGCAACAAGGAAGTGAGAGGATCGACAGAGGAATGATTCCATCCAAAGATTCCTGGATCCAGACGGAGATCTGGAGCACGGCCAAAATGGAATCATCTGTTCCTGGTCACAGCATATTCAGGACCTTGGGCCCTGGAACCCAGAAGCGGGGTAGACCATCTCTCACTGCAGGCAATCCACAACCTTCAAGCAAGACATGAATCTCCACTGTCCTCCTTCACCAGAGACCTGCTTCTGTACCTTTTGGATGAGTTGCTGACAAACCACCAAAATGCATTTGACAAGATTTCAAGATTGTCATATTTTGAAATGAGAAGTATCCAGGGAAGGGGGGATGGTGTAAAATGAGCAAAAAATACAGGTTGACATTTCTTAAAATGTAACTTTTGACAGCCCAAAAAGAGGTATAATATGCTAATGTTAAGCATAAACTAGCAGAAAATGATTTCAACTTGACTTGACTGTATTATATTACATGATATTATATGTCCTTCATTTGTCCCACAGTAGGGAAATTCACCCCAAAAATAGGTGAAATAAATACATTGTTGTGACATGGCTCGAGCTCAACATGCTTGAAAGAAGGGATAATAAAAACTTGAGTAAAACAACTTTGCTTTATTATTAAATCTGGAAACAAGACTTATTCAGATGAGCCGGGGCTTGTGTCTTGCGTGATTTAAGATTTTAATGAAAAGTCAAACACCAGAAGTTAGAAATTCACCCCTGAAATGGTGTATTTTTTTGTTTCCTGTTAAGAATTTGCAGTGCATTGTAAGGCTGGATTTTAAAGATCACAACTCGCTTCATCTTCTTGTGTTCTATTCATCTGTCCAGACTCCATCTTCTCGTGTTTCCTTGCTTCAGCTGTATCTCATCCACGATCCCTGAACATCAGGCTTTATTCCCACATTGCCAGCCAGATTATTTGTTGCTGAGCGTTCCAGCGTCCCTCATCTTGACCTTGGCTTCACTGGATACTTCTTCTGGTTTGGCCTGGTTTATCTGGACCTTCAGAACTGTCTGCCCCTCATCTACTGTTGTAGGCAACATGAGCATCACAGCAAGGCGGAGAAGCAGCAGAAGATGAGGAGGAGCAACCAACCCTAACCGTCCTGCTCCCTGGTTAGATCTTGAAAATGAAGGTCAAAACAAGGTCAGCGAGCGAAGCCTGTGAGTCTGATGCCTTTGAACTCCGAGCTCACCAACCAGGAAGAACTCCACTCATTTGCCCCGCTCAGTCCTCAGAGCACAGTTGGAGTGACCTGAGGAGAGCTGTGCTATTGTTCCACTGTCTCACTGTCGCTCCTGCCACTGAGGCTCATCCATCAAGAATACTGAGGTGTTCCCATTTAGATTTCCCTCTGGTCCGGAGCTTAAATAGGAGGCTCCAACCAGATCTGGCAACCAAGATGACGCCCCCCACAAAACATAGGTTTGCCGCAACATCCAGCGGAGGCGTCCAGGTTGAAATACTTGCGTAATTATTCTGTCCGTTAGCACTAGCTTCAGCCGATATCGCGCCGTGATGAGCTTTTTTTTTTTCCCCATTTGGGCACAAATCTAATCTGAAGATGTAATTTGATTGCAGTCCAGTTTCCAGTGTGGGCGTCCACCGAAGCTCTTGAAACCAAAATAACAATCCCAAAAATCAAACCCAAGGCTCGCGCAGAAACAGATTGCTCATCTTTGAGGACAATAACAAAACACGGGCGAGAGGAACAAAGCATCCCACACTGGACAATATGCGCCGCAGCGAAACAATAAAATGGATAATAGCGCGCCAGCGACAACAAGATAAGGAAGAAATTGGGTAAAGAAGAGAAACACAAGCAGGCAGAGAGATGGGACGGGGGCCAGTTTGGCCTGCCGAAGAAAGAATGCGGCTTGCTTGGCGGCACGGACTGAAGTGCCTCCATTTATCCGCGGGACTTATTCCTGAGGCGAGTATTCAGGGCCGTAACAAAGCAATCCTCCATGGTCCCCGCGGCGGTTAGTTTAAGGGAGCGCTGAGAGGTCTGTCCCGCGCCGGCCATCAGAGGGGTCAGTGTCACGCCAACACACACGCCTGGCCGGTACCTTTTACCGGCAGCACTTTATCATTTTCCGCACGCAGGGACACACACACGCGCGTTCAATGATTAATTAAAACGCTGCTGAGAGCAAGTGTAAACAACCCAGAGAGTTTCCTTCGACTCGGCTGCATTTTCCTGCGTCGCTGAACTAGACCAGAGGAGCAGATGCGCTGTGGTGCCGTGTGCGGTGACGGTGCAGACCAGCTGGGTCGTAACTGGGTCGAACGCCGGCGCCATCTTATGACGTAGCAAAAGGAGAAGCAACTCTGTCAGCAGGTTTTTGAGGAAGAAGAGCTTGTTACCGGAGGCGATGTCTGAGGATGAAGTGCCTCGGAGGGACGGTTGAATGAACACAAAACACTGAATTGTAATAAATAAACCATAGAGTATTTAAAAATCCAGATGCAACAACGCAAGACATTTAATATTTACTGGGTGAGGCTTGTTTTTGTTGGCATTTATTTGTGTCGAACTAAAAACATTATGACCTCACTCCAGTGAAAACTTCAGAGGATGTTGTTTAAGAGTACTTTAAAGCTTTGAAGTACTGTAAATGCAACATTTATTTTTCTTTTTTACTTATGTGACTTTTTCTTTCTCATTTTCCACAAATAGGTTTCCAAATAGATTCCACAGAATTCTGGATAATTTGCGGGAAAAATAAATAAATACATAAGAACAGCCAACAATCTGAACAATTAAACAACTTCCATTTGACTATGACGCTGAAATCTGTTCATTCAACACAGTTTTTGTTTACTGAAGATGCCCACCCGGCCTCCAATGTTCCCGACATGTTGCTGCAAATTCAAGATTGATATTTACAAGGCAGGACATCCTTGAACATTGTTGAATCTAAAAGAAATCTACAAGTGTATGAGCATTTCAAAAAATATATTTTTTCTCAAGTGTGAGTCTTAATAACAGTGCAACTTCCATGTCAGTACACCAAAATGTGCTGGTTCAAGCAAGCCAACGCGTCTTCTTATTGCCCTTGCAGTGCCACAAATTTCATCCATAAAATAGCGAGCTGAAGCTACTTGCTCTGATTCAAGTCACAGTTCCCTTTTGGTCTGGCTTGGTTGTGCACCAGGTGAGTGCTGACCTCTTGACCCTGGCTGCAACCAGATGAATGCAAGAGTAGAGTATGTATGAACGTCACAACAACTTCATCCTAAGCTTCCCTACAATAGCTTGTTCTGGAGAAATGAGCGCTGGTCTTCTGACAGAAGCTCCCACAGGGTTAAGTGACAAACAGTGGCAGAGGTGAGATGTTCAGATCGGAAGCGTCCCCCCGTATGATGGGCCAACTAAAGTGATTCAAGCCCAGTGAGAGCATGATGTGGTGGACCTGGAGGTTCGAGGTGTAAATCCCCTCAAACACCTACAACTCCACGTGGAATACGGAGACGTGTAGCTCCAAACACAGCCAAAAAAACCCAACTGTTTTCCTCGCCTTCGTCACAAATGACCTCAAGAATGAAGCAAAAGCAATTCCAGAGACGCCACACTCAGTTCAGCTTCAACACTGTTCCGCTTCTCCAGTGGGAAATAAAGCGCCGCCCGCAGACACACGCATCTGACACAGACTCCAGCAGCAGAGCGCAGTACAGTGCTGATGTTCCACGCCTCTGTGATGCGGCTGGCTTTGCTTGGACAGCGACCAGATGAACTGCTGCTTTTAAACTCCTCTGGAAGAGCAAACTCCTCCATAAACAGCCGTGACTCACAGCTCACACACATGCAGGTGCGGGTCCCTGCTGGCAGCACGTGATCCTGCACCGACCTGCATCTCTGCTGCCGGTTCAATAAAAACATCACAGTTTAAGCGGCTCCTCAGGAGAGTGGTGAAAGGCAACATTACCGCCGCACATATTGTACCGCCACACAAACCAGCCGCGCAATTCCTTCTTCAATTTACTCATCGTGTATCTTCTGTGTTTCAATTGAGGCTTTTCATGTCACAAAAGCTGCCGAGTGTCCCCGCAGTTGCAAAGAAAGATTGGCTTTCACACGGATGCGACGCCACCGGATGAATAAAGGCCCACTCATCTTCTTATGACCGAGTAAAAATGAAATGTATGCTGTAATGGAAGCTGTCAGGTGAGTTTCGGCAGCAGCATGAAAGAAAACGAGCGCAGAAAGAATTGTTCGGAAAAACATGACTCAACACGTTTAAGGTCTCATTTATAGTACCTGAGGTAGCATGATAGCTTTCCAATGTCTGATCAATAACTGGATCATTGTCACCGCGCAAGCAGTCAGATGGTTTTATGGCCGGCTCATCCAGTTCCCTCAGAATTCTACACTGCAGTATCCAGTGGTGACAAGCCCACCCTCACCAGCTCTTGGCAAAGGGTCCAACAATAAGAATCTCTTGGCTCATCCAGTTCCTTCGCAACCAAATTCCTACCAACACTGCAATTCTGAGCTCCTCGATTTTTGAAGAAGGAATTGTTTCATCTGACGAAACAAGAACAGAGAGTGGAATCAACCAAATCGCCACAAGAACTGATTTGAATTACAACAGGCTTGTCCAAGTTCCTTTTATAAAGGTACTTGGGATTTGTTCTTGTTTTTTTAGCCTATCTAAAAACAAAATTTTGGGGTTGTATGAAATGAAGGGCACTTTTTTGAGTGGGCACTGAAGCGGAAAAGGTAAGTCTCACTATACTAAAGTGGGATTCAGGAGAAATGGTCAATATTTACAGAAGTAAAAAACGTGTAGTAAGCCTGTGCCACAGATGGTTTTATAGCAGCATGACCGAAAGTAAAGCCCATTAAATCACCGTCAGTTTTGATAACAGTATTTGCCTCCTCCACTTCGATAAACAAACAGAGTTTTTTACTAGTGTCCAGTTTGGTCTTGGTCCCAGATCGGCTCTCAAGACCACTTTTTTAGGGTCTCAGGCTTAAATGCATTTTCACTCTGCCTTGTCTTGGTTTCGGACTGGGCTGACTTCTGTTCCAGACCAGTCGAGCCTGACTGAAAAAAGGGTCACCTCCCTAGAGAGATGTTCCACTGGAAAGAGGCCCCGGGGACACATTGGGGGGACTATGTCTCTCAGGTTGCCTGGGAACCCCTCCCCTGTCCCCCCCAGAAGAGCAGGAGGAGGTGTGTGGGGACAGGAAAGTCTGGGCATCCCTGCTCAGACTGGTGGCCCCGTGAAGAAGCGGGAGAAAATTGATCAGGGATCTCAAATAGAACCAACTTTTGTTGCGACTAAACAGTCAGGCTGGTGCTGCTTGTTTCAGCTGACACCTGATTGGTTAACCATTGTGTGCCTGTAACCACTGGGCTCATTGGTGGATCAGTTTGTGACTCCCCATAAAAACTGTTTCGCTCTTGACCTCCAAATAGACAATAGACGACTGTCTTACCCCGCCAACTGAAAAAGTAGTGCGACAACACAAAACTAGCCCTGAAGGATGCTCCAAAGAGTCGCACTCTCTCGATACAGCTGCCTTTTCTGAATTGCAACCAAATACTTAGATAATGTTCTTGAAGAGTCAAGATGACCGTTGGGTTTGTAGTTCGACATATGGCTTCCTCTGCACTCGCTCTTCATGTATGTAGCTTACTTATAGGTCTCTGGTTGCCAGCGCCATCAGTTCTGTCTGTGTGGCTGGGATGGTGTCTGCGGCGGAGCAGAAGAACAACAGCGGCGGACGCGGATGAGGACTAGGACGGTGCCCGGAGTCAGAAGCTGCAAGACTTTGTCGCTCAGAACTGGAACCGTTAGACGAGCGACTGATAAATAATTCATGGCTGGGAGGCTGCGAGTCAGGCGGAAGCTTATGTGGATAAGAAGAGATGAAACAAAACCAAAGTGAAAATGACGCTTGCAAGCGGCCGGACCAGGAGACGTGACCTCGACTCCGAAAGCTGATGGGCAAATAAAAAAAGGCCCCCAGGCTGAACCGGCAATATTTTTCTTCACATTTTACTTCTCGCATTTCATTTGCCTGTGGAGTCACCAGAGACTTGTGGATTCACAGGTTAATTATGGCCAACAGACTCTTTTCTGGCAGATCAAGTGAGTAAATGTGGAAAGCAGCGAGGCTCAGATATGGCAGCTGCTGTGGCACTTCCAGAAGCGACTCCTGACTGGTATTAAATCTGACGTTAAAACACCCATCAGTATCACAAACTCTTTTGTTTAATTCATGGCGAGGAGAAGCCCGGTCATTAATCACGGCGGAGTGACGGAGTGAGTCACGGGCTGACGCCGGGATGAAGCGCCGACTCTGATATCGCCCATTATTGTTTTCTTTTGAGCCCGTCGGTTTTGTCCAGTGCAGCCTTGAACTTTCACCGCGGCACTTAAATCAAATCTTTGCCTGGAGCGCAGCCATTTTGAATTCACCATTTCAATGGGCCATTCAACACAAAATTGCCTATTTTGACAGGAGGTTGTAATGATACGCTTTCAGGACAGCAACATGAAAGATTCATACCTGCAATTTCCACTGGAGAAGAAAAGCAGACAGCTAACTGGGGTCTGTGGTGGCTTTATGTCCAGACGTGCGGGTTTTAATTGTGGCTTTTTATGGGTCCACCAGGCCCGGAGCATGCGTCCACGGCTTCCTCTTTGACAGTTAAAGACAACAGAATATTTGTTTCTCCTGTCTCAATCGAAATATTAGGGGTGGGGTTCGATTAAAAAAAAAAAAATAATAATAATGTTTAATGGTATAAGAATATTTGCCACAAGAAGCCACATGACTGAATCAAATGATGGACCCATACATACATTTAAACAACAAAATACTGTTTATTTTGCATTAGTTTGACAGTGGCTCTTTTCATGTCTTAAAAATATTTGTATAAGAATTTCAATTTTATCAGAATTTCAAGTACAGTGTACAGTGTGTAGTGAAAAACCTCCCTGAACCAAAGCATCTGTTTGCTTTTGTTCAGGGATTCCTCCATGTTTGTTGTTGTTGTTATCATCCTAGCTGCCACGTGTCTTGTGCATCAGTGGGATCAGTGGACCAGGATCTCCTGCACTTACAAAGGTTCCCTGTTGTCTGGAGAGCAAACTGTTCTATTAAATTAAATTAAATTAAATTAAATTCCCACCACTACTAAATATATCTACTAAATATGTTGAACTTTTTTCCATCCATCCATCCATCCATCCACCTTTGCCTGTTTATCCGTCGCAGGGTGGTGGGGGCAGCAGCTTCAGCAAGAGTGCCAAACATCCTCCTCCCAGACAACTCTGCCGGCTCTGACATGGGGATCCCGAGAGGCTCCCAGGCAGGTGAAGAGATCCAATCCCTCCATCAGGTCCTGAACCGACCCCTCACAGCCAGCCATTCCTGAAACATCTCCACAGGGAGGCGCCAAGGTTTCATCTTCATGAGACGCCCATATGAGTCTATATGACTAAGGCTTTAGAGAAAACTCCTTATTCCAATATAAAGATGTGAGTCATCAGCGAGCAGGAAATGACATTGGTTGGTCTTTAGACCCATGGTGGCTTTTCATTAAGGCCTAGTGGTTCTGCTCTGTTTGGTCCGTATCCGCAGCAAACTGAACATGAACGCAGATGGAGAGATGGCTCCATCCGGATCTGGATCCTTCATGTATGCTTTGAATGCTCCATATGAAAATGGAATATTGATAAAATAACAAATGATCTTTCAGCCCTATCAACAACACAAAAGGCTAAATGCAACCACCAAAGAACAGAATCATAACCACACACCTACTGACACACAGCTGAATGTGGTTATAGGAAGCGCAAAGGAGATGTTCGGAAGCTCTCTTCACCTAACTGACGGCTCCCAGTTGCTATATATAGCTCCTTATAGTCACCATGACTGTGAGGATGTGTTGCTCAAACAGGTGAAACATACACCACAAGCGCCGACGCACGGGACAGGACAAAACTAAAGCAAAGGATTTGACGTTCTGAAGGTTAAAACTGGCAGAAACAAGCCACATCCTCGCTGAAGAACACTTCAAATAAATGTAATCCATACAAACGTCTCTGCCAGAGACGGCACTCTGTCATACTTAACGCGCACTCCAGCGCACTCCATCCTGCTACAGCAGTCCTTTACCTTCCTAAACAAACTGGCGCGAGCCGCGCCCGGACGGACCCGGGGAGAAGGTCGACCTCTGCAGAGCAGCAGAGATAATCCACTTTGATGAAGCTGCTCACTTTCTCAAATTGTCATCCTCGCCGTCGTTCAGAGGCGAAGCTTAACACCTTGATATGAAATACTGCCTCCATAAATCACCTCGGCGGCTTCGCGAGACATCAGGTGGAAACACACGTGCAGAATCACAACATGCCGGCGCAGATCATGTGACCGCCACAGAAGGTTAGCGCGCCGCAGGGTAAATATTTCATCTGGAGTTTGCAGAAAATTCAAGTGGGTTTAGTGGACATCTATGAAGACAAGAGTCGTGTCAGATGAAAACATTGTCAAGCTGCAGGCTGTAGATTCAGCACCAGGGACAGCGGCGCCACCAGGACGCCATCGTCCGTGACCGTGGCTCCAAATCTCGGCTCTTGCTGCATCCAAATATATCACCCCAGGATCCACATGACAATATTCTGCTGCTGGTGTCAGCTAGAAAATCCAGGACACAATCCACCGCCCGTATCCAGGCGGCTGAAGAGCGGCGGCGGCGCCATTCATCAGTGATGAGACTCTCCACTTGAGACCGAACCTGCCGGATAATGGCCCCTAAGAACCAATCAAGCGCTCAGGACGCCTCGCTCTTTAGCATCTCAACAGAGGATTAGCGGAAGAGTGCTTCCTCTTTACCCTTGAGAGTCTGCACGAGGGTCATCGGGACCCTGGAGAAGACGCCCGAGGCAGACCAGTCGTCAGGTGGATCCGGAGCTATGGCCTGAGGGCGGCCTGCTCTTTTATAGACTGTGAGATTTATCGACACCAGCGCCTGGACTGAATCACCGCGGGCTCAACAATCAAGTTTGTAGACAAAACACTAATAACCACTGAAGCGGCGCCGATGCAAATCAAAGAATAAAACACTGCATCAGCATTTGCACCTGCACCTCTACAGTCGTGGACTCGGGCGTCGGGGGCGAGTTTTTCCTGCATATTCACCACCCAACAACTGCACAGTTAAGTTCCCCTTCTTCTCCTCCAACATTCTTGGTCCATCGCTGTCTCTCTGCTGCGTGTGTCCAGAACATCTGCCCTCCATAACATTGTCCCTCTGATATATGTCCAACAAAGAGATTCCCAATGACAACCTCAGGATCTTCATGTCTGGCTCTCCTAACTCTGACTCCTGAGTTACATGGCAGTGACCACTGCTGTCCTATAAAGGCACCCTTTCCCTCCTGCTCCACGGGGCCTCCACTTTCTTCTTCACCTCCTTCATATCTGACCATTACTCATGACATGACATGTTTTGACCACCTCTTCTCCCCATATTCTCCTCCAACCATCCATCTTCAGCACACATCATCTGTCCATCACCATGCCGTTCAAGAGGAGATGATCCCATCCTACGCTCACCTTGAATCTCTCTCTCTCCATCCAATAGTGTTCCTCACCCGTCTGGCCTTATCCCTGTTCGCCCCAAACTCATGTACTTAGAGTGGAAAACACGTTTAAATCTATTACTTACCTTTGTGATGGACTGCTCAACTCAACTCAATGTTGCTCTGCAATAACAACATTTTTTTTTCCAGTTTCTTTTTTAACTGATGGGTTCTTACTTTTTTGTCATCCATTTACTAATGTACAAAAAATATCATTTCATCATCATATTACATATGAATTTTTAAACCCTTAATGGCATGTTCCGTAACAGTACAGTAAAATTACTGTGTTGCATGTGTTACACTTTTCACATCAATGACTGATTTATATCAGACCTGGCCAAAGAGCATCCTGGGGGCCATATGCGGCCTGATGCCTCTATTTTAAAATTATAAATCATGTTCAAATTTTTCTGCTTTTTTTGTTCTCTCTTTAAGTCACCACCACCACTTGAGCAGTAAATATAGCATGTTTGAAGACTATAATTTTATTCTGTTCATTGACTATTTTTGTGTGTTCTTCTTTTTCTCAAAATACATTGAAAGAATATTGAAAATATATTTTGAAATAAACTGCCTTTTTATCTTGAGCGTCCGGTCCATAGTTATGTTTATTTATATTCAAATGAAATGCATATAAAATTAAATATTTCAATAGGTTTCATGGCATAGTTACACTTTTTAATATCTGTACTTACATTTAATCTTTTTAGGTTCATTTCGTCCTTGTTACTGAAGTACATATTTTGGATACTTTTCCGTCATGTTTTGTAGTTGTAGCTGTCTCTCTTTTGATGATGGCCCCTCACAACAGTTACAGTTCCTAATGTGGCCCTCGAAGAAATTTCATTGCCCACCTCTACTTTATATGATATGGATTACATGCACATCTCATATCATAATCTTAAGTCTCTTCTGTACATATGGACACGTGACGTGATGACAATGTTTATAAAAGATTATAGTTTGTGGATTTAAATTAATCTACTTATAAACACTCAAGGCCACTCGAACCTAATCATGCTGCATTTTATTATTAGAAATTAGATTTTTTTCTTTTTAAATTTGCAGCTGATAATATTTAATAAACCACGTTAGAACTTCTTCTATGAAGCCTTATGAATGTACCATAAATGTAGTAATTATTTTTATGAATTATTGTCATTATTATTATTTATTTATTTTTTAATATAGTTTGATGATCGGAAAACCCTTTTTTTTTTTTTTTTTTTTTTTTTAAAGAGTGCGTCTGGAGCGCTTCTCTTAACATAGGACCATTTCCAGTCGATGCCATAGCTCTACATGGTCTAGGCATAGCTCGACATGGATGTGGCAGCGAAGCTACGTTGGAAAAAAAAAAATTCTGTGATAAATATTCCCCTTTGTTGCACAGTCACTTGTCAGAACCAGTATTCTAACCGTGGACTACAGCTCTGGGAAATCCTGTTGGGACACCTCCAGATGTTGCGCAGGTATTTGAAGATAAAACTACTAGCACACTGCCTTACTCCCGTGCCAGAATGTGGATGCAACTGTTGGTACACCATCACTGCAATAAAGGCGGTTCTCAATACCATAAAATAAAAAGTGGGTTGTTGCTACTTTGTATCCAAAAAACTGTACTCCTACACTCCCAGTACAGCTATGTCATTTCAAAAAATGTCTAAATAAAGCTTCTTCAGAACAAGCAGCGAGAGTTTTATGTTGACCATTAGAGGAGTTCCTTTATTCTGCATTATTACTAGACTTATTTTGTAGCCTCACAAACAATCCCGGGGTCGAAGCCCCATCCTGCAGAGAGGGAGACAAAGCGTCTGCTGGGACGGAGCGGCTATAAACTGCTTTAGATGGGGCTTCACTTTTATTTGACTCCAGTCGCAGTGCAGACTCGGCAAAGTTGGCTGACAACAGGGGAATCCCAGAAAAGTGCTCGGCTTGCAAGCATCCATGTCAGCGCCGACTGCAATGCCATCGTTTACTTTCCCTAAAACTCTCCTGAAATGACACGTACCATCTCCGGGAGCGAGGAAGCACCGGTCTGATGTTTAGATTTAGAACCCTCATGTCTCCGACTGGAGCGCCGCGAATAAAGAATGAGCATTGAGGGGCGCGGGAAAGCGAGGGGTACTTTGCTAAAAAAGACAAAATAGCTGAGGGAAGAGACGGTTTGGGTTCACGCGAGGACGTTTATCCTCACTGAGTGGATTATTCAGGACGCCTCCGCTGTGTAAATGTCAAAATAGATTCCCAAAGTGACAAAAGCAGAGCTCAAGCTCTGACAAGTGCCAGTCTCAAGCTTGTCAGGTCATCAATGCAGGCATTTTCATGAGGTCTACTCACGAATGCATCACTGGAAAGTAGCTTCCAGAGGGTCAGGGCCACTCAACAGTCGCTTAAATCGCTTTCTAACCTCAATATGGAGTCCTTGACTTCTCCGCGCCAACATGGAGTTGCATTCCGATGTAGTGGAGTTCTTGTGGCTGTTCACTTCCTGAAACTCAGCGCAGTACTTGGAGAACTCGGTCTAAAAAAGAAGCAGTGTAACTGCCGTCCAAGCCAAATGTTATGCACCAGAAACTGGCGTCTAAAAACCAGTGTTGCCAACTCCTCAATGAGGAAACAGGCTATTGGCAGCCATAGATGTCTCCAGATGACATGACCATCTACTTTGCATAATGACATCCGCGAGCTATTGGCCGCCTGGAGGTGCAGCGGCACCGAATTCACTGGTCTCCGACTGCAGACGGAGCGGCGCTGACACTTCAGTGAGTGTGACTGACACCTGTGTGAGCATTGTGATGGTGGATGGGCTGAGTGAAGGTGCCCCTCCCCTGAACACCGGCTTCATAATTGAAAGTTGGACCAAGAAAAAGTCGGTACATTTGTCGTTAGTCACAAAATAAACGTCGCCAATAGGGTTTGGGAAGTCCCTAAATTTAGTGACACAGTCGGCAAGTTGACAACACTTCTGAAAACACCTGATATGGATATTGTGATAGCGATATATGCCCACTCCAAGCTTGTTTTTTTGCCGGAGGGAAAGTACTGTTTGTATGAAAGTCAATGAGAAAAACACTATTTGCAGAAAGTGAATCACAATCTACTCTTGAAGCATCAACGCAATAGCGGCGCTGGCGGCATAGGCACCAAGCCATCAGATGAAAGCCGATCTCACGTGATACTTGACGCCACACGTGAGGATGCAGGTACTTGATGATGACATTTTGAAGAGGCAGGTTCTACTGCACCACCCTTCATCTTCGACCCTTGTCGAATACAACTTGACAGGCCAGGATGTGAGTTGGTGCTCATCACACCATCACCAGAGCCCAATGACAGTTTGGATCCAGCTGAAGTGAAAGTTCATGGAAGCAAACTTGCTGCTCACGTCGCTCTGGGTCTTCTTTCTCCCCAAGGCAGCATCCGACAGTCCCCGTGGGATGGGCCAGAGACCAGCCTGCTCCAACCTCAGAATCCCCCCCTTGCCTTCGGATATCTTCCATTTATCCTCTTTTTCATTCCACAAACTGAAGTGGAGAAACAGAAAACATCTCAAGCCCCAATCGATACCAAATGCCATCCCATGAATTGGATAATGATTGTTTTCTTGCTTTAAATAATCCAGAGTATTCTCCACGGTAAAGTCCCTCACTGTCCTCAACAGCTATGAGCCGTGGAATTATTGCGACACATTCCAATTAGAGCGTCTGCAGGCTGAAGGTGTCCTTTAAAAAAAACAAAAAAAAAAGCCCCCGCCCCACGTTTCCCCGGCGCCTCTCGATATCGGGGAGAAAAACATCCTGCAGTCTCCCAAACTGAGCCCATCTTTATTCTTCGCTGCCGACTGCTTACGTTGGAAAAGTTAGGCAGGTGATGCAAACCTCTTCCAGGCTTTTCTCATCTGTGACAAAACTTGAGATTTAATGGATCGGACTTTTGTGCAGGGCACCAGATGGGGGTCTGGCTGGCACGGCCCTAATTACTGCGCCTCCAAGCCCTGCTCGCTTCCAGCGCCACCTGTCCAGCAGGTCTAATGTTATTCTGGCACCTGGGCCGGCCATCACAAGCGATCATCAAAGTAGCGCTCGGAGGGCAGTCGCTCTTTCCGCGAGGTGTCACCGCCGATCGAAGGAGGAATGACAGGCGCTCACCTTCACGCCGGCCGGGGATCACAGCTATCGGACAGAGAGGGGGTGTAAATAACAACAGGGAACACTGTCTGGTAACCTGCGACCCAGGAATCGATAGGAAATCTGTCGGCAAACTGCTCTCACTTTCAGTCAAGCTCAGTCCGAATCATGTGACCGGGGCGATGACCAGCAGATTAAATATTCCAAACCACCACTTCGCGCTAAACTGAACTTCCTCTTATCTCGGCGCGGGAGCAAAACTGCTCCATTCGCTGGACGGAGGAGGAGATGACATTGATTCAAATGAGATCGAACAAAGACTTTCAGACGCTGCTGAGATATCCATATGTATGAAGAAGCATCAAACAGATCAGATCGCTTATTCCTCTCTCAAGAACCCAACCAGAAGCGATGGCCGGGTTTATGACCGCCTGGCGGTTTTATCCCTGCGAACGGGAAATGGTGCACATTATTGTTGAAGATTGGCCAGATCAAAATGAGATTGGTTTGAGATAAGCTTCCTGGTCTGGCGAATGGCATGCTCAAGTTCTTTATTGGATCTTTTTCATGTACGTCTTCATGAAGTTTATTAGGATGTCCGTCTGCCACTGTCGATCTGAGGCGGCGTCACATTCCTCACCCCGGAAACTTCCGCTCCTTCAGCCTCTCTGCGGAACAGTGCCTTTGAAAACGGAGGAGCCGCTGTTCTACAGTGAGTCTCTCCCGGACGACTGGGCTCTGTACCAGTGACTTCACTTACTACCCAGAGATGAATACCATAAGTGAGAGCAGGAACATCCATCAAGAGGACTGCCATTTACCTCAGCGCTTTCTACACCATGAGCTGCTTCTGTTCCCTCACTTGTGAATAATTTAGCATTGACAAAAAGAAGAAAAAAAAGAAACTTATAATGATCTCAGTCTCTTTTATTTAGCGGTTTAGAACTTAACCATTGCTCACCAGCAATATATTCCGTACATCAGCTGAAGGTCTTAAGAAGCTTCCAAATTCTTCAGGAGTTTTCACTAAGTCACGCACTCAAACACAACTGATAGTCTGGTGGAAGCAAACTATAGAGAAGGACGGGGGTTCAATGGTCCACAGTTGTCCCAAACACCAGCCGTGCGCCGCCTCCGAATCTCAGCAAAGAAGGAAAGACCATATCCGTTTGTTTGAGCCTGGACCAGCAGACCGTGACGAAGGCTGGATTCCCCGGAGACTCCGTCCGTACGCCTCATTATGGCTAACACTAGTGGGACGCTGCCCAACGCCTCAGCCGGTTTGGGTCGCTTGCCAAATTCAAGAGCGGCAGTTTTATGGCCACCTGGCACGATTCCTGCTCTGCTCACAGTTTGCTTCCGCAGGACCAGGTTGACCCGGGAGAGGCAGGGACTCGGCGCCAGGTTTGATGGCTTTAGTGGCAGCGTTCGTGAGGCTTGAAATTTAAATACAAAACTGTTCACAACTGCATACCAGTGTTGACAAAACGGAACTTTGGATTCTCAAAAGTAATGTCAATGATAGACTTGGTACATCAATTACATTGGCTCACAAGGCAATGAAGTGACTTGCATTGTATCATGTTATTCATGTGTCCTAGCGACTGACCTATCCCACCTTTTCAATTAGCTAAAGAGATGACCTCACGAACGGTGATCGCACAGGTCATGGGCACCAAGGCAGCCATGGACCTAAAAAAGGGCCCCGATCTGAGTCTTTTCTTATGAACACAGTGACCCCAGTGTATGCTAACAGCTAACCAAACTACAGCTAAAGCATTACAGCGACTAACTGAACTCACAAGATGAGAGTGTTGCCAAAACTGCGGAATAGCCGCTCAGCTACGAGTGAGAGCCATTGCTCATGAATGCAACACGTCTTTCCCAGAGTGATAAGAAGAACGCCTGGAACTCTGCTCATTAGGTTTCCCCGGAATGGACGGCGCTGGCCGTAAACACCGCTCATCCATCACCAGTAATCTGCTGTTTTGGCCCAGATCGCCGGAGATATGTTCAGTGAAGGACAAACACCTCATCTGTCATCGCCACTTCTTCGCCATTCCTGTCCGTCCTCTTCAGATGGTGTCGCCGATCGAGAGCCAGGACTTCGAGGACGGACTGGCTAATAGCTTTGCTTAACCTGTTGCGCCACCGGCGGACGTCCGTCATTAGAGCGCCTCCGTAGCCACGGCTAGGTCTACACGCTGAAGAAATGAGGCTTTTGCCCAAGGCAGCACGAACAAAGGTTCTCTGCTGATATACACCTGCCATTAAAAACTGTGATATCGATTTAGCCCGCCGGACCTCAGTCATCAATAAGAAGGTCTTCATGACTGACAAAAGGCAAACAGCAAACAGCTCGCAGCCACAATCCCACCTGATAAGACTGGCAACCTCATTCACTCTTCACTGGAGGAGTTAATTACGACTGGCCGACATCGTGAACTGAGATAATGCCAATAAATACCGTTTCTTCTGAGAGTGTTCGATAATTACAGCGTTATAATCCGGCGATGGGCCGGGTCCAAGGGTGAGGGCTCCAGATAAGACTCGTGGACGGTCGGTGTCTTATCAGTTTCTCCTCCGAGGGGCCGAAGTGAAGGCTGCTTCAGAAGAAACCTGTTGAGGAAGGTCGCAGCTAAAGCAGGAATACATGCCGTATGTAAAGGACGGGCCAGAACTCAAGAGGAAGTGAGCGAAGAGTTGAAGCAGAACGCAGCTCTGTCTTCACTTCCAGGTCCATTCGTCTCCTCCAGTGCAACGGCGTCATAACTGATAACTACTACGGCGTTACTGATGGTTCCGTCCGACAGCGACGGTCATCAGAGGTACTCGTGTCCCTGCGCCGACAGAAAAACAGTTCACACCGAGTGTCTCCCAGGCCCTGAACAACACACCTCAATTTAAGGGCTTCAAACGACAATTCCTCAGTGCAGCATTGAGCGATGTGCAAGGGCCCTTCGGCTGTTGGGTGTGGGATGCAGCCGTCCATCACCTTCTTCTCATGATGAACTGGTCGCACACAAGATGGAGGAGATGAACCGGGTGACCTTAAAGGCAGGTCTTCTGTTATCAATATCCTGTGAAAGTTATGCACAAGGAGCCTTGGGACACAGGGGCCACACCAGTCAGGAGGCCTTGAGGGACGAAACAAGGTGAGTATTTCCACTGAAAACAAGATAAACTACAGTGAGAACTACAGTGAGAAAAGACTTGTTCCTGAAATGTGTAACTCTTGTCTTTTTTTAATGGTAGTTACTGTTTTATTTTAACATAATTCAGATACCAGCTGATGAAACAAATATGTTCGTCCGATTTAACTGGGATGATTTGGGATGTGATTTTATGCAAATTTATTATATTTAAGCCAATGTTTATGCAGCAAAAGAAATGTCTGCTAATATATTAAAAAAAATATATATTATTGATGAAACAAAATATATATCAAGGACTAAAAAGGATATATTTATTCATCAAATTAAAATAAATTCAAATAATAACATCAAATCCAAGTAAGAATAATTGCAATAAACCCAGCCAGGACAAGGACAAAGACGAAACAATCCAATTCTGTGACCTTCAGTCTTCCTCCAAGGTCACAGCGGCAGATGATTTGAGTTCATGTGTGTTATATAAAGGAAAATGTCCCGCTGTGAAGGATTAATCAGCAAAAAGAGCAGGCTGCATTAGTCACCAACTTCAGCTGCCAAAGTGGTGCGAGTACAAAACAACTCTCTGAGCACAAACATTAAACCGAAAAAAGAGCTATATGGCAACAAAATTGCTTTGAATGTGGCTGCTCTCTTTTTCACCATGAATACGTGGGGCCTCGCCCCAACTTGCTGGACCATTCATTCGGATTCAAATATTCCGTACAGTGCTAGCTGGCTGTTAAAGCTCATTTTTAAATGTCTCAGCAATGTCCAGAACAGTCTGTCCATCCATCCAAAATTGGAAAATTCCCATAATGCAGCTCTGATGTTGATCCACAGGGTTTAACACATTACATAGCAAGGCCCTGTGTTCCTTCACAGTGTGGTCACAGCTTCATGGTAAAAGTGAGTATTTTGTACTATAATATTCTTTAGGAATTCACAATACAGAAATTTATCATAATTTTCGGACAAACACCTGCAACTTTTTACACACTTTTTACATGTAATGGTAAACTTAATATATAATATAATAATATATAATAATAATATAATAAATTAAATATTAAACGTTGTATATTATGTGTTTTTCTTAACAGTTTTTTTCACTGAAAAATAAAACTGTGGATATGCCGATTTGGAATTTTGTATTTATTTGAATCATGAATTGAATCATGCTACTGAGCAAATAAATATAGTTATATTGGCAAAAAAGAAGAGTGAATAGCAATTCACCAAACAGGCAGAAATGTAATTGGTACAGCAATGAAATGTCACAGGAGGAAAAGAAAGAATAAGTCGTTGACACAATTCAAAACTCTTACTGCAGGGGGGTTGCCTTGAAAATGTGGGTTATCTCAACTGATCTTTTTTTTTTTTTTTACAGCGCAGGTGTTTGGCAGCAGCAGGTTGCTTTAGCTTACCTTTCTTTAACACTCATCCATCCATGTTAAACTTGTCTCTCCATCCAACCTACTGCGTCTGAACGTTGCCCACCCCATCCATCACTGAATCCATCCGTCCGTCCCACTCATCCACAGATCCTTCACCTGTCCATCAAGAGCCCACTCGCCTTCTGACATTCTGTCCATCAACCCCTTCAGACTCTTTCATCAAACTATCAATCCAGTGAAATCGATGGGCTCTCCCACACATCCTTCCACACTCGACTCCACCCGAGCAACCCATCCTTCTGCCCTTGAATCCATCCATATGCTAATGGATACAAGCTCACCGCTGTCCATTTATCTATCCACCAAAGAAGCCTCCATCCATCTTCACTTTTTACTAATGCCTCAACCTCTGTTAAAAGTATCGATAGGAGCGATGAGTCAGCAGGCTCCTAGTGTGTGTGTGTGTGGGGGGGGTCCTCCTGAGCAGGTGGAGACACACCGAGACCTGGGAGTGAGTCACATGGCCCAGCGATATGCAGGCAGTTTCTCAGTGTGGAAACAAAGATTGGCAGCAACAGCCGCCGCAGCTGCAGTGACCCATTAGAATGAGCAGCGACGCAGCCGGGCCGTATGTATTAAAACAGAGAGGCAGTGCTCTAAAAAGGGTGCAAAGGTTGAGGGGGAAAAAAAGCCTAAAAAAAAAAAAAAAAAAAAAAAAAAAAAAAAAAAAAAACCCCGCTGTAGATTTTTATTCTGCTCTCCACAGCTAATGAGACTAAAACGCACCCTGGAGACACTGTGACCACAAGAGAGGCCGTGTTTGCTCCATGCTGAAAACGAACATTAACTTCGCAGGATTATAGATATTTCCCTCTTTTTGTGGCGGCTGGAAATGACTCTCCAGGGCAGATGGCCTGCTGCTAGATGACATCCTTGAAGAGGTGAGGCTCTACTAGCAGGGCACCAGTTTATACCCCCCTATAACACCGGCACTCCAGTATCTGGGCCACATTACTGTCACATCTGTTGTGAGATGAAGATCCCATAACGCCGCCGCAAGGTGGAATTGCGCCGGTTTTACAGGCCCAGGCAGATATTGGATCGCAGATTGCAGCACAAACATCATTTTAACCATGAACTGCAGTAAAAGTGAAGGCTGGTGCAGCATCACCCTCATCATAAGTCAACCATAGGTTTATAATGGTTCGACGGGGCGCCGGCTTTATTTGTCTGCGGCGAGAAATCAAGCTTGACAAAAGGTGTAAAGATGAGACGGAATTTGTCGCAATATTTCTGGAGTGTTGTTCCGCAGTTAAATCATGATTATGTGTTCATGGTCCTGCTGACAGGTTGGGAAATTAAACACTCACAGCGCAGAGCCGGCGAGCGCCTTCATGCTCTGGTGCTTAAATTATCAGAGATCGAGGAACGGTATTGAAAGTTTTGGCAAGTTGTTTTCGGTCTAAAAAAAAGCTCTAAATCGTTTTAATAGTGTAGCGACTCGCCGGATAATAGGTCTGTGAATAATGTTGGCTGCACTCGTCCGGCTTGAACCAGACGCAGCGCCGAAGAAAGCAGCACTGAACCGACTTTAGAGCAGGATTCACATACAGTCAGCTCACGACATAAACCATGCCACCACTGTTTATTCTCTTTTTATTTTACACATGACCTTGACAATAATTTGAGAATTTCAACTTTTTCATTCCATATAAATCACGCTCAACGTTTCCACCTACACTATTTCGATTTTTATTGTCATAATGATTCAAACTTTCAACTTTCGAATATCTAAAATCACGATTTAAATTCAATTCAATCTCAATTACTCTTTATCTCATGATTTAAAGTCTCAAATTATCTTTCATATTTTTAGACATTATATTGTTTTTTTTTCTCATCACAATAAGAATATTTCATTGAATAAGTACGACATTTATATCATGACATAGTATCTGAAATTAACATTTTAATCCTGAATAATTCCATTTTAAAATTTCTATTTTTATTTCAAATAATATATTTAAATATATTTGTTTTCTGTTTTGCACTTTACTTTACTTTACTTACCCTTACTTTGCGCTTAGTAGTATTAGTTTTGCACTCATTAATATTTATTGGATAAGTTATTATATATTATTATTATGCAAGTGTTATTATTGGAACTGGACATTTCGTTGCCAAGGTCTCACTGCTGTGTTTTCTTGTGCAATGACAATAAATGAAGTCCAAGTCTAAGTCTAAAGTTGAATAAGAACAATTTGCAAATGACCTCATAATGATGCTTGTTTTATTGACTTAAATTTACGGACTGATTTTTCATTTTTGTCTCAGAAGTATCATGTCCTCTTCTTTAACCTCATTCTGACACGGAGTGGTGCAAATCTAACTGCTGTTCATTGACTTGAATTACGTGTTTTGTTTCCGCCTATCTTGTCATTTGACATTGGAAAACAACCTCCAGCAGCAGTGAGAAGTTGAGAAGAAGTCGAAACTTGTGAAGAAGATATGGTCCAGCTGCAGTGAGTTTTGGGAGGCACACAGAGCTCTGATCCACCCCAGGATGCGTTTACACCCGTCATTGATGTGAAGGGAATAATGTCAAATTAGGTCGGACCAAAATAGCAGCACGAGTAAATCGTGTCTCGTGCTCGGGGGAAAAGGAATCACACACTGTCAGGTGTGCAAACGAAATTACGCTTCCCACGGGGAGCACAGACCATGTACTTCATTATTCCTCTTTTGGAGAGAAAGAAAGTGCACTCAGCGCGTTTTTTTTCTCTTCCTTTTCGTAGCCCAGGCAGCGCCATTATTTCTGACACCAGCAGCTTTTTCTTGACGGAACCAAGAGAGAATAAGCATCTGGGCCAAGATCCACGGAGGAGGACTAATGAATGTCTCACTTGTTCTGTAGGTGCGACTGGACGGATCAGACGCTGCTTTTGTGCGGGTGAGGTCACATCAGGCAAAAGTCTGAGCCGCTATCATAGCAGCTTTTTGTTAGCCAAAACGAGAAATCGAGTTGCTTCCTACCGTCAATGGACCAAAGTAGATTCCTGTTCCAGTGTAGCTAGACAGCTAGATCTTGCTGTACTGTCAAGTTAAAGAGCTGCATTAAGCGAATGCATTTTTAAAATATTGTCTTTTAAATGCATGAACACATGTAAGCAAAGAATTAAGGTTTATATTTGTTGTGATTTTTTTTTTTTCTACCGGATATACAAGCTACAGAACTTGCAGTATTTCAGAAAAAAGAATGGATCTTCTCTCTGGATTTGCTTCATTCATTCTCTGGCCCTTGTTTAATGTATTAAAATGGTAAAATTACATTGATCAATAAGGTCAAAAGGTTTGCGAGCAGACAGGCGGGTAGGCAGATCGACAGGTAGTTGGGCAATGTGCGGGTACTTAAATGGGTTGGCAGGTAGTTCAGCAAGAAGGTAGGCATTAAGGCATGTCATTGGCAGGTAGAAAAGTGTGGAGGGTAGATTGTTGTCGTGGGCATGAAGGTATGTAGGCAGGTAAAAAGGTAGGCAGTTAGGGCAAACAAATAGTTGGACAGGTAGGCGGTTAGGTACATCATATGCAGGTCAGTAAATTTATAGTAGGCAGTCAGGTGGCTGGAGACTAGATAGGCAACAGAAAGGGGGCAGTAGGTATTTAAGTCATACACATGCAGGGAGGAGGCTAGGCAAGCATGTAGCTAGTTTGGTAGGTATGTTGTAGGCAAGCAGAGAGGCAGCTAGACACAGGGGTAGTGGACTGAGAGGCACAACGTATGCAGGGTGGTTAGAAGGTTTGAAAGTTGGCAGGTCGGGGAATAACTAGACAGGTCGGCTGATGGAAACGGACGGGCTGGTTGGTAGGTAGTTGGGTTCCGTAGGCATGCAGACACACAAGTAGTTGGCTAGGAAGGAGGGTAGGCACAACAAACCCAGGTTGGTGAGATGGTTGAAAAGTAAGTTGACAGTTCAACAGAAAGAAAACTGCAATGGGCAGAGTGGTACTCCTGAGGGACTGGTAGACAGGTCGGCGGATAGAAAAATAAGCGCATGGGTTGGATGGTAGGTAGGTTGTTACGGATGCAGATAGCCAGGCACGAAGGGAGTCGGGTAGGTACGTCGTTGTAGTCAGGCATGTTAGCAGGCAGGCAGGTAGCCCAGCAAGGGAACAGGTCGATGGGTCAGCAGAGAGAAGAATTGGGGTGATTCAGCTGGTAAGTAACTGGTGGGTGGATTAACTTGGCGTGCAGTTAGATGGTAGCTCGATTACTATGCAGGTAAGTATGAAGTCACTTGGCAGGTTTGTAGAAAAGATGGTGGGTTGGAACTGTAGGAAGATAGATCAGGGTTGTACTGTAGGTAGATGGCTGGGTATTGAAGGCTGAATCACTGCCAAATTGTTGGTGAAATTTCAAGTGCTGCTCCAACATTGCGTTGAATGAGGACAAACATATTTCGACATGTTCTCTGTTTACAGGCGTTGAGACTTGAATCAGCAGCAGCACTTCGTCAGACCAAATGTTTTCCCACCAACAGTAACAAATGATTCTGTTTCGCTACAAGCGCTCCGTTCATTCAATTTCATCTGCTCTCACGGCGCCAGATGGAACAGGTCTCACAGCTCTGAAAAGAACCAATGACTCATGACAGAAAGGACGGAGGCCAATTTTTTTTGGGGGGGTGGAGGAAGTGCAGACGGGGAAGACAGAGGCTCAGGAATCGCTACACTTCCACCAGACTGTATCATCGGCTCAGCTTGAACGTGGAGCTTTCACTGGAACTATTGAGCTTGTCGGGACTTACAGCGGTGACTCACTGCTACGAGTCACAGCCAAACACATCACTCGCACTTGTTCCATGGTGAGATGCTGATGGAACAACACTCCAGCCTCCTTCTGCATGCAGCCGAGTGGATTTTCCTCACTACAGTCGGACTTTGCCACTTCAATATTCTTAAAACAGGAGGAGAAGACACTTCTCCAACTGAGGAGGAGGATGAGCGGGAGAGATTGGCAATGAAGTTTATCTGCTTTAGAACACAATGTTCTCGCTTATTCGACAAAAATGAGCCTCAAATTCTCCAAACAATTCCATTTTTCTGTTCTGAAAACACCATTCTTTCACAAACCCTCTCTTTTTTATGTGCCTGCCTGTTTGAAGAGTGCCCCCTAGTGAAGAACATTGTCGTGTCATTATTGTCTACAATTTAAAATGGGCGTTTTTAACTGGCTTTATTCTTCTACACCGTCAGCAGCAGCTGCCACCTTGTTTCAGGGGACATTTTCCTGTTGTTCAACAAACCGTTTTCAGCTCAAAACTAAAGGAAAGGCAACCAGTGGGTTACCATTTCTGACAACATTAAGTTGGAAGAGTGCAAAATACATTTATTTATTAGTATAGTAACTAATTTAAAATACTTGAAGGCTCATGATCTCAAGTATGTTTTCCCCACTGAACCCCCCACTGAACGTGTATTATATGACGTTTTCAACCATGAATGATGGCAATATCTGGATTATATTTTGGTTTTCTAACTGGAAAAAATAAATAAAAATCAACTCCTTTAATTATAATTTAAAGATAATTTTCTCAATATCATCTGTGTTTGACAAAATTCAGACATAAAAATTCAGATGAATTAAAACATTAGAAAAAAATAAAGATTGAGATCTGGAAGAAAAATGAAATGAATGTAGAATAGCACTTTTTTGTTTTGCACTCATTTGAACTTTTACAACTGCGACGGTTCACGGACGGGGTGATGAAGGAGAAAGTAGTGACGCCAGTATAACCCAGAAGGACGGAGGTGGAGGACTTGCTGTTCCAGCCCTGCTGTGGAATGAAGGAAAGACACACAAAATCTACTGAAATATTAAAGACCACGATGGCTGTGCTTGACGTCAGCCGTTCCACTTGACATAGCTCAGAAGTGCGTTTATAATTTTCACTCCACCATTCTTTCTCAAAACTAAAGTGACAAAAACTGACTCATTCCAAAAGTGAGATCTTAATATCTTTAGATTGAAAGTCGTCTTTAACTGCTTGAGCCATGAATAATAAGACATTGCTCTTTCAAAGAAACACTCTTGGTATTAAGCCCAATAATTTGTGCAAATATCCAGATAGAAAATTCAAACATCAATTTTGCTGCATGTCAACGGGTTCAAGTCCAATAACGCAGCTCTTTAACTTTCAAGGTTTTTTGTTTTTGCCATCAAATTAATTTCTCCAAAAAACATTGCGGTGACCTTTGATGAGGCAAGACATATTTGGAGTGAATATAATTACTAATGCATGAGTTTTAATACAGTTCATGATGGTGTCAGCTGCAGATTTGCATTTGATAGATGAGAGCGGGACTGGCCCAGAAGGTCCGGGCTACGCTTCTGAGGAGAAAAAAAAAAAGACGGGGTTGTAGATGAAGAACGGTGGTTGTTACGATGATGGACACATTTTTAATTTGGTTTATTTCGACGAATGATTAGCATTCTGAGTGGAACAGAGAACCACCATGCTAATTTAACCTTTTTTTTTTTTTTACTCAGTAGCGATCATTTATGGTTTTGCAACAACATGACAGGGGAAAAGGACCTTTGCAAATTAGCTTGTGAAAAACTAGAGTCCATTTTTTGCTCCAGGCTTCAAAGATTTTAAGTGCCAAGAACACACACAGACAATAAATAAATAATTGTACATGCTAAATAACAAATCCATCTTTATTATGATGATGATCCGTGAGTAGTTTCCGTCCTGACGGTGCGAATTACGTGCTTGTTGTTTAGTTATAGAGTTCCTCACAAGGGCGGAGCCTGACAGACTTTTGGATGGGCGGAGTCAGAGAGGTAAAGGTGAGGAATGTTTGTGTGTGTGTGTGTGTGACTGGAGTTGTTCAGCAGCTCATGAATACAGCCTATTAAAACAGTAGCTGCTGATATGTTCCACAGGGTCGAGATGTGGAGTGTCAGAAGCCTGGAGAGAGACGGATCTCATGGTTTGTTTACGTCCGCCCCATATAGTGTGCCGGTGACGGCACGCTGCACTAGTGAGTTCTGCTTTTTAGTTCCGCCTATTCTACATTTCAGTCATGGGACTCATGGCATTTATGAATGGATTCCGAATTGCTCACATCGGAGTCAGGACCCTCCGGGGCAATATTAGTGGGCAAATGTGAGCTTTTGGCATTGCACACAACTTCATCTCAGCAGGGAGGGAATGTGATGCCGCACATGCCGTGCAGAGGGGTGGGCTCCAGGAGACTGAAGTGTTTTTGGTGGAATGGACGGGAAAGTCGCTGTGATCGGACAAAATTGCTGCACCATGCAGAACTTGTAGGGATTGCTTTAACTGGTACAATTGCAACATGGTGGTGATTCACACTTTATGATAAAAAATATTAAAATGCCAGAGGGAAAAATCTTTTATTAATGAATCATTCATTCACTCATTCTCTGTGGATCATTTCACTGGGCAACAAAGGGCTCGAGGAAAGGTGTTGTTATAAATATTTTAGCATGATTGGTTTATATATATATATATATATATATATATATATATTTTTTTTTTTTTTTCAAATCTCAAAATATACAGTACTTTAAGTGATCTAACAAGGAAATAGACCACCCGACAGAATAAGAACAGAACGATGCCAATAAAGTGGTATGTTGGACCAGATAGACAGACAGACAGACAGATAGAGAGAGAGAGAGAGAAAGTTGGATGGATGGATGGATATATAGACAGACAGATAGAGAGAGAGAGAGAAAGTTGGATGGATGGATGGATATATAGACAAACAGAAAGAGAGAGAGAGAAAGTTGGATGGATGGATGGATATATAGACAAACAGAAAGAGAGAGAGAGAGAGAAAGTTGGATGGATGGATGGATATATAGACAAACAGAAAGAGAGAGAGAGAAAGTTGGATGGATGGATGGATATATAGACAAACAGAAAGAGAGAGAGAGAGAGAAAGTTGGATGGATGGATGGATATATAGACAAACAGAAAGAGAGAGAGAGAAAGTTGGATGGATGGATGGATATATAGACAGACAGAAAGAGAGAGAGAGAAAGTTGGATGGATGGATGGATATATAGACAGACAAACAGAAAGAGAGAGAGAGAAAGTTGGATGAATGGATGGATATATAGACAGACAGATAGAGAGAGAGAGAAAGTTGGATGGATGGATGGATATATAGACAGACAGATAGAGAGAGAGAGAAAGTTGGATGGATGGACGGATATATAGACAGACAGAAAGAGAGAGAGAGAGAAAGTTGGATGGATGGATGGATATATAGACAGACAGAAAGAGAGAGATAGAAAGTTGGATGGATGGATGGATATATAGACAGACAGACAGACAGACAGACAGACAGAGAGAGAGAAAGTTGGATGAATGGATGGATATATAGACAAACAGAAAGAGAGAGAGAGAGAGGAAGTTGGATGGATGGATGGATATATAGACAGACAGACAGACAGATAGATAGAGAGAGAGAGAGAGAGAGGAAGTTGGATGGATGGATGGATATATAGACAGACAGAAAGAGAGAGAGAGAGAAAGTTGGATGGATGGACGGATATATAGACAGACAGAAAGAGAGAGAGAGAGAAAGTTGGATGGATGGATGGATGGATATATAGATAGAAAGACAGACAGTGAGACAGACAGACAGGGCTGAATATGTGAGTCCCACACACCTGAGTGAGTCCCAAGTACAGCACAGATCCCCCCTAAAAAGCCACTTTGACATGTTTTAGTTCCTTGAAGGACTCAACACTTAAAGAGCAGTCATCTGAATATGAACGTAGCGTACTGCCAACCCACTGAAGTGGCAAATAAGAGTTCAAAAGTGACTCATAAGATTCATTTGCCGTCATAAAGCATGTCAAATGCACAATCCGAGTCCGTTTAAACAGTCTACACGACTTGAATAGAGCGACTCATCCCCTTAATTTGAAATCCCCTGCCGAGTATCAAATTAGCGAATGATACAAAAGCATCAGATCACATTTCACAGAGGCCTGAAACCGAAAACCTTCGGGGCTTTAGCGAATCCATAGCGCAGGTTTGATTCCGTAGAAGAAAGTGGGATTGTACAGTCAATGAAAGTGGCGCAGACGGATCGATGTGCATATGGAGTGTGACCCCACGGCAGCACACCTCGTCCCAGTCTCTAATCCGCCAGATCAGGGACATCCATACGGCCGCACGCCCACCTTCCAGCTCCTGACGGCGCCAGTGTAGGAGGCCACGCTCTTAAATTAACTGGTCTACTGAAGCAGACCCGGATAAGCCTTTTAGAATTATCGTCATTATGCCGCCCTGTCAGAAATGGATATCAGATTATCAGCAGCCCGAGTGAATACTAACAAATCTCCCTGAAGCCAAGTGGCACGAGGAGAGCGAGGTGGCAGCTGTTGCCCTATAAATGTGACCATGATTCTGCTCCCAGATGAACCCAGGAGGTTTTCCGGAAAGAGCAACCAGAGCTGCTCAATATGTCGGCGTCAAGTATCAGCTGCACCAAATCCCACCCTTGTTATTCTCTCTGACCCCAGATTCAGCTGCCATTTCCACACTGTCAGTGATTCTTTTAACTAATAGCACCGGGGATTATGGGATTCACGTACGGCGATGCCACTGCAAAGGCTTCCACTGTCTGATCTTCAGTCATCTTCCTTCATTGATCCATCCACTTAGGTCACCAATCCCTCGAAGATCCGTCTCGTGCAAAAATCCTTCCGCACTTGCATGTAATCTTTAATTCATTCGACGGAGTGTATCATGAGCTGCTCCTCGAACTGTGTAACCACAATGCAGGAGCTCCTCCACTCACAACCAGCGTATGGTTTTCAACGGCGCTGGCCTTGAGAAACGCTGCTTTGATTCATCTTTTTAACTTAAACACAAACCAGCGCGCCGCAACCATGAGGTCGGCTGTATGGAGAAGAATTCCGGTTTTATTCAGCCGAAGACGAAGCCGCTCTCCACTTTATTTCTACTTCGCCCAACAAGTTCAAAGACAGTCTTTTGATACATATATCGTCTAGTTTTCAAGGGGCGGCGAGCGCAGAATCTCGCTCACTAATACACACTTCGACACTGGCAACAGGTTACACAACCCCTACATGAATAAGTTGCTTAGTTTGTCGTCCTGGTACTTGTGAGAGTACTAGTCTGACATGAAACAACTAAAACAATAATCCATGAATATTTGGTTGTAAATTTGCTGATCTATCACTAAAGTATCTGGAGGTGCGTGTATTAATGTGGAGTTTAAAAAAGTGTATCAGACACACTTGACACTTGTGACTGAACTGTCGGATATAATATAGTCAGCGGGTCATAATGTTACGGCTGAAATCCATTTCCTCATTCTTAATGTGAACGTCGCGCGGAACTTTCGGTAACCTAGCAACAATGAGAGCTTGAACTGACTTGTAGCGTGTTGGTTTATAGTTGGTTAGTTAGCGTTTCCAGATAATATAATCTCAGGTACTTTAGGTCAAAGCGACTCTGGCGGCGTCGCGGCTAATGTACATGGACTCTCTCACTACATCCATCCGGCCTTGTGTTAAGCTGAAGTGCCTCCCACACTCACCTCTGTCTAATCCCTCACACGGTCCTCAGGAACCTTCACAGAAGCCTCCATCAAAAACATTTACACGCTCTTTAGCCGCGGCCGCTATAGGCGAGGTGGCCGTCCCCAGACGCGCCGGAGCATAAACAATATGCTAAAGAAGGTCCATCACGACCGGGAAAAAAAAGAAATAAATAAAAGCAGAGGGAATGTTATGATCCACTTTGTCTTTGATCACCATGCCGCACCATTTGATATCAAAGAAACAGCAAGAGCCTGTACACTTAAAAAGACATCAGTCTGCATGGCGAGAGACCAGAACAAAAAGCCACGCATTTCCACTCATTTTGAATTATGGTCGATACATCACTGACAGACACGCAGTAAAGAGAAAACAGGCCGACTGCGTGCAGCACGTCCTCCGGGGGAGGGGGGGTGAGGGGAGGTGGACGGGGGGGGGGGGGGGGGGGGGGGGGGATGCTGGCTACTCTCTAACAATGGACTGCTGTGGTGGGCAGCAATATACGGCTGTCGACAAGCGGAGCAGCGCCATTCCTTCTGTGGAGATTCATGTTTTCATTCCTGCATCTGGGTTTACGAGCCAGTAGTGCGTCAGGAAAATGTGGACACGTCTGCGACAGGTCCTCCACCTCGACATCTCCAGGGAATCCTCTAGTCCAGAGGTGGTGGTCTACGTACAGTACAGCCCGGGGGCCACATGTGGCCCTTTGCCTTCACAGGTCACTGCGACACCGCAACCATATAAACACTAATAACTAAAGAGAATGTTTGATTCTGGGGGAAGAAAACTGACGCATGAAATAAGGGCAGAGGCTTTACAGACCAGGATTTTTCTTTGGTAAAAATATACATTTTAAAATGAGGATATTGAAATGTATGTATATTAGTGTTTATTGTACCTCAACATAAATAAATAAAAATATTTCCTATGTAATAAAATGCCTTCATAACATTATACGCATGTTGCACTGCATAGTTTTGTTACCAAGACATTTACACTTGAGAATAAAATGCGCATAAACTAAAGTATAAACACAATTCTTACCCCTGTCGGTCGCAATATTCAAGTTTAAACTTTGAGGGCCCCTCACCAGCAGATCATGTGGCCCCTGAGGAAGTTGAATTGCCGACCACTGCGCTAGTCACACCCATCTTCTTCATCATGAGCCTCACCTTTGTCTTCCTCTTTTGCATCTCCACCATGCTTGGTGCCACACTGGCTCTCCTCTGTCCAAACCATCTCCCTAACTTCAGCTCTAGACTTCTTCACGTCCCTCTGAAAGCTCTTCTCACCTCACTATCGCCATCTCTGACATCTCTCGTCACTTCCTGAGACCCTAAAAATGACCTTGGCCAGGTGGGCTCTGTGTGGCCCCCTTCCTGCCTGAACATGGTCCTCAGGATAAAAACTTTGATAACACATCAAGTAGAAGTGTTTCACATTGCCAAGCCGAGCTGTTATTTTGTTTCCACTTGTCTTTTCCTTTCATTTTCGTCTGCATGCTGTCGCTCTCCCCCACGGCTTTTCACATTTATAATTAATGTTGAATTCAATTACACTCTTTCAACAAGTTATGATTTTTTTTCATCACACATTCTTGTTCCTCAGTTCATCTTGTTGTGTTTCTTGTCCTTCGCAGTTAATAAAAAATGTTTTAAAACAAAGAAAACTTTCAAATACACAGCCTGAAATATTATCCAAACTTCTTTGAGAATTAATTGAAAAAACGTTTTTTTATTTGAATGTGAATCTAGCTATAATATCAGTATAAATTCCACTTATATGTATTGAGGTTTCTTCTGTTTTTTGTTTTTTTTATTCTTGTAGACACATTCGTCTGAACCAAATCGGACGGCTCATGATTTATTAGAGTTTTGAAGTATTATTATTATTATCCATTACAGTGTTTTCTTCACTCCACAATGAGTTAGAGTTTCCACAAACTAAAATTCATGTTTAATTTATTTAAAATCCCAATTTTTAAAGAGGTTATTCTGATCAATGGAAACATTTTATTTGGAAAACTGTATTATTAATAGTAATAATACATACATACATAGATCTTCAGTCCACTCCATCACAGGGCACACACTCCATTCACAAACACCAAGGGGCAATTTTGGTGGGTCCAGTTAACCTAGTGTCTTTGAGCTGTGGGAGGAAACCGGAGCACCAGGACAAAACCCACTCAGGCACAGGGGGAGACCATGGAAACTCTACCAAGAAAGGTCCACAGCTGGATTCACACCCAGAACCTTCTTGCTGAAAGGCAGCAGCTCCAACTATACATATATTTCCTCAGGCATTTCAACGTTTTCAGGAGGGAAACAAATTCTGTCAATGTGCCATTGTTAGAATATCTCCTCATGACACCCAAACGTGAAGTCCAGACAAATGATCATCTCAAAAATGAAGATAGCAACTCTTTTAAAACCCAGATTAAGGGGAGGGGTTCCGGTTCTGTCAGGTTGCTATTGCCAGACTGTGTTCCCCCCCCCCGTATGAGGCTCGCATCAGGTGCGATCACCAGACTTTATTCCACTCAAACATGGGACCAAGTGGAACACAGCTACTTCTCTATTTTTCCTAGGCACACGGTGGCAGGACGACGATCAGCTTGATAACACAGAGGTCACCAGTCTTCCTCTTCACAGCAGTAAACACCCCAGAGGGATTTGAAGAGAAGCGGCCATGAATTTTACGACCCAGAAGGCAGCAGGTGAATGTTTGAATAATTGATGAGAGCTAATTCTCTACGCAGAGCGCGTCTGCGGCGGCTGTCGCCTCCTTGTTTCACGGCGAAGACATCAGAGGCGATCATTGTGTCTCTGTGAGGGGGGACGCGCCCTCCCAGTGTCCTTTGCTCGGGAACCTTGAGCCCATCTCTGCTGACAGTGGCCTCGGGCAACACTCAGCCTTCCCTCCAGGCAGCAGGACCATTACCTCCAGCCTCTGAAGATGCTCCTCCATCTCATCCAGACTCCTCTGACGCTTTAAAAACTCATGACGCTGCGGTAGCTGCAGACAGCAGCCTGTGGAAGAGCTTCTTGTTATAACACTGGGAGGCACCGTCATAGCGCAGACCTCCTCCAAGCAGCTCATTTCTGAACTACTGTCATCCACTGCTACGTTATTATACACTGTTGGTAGCACACACTGATGGCGCGTGCCTGTTGCCCTGGAAGTCGGTGCTAGAAAGTGACATCACTGCCGAGATCAGTAAATCCCCACGGAAGTTAACCAGGCTAGTGATAGCCATTTTAGCAAGGTCGGCATTGTAGTTCGCATTTACAGCGTTAATATTTAAAATTACGCTACAGAATCATTTCTATATAGAGTATATTAACGGATTTAGTGAGGAGGTAAATTGGAATATTATACAATATTACAGGTGCTTACTCCAAGCAGCCATCTTGGATTGCGAACTTCAGATGGTGAGAGTTCTTCTGACTCGTAAATAGATATTGAGTAACGTCATTGGGGGGTCAGAGCTGGGACTTTCCCAGTTCCGAGGACAATCGGAAAAACGCCATTAACGGGAAATTAGAAAAGGTTTTTGCCACAACGCTTGTCTCAAAAGAGAGTTTTCCCAGGTTGGTGGATCTAAATTCTGAACATTACCACACTTTTATGAGCATTTCTTGTCCCGATGATCAACATTTCACCAAGATTTCATCTAAATGTGTCTTTTTTACACAGCTTCACACAGCTTCAGAGAGTATCAGTAGCTTGCTAGCTTGTTAGCCTGATAGCTGTTTTATATCAAAAGGTGCTACGACATTGATAGTATTTAATGGCGCTATTTTTGTCATAGCCATTCAAGTGGAAATAGTTGCCTGTGATTGCTGTTGTAGATGGTGTTGTAGTTACCGCAACAGTAGCATGAAAGGCTAAAAGAGCACTCAGGAATGCTAGTAGTTGTTTTTTCAATATGAACAGTCAGCATTTATTATTTGTTCTCAGTAGTTTATGAGAACTTGAAACAGAAACTAGAAGTTGAAACAAAAGTCGTAACTGAAGAGGAGCAGCGACAGTTGTTATTTAGTAGTATCTTTCTCAAAGATAGTACTGGTTGTGCTTTAAATTAATACGCTTATATTAGGTTGCTTCTTTTGTTGACCGTAGTTCTTGCTGTAATTGGTGGACATGAGGGAGAAGTGAAAAGTACAGATGGCTGTTAATCGAAGTAGCAATGGTTGGCAGCAGTAGCTGAGATTATCATAGAAATAGTACTGACAGCAGACGGACAATAGTTGCTGCTCTTATTTTTGGTTGCTAGTAGGAGCAGTCGAGTTTTCTTGGCTGTTGCAGTCGCAATAGGTGTTTCACTGGATGTAGTAACAGCAGTAGTAGTAGACGTTATTTCAACATCTGAGTAGTGTAGTCGATTGTTTAGAAGTTGCTACTAAGTTTTTAGAGCAAATATTCTCCTACTCTAAAATGGCAGCAGTTGTAGTGACGGTGGAAGCTAAGTAGCTGTTGCATTTGGCGCTACAGGTGGCATGGATGTAGCGGTAGAGTTTGCAGTAGTAGCATCAATCGTTCAGGATGAGCTCTACGTGGTATTGACTAGGTGTTGTCATCACTACAGAAGTAGCAGTTGTCCATATCATGTCGAAGTACTGGTGCTGTTTAAGAGAAGGCAAGGTTGGTAGTTCAATTCCCGGAGGGCAATTCCCAACCCAAATAAGAACCTTTTATCACGGCCTCACGGGGAGCTGCTCTGAATAAACGTGAAAATAAAATTAAAAAAGAGAGTTCACCACTAAAAGGGCCGAGTAAAAAAAAAAGCGTTTGAGATTCCTAAATGAATTTGTTCCCCGTGTGGTCGCCTAATCAGTGGCACAACTTTTCCAAGCCAAAAACCTGATTATAATTGTTCCAAACAAACACCTCAATCAGAGTAAACAAGTCCAAACTGAAATTAGCTTCCTCCCGAGAATAAACTGGAGCCTTTTTTTCATTATGTTCGGAGGTGCCCAATTCTTTCTGGTGCATTTATTTTAAGTTACAGACCTGTACAGGGGTGACCTCATCTGGAGTTTGGCTACTCTGTTGTCAAAATGGTTACGGTGGAGTCAGAGCGACTTCTCCAGCTGACTTGGATACACATGCCAGTAATAACATCCTGACATATCCGCGTTACCTTTTGGATTCTGACCAGCAAACATTTGCGAGCGCCAATGAAAGAACCGCCACTCGTTGAATACAACACAAGGAATAACCAACAAGAACAGGCTAGTAGCGTAGCAGAGTGAGCCTGACGCACAACGCTAACACATTAGGAGTAGCATAAGTCCATAGATGCTAATAATAGCTGCTCCTACTCCTCCTTCGGTTGTTTCTACACCTTCACCTCACCTCATCTGCTACTCACACCTCGACCCTCGCTGGAGTCTCCCCGTTCTCTCCAACATGGAAACATGGGGGACAAGCGATTTCGTAAGTTTTCCAAGCATGAAAAATGGAAGGTAGTTGACAAGATATGGCCGACAGGAAGTGGAACACAACAGAAGGAGGATGAATAAAGTTTGATAAAGTACTAGTTGTGGATGAAAGGCAGTAGGAACAAAAACAGTAGTTCTATTAGTAGTTACTGTATCGAAGAAGTATTTGTCATAGCTGTCATTTCAGTAAAATAAGTTGTTGCAATACTTGTAGCAGAATAATTTACTGTATTTGTTGTGTTGACGTACTTATTTGGATTTGTTTTGAGTGTAGATATATTTGTTTTTGTTGTAGAACTCATGTCATCAATACCTACTGTAGCAGTAATCGTTACTAATGTTTCTAATGATATATGTAACAGCAGTAGTTAATAAAAACAACTACTTACTTTTTAGCAGTAGGAATTGTAGCAACATTTGTTGTAGAAAACTGTATAGTTATTAACATAATATTTGTTGTAAACAGAGATTGATGTAGTATCAGAGGTATTAGTGGAAATACTACTGGTTGTAGTGATACTTCTCATGCAACGGTAGAGTAGACATATTCTGCGAATAAGTGAGCTAATCTGTCTTCCGTGGGCTGCGAAACTAGCATTAGCCGTGGTGCTAGCCGCTGTAGCAACACTCACTTCCAGCTAAATGAGCTTTAGCTGTGCAAGTCATGGTAAAATAAAGTTAAAAGAAAAAGCTCTCAGCCCGATAGTTGTAGTTTGAGTTAGCAAATTAGCATATGTAGCAATTGCTAGTTGTTGCTCTGAGGGAACACAGTCGGATTTCAGAGCCAGATACAAATGGTTGAGATTTCACAGTAAAAATAAGCGCTTTTCCTCTTTGCTCCCAGATGTCTGAAAGTTGGACAAACTCAGGATGTTCCACGGGCTCTTTGTTTTTAATATTGGCCGTATCTTATTTTTATAGCTGTCAGAGGAGATGAAGCCGGCGACGCGTGACATATTCATCAGTTTTGCACATGTTACCCAGCTGTTGCGATTAAATGCATCGGTGCATGTAAACACAGTGTTAAATCACCCCCCATGAAATCCTGCGTGATTAAAATCTGCCGAGGAAAGGGAAAGTGCGCTGTAAACGCCTGTACAAAACACAAACAGTGCGGCGCTCGCGACAGAAAAACACTTTGGAAGAGACGGCGCTAATGATGGGGTGTCACCGTCCCTGGCCGTTTCGGAGGGCTCGCCAGATTGCGAACAGCTAGTTTGATGTGACAAAAGAACAGAGCGACGCACAGATGGCCGAGGTCATTACGTGATTGATCTGCATTGTTCGGAGGAACCATCCATTGCCCCCGAATCAGGAGGAATACTTTCCCCACCAGTGTTAACTACTCTCCCTGACATGCCCCCCAATTATCGCCGCCGTTTCCGAGCGGGTGATGAAGACTGTCAGAATGGAAAATGCAAAGCAACTCAAACATCCAGAGCGACACATGTTCCCCGCCGCAGGAGCCAGACGCTCTTGGCTGGGCGCGGGATGGTCGCGGCCAGCTCGTCCTGGCAGCGCCGGCTCGCTGTCCTGAGCATACTGATGCTCATATCAGGGTTTATTTACATCATTCTGCCAGCGAATCCTCCCGGTTTAATGAAGGGTGCTAATGCAGTTCTATAACAGTGTTCAGGCCTCCACAGGCCAACATAAACAGAGCGGTGCGATGACATCTGGTGGAGCTGCCCGACTCCATAACCGTAAAGGAGAGGGAGAAGGGTGGTGCGGCGGCTGTCAGGCCTTTCAGGACACCAAGGATCTGTCCGCCTTTTTACCTGGGAGTCAGAGGCTGACTTTCCAAGTCTTGACTTTGGCAGCTTGGAGTGGTTGATCTACGCTACCGTCGCATGTCACCTTGCTGCCCCAAGAGGTGAAGCAACGTAGGTGAAAATATGAACATGTTTCACTGCAACACTTCCAAAGACGGAACATGGTGACGCTGAGAGCTTTAAAGGAAACACCAGAGGCGATTTTCATACTCATCTGGAGGGAAAGAGTTGAACCTCCTGTTAGCGTGGAGGTGGTCAAAGCTGAAGCCTTTTCTCAAGTTGGTCTTTAACTATTGAGCACATTTGAATGGGAATATTTCTTCACTCTACTCTGAGCCATCACAGAGCTGACGATGACTTATGTGCGCTCACACTTTAGTTTGGGGAACAAGCAAAGCCTAGGTGAGTGAACTGGTCTTGCTGTTCCACCTTTAGCAAGTAATTCAAGCCATTTACTGTAGACAGCTGACAGTGAGGTTCTTATTTATTTGTGTTAGATATGCAGCTGTTTTTAAATGAACTCTTGAATAACAATAGTAGGCTCATTTGAAAAGACCCTCGCACCAGATATGCGACCCAGATATGGCTTCTAGGACCATGTACAAGTCATCTCAATTGCCATTGGAATTCACTCATGCACCTAACCATCCCGCGTTGGACAAAGAGGGAGTGTCAGACGGGCCACGCCTACTCTATATATCGACAGCTAGTGGCGGGTTATGGAACTGCACACTGTGCACAGCAAGTTTGAGACCCCTATCATAAATGAACTACTTTTTTTGTGTGTGTATTAGAGGTATATTATTCAGTAATTAATCCTTCAAACTACTTATCACTGTGTTGTTAAGCGTGACTAGATTTTACCCAAATTTCGCCCAAAAGTTCACTCTTAGTAACATGGTAATTACTGGTTATTGACCCTAAATAAGCAAGTAACTACTTTATTTTTCTTCTCTGTTTATGTCGAAATGTATCACATTTTCTTTTATGCCGTGGCCGGTGCCAGTGGGGTTCAGAGACACCGGAGTCAGAGTCACAGTAGGAGAGTCAGAGATCAAGGTACTGAGGTTGGAATTGCGAGGGACTGGACTCTGAGGGAGAAGCTTGGAGGCAAACTAGGGGAGATGGCTTGGACCATGTTATGAGGATAGACAGAGTTGGACCAAGAATGGAGTCGGAGATGAGAGAGAGGAAGACCACCAGTGATCTGGCAGGAGGAAGGATGAAAGTGGAGGCCTTGCTGCGCAGGAAACCATGGAGTCCCTCAAAAGGACCAACTGCTCCCTCACTTCAGCGCATCATCCACAGTGAGTCACAAGTTGGTGTCTCACTAAATCCATGAGAGGGGAATCAAAAACCCAGTGAAGCTGAGAAGCACCACTGTGAGAAGAATGGAAGAACACTACTCAGTATTAGTTGAGACCTATGCTTCAACTTGTGCTGACAACCATTAACTCAAGCCCCGACATAAAAGTGAGCATGCTTCATCTGCGTTACCCTCATACTTGCTCAGAAGATGCCTGGCCGTCTTTACCAAACGTCACTGAAGAGAAGAAGAATCTGACCATCTAAGTTCACCGAGGTCAGCAACCATAAGAAGGAGGCATGGAAGGACCATCTCGCCACTTCCACCAGATAAGCAGCAGCTCTACGCTGCAACGCCTCTTTCTTTTCAAGACAATTTGTTAGGCCTTTGAGATGAAACTGAAGAGGAGCTCCAGACCCTTCTTGGTCTTCAGATCGGGTTCAAGAAACGCTTGTATCGATGAAGAAGTCTCCCAGTGCTCAAAGCAATTCTCATATGATTTACACTTAAATGAAACCTGCATGTCTGGCCGCCCCCCACCTGCCAGAACTCATCACTCCCCAGTCCTCCGACCGTGTCCTCCGATCATCGGGCAAGATGCTCCTCCAAGCGCCCCGCGCCATGGGAGACCCAGCTTTCTGCTCAGCTGCACCTCGTCTGTCAGCTGAGGGCGGCACAGAACCCTTTTATCCAAAAATGTCCATCACTCTGATTGGGACTGTCATTTTCCACTGAAGTACTTTGAGATCGGAGTACACTATGAATGGAAGTATTATGCTTTACCTGTTCTTCAACAACAATAGATGTTAGTGGGACCTTCCTTCGCCAGAGGTCATGCAACTGTTTCTGTCTGGGAGCAAAATAAGGTTGAAGAAAACAAATGGAATTTAATCTATTGTTCAGAAAATATTGATTTCTTCTCGCGTCTATTGTGTGTGTAATGCGAGCGACTTCTGAAATATCTCCTGCTGTCCAGTTGAGCACATTACAATCAGAAGCAGAAAACTTTACTAATCCCGAGGGAAATTCTGTTCGTAACACGCTCTCTACACAACATAAAACTATAACGTGAAAAACAAATATTAAAGGGAAAAAAGTTCTACAAAAGAGCTGATAAACAATGTGCAAGAAAATGCAGATTCAAAGAACAGAAGGCAGGGAATATCGTGCCAAAGAATCCTTCACTGTAAATTGTTCAGGGATGAATTGAACATTTTTATTGCCACAGGAAGAAAGGAGCTCCTGTGGCGCTCAGTCTTTGAGTTGGGTAGTCTCAGTCTGTTGGTCCATGTGCCGCTGTATTGGACCAGGAGCTGATGGAGAGGGTGGGTGTCCAGGATGCTCCGTAGTTTCAGGACCATAACCGTCTCTAAGGAGTCCAGTTTCACCCCCACCGCATCACCAGCTTCAGTAACCAATGCTTAAAAACACTGAAGTGAGTTGTATTGACAAAATAAGGGGCAAAAAAGAGGGCGCTTGGCGAAGTTCCGGGGTCATTCCCAGCTTCGACACGTGTGGCGGCCATCAGCGCTCATTATTCCCGGGAGATGGAATAGCTAATGCCAACGTTGAAGCTGAAAAGATGCCATTTTCTCTGCAGCTGAAGGTAGATAAGAACACGCTGGGAATGAACTGCATCGGAGGCAGCCATTTCTAGTCGCGCATTATCACAAGAAGCTAACAGAAATGACACAGGAAAAAAAATAGTACCACAAGTAGATGAGTCGCTGAGTGAGTTATTAAGTTTTAAATATCCAGTAAATTGAAAAGGAAATGAGTCAGACAATGCTCCGCCCTTCACCTTGTAGTTTCCAAGAAGAAAACAAACTGAAGGTAGTTGCCATGTGACCTGGCAGGAGGTGAAATCAGCTGGAGCAACGGCATGCTAATGCATATGTCTTTTTTTGGTTTGGTTTCTGCTTCGGTTGGGTCTATATCGAATTGGTGGAATTTTCTATCCAAAATAAATGACTGAGTCTATAAAGTCAATGATGCAAATAACGCTTAAATCATCTAAAAAAACTTTGTTTTACAGGAACATTTTTCAGTCACCAGTTCCAGGTGCACCACATTATACAGTGGGATTTCATCACCAAAACATCCACGATGAAGGACACGAAATGAGATTCTACTGATGGCAGAAGATTTAAGTTTAAAGTATATGAACAATAAATGTTCTGCAAAGAATTCGCTCATCTCTCGAGCACATATCAACTTAAACCTCATCATTCTGGTATCGATTATTAATATCTTTTTTTTTTTTAATGAGTCATGGCTCCAGTCAATCCTTCCTGCGACTTTGTACGCGCTGTAAATAGTTCATTTATGTTGCTACAATGACTTGTTTTTCTTAAAAAAATTAATTTAAAAAAATCAATAAATAAAATAAGATCATAGAAATAAAATGGCAGTCAGCATCAGAGGTGTGCAGCAAGCTAAGAAAACAATATTGAACTAAGCAATAACCACTACTGACGATAACAAACTGTAACTGTGCTGGTAAAAAAAAAAAGCAGTCATTCGTGTCTGAACCCATGAAACAACGTAATTCAACTGTGCCTGAACCCCGCATTGAACAGATGGTACCTTCTGCTCCTGAAGCGAAGTTGGAGCCGCGAGTCCGACCTGCCCAACACTTGGTTTGGTCTGGAACAAGAGCACGGCGCTGAGATGAAGTATCCTGCCGGGCTGGACGCTTCATTAGGCCTCAGAAGGAGGGACTCCTCCGCCTGAGAGCAATCTGGGCTGCAGTCAAAACGTCATTCCGGAAATCTTTCTGTCGGACAAAGGTGTCAGTCTGCGCGGAGCGACCGCCGCCGCAGACGCAGGAAGGTGGAGGTGATTCATTACTGGAACTACTGTGTGACACAGAAGGCCCAGGGAGAAACATCCCACCGTGTTAATTACAGCGCAGCGCAGCCAACAGAAACATCTCTGCCGGACCCACAAGAGGAATTACAGTTTTACAAGTTAATCCCAGATTTACTGTGCCCTGCTATGTCAGCGGGGAAAACGTGATTCAAGGTTTTTAAATACAGGGAAATCCAAAAAAACAGACGGATTCAGCGCTTTGTTTGGGTTTTATTTAGTGCCGTGTATCTAGAAATATTTAAGGTAGCCATGAGGGGAGTTGTTGTTTTACACCGTTCCAGTCAGATGTGTGCAGTTTTAGACCAGTTATACCATCAGTTTGATGCTGACTCGGCACCTGAAGCACTTGACACAAGTCACCCATATTCACGCACACGATGAGGGGCAGTCTGAGGTTACGTGTCCTGCGCCAGGTCATGATCACGCCATCATTATCGCAATGTTTTATCACGGGGCTTCTGTTTCACGCACCGAAACCATGGAATTCCACTGGAACATCAAGCTTCCTTCCCAAGCTCTCCAGACTGCAGACTTTCAACCGAATCATTTCAATAGTCTAATAGTCGCATGTCACGACTTCCCTTCTGCTTCATTTGTCTTCTGCTCCTGTACACTTCCTGTTGATGCCCTTCTTTGTGTTGACTCCAGACTTGGTACTAACAGTATCACTCTGTTCTTCTATCTTTTGCTGTTGAGGATAGTTTACTTTTATTTTGTGTTTAATGGATTTTTTTTTCCAGACGTTTCCAGTATTTTGAAAGGTGACACGTGGGGATATTCTCGGTGTGACCTCCCTCCACTCCGCACCTAGCCTCTTGTGTTGTTTCATTCACTGTTGTTGCACGTTTCATCTTATTTTAAGATATTCAGAGACTCCACAAAGTTTGAGGATTTGTTTCAATAACAGTTTCAACTTTGTTAAGCTTGCCATTTCAACTGAGGTTGAGATTATTTTGGTGGACTCCACGTAGAAGAAGAAAGACGTTTTTATTTTATTTTATTTTTTTGCTCAAGAAACCCAAACAACAACAACTAAAAACGAATTTTCACAGATAAAACAACCTTCAGGCTTCAACTAGGCTCACTTTCACTTTTCAAGGCTACTTTCCCATCTTATTCCACCACCCACTGAGCTCCATCACAAGAATTGTAGATCGCAGATTACAACTTGACGTGATGTGACTTGAAGAGCATTTAAAATTCTTGTGTCGTCTCGCCTCTCAATCTGAAGTTTTTGCGTGGAACAGAGAGCTATTAGACATAAAAACAAGAATGGCAGAAAACTTGGGCTCCACCACTTTTTTTTCCCCCCAACTAAAATCAATCAGTCCTCACAAACAAGTGAAAGATCTCAGTGTTACATTTCACATTGATTTTAGCTCGGAGCCCCGCGTCAGGAATATATTGAAAACTGCTTTTCATCATCAGAAGAACATTTCCAGCGTGGAGGCATTACTCTCTCGGGCCGACGCAGAGACCCTGACTCACGTCTTTGATTACTTCAACGATAGATTGCAGCGAAGCTCTTCCTTCTGTAGTTGCGAAAGACGGCTGTTGAACTGCTGCGGGATTGTTGACAAAGACATGTGACATGTATCCATGTTGATTCTTGAGTCAGAATCCATGCCAGTCACACAGAGCTAACTTTTTTTTCAATGCCAAGTTCATCGTCTTAAATTCAAACTGTTGAATACAAAACTATGATACTATGATGATTTATTTTATTCCAGTCTGTTTTTCTTATTTCCTTTTTCTGGTGGTGGCGTCAGGACTGCAGACTTTTTTTTTTGACATTGCCAAAACGGCTTGTGGTTTTCATGAGCACAACTATGTGTTCATCTTTATATATTGCAGTTTTGTCTAATTCAACTTTGTTTGCCCACAAAACACATTGTGATCGATCTGTTCTGAAATCATCCAATAAGATCAAAGTGCAATATGCAACCGGTTTCACTCTCCACTACTGGCTCCCTGCATCACTCACTTCTCTTCCTCGACACACTGACAATGCTAAGCTACAGCATAGAGATTCTCAGCGTTCACAGCGCACGGCAACAGTGTAGTAGGGCAGACCGTCGTGCTTAAGTCATGAAACTGCAACCAGTAGCATCGCTGCATTTAAACAAGCTAAGCAGCTAATATCGTGCCTGATGTTGTTACTACTTTCCGGACACCTGTGACTCCAGTCAGAGCGACATTCGTGGGCGTGGTTCTGTCAGAGTTTGGATTAAAGTATCATTCAGAATACAACGTGAAAGTCCACTTTGCCAATGTGTTGCTCAACAAAAGCAGTCGTGGTCAAAGCCATGGGAGAAAACACGCTGTTGGTGTTCAACTGTGATGATGCCAACCATCATCATCACTATTGCTGGAGAGATGAGGAAGAGTATCTCCGTAGGATCAGACAAACATTTGTAATAGTTGCGTAATAAACTATCGCGGCCAACTGGTGACTAGATGAGTGAATTTACAGTACTCTGGGTCACGCTGAACATTCTTCCTCATCTCAAACCGTTTCCAGTTTGAAACAGTGATATCACAGTTGAATAATTTATTGAAAACATTCTGGTCAGATCTCGGAAGTTGGGTAGCTCCGACAAGTCCAACCACAAAGCGCTGTTCTCCGTCACATGTGACCTTTACTCTGAGGAGAATGGGAGCATAAGTTGGTTAGTGAGGACGATGTTCTGGCTCGAGGGCGTCTTTGCAACCGTTTCCATCGTTGAGCCAATCATCTAAAGCAAACAAATAACATGTTAACGATGTTTTGTTTCCCAGATGTGGGCGTGGCCAGCGCCAAGAACCGGCGTTTTAGCCAGCTATCGAATTAGCCGCCCTTTCTCAAGTCATTTAGCCAAACTGTATCCTCCATTAAACTCAGTTAAGCTCACTAACTGCACAAACACAAAAAGGCAGCCAAGTAAAAACACTAGAAGCTACTGAGGTACAGCCTCAGTAAATGTTGTTGGCGTCTATTAAAGCGAATGACGTGTACTTACAAGTAATCGCTTCTGTTAGCTGGAACTTAAACAAATGAGCTTTTAATTCATTAGCGCCTGAGTTTTGTCGCCTCTGAAATGTACTTGAGGGGAGAAATCGCTCGATGTCTTCGTGGCCCGGGTGTCACAGTTATTCTACTATTGTCTGTCCCCATTCTCTGCCGTCGGGAGAGACACGTGTGATGCAGTCCACGAGTCGTGATCTCGCCTTTCATCTCAAGTCAGCAGGTGTTCACTTCATTCAGTGGTCCCATGTGTCTGAGTCACCTCATGCATTATAACGCTCCATTGTGACTCACTGAGATGTGTGCGACACAGAGACTTCACGTGCAGAAATCCTTTTCTGTCTTGAAAATTAACCCAGACGAGTGAGGGAGACAGCCTTCTTCTTCTACAGTTGACCATGCAGGTCCACAAGTCAGAATCAGTATCGGTTTCACAACTTGAGCAATAAGCAAAAAAAGATTCTTTGAGTTTAAATACTCAGTATTGACTCACACAGATGTTGAAGATGTAACAATACTGTGGGCGGGATCACCACCTTCCATCACACGTCGCAGGGACTCACTCAGATATGCGAGACTCACTGGTGTCACACAACACTGAGCAACTTTCTGTCTGGCACTTTGTGTACACTGGGAATGACTCACATGTGCAATGCCACACATTCCTGAGCTGTGATCACTTCCAGGACTCACTCGGAAATGTGCAGTTCAGCGGCTCCATGACTGACTCATGTACAAGAGTTGCTTTTGACTTGACTCACTGGGACTCGTCTGTGATTCTACAAAGGAGAATAACTGAAAAAGTAATTCGGATGTGTGCGATGGAGCCACTCTTTGTTCACAACAGTTGTGTTTGCTTCCATCGCGGTTAATTTAATCTGTCCGTTTATTCCAGAGCGGTGATTCAACTCACGCGCTCCAGCTCTGTCAGGTACATGAGGCAGCTCCAGGACCAGTGCAGGACATGAAGGTCAGCGCTCACAAGGCTCGATCTGGGCCAGTGAAGCAGGTTGGAGGGGCCGTCTGCAGGAGGACGACAGAGTGCCACTGTCATGGGGAGTGTATACCCTCTTCGCCTCTGTGAGAGCGGTCAAGTGGAAGTGGCCAGCCCTCGGAGCAGGCGCCCTCCGTGTGTGTGTGTGTGTGTGTGTACGTATGTAGAGGGAGCAATCTGGAGTTCGCTGGAAGCCATGGCCTCTTTTGACGTGATGTATTCCTGTTGCAGCCTGCAGAGCCGGGAGGGAGTCGGTCAACATCCTGCCACATGCCCCGCTGTTTATCTTCCAAACGCTGGTTGCGGGTTGCGTCCCGCGGGCCAGAGTTCGCTCACCTTAATCGCCATAACTTATGGCCACGTAAACAACCACACTCTCCCGAACGTTTCCTTCAGTCGGATTAAAAGACCTTCAATAAAAAGATGCTATTGAGCCCCAGAAAAACCCCGCGAGTGGCGTTTATGTGGATATGCAAATGCTCTCAACAGATTCAGGCGGATTTTCCCCTAAAAAAAAAAAAAAAAAAAAAAGGTTGATAGCTCCAAGCTTTGAGATCATAGCCTCGCACTGAACAGACACAGGGAGAAAAAAATATTGAATTCCAAATCTACAGCTTCAAAAGTGGATGGAAGCAGAATGCAAATAAAGTTCTGTTTCTCTGTGTTGTGATTTATCACTGCGCGGCGCCGGGGCAGGCGGCGTATTGAACGGAATGACTCTCCTCACATATTGGAAAAGCAACTCGACAACAAAGCGCAGGGAAAATAGAGCCAGACAGATGGATAACCTTCAGTCCTCCTTGGGCGCGACGGGGCGGAGGAACTTGAACGAGAGCTAATGGTCTGACCGAAATAATCGTCTGGAGTGGCCAGCTATGATTTCAAAAAAAGCATATAATGTATAAATCATTTTGTGGAGTCAATGACGAGGCGACGTGACTTTCAAAAAAGAAAAGAAACCAAGAGTGGGTTCAGATCTCCTTGTTGAATAAGGCGCCTTTCAGATCCCGTATGACAACCAATGCCCTTTCCCTCTGTAGCCATGAACTTGGCGTCCTCGGCGAGTGGGCGACAGTATGAGGAGCTGAGATGGATCAGTGGCGGCCAACTTCTTCAGAAGTTACGCACCCAAGACTGAAAAGCAGTATCACCGCAACTTGTGACATTATACGGAACTTATAAAATCTGAATTATGCGAGGAGCAAGAGGAGGGGAGTTTTCCTCCTGAGGACGTTCTGCATCAGGGCCATTTTATGAGCCTTAAAACAAGTGTAAATGAGTCGAAAAAGATGAAAATTATGTGAAGTGTTGTGACCTCCATGCTTCAATGTCACTGTAAATATATATCATATATAGCATTTTAGCTCAATTTCGCATGTCAGAGCCCACATAGATCCCAACATGTTGTTCAAAATTCTTATTTACTAAATCGAAATTTCATATATTTAATCTTTAAGATTATATCCTTAGTATGTGACTTTAAGTTTTTAAATATATTTATTTTTTTCATTTCAATGTCAAGTGGTTGAAATGAGGTTCCTTCGAGGGGTGGCCGGTGTCTCCCTTAGAGAGGAGATCCGTCACTCAGGAGAGACTCGGAGTAGAGCCTCTGCTTCTCCATGATGAGACAGTTCAGGCATCTCATGAGGACGCCCCCTGGATGCCTCCCTGTGGAGGTGTTTCATGCACGTCCAGCTGTCTCCAGCCTCTATGGACCCGATAGCATATGAAAGAAGGGCAGAATGCTGAAACTGTTTTTAAAAGGGGTTATTTATTTGCTAGCTTAGCGATAGCAATACTGCAGTCATTGTGAGGTGAACTTTACCCCCTGAACCTGCTCAAGAGACGCAAGAGAAATTTCTTGGCGGCAGGAAACAAAACAGAAAGTGTGGCAATATCTCCTGAAATCTTCAGGTCAGCACCAAGTTTTACAGCCACTGTTCCTTTTTCCTTCCATTCAAGTTCCGGCTGTCAAAAAGACACGGAGGATTTTCAATGTTAAATAAAGGTCAGAGGGGTTAAAGCCTGTCTGAGCCTGTGCTGCGCAGTGAGTGAGGGGCAGAGAAGGTGGACTCCGCTAAAGCAAGTCCGAAAAATAAGCAGTTGATCCAGTGAGGAGCCGCTGAGCTTCTAAAAGTTTCTTCCTCAAACTCTTATGATTGGAGGAGCATGTTGACATGGTAACAATGACCATTTTTTGTGGCCAGTGAAACAGCTTTTCCGCACTTGCTAAAGTTCTGGAGCACTTCACTGGTGTCAGAGGGATACCACCCTGGACCAGGCTTTTAGCTAGGAGGGCGTCTGCAAACATGAAAAAATGGACGCCCGATTCTCGATCGTAGCTTGGCCAAGAATCGGGCGTCCATTTTTTTTCATGTTTTGCAGACGCCCAGACGCCCTCCGAGTTAAAAGCCTGCACTGGACCGGTCCGGACCATCACAAATGGATGCTTCTATGGGAGTGTCCGCTAACTCTATGTACCGTAATTTAATAAGTGACTTTTAAAACCCCAGCCAAGAACATAAAAGGCCCGACTTTTACAGTACAACAGACACCGTCAGCTCATCAGAACGAGGATGCGACTTCAGCGCAACAATGACTCCACTTGTCTTTGGCACAGTGGCCTTGCAGGACCACTCCAGAAGCATCCACTGCTGAAACTAGCCAACTGTGCACTCACAAAAGCATTGAAGCCGAAGCCTGGCATCTCAGCCGGAACAGGATTCACAGTCCCACTTGGCTGATTTCAAAATTGAAACCCAAAAAACATAGAATCGGCCCTCAGTTGTTTTCTTCTTTAAAACAATTATAGCTGCCTTTGGGGCGCAGCGTGATGGGAATCCCATTTCAGGCGGGAGAAGGAGACGCGACAAAAGTCAGACACGGTTCGTATAATTAAACCGAGCATTTTTGCTAATGAAAACCCTGGAACACGTTCTGTGTTCGTGGCAAATGGATTAGACAGGGAACACATTAAATTAGAGTTTGTTTGTTTGCCATGTTTAGGATTAGTCCACAACTCATACCTAAACGCTCGAATCCTCCTGGGATTCTCTTCTGGGATTTGGAGTCTTCGGAAGCAAAAATATCAGTCAGAATACCAAAAAAAAAAGTTTTTTTTTTTTTTTTGGAAAAAAAAAAAAATCATAGATAAATTTCAACAAAGACAGATAAACAAAGCCAAAATAAACCACATTATGTGTAAAATAAGGTAGCAAATTGTATTAATGAAAGACACGTAACGTGACATAAATGGTGAAGGATGCAATATCTGATTATATCATGTATAATTATTTAAAAAACTTTAACATTATGTTTGAAAAAAAACAGAACATACTGGAATATTAGCTGCACCCTCTAAATTTAAGAAGGAAACTAGATCTTGTTCATACAAGTGGCACACTGGTCTATAATCCGGAGGTGCAGTGGTGCTGTCTGCACTGTAGAAATATCAGTGGTGCAGCCTGCTTAAAAAAGCATATGGATGACTTCTAAACTAAACCCTTCTAGACTAGTTTTGAAAACGGGGTCCAGCATGGAAACTGACTCATGAACTGGGCCATGTTCTGGACTTGAATCATAAACACATCACAACTTTTATTTACATTAAAGCGCTCAAAATGCGCGTGCCCGACATTCCGACACCACAGCTGGTCTCAGCTGCTGCTTCTGGTCTCCGATCCTCCAGGAGATCGGCTCTGTGGGCGGAGCTGCGGACACAAGGGTGAAAACAGCGCATCTTGAGCGCTTTAAATGACAGTGACTTCATCAGGTTGATGCGACAAGGCTCAATATTTTGGCAGCATGATGGTCTTTAGCCTGTAAAAATCCATATATCAGGGTTCAGAATGTGAGAGAAGAACTAGTGCCGTACTTCATAGGAAACTGCTAATATTTTCAACAGATATAATATTCAGAGGAAATGTTTTCACTTTGTAGAAAATACTCTGCCATTAACAAATAAAGTATCACTGAAGTACTTACTGTACTGTGACTGCTGCTTTAATACCTGAAATACACCCTGACGTTCGAACCCATATTTTCTGACCCCAGACCAGGGAAAGTGATGAAAGTCCAACAAGGTGAAACAGAAATTAACTTGTGCTACTTGCCAGCGGAGCTCCCGGGGAACCCGTGTTGAACAGGTTTACATTATTCTATATTTGACTCCAGGCTCCTGGGGGCTTCTTGAAGGGCGGCTGAGAGGTTGTTCGGCAGTAAGCTGCCGACATGGAAGCAGAACAGAAGGGTGACCTCTCTCCCCATCTCTTCATCTCTCCCTGGATGTGAGGCTTAGGTATGAATCAGACAGCCAGCTGTGACGGCTGATCATGCAGGCTGTCAGCCGCAGAACTTTTCAAGGCAGTTGGGGTTCATCACCGAGCGAGATTGATGCCCGGGATGAGTTGAAGGATCGCTTTCTAGTGCCGTCACTGGATCCACGCTCAGCCGTGACATGACTCATCAACGAGGAATAATACGGAGGGGAGCAGAAAATGAAAGCCGGGTGAATTAAATCGGCGTCAGTCATCGCGGTCCTGGTGACTTGGTGGCGGCTTGAGAAACTCGACAGATAAAGCCAGAGATGCAGAGGTTTGTTGTGAGACTTGGGAACAATGTGGATGGATTCGTCATCATTGTCACTCTTTGAAAAGAGCAGCCATGAAAAGGAGAGGAGGATGAAACTCGGCCCTAAACCGCCTACACCGGTCATGACAGGAGCCAAGTAGCCTCATGGGAGTGTTGGCTCTCACACACAGCTGAAGTCCAGTGACTCAAGTATCGAGCTTGTGTCGGTCGATCAGGTGATTCCTCAGGTTTGACTTCGGCAATGACAGCAGCAACAGGATTTGTAACGCCTACAGTCCCCAAATGAGGCGTCCAATAAGTCTAGAAATAGGTTACACTTTTTGAGTCACGTTGAGTCATCTGTCAAAAAGGTGACAAAAAAAGTCACTAGTAGTCACAAGTTTTTGCTCATGATGGTAAGATCAAGTCTTGTTTCTCAGTTACATGCAAACTAAGCAGCTACCTGGATAGACACCTCTCCTCCCTGACCACCAGAGTTCGCCAGGTTCTCAATCCAACTGATGACGGTGAGGACTGGAAAGTGCGTTCGCTCAAAATATAGCGTGTGCGTTCTGTTCCAGGAGTGAGCTGTCGCAGAAAACCGAACTGGAGTGAATGTATTCCACTAATCTGTTGGACTGTTAGCTTGTTGATGTGTTTCGCAACTTTTGCTCAGGATCAGGGAGTTAGCCGCCATGCTAACCCGTTCAGTCACAACGAGTCTCGATCTCAGTGGGCTGAGTGAAGATAGTTGTGAATCTATTGATTTTATTTTATTTATTTTGTCAAAGGTGGCACCGCTTTATTGTTTACATTCATTAAGTACAGACTTGTACCGTGTTGTTACAATACAAATACAGTACATTAATTAATCGCACTAGAGCTGAGTTAACTTGCGATTATTGCAAATGACTCATTTTATATCTGTTCTCTCCATAACTCAAAGGAAGATTTTATCAACTTCAGAGTGGCCATTACTGTCTAGAATGTTTTGCTTTCAGCATGTTGTTGAGCTCTTCAGCGGCTCTGAGCTTATTCTGAAGAAAGTTCTTGACAGCATCTGCGATCTTGGGTTGTTGGAATCAACAAATGTTTGCATGAGGAATTGGACCACTCTGGTGTTGACAACATCTTCATCAATAAACTCTCGATAACTCCAGACAAACAACATAACTTTGCAATGCATGGGGTCGGGACATATGGCAGAACCACTGCTTCAAAGATGGACGCCAGTTGGGGCAGCGTCTTGCCAGTGTGTCACCTCCTTAGTGAGACGTTCACATGGGAGGAGGCCCGGGGGGGGGAAGACTCAGGACATGCTGGACTCTAGACCAATGTTCTCTCTAAGGTGCACGCGTGCGCCACCGTGCACTGCTGATACGATCTCAGCGCAAAAAAACATCTACGGGGCGCAACAAAAAATCCTGAATTGAATATAAATTTACGGACTACGAAGCTTCATGAGCCTTATAAATCATATATATATATATATATTACATTTGTATACATGTATACAATTGAAAGACAATTGAAAGCCTTTGATTTTCTACCTATTTATTTTAACATTTCACACATGTTCCATTCCTCAATGTGTCCATTGTAATTGTAAATATTTTTTCTATATATTTTGTGAACGCTTATAAACTATTACAGCTGTCACTACAGCCGACAGCAGGTCGCTCACAGTGGTGAAGGTGACCACTCAGAGAGTTTGTGCGTTTGCTCACACACATGACAAATCGAGACTTTAGAACCAGTAGAAACACTAAAATGACCACAAAGAAACACGTGACTGAGAATGAAGTTGACATGAACAATACAGTGAGTAGTAGTGAAGGCAGCTTTCTTTGTTTCCAAACTTTGTTAATTCGGGTAACCTGCACTTGAACCTGTATGCAAATGCAAACGCGCCTGCATGACTCTATAGTTTTCTGGAGGCAGCGCAAGACTGAATATATAGTACTTGGCACCGGTCCATTGTTCGGAGTGAAGTTGCAGAAACATTTGGCCGAGCCACGAATGACCAATAATTACCCGTCTTTTGTGCCGTCATGCCGAGCGGTCTCTGCGCCGCGTCTCTCCGAGGGATGAATAGCCTCCTCTCATTTCTGCACACGACGTGTTTTCACTGAAAACAGCTTCCCTTTCCCTCCAAGCCGGGGCTGGAAAACACCACTTCGACAGGATACTATTTAATTCCGACACGCTCTCCTCAGGGGCCGAATGTAGGTAGCACATTATCTGGCGTAAACCAATATTGTTTGCTTGTCAACGATAGCGCTTGTTTGCTGCAGTTGAGAAAGATTGAGGAGTGCGGAAACCCAAACCATGACAGGCTTACAAAGTGGCTTTCTTGTATCTTGGAGCTATTGTGCATTCTTTTGCCAGCGCTGCAGAGGGGAGTTGCGCTCTAATTAAACTCACCTCTAAATATCCTTTGCTGACACCTCCGGAATACTCAAAAATGTGCCTGAGATGGGGATTTGTTTTGCTCGCGCGCCGCAATGCTAATAAATTCCCTGTTTATACTTGAGCCAAGATTAGCGTTGAAGCCTGCAGAACACATCTCCAGCGCGGCGCCGGGTTGCAGAGGTCACTATTCAGATTCATTTTTGACACATGGAAGACTCCGATGATTGAATGCGTCCTCGGAGGCAACGCCAGCTGCCGGAGCGGGGCTGTGTGAACCGCTAACCGCCGACTGGTACGGGAGACATCTGTGCCGACAAAACACTTACAATATCATTCTGAAGTCGGGGCTCGCCGTTTCGGGACTCAAGTGTCGCGTTCTTCTGGCTGACACTTCATCGCACTTGCCCTTATCAAGTGCGAACTATCTCCACCTGAGTTCATTAGAATACTGATAAGCCGTCTGCGAAGACGGGCGCAGAAGAAACATTCAAGCAAAAATATGAAACAAACTTTGGCGGTAAAAGATGAGAGGAATACAAGCAGAGAAGATTAAAAGGTTTGTGAAGACGCAATTGATTTCTCCTGAAAAGATGACACAACTCATCCACCGATTTCCCCAGTTGAAAGCAAACATTGCAGAATGAATCTCTCTCTGTAGATACTGTCTACATGCCATGAGAAACCAGGGGAGAAAAGCAACTGTTGCACTGCAATATGCAAGAATGCGACACATTTGGGGCACATTATTCCATTAAGGGCGAAAGGAGCACCATAACATGGCTAAGCGCCGTCTGTCTTTTATACGACACACGACCCACAGCATCAGGCTACACCACGGAAGGTGAAACCTGCCCCAACTTAAAGCTGACTTCGGCATCAGCTTGGGATGTTGACTTGTTGACCACCAACTTTAGACTTGCCCAAACAAGATATGAGGGGTGGGAGGAAGTCGGTTTAGTCGCTGCTAACCAGCAGCCACCTGTGCGCTAGTAGCGTGACATGTCACAGCTATTTGCATTTGGTGTGAACGCACTGTTAGGCTCTGGTCGCCTTGTCCCATCAGGTCTCCGCAGCACACCAACAAGTCAGAATCTTTTCCTGAATGGAATTCAGTGATCACCCTGTCACTTAATGACAACCAACATCAACCAAAAGGAGTATAAACAGTATCACTAGGATCGTGCTAAACTCCCTGAGGAAGTCCCGTTCTTACCCAGATAAAGGCAAAGTTCCATTCCAGACTCTTGTCCTCTAGCCAGGTTTTACTATCAAACATCTGCAGGTGATACAGAAGCACCTTTTTTCTTGATCAACCACACCAAATTCCTAACGCAACTCTTCTCCACAGGCATCCAGTATTGGACACTTTCCTATCGAGCCATGAAACGACCACCACCAAGGTACATCCTGGAGAGGTTAAGCCTTACGGCCCATTTATGCTTCCTTTACGTACGAAAATGTACCCGCTGGTTGCAAACGGTGTACTGCTGTTCACCACTATATCCACCAGTGGGCGCAGCCCAGTGCCAAAAGTTTATGACAACAACAAACTCCAAAACAAACATGGCGACCGTGGAAGACGTATTGACAATGTACCTCTTGCACAACAGCGGAACACAGAGGCAGCATTTTAGGAGGTGGTGGTCAGTGAGGCTTTCAAATATATTGCGACTGGAGGATGGAGAATTTACGCCATTTTTATGTCTTCGTCGTTCCTTGTTAGAGCTACATATCGGGAAGCAGCAAGGACAGAAGGATTCATATTCGGATCTGTACGTAACGTTGGGCATAAATGTGCCTTTATAGCCGAGCACATCTCCTCCTCTCTCTGAGCGGATCATCTCACTCTAGGAACTTTCTTGTTTTGGCCTCTAAAGGCTGAACAGGCTCCCAATCCAGCAAAAACTGCCGTCACCCTTCTGCTTTTATCCAAGTTGTTTGGACAAAAACCTCCAAAACACCAAGTTACCAGTGACACAAAGCAATATTTGCAAGGTTGAACTGACTACCTTTCCAGGGTGTCCCTCGCCCTTCGGGCTACAGTGAGCCACCGCAACAGAAAGGTCCAGCAATAAAAAGCTCCAGATTATACTGGTATTACAATCATTAAAATGCAGACACAGAAACAAGGACAATGCAGAGAGTGGAATAATCTGTTCATCGCTTAGCTCCGGTGCCACGAATAAAAGAGCAAACCTCCTCTGTGGTTATTAACTACCTGCCCGGATTTAATCTGATGGCTCAGAGGCTTCGGCGGCAACAATAAATAGATGTTTTCCGACTTTACTTTTCTGCTTTGTTAATCACACTTGCATATTTGATTCGTCGATAAGAGAAAATAGCATTTCTGTCCCTCGCCTCCTCTTTGTGCGCAGTGAAGGATGACTTTGACATCACCACAGACAGCGCGCGCGCGAGAGAAAGAGAGAGGGAGAGAGATACCTTCAAAGGCCGGCGCTAATCTGCTGTATTTGCTAAGTGGCGGAGTGGAAAAGGCTAAGCTATTAAGATGGAAAGTAAAGACATCCCATAATGATAAAACATAATTAACAGCTTCAGCGTGAAGGGCACGGCTTGTCGAACCTCCAGGGATTCTTGATCGGCTGGTCTGAATATCCCACGAGGCCTTCGGCTGCCCTGACGCGCTTTTTATTTACAGCCAAGAAACGCTCTAAACAGATAAACAATGAAACGTGTCTTTGCGCCGAACACAAATCTGCAGCGATAGTGGCAGCAGATTCGTTTGACTCTCTCTATCAAGGCAGAACAAACCTACATCTGGGGCTCACACAGGAACCGTTTGCCGAAAACATCTCTGTTCCGCCCGCCTCCACGACCGGGACATCTTCGCGAGCCGAGATAATTACTTCCCAATGAATGACTGCCAAGTGAACAATCTCCTTCGCCTGACAACAAAGAATAAAGCACAAGTCTTGCGTGACAATCCAGAAAATCAAGCTGAGCTTTGGCCACTGCCCCAGAACAAGCATCTGTCAAAATAACCGAGAGGAAATATATAATTAACTCGGATCAATCTCTCTTCTTCTCCTCTTTTTTTTCCCCCTCTTTTTTTGTGGGGACATTAAAGACATGGGCCTGTTTATATGCACCGATAAAATCAGAGGGAGTGACTCTTTGAAACACAGCTTCATCTTAATGTAGTCTAACCAAAACAATGTTAGTGTAGAGCATAACTCCCTCATTTTAAATCACAAGCCCAACGTTATGACTTGGGCTAGCATAGCAAAGCAACGGCTAGCAGCAGCACTTTAGAGCTGAGCTGTATCTGTTCCCCATCAATTATTGAAAGCTAATTTCAGCGGACCATGTCTTTACGTTTCCTCCTCCACCACTGACTCACCTCACTGGACACACTCTCATCTTGAAGCTGCAACACACATCGGCGTTGCCATCACTCACTGAATTCCCCTTCTTCGGCACCAAGGATCCAGTTTAATTGTTGACCTTTGTAATCCCAGTGAGGTCCAAAACAATGTGTTCACGACACTAAACTTTTGGGTCATGCTGTCCCCTGGCATTGCTGGAACCCCTCCTGGCTCCCGTGGCGTAATATATTGAGGTTGAGAAAGTGGACTTTTGCGTCCTGTATTGACACCACAGCCTTCAGCATTGCATGTTGAGGCATTAGGCTTCCAGCTGAAGCACATGTTCCGCCTTCAGCAACATATTCTGACGCCACATGCAGCATGTGACATAACAGAAAGACAGAGTTTGGGGTTTGGTAAGCCATGGGAAGGCGCTGCGTTCGATTAACATTGGCAACGCATCAATTTATAGCCCCTCAAACGGCTATGAGTTTCTGTGACTTCCTGATGCCGCTGTCACTAAGGAGTAGAGCATATAAGGGGTTATAAAATAGCATCTGATCCAAAGAAGAGAGCTTGTGAATGTCTCCAGTCGACACCTGGAACTGCTTAATGCTTAACACGCATAACGTGCAACATTGAAGGCTGCCTTAAGGGTCCGTATCGGACACATCAGTCCACTTTCCCAACGTGAATATATCATGCCATGGGAGTTAGGATGGGTCGATATTGGAAGTTTTAACCCATCATGTCACACAATTTCAACGATCCCCATTCCTGCATTTAAACAAGTCAAGCTGCAAATATGAATCCTGATGACACATGCACCTTCAATCTGTACCCTGTATTCGTGGGCGAGTTTCTACGAATGCCTTGGCGTGAATAAAGACTGAAAACGTCCACCCCGTCGAGGTGACAACGATGGCAAGGTTTCAACTCTCAAAGTTGAGTATTTCCAGTGGGGAAAAAAAGTATGGAATTCACTATGGCCGCCATCTAGTGACGGCATGATGTATACAGAGCAGATGAGTAAATATACTGTTGCAAACTTACCATATGCCCTTTATTTCGAACCATTTCCAAGCTTCAGGATTTTGAAATAATAATGTCAAAGAGGTATATTTTATTAAAGGTTGCTGTAGTTTTGTGCTTGGTTTTGAGACATTCCTAGTTCTTCTCCTTTCGCCGTGGTGAGTATCTCTCTCTGTCTCTCTCGGGGCTTTTTCACACAGTCTAAAAACACGTACCCATAATTTGTGACCTGACACCTCGTGACCTTTCCAGCGTGTCCCCTGACGACGGCTGGAATGGACTCCAGCCACGCGACGCCCCAAAAGGCCATATGGATTGATAGCTTCAACACAATAACACACGGTTTTGCAGCATTTGACTTAAAACTCTGGCTCCCAAAACTCCTTGTTTATCTACTTCAGAATTTGATTTTAGATATTTCATGGTGTCGGCGGTGGCACAGACTCCAATAACTCAAGTGAAGCAGAAGGAGTCCACTTTCCTACGGGGAGCACTTTATTTTTCAGCATCGGCAAATTAGATGGGAAGTAAAGCTCCATCAGTCAGCAAGAGAATGATGCATTAGAGGAGGAACGCACGGCGGTCCATCGCGCAAAGCTGCGTCCCTCGGATGGGAAAATGAACAATGGAAAATAAATAATTAATTCACCTCCTGATTGTTATTCAGGGTCACAGAGACAGTCCTCGCACACCAGGAGCAAACGGCGGAGACACGACGGACGGCTCACCAGTTCATCACGGGCTGCAACAGATAATCATTCACACTTGCGTTTACGCCTGAGGCCCGCAAATGTGACTCAAATGCTCTTTGGATGTATGAAGGCGAGATAGCGCCACCTTGGAGTCACCTTGTCCCACAACGGGGGAAGGAACGGATGAGGACTGGAGCCAAGCACTGTCAAAAATGTTCAGAAACCATCAACGTCGACAGTCGAACCCAGATGACGTATAACACTGTAGCTGCACACTAATACAAAGTGAGGTAGAGTGAAAGAAAACAAGAGGGTCAAATTCAATTTTAAACAATAGACAAAGACTACACACAAACGTTTGGTTTTCACTTTCATTTACTACAGTAAATGGCGAGAGACCCAGTGTTACAGGACGTAACCGTGGTTCTATGAAAGTGTGCAACACCCTTCAACGGCTGCCATCTTCACCGAGGAAACACGGAACATACATGAAGTAGATTTGTACATTGGCTCTTCACAGTTCTCTGCTCTTGTATTATGGTAAATCCTGCTGTATATTTGTTGTTATTACCCAATTCCAAATCACCTGTGTGCGGATTAGACCTCAGTCAAACTGCTACATCTGAATTTCCAGGACCTTATATTTGAATTACACAACACATCTGTTATGGGACTGCAGGTCTTTGGCCATGTATGTTTACTAACCGTACAATCTCTTGACACGTCCACTTTGATCAACAAAGACAACGCAGAAACCTGCTAAACAGCCATTTCTAATTTCACGTGTTTTAGATCGCCAAGGATGGATGGTACTGCCATACTGTAACACAACAACAGTTATGAGCGCCAGAAGCAGAACATGAAATTATAGTATTTACGGTAGAGTCCTCCACGGAGTTCACAAGTAAAACCACAATGTTTTTATTTGTACATAATAAAAAACTGTACTGTGACTGTGACATATTAGTAACCAAAATATTTTTCCTGCATTTTTTTCTCTTTTTCAGTCACATCACTACAAAGTAGTTATGGATTATATTATTTTAGATTAAATAAAACTGCTTTTATTCTTTCCACATTTGGGAAGTTTGGGTTGTCACGGCAGCATTGACACATTAGCAAAGCAACAACATTGAACACTGGAGAAACAGAAAGATTAACGCCATAAAAAGTGAAAAATATTTAAAAATAAATCAAATAAATGTGGCTGCAGCAGTTTATTATTTTGTCAGTTAAACTACAGCAGGTCAGTATTAAATGTCTCAAAATATTAGTTTTATCATTTGCTGGCCAACAGGGGGACGTCTCCTGAAATCCTGCCTAATGCGGACCCCTAATAGTCTTGGCTGACCAGGGGACATGTTGGTGTTCCTCCATAAGAGCCGCAGTCGAATTCTCCGGGCCTCTTCGACTGCTGCCCCCACGACCTGATCATTGTTGACTGCAGCGAGGAGAAACAAAGCTCTTGACTCCAGCACTTTCACAAATGCTACATTAACTCAGTGAGATTATTTGAAAATAAATATTGCAATAAAGTCAAAATTGAACTACAACGGAATCATTTCAAACAACACTGCTCTTCTGGCTTTATTCAGAGACGGCGAGAAGTTAACCAAGTTGATCATTGATCTGTCAAACCAGTCAGTGAAGCGCTTTATTTTAGCGCGTTAAAAAAACAGGGTCAGAGATGCAGCGAAATAAAACGTAAATGAGAATATTTTGAGCCCCTGCTTGAAAACCTTTGAAAGTATTTCTCTTGACAAGGTGAGTCAGCGAGCGTCTGTTCGTCTGCGCCGCCACCTCCAACAAATAATTACGCTTAACAAAGAAGAGGCGTTTGATATTTTCATCTGCGACCGGCCGAGCGCCGTGTCCTGTACGTACCAGGCTAATTAGGTCATTTGCCGGCGATGAAGTTGCTCCGACCCATCTGGCTAATGGCCTGGCGCCGGCGTCTCAACGTCCATTAAAAGATCTGCCACCGAGGACAAAGAAATATATTCAATCCTATTATTGTCCTCATCCAATTATTCAACATGGGCCGACGATCGGCGCCCTGCAGCTCCTGACGCGCCAGGTCCAATTGAATAAAAGGATTTCCAGCCATACATCGGAAGAACCGATCAGTTGTGCCTGCAAGCAGAATTTAATACCTTTTTTTTTTAGATGGACGCTTTCATTTCTTGCTACTCAGGTTGAGTGGGGACAGTCTTCATGACAATATCAACATCTATTCATCTCATTTAAACAGGCTTCTCAACTGGAAGTGCCTCTCTAATAAAGTCGCGTTTATGAATAAATATTTTAGCATCACTTTGTTTTGTGCCCCTCCAACTCTCCGCCAACTCTTTGTCTGTACAATGATCATAAGTACATCCTTGTTCACATTAAAGAAAAAAGAAAGTAATGTAGATCAATTTACAATGAAAAATAACTTCATTTACACTGTTTTTGTTTGTAACAGAAAAGATTTAAAGTGAAAAAATATATGAAAAAAATAAATACATAAAACTCATAAGTGGATGTGCAATTACGCTTTATTATTTATATATAAAATAGTATGTTCTGAGGTCACATGCCCCCCGACGGCATCACTCCGTCCCACTATTTGAGAAGGACTGAGCCAAAGCTAAACTATTTATTTATTGTTTTTATTTTGATTACATTTGCAGACACAATTTGAAATAATTGAATTACTTTTACTATATTACTATTACTGTCTTGTCTTATACTGTATAGTCATATTTTTTGCACATTTTTTAAAATTCACATCATCTCCATTTTCATATTTTTGTTTTTCCTCTTCAATATATTATACTTTTACACTTTCATTTTTTTAGTTTTATCCTTGTATCTTTTAATATATATATATATATATATATATATATATATTGCAGTGTTTCCACCATTATTCTCTTTCATGAACTTGAACTTGTCACCAAGAAATACATTTCTGTGGAGCAATGGATTTTTTTTTTCTTATAATAGAATTTCTATTGTCATCTTTTATCTGTCAGACTTTGCCTGAAAGTGCTTCACGAGTAAACATTGGGTGTTTGGCTGACTGATAAACGCGACAAAAGTAAATGATCTAACTTAAATGACTTAATACGTGATCGATGTCGTTGCCTAGAACGTAAGAATATTGACGTAAAACAAGCTAAATTGTAACCCATTACTTAGATTGTGTATTAATGCTACATCCCACAACAAAACTAACAGTAAGAAGAGTTTAAAATGTCTTCCCATATGCGACTTTTGTTTGCCTATTTATAGGCAGAGTGCAGAAGAGACACCTCACAAATGTGATGCTGACGGAGTGGCAGTCGATGGCAGAGATCAATTTTTACATTTTGTTTGAAGCCAAAGGCGGCTCCCAGTTTTCCCATTTATTTATTCATGTATTTTCTCATTTTACCAAATTAAATTTTAAAAAAAATCTCACGTCGTTTCTTTTTTTCCATGTTCTATAGCTTCACCCTCAGAGTTCTCTTTGCGTTCTTCCACTGGCTCACCTCACGGTGTCCCAGCTAGCAGGGGGACGCCCCTGGACGGGTCGCCAGTCCATCACTGCATCGCACAAGCACCTGGCCACAGGAAGACGGCACCGTTCTCCTGAACATAAACTGCTCCGCAAGCCTCCCCGAGTTCATTACAGTGCTATTTAAATGCGATCAGAACAGCATTTGGGCTCCAGCGCGGAGGAGACGTGGACCTCACTCGTGTTTATCACCCAGGATTGATCACGTCATTCCACTCTCCCAACATGAAAACGGAGCAATTAGCAGAAATGACAGTGAAACCACGCTGCTAATTTGAGGCTTCACAAGGTTCCTGCCCGTCTGCCGTTCCGCCGGCCGCTGTTTGGCGGCCATTTTCGCCTCATGACTCACATCCATCTGTCTGGTGTGAAAGAGACTTCAGCGATACTTTGGCCGGCTCAAGTGCCCTTGTAACTAAACTGCCAGCCACTGGCAGCAAATCTGAAATGGCGAAGACAGATGCTCTCTCTGGCAATGGCTTCAGACGCTGGCAAAATTCTCGATACAAGAGATTGTAAACCACTTTGAAAAACGCCGTCTTAACTCGCTGTCTTGGTAAAGTCACACTTGCAAAGTCAGAGAACTCAATTAAGGATGGAAAGTGCTGCTCTGCACATTACTGCTTTACATATTTATTCCTTCGCGTCGACATGATCGATGGTAGTCAAGACAGGAAGCGCCAACTACTCCAACAAACTTCGCCGAATCTCAATGTTATCGGAGTACCTGAGGCTCAGGTACGGCATGTACTTGCATAACCAAAATATACTGCAGATCTGACACAATATAGAGAACATGCATTTACATTTATTACCAGTGTGTAACAACATTAAATTCCGCGTATATGTGCTGAAAAATGATCGCATATGATCAACCATGCATTATAGGTACACTCAGTTGTAGTGTTTGAACTCCAAAAAGAAACATAGTTTTGTCTTTAAAAGTTCAGAACATCATTTTAAAAGGTGGATTTTACTTTAAATGACACAAATAAATCAGCATTAACTAAACAAGACAGTCAGTGACAGTCAAACCTGAGTTCTTTTAGCACTTAGCATAAAAGCTTCCAAAATATTTTCGTGTTCATCCTGTTTCTGAGATGAAATTGTTGCAGAAATATTACTTCATGTGTCCAAAATACAAAGCTTCGATATGTGACTCCACATTCAAGTTTGAAGAACGGAGCATCACCCCTCGACCTGACATGACTTTGGTTGGTTCTTCAGTCAGACAGATGTGCGATGTGAGATTAGGTCCAACAGATATTGCTCCTGTGGTGCCGCTGGAGAGTTAGGAAAAAAAAAAAACCGATACAAACAAAATCATTTTATAGTACGCATCACCCATTTAAATGTGTCAGTAGGCTCCTACTGTGTCTAGGTAGTGACCACACCATTCAATGAGAGAGTTTTGTTTTGCTGCAATGAATTATGGGTCAAAAAAAACACATGGTTTTTCCTAAATAACGCAGCTCAGGAGTATCATATCATAAAACATACACTGCCAGAGTGGTGGCATCTGGCCAAACATGAAACATTTGCCCCCCACGACTGAAGCTCATGGCTAAATGAGGTAGCATGTATAGCTACTGATCCCAAGTTCTAGCAGGTGAGATGAACCTGCTCTCAGTCGGAATATAAGCTTTGAACACTCACCCTGTTCCCAGTTTCATGAGATGGTTATAGCGTTATAACCAACTCTGACTCATCTCAACTGGGAGTGTCAGGACTCTCTGTCTTGTTTATCTCCGTTTAGATTTGTTGTGTCGAGCAAAGACACAAGCTCTGTTGGGTCTCCAACCGTTCCACACCTCAGAAAAAGTCTTGGTCCTGGTTGCAGTCAAAAGCAGCATCAGGCAGCAAAATACTGCCAAGGTCCTCTTTCATCTCCTATCAGGGGTTTCCACAGGTAGATCTTGATCATCCTCGAGTCACACATATCCACCCACTCTCCGTCCAACACTGTCTCTCCTCTCCACCAACCATCCGACCTCCCTCACTTTGCCTCCAAACCTCTCCACACGCCCCTCTGACATGCACATTTCTGACCTGGTCTTTCCACCTCATGAAAACCCTCAGAATTTTCACCTCAAACTCCATTCTTCACTTTTGACTCAGAAAAAAAAACCAAAAACATGACAAACATGACCGAATGCTTGTCAATTCAACAATCATCTCCTGAAATCCTGTTGCCCTCAAGGGGCAATATTGAGCCAGCACAGCGTGAAGGAACACGAACTCTAGAGCAAAACGACAAGTCGGACACAAAAGGATTTCAGAAGAATCCAATATTGTTTCTCCCCAGAAAGAATTTGGCTGGCGGGGCTTGAAGAGTTGCCAAATCAATTAGAATTGTTCCACTCGGGAGCAGCCGGCAACTTTAATCTTTGCTGGCTATATTTTGAGGATCCAGCTTACTTCCGAGCGGCTTGTCTATCATCGCAGGAGGCTTTTTACTACAATAATCATATTTGCAATGTCAAATTAGCATTTTAAGGACACCGTGATTGATGGCGGTAATAAAAATTCGGAATCAGTCCGGGGAAAGAAGAAGGAGTCGTTCACATTAATTTCACTTTATCTCCCGTCCTGTTCTGTTTTACAGTTTGCACATTGCAGTGTCCTCTGCTATCTCTTCCTGCGCTGGGCGGAATGTTTCACTTTCCATTTATCAATCCGCAAACGATGTGGAGCAGGGATCCTTCTAGACTGAAGACGCTCACCGGGGTTGGAGCCGACGGTTTCCAGTCACCAGTTCACCTCAGTATGAACACGGAAAAGAAAAAAAACACTTTAACTTGTATGACTCAAGTCAAAAATGTCCATTGGTTCCATTTTCTTGTCATTAAATAGCAGAGTGTGACGGCACTCGACTCATCCTTGAGCCAAGGTTGTCCAAGTAAAACACCAAGCGCTGCTTTTCCATTTCATTACAAGAGACGATGCTACAGTCTGAACTCTAAAAACACAGCACTGTGCCGAGCCCATTCGGTGCAGTCTATCCTAAACATTGCAATATACAAAGACGAAACGAATAAGTAGTGACCTTCATGCTTTATTTTGTAAGGACACTTCCTGTTCTGTTTCACCGCAGCTCTCTCTTGTCAGAGGTCGAGTGTCCACATGCCTGTTGTAGGCATCAAAAACCCACCACTGCAACTCTGAGGCTTGACATTTTGAGAGGAACCTTGTTTTTTATGCTACAGTATTATTCCAAGTTTATTTAATGTTGGTGGCATTTTGGAGGAAGTTCCATTGTTTTGTTCGGGCATGGCTACTTCCTGTGGATGTGGTTTTTTTTTTTTTTGGAAAGTCCTTTTTCAACAAATTATATTTGTCATAAAGATTCCATTTTTTGGGCGGGAAAGTTCTTTCAATTCAAGACTTATGTCACTGGATCAGCGTTCATCCCAGGAAGTAGTCATCGTAAGACCAGTGCTTTGCTGAAAGGCCTCTATTCTCATCAATAAAGTGGCGTCCAGTCATGATAAACGCACCGATATTTCCTCTCCACTGCGACAAGCTCTTCGCAGTGGAGTAGCCTACTTTTTTTTAAGTGAGAACCACGTTAGTTTTCAACATAACATGATTTTATTTCACTGGAATCACCCAAAAAAAACAAACCTCGTTGAGTTACAGTGTTTCTCCCAGTGGCTTCTTGCAAATGAAAATAAAAACTGAAGTCACAAGTCGTAAAACTGCGAGAATCACCAGCTAACTGGACTAATCCAATATCTGTTGCAGTATAAAGGAACGTTCACGCTACATCTATGCGTCACAATCAGTCAACCAACCACAGCCCACATTTCATTCGTAGAGAAGGAAAATTCATGGACAAGAAGTGATCCCAGTGGTTAGCATTCTAGTTCCTCAGCCGGACTGATGGACCCAGAGACAGCGGCGTCCAAGTCCTTCGTAGATAAAGGGCTGATCTACAGTACTATTAATGTGTTTCAGAGGTGGGGCACTACACCTCCAGACAGAAGCTCGAAAACCAAACTAAACCAGCAGGATGACCTGACAAGGTCACCTTTAAAAGGTATGGATCCTACTGTACGGGCCATTCAGGTGAATTTCTTGAACGCTTCCCTCTGTTGTTATGCCACTGTGTGTGTGTGTGGACGTATAAACAATGTCAATATTCAGGTGTTTGCTACGATGCCGTGTGTCTCCTCACAAAGCCGCCCTTCAAGTCGCGCCTCATTCCCACCACGTCTGTAGAGACGCCGCCGTCTCTAAATAGAAGCGTTTGTATTCAGCCCCCTCGGCGGAGTCGTAGGTGACTTTCAGGTCGGGCCGCTCCGACGGTTTCCAGTTCCAATCTAAAGTTCCCTTTAATTCACGTTGTTTGCACGTGTCCCAGCCTGATTGATATTCCGACCAACGCCTGCGTTTTGCATACACACGCCATCCCTTTGAAGACGATCTGTCGCTAAATCTCCCAGAGTAATGACTGCTGACACCGGCGCCATGTCGATTCAGGTTATCTCCATCCAGAACCCAGAGTCCCACGGCACTTGAATGACACAACAATTGTCATTTTTATAATTAATTACCATGTAATAGGCTGCTTTTTTTTTTCCAGAGATCCCTTCATTTCCATGACAACTTGATTATGTATTTACACAGAGACGGAGCGCGGCACGGTGATGACGCTCGCGGCTGTAATCTGGCGTTCAGAGAATTAACTTGATTTGCTTCAGCTGACTGCTAAGAAATAGCCTTGAAATGGGACATCAAGGCCTGGACGCCAACCCTCTCATCTCAATTATAAAGGCAAATATCTTTTCAAGGGAGACAAACACGGCCACAAGCGGTGCTTAAGTCAAACAACAGGAGGCCTCGCCAAGGGCAATGTGACTGCTGATAAACCCACGAGTCAACAGCAGATTTAATCTCAGCGTCCCACTTGGCACATAATGGGAGAGTTCAGACAGCTTTATCTTAGCGAGTCTTTGCTCTCGCTGCTTTTTTTCATCTCCTCAAAATGAATGTGGCATTGAAGAAAGTATGACAAGTTTCATTTCCAGTGGGTGGTCTTGACAAGCAAGCCTGAAATCCCACAGCAACAAAGAAACTTAATTAGAAAGGAAGGCGGCACGGCGGTGTAGTTTCTCTTTCGCCCGCAGGAACAAAAGCGGAGCCACCGACATCGACGTACAGACTGTCTGATCCGCTTATTATTGTTGAGCGCACACAGGCACCTTGTTACCATCCAACAATCGCCTTCGTCGGGATCTCGACAGAGACTGCACCTCTGCCTCATCAAAACACAGATTTGTGGGGCGTCAAAGGTTGGATTCCGTGCACATTTCATGTGTTGTGTTGCTGTTTTTACCTCGAATGTCCAACACAGGCAGCAGCAGAGATGGTTCCTCTGCACTTGAACAAGAGTCGACACTGAATCTGCACCTTCACACTTCATTCCTTTGAAGGAAAACAGTGGAGGGGCCCAGAGGAGGAAGGTTTAGATCCAGTCTGGACCTTGTGGTTACATGATTCAAATATTCTGAGAGTTGTTGTTGCTGTTGTTGTTGTACCACGATACGGCAGTTATACTATGGTATTGAGGGCCAGCTTGACGGTAAAGATAGCCAGTGAAACGACCACCAGTAGGAGTCTTGTGATGTTGCTGGTCAACAAAAGACATCGGCGAGATATACAAGCACCGTCACTGCTAAACTGAAATTGGACCAAGGAGGAAACCACTGTAAAAGTAACATGCGACTTACAACCTGCTCAACTTATGTCGGCCAGCAGATGTGTTTTTTTGTTTTTTTTATTCAATGTTTGGCACCGCGTGCGACAGTTACAGCAGCACAGTATCCCAGCATCTCACTCTCACGCAGTGATCTACCACTACAGTAGGACCTATAACCCTCACGTCGGCTATTTTGAATGGCATTCGACTTATGTCCAATCTGACTTACGACTGGTTGGTCGAAACCGATCCCGGTCGTAAATCGGATGTTACTTGTACTGTTTTCTGGGGACCAATACTGAGTTCACAATCTCAGCCTTTTAAAAGGGCACTATCATGTTTTTTTTTCTCTTCAGTATTCCAATCTCACGGACTAACAGAGCTTGGCATCAAAATAAAGGTTGAAATATTTGTATTTTCAAAGTTAAAGCTTGGTAAAGTTAACAAAATGGCTGCCTCACTCAAACTACTCTGCTTGATCTTGAAAGAGCGACATGTGACGACGGGGGGTGGAGACCCAAGCACAGAGGTAAACAGGAAAATAAGGAAAAAGCTAGTGGCTTCTTGACGCAGGATGTTGAAATGTGACAAACAGAAAGTGACTCCAATGGAGTGAAACATGATGTGAGTAAAAGGGGACGCACGCATAAGAATAACTGGGCAGTTTCATCATGATTTCCCTCCTTCCCGATGACCGTAACTCTCATCAGATCATCCCATGACAAACTCTTTCGGTCCGGGGTGCGCTCAGAGGGAACTCGTCCAGATAACCGGCTCTGACTCTGGTCAGGCTGTCAATCGTAAATGTTATACTTGTTCAATATAGCGCTTATGTGTGTCAAGAGAGCCCATCGCTTCCAACCCAAACTGTGACGTGGAAAGGAGTGTTGCCAATCCAGAAGCGAACCAAAAGAAAAAAAAAAAGTCTTTTGATGAACGTTGTCTTTTACTCATGTTTTAGCTACCAATACTTTTTATAACAAGGTATATTCTTGAGTAATTTTAAGAGCAACTCACCTCAAGTTCGCCCATTAAAACGCAAAGTCTGTGTTCGCTCTGTTGCCAGGATTTTCTCCACAGTCGTTTTTGTCCATGTCCATGGCCATCATCATTTCGTCCCCTTCCATGTTTGTTTTCTTTCCGTTGTAGTGATGTTTCGCCTTTTCTTTTCAGGTGACATTTCTGGCTGAGTTGGTGAGTCACTGACAAGGAACACAACTTGAGGTAAAGGAGAAGACACTGTGGCACTGAACACCATGTGTCAGTTCTTTTTCAGTGCAGGTGGAGGTGATCAGCAGAGATCATGTTCAGGTGTGAGTGTGCCAGGCTCTGTCTATTGAGGACTGAGGGAAACAGACCAGGAGGAGGAAGCAGTTCCAAAATAAAAGCAGAAGAAGGGTGGGACCGTGACGCAAACCAAGAGTGCCATCTAGTGACCTCTGTAAACCAGGACACTGTTTCATCAACAATGCAATACTGCCTCATGACACCTCAACTACGCATGGCTAGTTGAAAGCATGTGACGTCTCACAAACTGGGGATCACTGAGGTGTCCTCTCCCTTCCTCAGTTAATGTTTGTCAACACCCTGTAACCAGGCAAAATGAACCCCGGGTTTTGGTGGCAAAACCACAGACACGAAATGATTCACTGGAGATAGTGAACTTGAATCCCATAAAACTAAGGGTCTCCGCACATGAAAGCCATTCGCAAGTACTGTCAATGAGAGACACCAGACAGTTGCTCTACAGAAAGCTATATAGGAATACGAATCGTGTGTAGAGATCCACAACAGTTCGAAACTTTACTCAGCTATTTCACACATTCCCGAAGAAACTTTGAGCAATATATCAAGAGGAAGTGTAAAACAAGCACTGGCGACCTTGATGTTCCGAGAAGCAGTTTCTGACGGAAATGCCCAGGAATATCCACTATTTTTTAACGCTCCAGCTTCCTCAGAGTTTCTGGCAACGACTAAACGGAAAGCAAACGTGGACATTTATCTGGACGGAGTCCCGGCTCGACCTATAAATTATCCTTCTTTAAAGAACTGGCTTGGCTTTTCTAATCACACCTTTGTCTTTTCACACCCTCCTATTGCTCATCGATCCCTCCAGCGATCAGTCGGTGGAACAAATTCTGGACGCCACTGCCGTTTAGATTCATGTCCCCTCAGATCCCACGACTCCTGCAGCCGCCGCACAACCACTATTCTTCTGAACAGCGGGCGGACCGCAGTCTTCGCAGCCACCCCGAATCCAAACTGCATATTTTCCCAGCAGCTGCCAGCGAAGCAAACACGGGCGGATGATGATGAACACACTTCAGCGGCGGAGTATTTGTCGCGCGCTCCGTCCTACATATGTGCTGATTGATAGCAGGTGCATGTATTTATTGATAAGTGATTTTTCAGGCCTTGCACCGAGCCAGAGCTGGCAGCCCAAGACAGAGTGGAGGGACGGAGCGCTTGAAATTCCGTGGGTGTGGAAAGATGGATAACCGGATTTATATAACTTATAAAAAGGGCTGCACCATTTTATTGTGTCAAACTTGTTAAAAGGCGACCTGTCAAATATACGATCGCTGTCAGAGGCGGCGGAATCGAGTTGACTTGTAAAAAATGTGGCCATAATGTGCCAAAGTTTAATCAAATAGGCGGTTATAGTCATCGCTTTGAGAGGATGTCATCACCTCCACCCAAACACCCTGCTGCAGGCTGGAAGCAGCTCTTGGCATAAACAACATTTACTTTCTCTCAAAGTAAACTTGATCCTTGATGATGTGTGTTTTCGCTCCAGTGTATCTCCCATTATTTTCCGCCTCCTCCATTGAAGACGCGGCTAAATGGATTTCTGTGGACGCACACACACACACACACACACACACCGACGGAACACACACTGTCTGCACTCGAGTGTGAATTCCTCAGATTTAATTACAGGCTAATTTTGAGTCATTATACAATCGCAAACAATATGTAAATGAGCTTTTAGGTTCAGAACAGCTCCGTCGACTTTGACTTGTTGAAGGCTTCGGTGAATTGTCAAAATAAACCATTTCAGTTTTTAATGTTTGCCATGCTAATGTGATTACAATACTCGACTTGCAGCTTTTTTTACATAACTGAGTGACAACAGACGCCTGAGGCGAAACTACACATAAGACGCCATGTTAAGCTGAAATATTTGAGCGGCTGATAAAGACGACACTAGGAAGCATGCAGGAAAACACCCCTCATAATTCATGATTCTAGAATTGTATAGTTCTTGTTGGCACAGAGGCTGAAAGTTTGAGGCTGACTTCAAGCTACCACACCACCAGCGATGTCAGTCCAGAGTCAAGGCTCCTCTTATCAACTGTAGGAACAGTGAAGCGATGTTCAATAACCACAATATTCATCACAACTACTGTTTCATTCATTGTACGCTTGTTTCGTTTTGCTACTTCTGAACGTTGCCTTGTGTTTGAGACGCAGAAGAAGACACAGAGGTCAGTGGCGAATCCTTCACGACCTTCCTGGATCCAGATGGTTCTCCTGAACAACAACAAAAGTTGCTTCTTCACTTCAATGCTTTTCTGAATTGTATCCTATTTTATTGTATTATGACCAACATACACCCAAAATAAATAAATAATAAATGTTCTGTTCTTACATTAGTTGTCAGCGATCTATTCTTTTCAGTTTGTTTTCTTGTTTTCTAAAATAAGAATGCACATCAGTCAAGAGTGTGTGCAGGGTTCCCGCAGAGAGGACCAAAGGAAGATGCACTGAAGGAAGGGAGAACGAGAGAAAGGTTTACGGTGTCTTAAAATTCTTCTTCTTTTCTTTTCAGTTGTTGTTTTGTTTTCCAGGAGACACACCGAGTGGAAGTCGGCTGCAGAGGGTTTGCAGCACCTCAACAGCCATGGCACCCAATACTGGTTCATAAATGGCTAAAAATACAATACAACCAAGTCGGAGTGAATCAATTTGTCTTGGGAAAGTTTAATAAATGTCCAGTGTTGAGGGTAACCCAAAAGGAAACGGTCGTTCTGTCATCGTATCTCAGATACCAAGATGTAAACCTAAGGACCTGGACTGTTATTGCTCTTATTTATCTATTGAGTTATTTATTATCACTGTCACTTGCACCACCTTTCAGTCTAGTATCTTCACAAAAGCATAAAACAAAAATTATTTTTTGGAAATACATTTGAATTGAACAACTTTATAAGAACTTCCTGCTCTGTTGTTTCCTGAGCTGTGAGTTGGAGTTTTGGCCCCTGAGAGGTCGAGGCCTACACAGTCAAACTGTCCATCAACTTCCAAGAACAAACATAGATGTGCACATAAAATACCTAGTAATATCTCTGTATTTATTCCCTGCAGTCTCCTCAAGCATGTGTACATCTTTGTTTATCTATAAACTAGTACGTCCCCTTCCTTCTGCGCCCATGTCAGCCTGCAGTTGCAGAAAGAAAGGCGGAGCCAGTGGTCAGTCCAGTCTTTCAGGAATCCAACGACTGAAGTCACAGGTGGCTGGAGATTCATTTCCTTCCAAGTCTGTTAGTATCTACTGTGAGCAGCTTCCTCCTCAGAAGGCCTCACTCCGGTGCCCTCTATTGACCGTTTCTATCGGTGCTGTTTAAACTCTGGCAGACGGTTTCATTCCTACGAGGTGGTTAAAGCACACATCCTCCTCGCTGATCTTTTTTTTTTTTTTTTCCATTTGCATTTAAATACGTTTGACCTTGAGACTTTGCCTCCGCTCTGTTGTTTCACACCTTTAATTGGCTAATTATTTTGGGGTTTTTCGCTCAGTCTGCATCATTACGCTGCGTCTCGTGCTTCGCTGCTGCTGCTGCTGCTCGAGAGCAGTGATCAGGTAGGACAATGCAAGCATTGTTTTCATCTCCAAAATGAAAAAGAGCACTTTCTCGTCAGCGTTTGAAGATGCCAGCAGTTTCATGTGACCACATGAGGATGTTGGGTGCATATGCTAACAGTTAAAAGGCGCAAGTGAAGACTGGAAGTACTGTTACTGCAGAATGTAGGATGAAGAAGCTTTGGTTGAACACTTTAAAAATACTGATATGATTCATTCCACTGTTCTAAAACTACACAGCAAAAATGGATAGCTACATAGCAGCTGCGCTAATGGCTACAGCTCAAACAGAATACTATATTTGACTGTATTTACAGTATTTCAGGCTCAGTAGTATAAATAAAGAAATGCAAGAAGGTGTTGTGAGACGTAGAGATCGGTGAACAAGGACGCCCTCTTGTGGAAGCTATCATGTGGCTTGTCACAGCCCAAAACACTAGTGAGAGAGGACTTTCATCCCAACTCTGGATCCAGTGCTCTGTGCTGTCTATCGAACCTTCATCGTAGTTTAAGCGGAACTGAAGTCCAAGGGCGCTAAAAGTGCAACAAGTGTGAGATCAGAAGCTCGAGCCAACTTTTTAGGATTCCGGCCATGAACCAAATTTCTATGTTCCAAACCATTTTTTCTTGTCTGAACTCGCCGGTCCTTTCAAAATTTGGTTCAGGTACCAGAACTGGCACGAGGCAGCACCAGTGCGAAAGCCCCCAGCAAGGACCAGAAAGTGCCAACTCATCCAGGCCATTTGTTTTCCGCAGAAGCAGGATTTGGGCGATTCATGTTCACTGCCACCTTGACTTGAGCAGGGCGCTCCCAACTCGAGAGACAGTTTATAACTAAAAATGGAGTCACCTCTTTCTCGATTCCCCAACTGGTGCCGTTGACCACTTGAACTGGGGCTCAGAATTATTGAGGAATGAGACCAGGTCTCTTGTACAATCCGAGGATAATGTGTTCGTTTTTGGGGGACACGGGACCCCCTGGTGAGCAGGGTATATCGGGCCTGGGCCCATTTGACTTTGGCTCAGTCTGCTCCAGAGTGAGACACCACAGTTGACGGCAGGGCTGGAGATAGGAAAGTTATTTTGTGAACTAAACAGCTGCTGGCTATAACTCATCGGCGTCTACCGAAGACAAAAGCAGGACTCTTTACTTTGCACCTGGCGACAGTCTGATGTCACCGACAGGCAAACCTGTGTTTGAGGAGCGGCCGCCGAAGCAAGCGGGTTGAATTTGGGTAACAAAACTGGGAGCAGATGGAAATTGGCCTCCTGAGGATCCCTGATGAAAGCGTTTGCAAGAGCTAAAGCGCAGTTCAGGAGAAGGTGGTCTCTGTCAGATACGGAGCGACGTCTCTTTTCACAGCAGTCATATCTGGCTTTCGTCTCTGATTTAGATCCCAACACAGATTGGAGGGTTTGAGGAGGATTCCCAGCATCCTGGCTGCTTTTATTGGAGATAATTGGCACTCGACGGTAGGAAACACAAATAGCTCCGGTGCGCTCACATCTCAGGTGCTGCGTCGTTTCTACCCAGACGTTTGACTAAAACACTTACAATCAAGACTCACACCAGCGTCGAACTGCTTCAGACTTCAATTTGAGAAGGTGTGAAGTGTTTATTACCTGTGAAGGGATGGTTTTTTTCCTCTTCTTCTTCCTCCACTCTTTTAGTTAAGACTCCAGCTGCCAGCATTAAGCGACCTGACAGTCAGAAATACCTCGCACATGTTGAGGAGTTGTCAGTGTAAATGTTCGTCAGGCCTCGGTTGAGCCATCAGTTTGGAATGACTGGGTGAGAATCCGGAGGAGAGGTGGACTGGAATTTTAAAAGCCCCCGTGAAAGAGAAAGTGGGTGCCGAAAGCAGCCAAACACAATTTAGAATGCTTAAAAACCTGCCTTTCAAATCGCTGGAGTTTGAGGTAGCAGTTGCTCTGCGTTGCTTCACTGTTGCCTGTAAAGCAATAACAGGCCCTGGACATGACATCAATGTGCGACTTCAAACCTGTGGATGAAGCTATTGATACAAATGAGCTCTCACTTTATTGTGTGTGTGTCTGTGTCGACCCCTGAACATACAGGTCTTGGCTGGACGGCCGTTCACTTCACCAAAATACCCCCTATGTTGCCCTCTCTTCTCACCAATGTCCCTGCAGTTTGCTGTTCACATGTTGAAGTTCTGGACTCACTGTTCATTGTGTGGTATTTCTGCACATTCCTGTTGTATTTTAGCATTTCTATTTGTTTTATATGATTAACACAATTAAGTAGTATATTTCAGTTTTTTGGTTACGATGCTGATTTGTCTCTGCTTCAATGTTGACTGTGCTGTTGCTCTGTCAATGTCTTTATTGTTCAATGTTTGTCTTTTATGTAATGTAATGTATGTTGCTGTACTAACCAAAATTTCCCAATTGTGGGAAGAATAAAGGTAATCTAATTCAATCTAATCTGACACAGAGGTGGGAAACCCAGGCCAGGTCTTTGTTCCAACCGATCAGTCACTCACGGTTCAACCAATGAGGTGTCAGCTGAAACAAGCAACACCTGACTCGTGAAAATATGAATGGTTGGCCTGCACCCTCTGGCCTATCCGATTCAAAGATGTGGAAAACGCTGCCAGATTTTTAAACACAAATGGATCGTCCCATCTTTGTGCGGCCTTTAGACACGTTACCCTTCCAAAAACGCCTAACCTGAACCCCCCAGATGAGATGAGTGTCGGGCTCAACATGAGCTCTCGTCCGCCATGAAACAGCTGAGAACAGTGTGGACGTCTCCTGTGTCTTGTTTGGTCCTTTCCTGTGTGTCTTGCCGACAATGATGACTACGACCAGGTTACGGCCATACATTGCAGCACAATCCTTACACGACTGTACACATTACGGAGTGGAAACATCGACACGATTGGTGGTTTGGCATGTTTTTAATGAAAAAGTCTGACAGAAACAGGTTGACTGAAGTCTGTTGCTCATGGAACTCAAGTGCTGCATTCTGGCAAATGAAGACATGGAGCGCACGAGGACGGCTGTAGATGGGAGGGAGATTTACTTCTCATGAATAAAAACTAGCATTTTTATGGTTACCACTTCAGTATATGTCAAAACGTGGCCCTCTGCTTCCATGTCTCTCTGTTGTTTCTTGACAGGCTTTTTTTGTTATTGCCACAGTTTCAAAAATCCTGGAGGAAACCCTGACCACACATATGCTGATAAAACAAAGCTAATATTGCATCTCTAAAGAAAAAACTTGGGGTGTGTCACAAGGGTCTGCTCAGCATCCGAGGGAAATCACTTAGGCATGAACGTTCAGCTACTGAGGAGCTGAGGCAACCCGCTAAAATCCCCGCTTGATCCGAGGGTCATTCAGTCTACCTCCAAAAGCCGCATGAACAGCTAAGAAAATGAGCTTCCAGGCGGTGGTTCTTTGCCTTAGAATGTGGGAATACGCCCGAAAGATGAGTGTCGGACTCGATTGCCGAACTACAAAAGCCATTTGAGATGCATGTTAGCAGGTTTGATGGAAGAGCTTTGACTACACTGGACTCAGCTGGATCAGAGACCTCGCCTGGGATGTAGGTTGACTATATGGTCGCAATATGGAAAGCCCAGCACTGGAGGGAACAGCAGGGTGGAGGTGCGGCGAAATAGCACGACCAATAAAAAGCTAGTGTTCTTTGCAAGCTCAGATTTACCAAAAAGGAATTCAACTGCACTTTCATTGCATTCGGAATGTGCTCTCTTAAACCACCAAGCAGATAATGTGCATTAAGAGCTGGAAATGGTAATAATCCATCTTTACTGCCGCTAAAGGACAAATGTCAGACGGTTCCACATGACGTGACGCAGCCTGGTGAAGAATAACTGAAACTCTCAAATGTCATCGCACTCTGTCATTCGCTGCCTTGCTTTCGCTGATCGGAATTTCCTAGGTGTTTTTTTATTAGACGACAGAGACTTTGTGTTCATTATCTCAAATCCAATGTGATGAATTATGCCTCCCGTAGATACGTCGCCGCTTTACCACTCTCCTCCTTTTGTTTTCTCGCTGAATCTTACTGCAACTGTGGACGGCACCATCTGGCATCAGGACGTGAAAAACAACAACAGCCTTATTTTTACAAACAATCCTTCCTGGAGAAGATGAAAAAGAAGAGGATTTGGCAGAGCCCATCGTTCATTTGCTTTCTAATTAAACCGAAGACAAAACGCCCAGAATTCAAATTTGAGGGGATCTCGTTGTTTTTAATGGTAGGTTTTCATGTTGGAGGCATTTTCCCTGATAAAGGCTGATCCGTGACAGGCCATCAGATTTCTGGAGCGATATTAATGGGCGGATGAGAACTTAGAGGGAGGTTTTGGAATCACTTCAACGCCTCAGCTTGTCTGATCCTGGACTTCAGAGCGGGGCAGTCACGTCCAAACGTTGCCTTCCAAACACATTATCTGGACTTTCCTTCTCCTGTTTAATGACTCTGGCTTGTGTTTAAATGGCACTTTTCAAGTGCCTTACACAACGTATTTCCCCTTCAAGACACAGTCACACCCAGGGTGCTAAGCTACGCCTGGAGCTGCGCAAGTGCCGCAACAGATGCTCCGACCACCACCATGGTCACTGAAGCACACTTGAGATGGGTTAGGTGTCTCTCCACAGACACCACCGCAGCACCCGGCACTGGTTCCCTGACCGCTTCAGAATCATAGTTAAGATTTGATCAATGCCCTTCTTGGCCTGCCCACAATTGCATTGCTGACCCCCTACAAGCTAGCCAGGAGCCTCCTCAGGAAGGTACCTGAAAATAGTCCCTAACTCAAGATTTAAATCTAAAGGTGACAGACCTGAAACACAACATGAACCTCCACCTTTTAAAACACATTTCATAGGCCTGCATTTACATGTATTGTCTAAACTTCTACTTCTACCGACCACAACAACCCATCCTCACTCTTACGGCATAATATCGGGAATGTTGCGAAAGTGGACTTTTGCATCCTATACTGATGCCAATTGTAACCGTCAGCATTATGCTTTCAATTGAAGCACATTCCGTCTTCCGTGGAATATGCTGACGTCGTATGCAGCCGTCACGTAAAAACATGGAGCTAGCCATGGCGCCCCTTTCATTGTACATGTAACCACATGGAGGCGTACCTAACCCCAAACTCTGTCTTTCTTTTACAAAACGCACTGCCCACAGAGTAAGGACATGCCGAGGAAGAGGAACATGTGCTTCAATTGCAAACTTAATGCATCAACATGCAACACTAAAGGCGGCCTTCGGTGTCAGCATAGGACTTAAAAGTCCACTTTTCAATGTCAACATGTCACAATGCGATTAAACATTTACTTTTTTACTTATCGCAGAGACATTGATGTCTCTGTGCACGTATGTGCAAGTGTAGACCCTATTCTTAGCATGTCCGTGTCTAAACCCTGCTTAGTCTGTGAAGCACTTTGTGTTCTGAAAGGTTCTATGTAATGAAGCCTTTTTATTATTATTATAATTATAACGGGGCTGGAGCAAGCTGCGTGCTGCCAACCCTCCGATTATTGGACGACCCTCTCAGCCACCTGAGCTGCCGTCGCCCCAAATTATTATTTACAATTGGTGACATACTTCAGACAACAAGGTGTAGTCTGTCAATGGAACTGGGAAATAATCACTGTTGCATTTAGGCTCCTGACCCAGTTTCAAAATCCAGTTTAGTACGGATAGTTTCACTTTCACTTTCATCCCCAGATTTCTTGTATTCCCCTCAAACTTTTGGAAGGCAGTTTGGATTTCAAGTGGACGTGCGACACGCGAGGTGCTCACTGGAGACACCGGCACCGACAGGCTGCTTATGGACACCAATTCACCTGAATGTACATTTTTGGACAGCTTTGGAGAGCAGGGGAGAAACAGACAAAAGGACCCCAAAATATGGATTGTGGAGCAACGGTAAGACTCGATGTGAAGAGTGAGTGTAGCGCTGTCACCGCTACGAAAGGACAAAGTCATTACGCGTCTCCGAATAAATCCTGGAGAAGATCCCAGATACGGAACTTTAGATCTCCGCTGTAGCCTGGGAAGCCCAGATTAGACTGCAGGTAATGGAATTTTTAAAGGAAAGTGGTTGAAGCTTGCCATGACTCTTTGCTTGTTGTTCTGAATTCACTTATTCCATTCATGTTGAAATCCTGCGCCTTCAAATGGTCTGAGGCCGTGAAACTTTATTAATTTTTTTTTTATTTTTTTTATTGCATATACAGTACGTCTCCTGCCTATTATAAATGACTGCATACAAAAACACCTCTTCAGGGTTGAGGCAGGTTTGGTGAATAAACAAGAGCGTTCAAGGAGCTGCGCAAAGAAATATTGACACAAGGACGTCGCAATATGAAAGAAAGATAAGATGATAAATATGATTTTTCAAATTTACTGCAAACAAAAGCCAATAAAAAGCTGAAAAAAAAGCTCTGCTTCCTAATGGTGACAAATGGAAGCCAGCTGCTCTTGCGAGGCATGGACTCAACCCTCCACAATTGGGGGCAAACTTGAGCCCAGTACGTCACCATCAAACTCTCCGGTGTTGTGAACGTGATCTGTGTGGCTAAAGCTAATGTCGGAACATGTTTGGCGCCGTCTCTACAAGCATTCTTCAGGTGCACAGGTGTAGGTGTCGCACAGACAGGGGCTCTAAATGACGCCTGTATTGAGCATGAACAGACTGGCTCCTTGGAGCCACAGCTGTCTGTCCTCGAGTGAAATAAACCAGGAAAGGAGTTTAAGCATCAGACAGCAGCTTGAGATGTGCAAATCTGAAGTGCGCACACGTCACATGTCAGTCACTGCGCCGCTGGAGCGCCGCCGCGTGTAAACAGGGATTATCATCAGAGTCGCCCGGCTGGAAATAAAAGACTCTTGAACTTCAAACATATAAATGTTTTCTTTGTCTTATGTGGAATGCTCTCAAATCATTTTTAGGTCAATATGCTTGAACTAATAACACGTCCACGCGTGGCCGGGCGACGGCTGCGGCGTGTCACACCTACAAAACCGCGAGATTATGTCATTTAAAATGGTGCTTTTTTTAAAATACAGTTCCAAACGACACTGTCTGCAAAGGGTGTCAGGCTGCTTATTGCAAAAAGCGATTGCTTTTTGAGGGGTACTGTGTACAAGGTACACAGTAGATCTCACCAGTGGTGTCCACAAGTGCGCTGAACTTGGGCCCCAGTTCTTCATTATAGGAAACAGACACAGCATGGAGTCAGTCATGCTGGACATGGTTGCGATGTGGTCAGTACTTTCTCACTCTTATGGCGTAGTATGTTGACGTCGGGAAAGCGGACTTTTGCGTCCTATACTGGCTCAGATGGCAGCCTTCAGCGATCCATGTTACTGCATTAGGTTTTCGGTTGAAGAACGTGTTCTGCCTTCCGTGGTTATCCTGCCACCGTGGGCAGCGTGTCACGTAAAAGAAAGACAGAGGTTGGGGTTAGGTAAGGCATGGGATGGCGCTCCTTTCATTCTGCAATTGATTTTTAAAGCCCCTCAAATAGCCATGTGTTTCACAAAAAGCGTTTTCTGAATAGCAATATCTGCAAAGCTACGCGGGAAGGAACGTGTTTTTACTCGATTGAAACGCCTATGTGGCGACATGCAACACGGAAGGCTGCCTTTGTCGCCAGTATAGGACGCTAAAGTCCACTTTCCCAACGACACTAGGGAGTGAGATATATATATATATATATATATATATATATATATATACACTACTGTAGTGGTATATTGCTGTGTGAGAGTGAGATGCTGGGATGCTGCCGTAACTGTCGTACGGAGTGCCAGGCTACTACGTAAGTATGGATGGACGTAAGTTGGATGTTACTTGTGTATATATATATATATATATATATATATATATATATATATATATATATATATATATAAAGCAGGACACTTCACACACCAAACAAACCCGGCTTCCCACCAGGACATCTCCAACAACACGCCACTCATGCTCCATCTTCAATCATTCTAAAATCTCACTGCTCACCTTCAAATCCCCCAATAACCTTGCTTCCTCACACCTCGATGAACCCCCGAAAACCCGCACTCTTCCTCTGGTTCCCTTCAGTCACTTTCTCCAGCTCGTCCATCATGGATTCTGGTAGCTTCTGCCTGAATCTGAAACCCAGCTCCACTGAGCAATAACCTCATTACACACCTTCAAATCACATCTCCGAGCTCGGCTCTTCCGTCTCGGCCTCATGTTCTGCGTCCTGTAGTGGAAGCGGTCGGCGACACACCTCGTCCTGCCGCCGCCTGCTGGATGCTAACGTTGCTAATAAATCAACAAAAGGCTGGGATATCAGAGGCGACGGCACAAGCCTCCGTAAAGTGGCAGCCAACAGGAATCAAAAGTAATTAGATTCATCGCCGCAGTTACAAATGCGTCTGGATTTGTATCTGGTTGGCGTTTTGTTTCGCTCAAGAAAAACTAAAAGTATCACAGCGCCATTGATCAGTGCCTTCACACGAACCCCAAACTGTCATGTTCAATAAAATCACTGGAATTGAATTCCAAACGTGGCAGATGAAGAACAGCACGGAGAGGAACGATGAGTGACGGACACATCAGCGTCCTCCCTTTTTAAAGAACAACAACCTGCGCTGGGGCGGGAAGCCTCGCGACAGTCCAGAGCTTGTTTCAGAGCATTAGCGGTGAAGAGAATCACCTTGTTCTCCTGAGAGGGAAACATGAAAAAATAATGAGTTCAACTTTTGGGTGGAAACGGAGCAGCCGCAGCAGAGGCATAATGATCCAGGGGAGAGGCTCCGGTGCGAGTCTCCTAATGGTCACACACACCATCCCACAGCGCGGATATTGGAGACGGTGTTCGGCGTAATGATCGCGACACAGAACACGGCAGAAATGAAATTAAAGTAAATTAAGGCGAAAGGTTAAAGCGGCAGTTACTGTGATGAAAATGTATGTCCAGAGTGAAGCCGAAAGTGGTTGTTCCGACACAAACATGGAGGATTTCAGTCAAACCGACGAATGACGAGACAATTTTGTGACTTTTTATTTTTGTATTTTTTCATTCAACTCAACCCCATGATGCAGTGTTTTCCTTCTTGAGAGCAAATCTTCTTTTGCAGCACTCAGCAAAACAAGTTGCTTGCAATTACTTGTGTATTTTCCCTGTGAGAGTTCAGGCAGGTTATTCTGACCTGTGGCAAAGAGTTGGATTTCATTGCATCAAACACCAGGTGTGTCGCTTGAACATGGATCAAACTTTTCGTCACCTTTTCCTCATCACTACCAATAAACCCCAAAACCCTCCAGTTCCACGTGAAGCAGTCATTTTTAAAAATGCATTTCATGCATTCATTTGAAATCCAAATCATATACATCAACTCTTTGTCATTCTGAGAAACTCATTTAAATCCTTTAAAAAAACAAAAACGCTTCATTTTTCATCTGTGGCATTATGTAGGGCAGTGCTTCTTATCAGCAACGTACCCATTATAAAATATATTTTTAGCCGCTTCAGAAACACAAAACATATTTTTGTTAAAAATATGTATTTTTTTATATATAAAATAGATATAAATTATATATATATATATACATTAGATGACATTTAAAAAACATTGTTTTGTTTTAATTTTTTTTTTTTTTTTAATAAAAATGTGTATGCCTGAACTGGTGGTCATAAAATCCATGTAAACATAGTCTCTGTCTTAAGAATCATAGTAATCACTGTAAGCATAGACTCAAGAATCATATTAATATTTTGATAGCTGTTTTTTTATTTATTTTTTTTCCCCTCAACAACTAGGGGCTAATTGAGTGACGTTGGATCAAACCATCCCGATGTGGGGAAGGTTTTATTTCTTTATTTGAGGCACTATTATACAGCATATAATAAGATATTTATTAAAACATTTCTAGACTACTATCTAACCTTCTGTGCTTTTGAATTCACACTATTCTTTTAAAATATATTTTAATTTTCTAAATCTCTCGGGGAACATTGAGGCCCATCTGAGAACCACTGGTTCAGACAGCTGGTGAAAATCTGAATTCAATTTTAGTGCCTTAATTCTCAGAGCAGACCACAGGCTGTGACATCGCTCATGCTTGTATAATATAGTGCGTACTCAGAAGTGTGCTTTTATAGCAGTACCAATGTCCACCATCTTTCCTGATGGTGGAGAATCAATGCTTCACAGGTCAAGGGTCAACAGTGCCTGACTAGCAATAATGAGGCTATGAAAGTTCAGACAAACTCCGGGTCACGTCTTTGTCTGCGGATGCTGTTGCCATAATGGCCACCAACCTTTGGCCACGCTGAACCGAGCACGGCGCAAGCTTGGTCATCCCGAACTTCATCATGATTCATTCAAATGACATTCAACCCTGTCCTCGGCAGAAAGTGACTGACAGACGGGACAAATGATTCCAGAGGACCGGGAACGTTTTGGAAGTCACCCTCAGCCCTGGTATCACGCCGCCCTCTCTCTCTCTCAATGTCCTGAATCAGCTCATGTTTTAGTCATGAGGAGAGAATCTTGAGCCGTGTTCTCTCTGGACTTGACCACCGTCTGACCAGTGGAGAGGAAGTGACCTTTTTCACTCCGAGGAAAGGGAGGGCAATCATTTCTGAGAGTGGACATGAATAATGGCAGAGGACATCTTTCTACACGCTTGGAAGGGAAGTTCGCTGCAGTCCGAGCGGTTAGAATGAAGCGTGTGTGCAGCCGCCTATTGCCTCTCAAGACTCTGCATCCATGTGTTCAAATGCTGCTCACAGAGGAGAACAACAATGACACACCGACAGTGAAATAACCTGACCTTATTTTCTTACTTCAGAAGCTTTGCACCATCCAAATCTCTGACTTAAATCATCATGTTGTTTTTAATGGGTTTTTTTCCCTGTTTTTTTTCTTATACTAAGGATGTTAAGCATTATCATCTAGCTTCTAGCAGCTCTCAGCAACAGCTACAATATGAAATTGTTGGATGAACGTTGAACTTCCAGAGGAGCCGTAGTTGTAGTGGTCCCCTGGATGTAACTCTAGTTCTATGAGCAGTGCAGTGAGCCATATCATGACAGTGGGCGTGCATGAAACTAGCCCTGGACAGAGGGGGATTTAAAAAAAAGTTAGAAAAAAATGAAAAACAAAAGACACTTAAGTGATTGAAACTGCGAATAGTCCAAAAAATACAGTCTCTAATAAACAGAAGTCCAAAAGTCAAAAAATCCAAAACGACCAACCAAGACGGGGAGAAAACAAATGAGTGACTAAGGGAGTAGAAATCTGGAAATCAAAAGCACATGTGGATGTCAGAACAACACACAAAAAAGTCCAACTGAAAAAAAGAAGCAAAAACTTCCATGAATTCTAAACAGCAAGACAGTACAAGCGCGTTCTTTAGCAGTCTGCAAACTCCACAATTCAGCACACGAGACTGGAACTGGGTGGAATAGAAAGGCCGCTGCCTCCAGCAGGTGATTTGAGTTTAGTTCCAACTGTGCGCCATTTGTGAAGCTTGAGAAAACAAGACAGGAGAGTGGAAGTGCGAGTACCAAAATAAAACCAAAATAAAATGCCGATCACCACAGCTACACGGTGAACCTTTTGAGCAGAGTATCTTAACTAAACCGATATTCACCAAAATAAACAAGATACTATTGTTTATACTGACAATATTTCAATAAAATGCGTATGAAAAAATATACTAACATTTATTTTAAGCATATAATGCTGTTATTAGACTTTATTTCTATTTCTCCTTGTTTTATATTAAAGTAACAAACATTTAACATTTTTTTCTTCTCCGTCTTCTTTCTTATCCCAATGCAACCCTTCACAGCAGTGGCCCTTTAGGAACTTTAAGTGCCATCCAGGGAAACAGCATTCCGCCAAACCCAAGGCTTAAACTCACAGTTTATTCACAACAGCAAAACACCGTGCGTAAATCTGCGAAACATTATCTACCAACACAAGTTCTGTTTAGTCTGCGCCACTAAACGCACAGCTACCATCCATCAGGAAAATCCTTGTAGATATTTCCACGCAGTAATAGTATCATTACACCGGTGATGGATGGAGCTAAATCCTCGTAGATGTTATTGGTTCATACTTTGTTATTTTAGCAGGTTCTCATGGCCTTCCATGTGTCTGTCTCTCTGTGTGTGTGTGTGTGTGTGTGTTTTTGTCTTTGGTGTCGACGGATGAATGTAGGTTTGGGCCCAGCCAGGGCGATGGAGTGTGGCTCGCCTCACCCCTGTCACTTTGATAGAGTGAATACATTGTGAGAGATAATGGAAAGTTTCTATTCAGCCAGAGCTGGAATAAAGAGAGTCTTCCTACCCATTCATCAACATTGATTACTGTACAGCCCGTGGCCTGCAAAGAGCACAGGAGCACTTCTTCCCACAAAGACACTGCTGAATCGCAGGTGGAGGAATCCCAAACAACAAAAGTGCAACACTGGCCTTTTGGAGAAACATCACCCCAATTTGTTTTAAGGTGAAGTCGAACACCACGGAAAACAATACGCTGTAGGCGCATGAAACGGCCGGGTTCGGGTTGTGCTTTTCCAGATGGTATTGAGCTGAGAACAAGCTGCAAAAGCACAGCTTTACCTGCAGGTGTCCTATTAAACATTAAACCTCGGCTCATATTATGTTTAAAAAATTGGGGGCACCTCGCGGTAATAGCTCTCAACCCCTGTAGTGATGGTTTTACGGCCGCTGCTTTGACTTCAGGGATATTCAAAGCCCTTAAAAGAGTCGGCCCCAGAGGACTTTTTCTTTTTTTTTTTACAGGTTTTACAGCGGTGGCGTTCGGTTTGAGCGCGTTCATGGAGAAATATGACGGCTCAAGGTCGGAGCTTTATATCATCATTAGAAGGTCTTTCAGTCCAATTTGCTCTCACAAGTTTGAGCGGTTTCATCTCTTTGGAAAACGGTTGTTGGGCTCATCACAGGCAGTGAAGTTGGACGCAACGGTTCCTGAAGTAGATCAAACGTATCGTCCTGCTTTTGTCCCGACAAGGCAAATACTTATATACGGATCAGGACTATTGGCAGGCTGGGATCAATGTTCGCCTGGCATTGATCGATTATTCTGTTTTGCTTTCTCCGCGCTGCGTTCGCTCATCGATTCCCAGTCAAATATCAACAGACTGTCGCTGGCGAGTGGATCCCGGGGTTTTGATCGGCAAATATTTCAAACTAAAGAGTGACGAGGAAAATAAGTCGGACTGCAAACGAGAAAATACAAATGAATATATCTCATTAGAAACATGTGCAACAGTTAAGTTAAAGTATGATCTGTTTCTTAACACAAATGGAATGTTGAACTGAGGTCCAGTTGATATATATATCCCCGTTTTCTTCCCTCCAAGTCTGAAATACTTGGCTGAACATTCTGTTTGTGCAAAAGTAACTCTTGTTGTTAAACAGTGCAGCATGGCTGAACCTCAGTTCAACATTCCATTTGTGTTAAGAAACAGATCCTTAACTGTTGCACATGTTTCTCATGAGAGATATTCATTTGTTCTCCAACATGATGGCCCAGCCAAGCGTCCTGGATTCGGGGAAATCATGTAACACTCTCTGTACTTTGACTCCTTTGATGCTGACCATTGACAACCAGATGCTGGTGCTGATCTGGAATAAACTAAGTCTGCATCCCACTTCTTCTGTGGCATTCCATTGGTTCTTCTGGTTCTCCTCCTGCTCTCCAGATTTGTGGAACCCACACAGCCAGCACCACTCAGATGTAAACATGGGTAGTTATCTTTCAGTTACCATCCCATAGTGCAGTGTCAATAAGTCAAAGGGAATCGGTAATATATATATATATAAATTATTTTAAAATATATAATATTATTATATTGTATTTTTATATTATACAGAACCTGAGTTTATATTTATATATATATATATATATATATATATGGGGAAAAAAACCTAAATAAATAACTTGACATTTTAAAATGAAGTGCATATTAAATGATAAATATTCATTCAAGTTACAGTTTCAGTGTTCAGATTTTGATCTTTTTTTATCTTGTCTTTATTATTCAAATATTTATAAAAGTTTACCCATCGAGGGTTCATTTTTCTCGTTCTGTTATATGGCTTGACGGCCCTCTCAAGGGTCGCAGCATGTAATGTGGCCCCACAGGAAGCTGAGATTCCCACCTCTGCTGCTCTTGGTTTCACATCTAAAAGTTTCTAAACGTTTGCAAGTTTGAGTGTTAAATAATAAACCATTTCACACTCTGGTTCTCTTCCTCCCGGGGGGCACACATGATCTCAACATCCTGCCGAGTCGCCCATGTTGCTTCCTGACGTGCCGCATCTATCAGGGAGTAAAAAAAAAGTGCTGTATAATTTCACTGTGAAAACAACTGAATAATGATACTGGTAAATTCGAATCATGTTGAATCACATGTTTACACAACTGAACCCCTTTGGCGCTTGAGTGCTCCAAATTAAAACGCCATCCGCCCTCTTGGGAGCAGCTATTTTCTTTATCAAGTGGCAGTTGGTCTGATAACAAGCGTAGCTCTTCGCTTAATATCATTTTACTGCAGTTGTCTGGAGCATCGTGTGGTTTCGCGCCGCCTCGGCGTTATGTCCGCAGGCCAGTCATGCATACTTGATGTTCCAGGGAGCCACGGAGATACAAACAAACATCCAGGCGGTTCAACGGAGGCCAGGAACAGCAACCTCTCCACGCACACTCTCTGACAGGGTTGAAAAAACAGGGACGGGCACTGATCACTGGAATGAGCTCACAAGCTGGTTAAATCGTCCTTGGCAGACTCTTCTTGGGTGTGTTGTTTTCCATATAAAATCCCAGCTGTCTGGGGTAATGATGAAGACCTTGCAGACTTAAAATGCCTGCAAGGACATATGGTGTCAAAAAAATACAGCAGGGCGAGACCCATAATGTACGGCAACATTTGAGAGTGAAGGGATTCCTGAAGAAATGCCAAGAAGATAAGCCCATGTATGGACTGGATCTAGAGTTTAGTGCTTGTTCTCCCTCGTGACAGTAGCACGCAAGATCGCCAACAATAACAGCCTTGGTTCCCTGTGTTCTTGAGTCGAAACTCGGTTTGGGAATTGATACGATCGACGTAAAAAAACTGAGATATAACCATGTGCGCATGCGCTTATCAGTAACGTCAGTTGGTAAAACACGTGCATTTCCGGATCCAGCAAAGGAATTTCCGGCGGACCACATCAGGCAGTGACAATCATTAAAAATAAACCAATTTCCTCTGTCAACAACAGTTAGCGCCATGTTAACCGTCAACATAGCTGTTAGCTCAGGGTTGTCCACTGTCACTGATCCAGCACAGAAGACTCTTCCACCATGAGACCATGATGTCGAGGGGGTTTGTTCGTCCTAAGGCCGCAACGTCTCTGCAAACAAAACAAAGCCTTATGAACCATCCGTCTCCGCTAGAACTCCTCCAGCGGTGACGCGGCTCTGTGAACGCACAGAGAATAGAGTCAGACTTTATGGTGCGGAATTAACAATTCTTATCGACTCCAGAGAAACGAACAAATTTGACCCCATTATGACTACGTTCTCCCCCAAAAATTTGTCACTTGACATCCCTCTGGCACCGTCCCTCATTGTCAAGGTCCCACACTTTAACCCCCTGTACTTGGAAACCCCAGTCGCAGTGATCCAGTTGCAGGAAGAACTATACTTTAAAGTCTTTTCTATTGCCTCACCATTTCCTTCCACCCTTGTGTCTCATGCTCCTTGTCACACAAACTACTTATTTGATGTCGATCAGTAATAGTCCGCTGGTCGTATCACCACTCCCAGTCCCATAATGCACTGCAACAGTTCACCTTTTGCAACAAGAAAATGAAGTTTATCCTGTGTGCTAAAGATATTAAACAGAAAACCCATCGTCTTTCATCCTCAGCTCTAACAGATACCTATTAAAATATCTGTAACTGTTGCTGTGCACCTTCAAAACCATCATCGTCGCTAGCAACCACACTGCCCCCTGCAGCTGTGGCTCTCTTGTCAGGTAAAGAAAGAGGAACAAATGAAGAGCCGTCCCTGTCACGACAGCTGCCGCCTGCCACAGTACATGCGCCGGGCTGATTGGTTCCACAGTTTAGCATAATGCAAAACTCCGCGAGGTGGCAACTCCCCCCGGATACGGTGAGCAGATGTTTCGCACCGATGACGGTACATATGCAAAGTTGATGGAGCCGGTGTCATCGGGATGGAAGACATTCGAATCAGAGGCCAGTGGGAGAGAAAGTTCCTATAAACTTCATCAAAGAAGAAAGAAGCCGACTGGAATCTGCCCAACAGGATGGCGAGTCTTTACGACTGTTATGAGAGCAATGTTGCGATGAGGAAACAGGACAAAAGAGGTTCTGTCTGTGGCTGAAATTTGGCCGTCGAGGAACTCTTTTCATGGCGAGTTCCGATCAACAAGAGACAGGAAGCTGCAATAAAAGGCTTTTAGCTTCACAACTCTGAAGACAACAGTTGACTGAATGCAACGTTATTTTCATGTCAGATCTGCAAGACGACAAAACATCTGCGAACTATTCTTCTCATCCAGTCCTTCGGTTCACTCTAAACTTCTGTCACTGTTCATCCATTACCCCTTCACAGGGTGGCAGTCTTTCCCAGCTAGTCGGGGCGAAAGCTGGACCCTTTCCAGGGTTCCGGTTGCTGGGAAAGTAAAGCAGGTCAGAGCTGATCCTGTACTTGAACTAGCAACCTTCTGTGGATTTATGTGTCGCTAAATATTGTAGCTTTTGAGCTGACTTACCACACATTTACTTTTGTATCAATATATATTAATTCAGCTTGTCGAGCAAACGTCCTCAAAAGGCTAAGGGGAAGTTATGATCTATAACCACTCCATGATGTAGCCACTTGGAGGCCACGACCCTGTGTATTGTGTTTCACCTTTAAGCCGCAGAATTCAGCTCAATACACCACTCAAAGTCGATAATAATTCTATTTTGAGCTAATGGACACTCAAAGATATGATCCCTCAGAAGCCACATTTCTGTCATTCCTCTTGTGTATTTATAATCGGAGCAAGTTTCCATGTTAACTGGAAGCTTCGCCAGCGCTCAGCAGCCTGCAGTTGAAATTTCAGCAGGCTACTGTGGGCTTATTACACACGCAGGATACTGGGTGGGAAGACAAATATGTCCTTCACACTGGGAATTAGATATTATCAGCTTGTGTTTCCCACAGCGAGCACATCCCACTCAGTGTAAACCTGCACGGTAGAGCAAACACAGAGGGATGAGGCAGCGTTGTTAGCGTTTTATCACAGCCGCTCATTCTGATTTTAGCAAAGACACAAGCACACGAGGCAGATGGTGCATCCATCACTGAATCGGATATTTAGCATTTGAGTTCAGTTCTTGAGGTTGTTGTTCCTCATGGGTCCACTTTTATTTGGGGCCAGTGCTAATGTAGCCAGGTGTGTGCTATATACTAGCGATGGGTCCATGAGGTTTCGTGACACAGTATTGAAGCGTTGATGAGGTTTCATGAAACAGTGTCCTGATGTTCATTTGGGCTTGAACAACTAATTCACTGGAACCTCACATCATTTCTAAACAAGAGAGCGCCATCTTGTGGCCACTGAACGTTAGAACACTGAATCATCAACCCTGCAAAACTGTTTCATGATACCTCATCAACTTATCACTACTATATACTCATAAGTATGATGCAAAACAGCCAGGATTTTCACATTGTCCTTCGAACAAATTTGTCTTTGATGCACAATTTCATTAAATTTGATTTTATTCTTGGGATCAGAATGTTGAAGAATGGGTAGATGAGGTATCATGATACAGTAGCAGGGTTGATGAAACCGTGTACTAATGATGTGAGTTGTATTGAACTAGTTGTGCAAGTCCACATTTCATCAACAACATTTCATCTGGTGGCCTCTGAAAATCAGGACACTGTTTCATGAAACCTCATCAACCCTTCAATACTGTTTCATGAAACCTCACCAACCCAACACTAGTATGCAGCGCAGCCTTGCTTCTTTAGCACTGGGGCTAAATAAAAGAGGGCCTGCAGTTGACCCATCAGGAACACCAGACGAATTGAATTGTTTCATGAAACCTCACCAACCCATTACTAACCAAAAGTGTGTCGATAACCGACACCTCAAAAACCCGATCTGGGGACACCCCTCACTGTAAAGAGTAAATCACTGACAACCTAATGAAGTAGCTTGAAGAACTGAGACAATAACTGAACGTCCAGTAACAGCGACCTTATTGCGTCCTCCATTGATGTCCTCCATGAAAGTATTCATTCAGAAGGCGACTAAAAAGACTGATAAGTCAACGTAACACAAAAGCCTCACTCCCGACGTGATGCAACGTGCCACGGCAGGATAAGACCCCCCTCCTTATCTGGACGGGGAGTCAGTCACATGGTTATATTTAGCAAGTTTCACCCACAGACTTTCTAGCAGCTGACGGAGGGAGACGCAACACTGAGAAACCAATGTAACCGTGTGTATCTCAGACCGATCAAGACACAGGAATGCTGACGAGGCCAGTCCAGAGATACGCCATTGACTTCCAGGAATTTAGCCGGCCAATAAACAGGAAGGCTTAATTGATAGAGCGGGTCAGACTGCCTCAGCAGCAGCCAGGCGCGTCAGCCTCGATTGATATCCGAGGTGCTTTGCAGCAGCGCAGCTGAAGATAGTCGCCCCAGTGAATTTAAAAGATCCGCTGCTACAATATACGATATCCTTTCTTGACTGAAGAGACATTAAGACACTCATATCGATGCCACATCAGCGCCCACAAGGAGTCTAAGAATAGCCCGGTCTATATTTAAATAGCAGCCAGGAGTGAAAGTTAGTGGGGCATCGGGAAACTTTCATGCTACTCATGAGTTCAAGGGTAAAGGGATTCACCCTCTTCATGTCGGCAGAGACGGTTTCTGAGGGATGCTTTATGATTGTGGGCTTACGCTTCTGTGGAGAGCAGACCGGTGTCAACCGGGAGAGACTGGGAATGCTGCTCCTTCTCATGAAGAGAGAGCAGTTGAGGTGGCCAGGACGCTTTCTTGAGAAGCCTCCCTGGTGAGGTACTCTGGGCACGTCTGCATGGGACGAGTCCCAAGACACGCTGGAGGGACTCTGCCCTCAGGAGAGGTAAGGGAGGTTCCTGAAGAGAGAAGACTCTGTGCTGCCCCTGTGACTTCAGATCAGAGCTGGGAAACAGCATGGCGTTCCTACGGTCATGAGTCCGCTTTTATTTTGGTCACTTGCGTCCCATTTTGCCTTCTCCCTCCGTTCTTCCTGTTCCTGTAGCACAACCCATAATCTTCCAAGCTTAAAAACACATGGACTCCAGCAACAGATCGACTCCTTTGTCTCCAACTGGTTATCTGCTCCGTTCGTTCTTCTCTGCCGCCGTACATTAAATTATCTTTCGTTTTCTAAACCCTGGTGCTCAGAGTTTTTGTATTTTGACTCCGCGTGGCTTCTTGGTTTTCTCTCTGTATCTGTTAATCCCTACTGATTGATGTTTTATTGTTCATTGTGTGTTTGCTCTCCTATTACGGACTCTTCTTGCGTTCTTTCTGCCGGTTCGGTGACACTTTACGTTTCCGTTGTGGACTCTCCCCAGTTTTGGTGACGCTCTGGATTTATTTTCTGTTTTCTTCTCCCGGTTCGGTGACTCCTTTTGTTGGATATTTTTGTATCTTGCTATTAAATAATTGTATCGACTCGCTCCAGCCTCCTGCGACGCTCTCACCACCACCCTTGGTCCCAGTCCGCGTCTTGATCCAACTACAGCCTCATATCCTTTATACTTGCTGTACAGTTACATCCGCCAGCTCAGGGGGCTTTTCCTCATGACTTCAAACACCCCAAATAATCTAAAAGCCCACCTGAAATATTCATGGGAGTTCACCAATATCCTGTGATGAGCCCAACTGCCCGGATCACGGCTGCTCAGAAGCATAAAAGAGGTTAAACGCCGAGAAGCGGCGCGCGAGCCTCTCGCAGGATCTGGACTTTTGAGTAAATGTCAAACTTAATGTCTGTCACTGCCTCCGCGACCCTGGCTGATGATAGATGTTAGTGGAATAACATCAGAGAAATATCAAACGCCGTCCTGACATTCACATAATCTGCATTGGTACCTTCCGATTCTGTTTAAATTCCCGCCGTGCCTTGCATTGATCTGGCCTCTGCATGCGCCGGCTATCCCCGGACTAATTCCTCAAGTAAGATATTCAGCCACTGCCCTTTTTAGCAGCCCCAAAGTTTTCCTCACCAACTTCACGTTAACAACCAATCGGCCCAGGAGCCCGGCGTCGTGTTGTTGGCCAGAATTTATTTGCCCTCCCATAAATTATTCAGCATTTGCATCGACTAACTGCCATACCTTTAAGGTTGCAGATCCGAGACCTTGGCACACCTTGCATATTAATAGGGACGCACTTATGAGGGGAAAGCGAACCAGGCTTTGTTGTTATTAATTGAAATTCCACCTGGGTTGAAGTTTGTCAACTTGCGATGTGGATATTAAATGTTCCCGTGTCGCGTCGCGCCCCCGCTGCTGTCTGAGCCGCTCCGGAACAGCGTGGGGGCCACGGCGTGGGATTATTGCGCAGCGCCGGCGCCAGCGTGATGTGAGGCATCACGGCCCGTCAGCGTCAGGACGTCGACGCGGATCTTGGGTCCATCTGTCTGTGGACATGCAGGGAGAGAGCGCGCAACATCCCCTCTGACACTGCAATTACAGGCAGCCGGCAGAGGCCCGGCAGCCCCGCTGGAGATAAAACAAGCGCGCAGAGGAACATATTGCTCACACTCAATCTTGCCACCGGACAGGAAATGAAGTTGAACCGACGTGGCAGTTGTCATGCGGCTGTGCTTATAGGTTTTCGACAAGTTTGGCCGACAAGATAGTCTGCGGGCGTCGAGGAAATGCAACACTATCTCACCCTGATAAAACCCAAACCCAGCTGCCGTCTGTCCGTGGATGACATCATCACTCGCGCCACGATTAAGACCGGTTTGTGTCAAGAATAGAACGGCAGACTTCACACTTCATACAGTTCACGCCGATGATGCTGTTTGATCCATAAGTGGAAAAAGTGACACAACCAACGCAAGAAAAACACAAAGTTTCAGCCCAAAACATGAAGACACAACAGACCAGTGATGCAGTGAGACACAACAGCAGAAATCACTTCACAACAAAGACGCAAGAACAACAACTAAGACAAACAGAGAGTGAAAGTGAAATTAAACCTTGAGTTGAGTCTTCATCAGCAGCTTTACATCCAAACTACGGATTAGTAAGTGTTTCCGGTGGTTTGTGACCAATATTTCAGATGATTTCCTAAAAAAGTTTATTTTTGTATTTATTTTTGTTTTTTTCTATTTTTTGCATTTGTGACAGATAATAATGAATACTTTACCGTTTTGTAGATTTGATTTAATTCCTATAATTTCCAAGAGTCAAAATTTCTCCCATCCAATGGTTTTGCATTTGTTTATGACTAGAATAAGGCAATTTCATAATTCTATTAATAAAATCATATTGAAAAACACTTGCCTAACTACTGTGTACTATGTATGTATTTTCTTAAAATTTTCTTTTTTTATATACATGTGGGGATATTGGAATATTTTTCTTAATATTCTCAATTAAAAGAACAAATAAATAAATTATAAAATACACTATTTATTTATATCAACAAATGAAGTTTCACATGTACTGTATGTTTGTGTGTGTGCCTGTGTGGGTATGCAAATATACTTGTGGGGACCTGTGTGAGACACAATGGACAAAGCACAACAAAGACGCCACCAAAAGTAAACTCAATATTTTTTTTAAAATCCAAAGCAGGAACAACTAAGACAAGCAGAGCGATGCACAAAGGGAAAAAAAGGAAAAAACAATGAAGAAATTGACCACAAGTATAAGACGTCAACAACCCAAAGTAAACGATCAATAAAATAAAAAATAGAGAAGGGTTCAGACAATGCAACGAAACACACCAATAAAAGCCACACAGCAGCCTACAACACAAAAAACAACAAGTCGAATAAAGAGACGCACAACAAACCAAAGACCTGACGGAGTTACCTAATGTCACCTGCGATCTCAGAAGTGTCAGAAACCCTCATAAGTGTCACATTAGGGGGTGTCCCACACTGACGGATAATGACGTACAACCAAAAGCACAAAACAGCACATGAAAGCACAGATCCACAACAGCAGAAGCACAATAACCTGAAACAACACAAAATAGACACACAAAACAACAATCCTACTCATGCACAGGAAAGCTGCAGTCCAAAAACACGACACCAAATGAGAAAAAAACACAAACAAGCAATGACCATGAAAATGCTGAAACATACAATACACTTTCTATCAGACTTCAACTATCATTCGCGGCACCCTTTAAAGCTGCTCAACACATGAAGATCTGCAGTCGATGCGCTGGAGCTGCTAAACACAACAACACTGGAGAGACGCTCCAGAAAGCACAGAGCTTCCTGTTGATGGAGACCTTGACACCACATATCTGGGCTCCTTCCTCTGTCTGTTTTGTAAAATGAATAAATAATAAAAAAGCTTTTGCCGGTCTGATGAGTCGTAAAAGACCCCGGGATCAGTAGGTAAGTGGTTCGGAGGAGAGCGGCGAACTCTTGGACTTCTCATCTTATAGCGTGAGTCTCTGGACGTCATGTTTGACAGTACTGACAGTGAGAACATGACAATGCCAGCTGAGAAGCTACTTGTGTTTCAGGCCTGACCTGTTTACTCTCCTGAAAACTGGACAGTGAGTGCGAGGATTTGAGTGGAGGAAAGCTGCAACTGAAAGTGAAATTAAACCTTGAGTTGAGTTTTGATGAGCAGCGTTACATCTGAAACATGGATTTAATATTCATAATCCTGCCTCTGAGAGTGTTTCAGGTGGTTTGTGACCAATATTTTAGATTATTTTCTCAAATATATTGAAGTTTATTTATTTATTTTTCTATTTTTAGCATTTGCGACCCATAATAACGAATGCTTTACCATTATGTAGATTCAGTTTAATTCCTGTAATTTCCAGGAGTCAACATTTCTACCATTTAAAGGTTTTGCATTTGTTTATTACTAGAATAAGGCACACAAAGGCAAAACACACATTTTCTTAATTCAAAAACTACTGTGTTCCATATAGTATTGTCTAAAAATGTATTTTTTTTATTTTAGCCGATTAACTTACTGTTATATTATTTGATATTATATTAAAATAAATTGAAATATTTCTCTTAATATGCACAATTAAAAGAAGAAATACATAAATGAAAACACACTATTTATTTATTTATATCAACAAATGAAGTTCAACATGTACTGTATGTTTGTGTGTGTCTGTCTTGTGGGAACCAATTTCTGGAAACACACCTCATTTGGGGACCTTTATCAGACCCCAGTAGTTCAAGGCTCAATTTGAAGGTTAAAACTTCAAACATCTTGCATTTAGATTTAAAATGACTCAGTAGGGGGCAGTAATGGTCGCACAACCCAGTGGAAACTGAGTCAGCGATTCAGCGTGTGGGCCAGAGGGCCGCAGCCATGATCGTCGCATGCAACAGAGGAGAAGACCTATCCTCCTCTGTGGAGGTAAAGACGACACATCTGGACCTCTTTCCTCACACGCCGTTCCTTCATGAGTCCAGAGCCGGAGGACAGCTGCTGTGCTGCGTCGACAGGCTAGCGAGGGATATTTACTCCTTCTGCCTGCTTCGTCGTCAGTATCTTTCAAGAGAAATCATCGCTAACATTCCCCCCGAGAGCCGGCGGAACGGAGCTGCCTGCTAGAATCTGCAGATGCCACCGGCGGGGGTCGGCTCACCAGGGCAGTCTGACAGCAGGAGGAGGGATGAAATAAATCTGGGGGTGAGGTGCATCACTTTGGCCGGGAAGCGTTGACATGGCCGTGTTCTCCAGCAGACCAAGTCCATGTGGTGGAGTCAGACTCTTAGCTGCAGATGACTGTCCTCACAAGTCAGAGTCCTAATCCTCGCGGTATCTCCGCGCTCACCTTGCCCGTCCTGCACACAGGAATCTGCGAAGGTGGAGCGCGTCTGTGGCTCCCAGCTGACTGGCTGCAGGCTGGATGTGCTGACATCGGCCGTCTCACCGCTTTACCCCGCCTGTTAGCTCCGCTCCACTTGTGCTGATGCGGTGGCTGCAGAAATACGGTTTTTCACTCATCTGAATGTATGCAGGGCCAGATTTTTGCAAACCCGCCGCACCCGCCGATAGCGCCAGCCGAAGGTTATGCAGACGCACTCGAGGAGCCGACTTTCAAAGTCGAGGCTCGGCTCTAAAGAAACGCTGACCTTCTGCTGGCGAACCCTCTCAGATTGGCAGCTTTCACAGAAATGTTTTTTTAATGCTCGGCATCTGAATGAAAAAAAAAAAACAAAAGGAGCCCAGAAGATTCTTCACAGTAAATACAATCTCCGTTGAAGCGGATGAGTCACTCGACCTGTGTCACGATGACCGGACGTTGTCTGAAGTTGACCGTGAATTAAGAGTCGCTCCCATACACAGAACTTCTGCTGCTCTCTGACTTCTGCTGATTTAAAGTGCTCTGCTTCGGTTTCCTTCTATTTTCTCTCATTTCTTTCTGGCTCCTACCGCTTGTTAAAGCACTGACTCTTAAACTACCTTCACTCCAAACACGATTTAAAGCACGGAACAGTATAGGAGGCAACACGCTGGTTGGCAGGGTGCTAGTTTCAATTCCAGCGTCATCTGTAGCAGTTCTTATAAAATTTTACAACCGAGGTTCTCCCCCGGAGAGCATTTTAAAAACAACCTCAAAGTTATATTTCAAACAATAAGGACCACAGAACTAATGAATATCAACAGCATGCAGTAAAATGCCTCCAAAACTCTTTTAAAATCTCGATGGTAGCTGCTGGATGTGATCATTACAATAGAGAATAACTTTATTAACTTACCTTAATATACATTTAAACAATTCAATATTGTTTTTGTCTGTAACAAAAAAGTCTAAAAGACAAAATTGAAAAAAATAAAAAAATAAATAAAAAATCATGAGTGGATGTGCAATTATACTTTATTCTAGTACAGTAAAAAAGTAAGGTCCCAGGCATCGCAACCGATGTGACACTTAGACCGCCCCCTGCTGTTTGACCTTTTGTTTGAGAGATGTTTCTAAGTGTCACCAAAGCATAGTTTTGCATGAAAAACAGAATCGATTTCAGCGGTATATGCTATTAGAAATTCACACATACATTAACTTAACAAACAAAAATATATTTGAGAATATTTGAAGACATTTTTGGGGCATATTCAAATGACCTCTGCTTTCTCTAATAATAACATTTGATTCATAATCATAACAGTGATTAAGATCATAAAAATGTAAAGCACCACCAAGGTTTAGATGAATGGAGGCGAGTGAAACTGTGGGGCAGCTGCCCCCATGACACAACTTTGGATGAAGATGCTTAAGGCACTGAAAAGTCAAATATGCGTTTTTGGAAATAGTAGAAACATTAAATATATTTGCAAATACATTTGCACTGCATTCCAAAGAACACCACTCTTGCAATATACTGTATATTATATATGCCATATAACAGCTATCCCCGTTATAAATTGATATTTTTTCACAGACCTGACATTCGACAATAACCTTCCTGCCCTCAACAGTTAGAAACACCTGCTTTTATGGTCACTATTCAAAGTGTTGATAGATAGAGTCCCTTGAATACAAACATTCTCCTGTCTCACCGAAGCCATAATCACTCAGTCAGATGTTGCGTCAGCTGCATTAAGAGTGGAGAACAATCCAGGAAGGTTGAGAAACAAACTACTTGAACATGTTTGTCGCTCGTCTGTAGCTACTTATCCTCGCAAGGTTGACGCGTTTGAGTTCAGACCAGCAGCTGCTTTTATTGAGCCGTCAGCCAGTCTCCATTAGGCAGCATTGTCTGCCGCAGATTTGTGCTGGAAAGTGATGAAGGCTGAATTCGCAAAGTGCCTCCAATATTTATAGCAAGGGCATATTTTTTTTTTTATCCAGCGAGACAGGTAATTATCTTTTAATTCATGTAACAATCCTGCGTCTCTCTGAGGAAGTGAACTGCAGACGTGTGGAGGCTGGAAAGAAGCGAGGATTTCAGCTTCAGGAGGGATCGTTGTATAACCGCCAGTGTTTGCAGCCGGTCTACATGGATGTGGGTTCGTGGCGTCGCAGTTTAGATCCGGCTCTGTCTTTGGAGGGATGAGAAGGATGTTTCGTTTTGGACGACAACCAAAGCTGATCGGTACTTTGACTGTTTTTCCAAAAGTCTATTATTCACCATGAATTGCTGTTAATCTCACCCCTTCAGCAGCGCTCTGGGAGGAAATCGGAGTAAAAACCCAGGCAGGTACGACATGCAAACTCTTCCTGGAAAGGTGCAGAGCTGGATTTGAACCCTGAACCATTGCTCCACATGTTGAGAATTTAGCTTAGACTTTTTTTTTATTTCCACAAGTATGTTGCATAACAGATGTTCCCTGACATGAGGATGAAATATATATATATATTTTTTTTTTATCCGACCAACAGCAGCAGCCATGTACAGGCTGGGAAGTGGGCTGAGCTAGGATCTACACTGACAAAATGAGTGATTTATCAGTCAGATATTGATGTATCTGATGAAGATGAACGTGTTCAGGGAGAAGAGCAACCACTCTGCCACTAGCCTGACATGAGTCTGGACAGGAACCGGACACAAAAATGTTCTACCTACATAAGGACTCGGGGCACTTGTCAACACATCCTCACTCCTATGGCGTAAAAGATGTTGAGATAGTGGACAACACGCAACTCTGACTTCAGCGTCAGCCGAGGACACGTGATGTTTTCAATTGAAGCTCAAGTTCCGCCTTCCGAGAGAGGGCAGCGCATCACGTAAAACAAAGACTTGAGGTTGGGGTTAGGTTAGCCGTGGGATGACATCCAGTGCAAGTCAGTGAAGAGACCTTCTGAACTTCTCATCTCAAAGATCTAATAACAGTGGTTTGATATCTAGTTCCAGAGGTTGTGCAGGTCCATGAGACTTCAGTGCAGCGAGGATGGAACTTGTGATCCTGTTTCGAACCTCTGTCTGCTCAGGTACATGTAGCAGTTCTCAAGTAGAACAACAGTATTGGTGTAGGAACAGCATGAGCGACACATCTTTGAGGCTCTTTGAGGTACAGTAGACTGTTAAATTTGTGTCGCATATTATCCACAATATACTCTGGACGGGGAACATTTCATCACTGTTTATGGCACTGGAAATGACGGGTCTGCCTTCTGGCCATAAGATAAATTGGTCAGGTGAAAGTCAGGATTATAGAAATACTCAAGATTATTCCAAATGATTTATCCTCACTTTGCAGCAGGAGGGGAAATTCAATAGAAAGTGTCATGCGACGTGACTTCTGCCTCAACCAGGGACCCATAAATCCACGTGGCAACTGTCAATATGTGACACTTTGGGAGCGAGAAGGTCTTGTGTACTGTGAAATACCCCAGCACACAAGAAACAAAGGACAATTCAGTTTGCGAAAATAGCTAAATGACATCATCAGATCTATCCACCAGGTCAGCGGGGACTCTCGGGCTGAGGTGAATCATCCCTAAACCCTTTGCTTGCGTAACAAACCAGTAGCAAAGTCCGTTGGAGGGCGGAGCATTGCGAAAAAGAAATACTAGTTACGTGGATGGAACTCCAGTTCTAGGAGCACATGCGAAGCCCTCTAAATGTTCGCTCCGTTGCTGAGTTTCAAAAAGCGACAATGCGCAGTAGCAGAGGGCTTATACAGGAGGCTACCCCTGACCTCAGTCGTAGAACTGGAGTTACATCCAGGTAACTAATGTGTCACCCTCTAGTAGCTTTGTAGCATCACCAAAACGCAGAAATTTCCACAGCAAAAGCGAATTCAAATTCTTGAAAAGGCATTAAAACAGAATTTGCAAATCCTTCAGTCGTTTGAGGTAATATGGCTTCGACGGATAGTTCTCCAAAAGTCTAATTCAACGATGGCCGAGATCCTGATGGGTCGACAAGAACCACATCATCTGCAAAGAGTAGAGATCTTAAAACCAATAGATGAATCATAAAAGAAGTCAAAGGAAAGAGACATTTAAGTTCGCATCACTCAGTAAAATTACCTTTTCCAGAACATGACCAACCTTCTCCTTCACTGCTCCAACACCCTGCGCTGCTTCAGCTAATGTTTGGATGAGAGGACGCCTGTCTTTCCAAGCCATTTGACTAGTTCTCCCAGTTTAAAACCAACAGTCTAAAACTAACATCCAAGTGCACCTGGTTACTCAGATGAAACTTCTGACCCTGTTTTAATCCGAGTCGTACTCAGTCAAATATAACCGCTCATCAGATTTGCAAACGATTAAATATGTATCTGGCACAAGTTGTTTGATAAAAATACAATTCTGCCAAACACCATTAGAGATGGATCCGCAGAGGAAGCATTTGCAATGTTAATGAAACCAAAAAGGTTGAAGGCAGAATAATTCAATAAAAATACATCCCGCCTTCTCTGCGGCAGACGTGCAGGACTTCACTGTCTCATTTCAATAGACTTGCCTGGTTTCTAGTCGGAGACCCAAAGATGGGACAAATGTTATTATTTAGTAATACTGTCTTAATTCAATCACTTTTCTTAAAGAGATCAGTCATTGTTCATGTTTGTTTGACCTTTTTTTTTACTTTTTTGAGGGCTATGTGTTTCAATTTTAAATGAGTCAAACAGAGGCATAGATTCAGACTAAGCTAAGGTACAGCAAGCAGGACTCCCTGGAGATCACGTGGCTCCATGGTAGCTAGTGTTCGTCTATGTGTGTGGCCGCGGCATGTGGGAGGGGTTGCCGAGTGAGTGACGTCTCTCCAGAAGTGAAGAGGTGCCCGGTGCGTGTCCAGCTCTGAATGTGCGCTTCTGTGCAGTTTGGCTGTGACAAAGTCATCAACCAAGTAACTTAGCTCTGTCCCAGACTCGCCTCATCCCTGTCCCAGCTCCAGCCCACAACAGGACATCAAACCCTGGAGTCAGCGCTCCAGCCTCGGAGGTGTGGAGAGCGAGCACCTCCACTGTGACACCCTACCACGGTCCAGTGCGGAGACAGGAAAGGTTTTACACCTCAATATTCCTTTTGCACTTATTCGACAGCACAGTCGCTCCAAAACATGTTGGTCAGATAAAACCAGCAAATCTGAGCTGGCATCAATGGTCAGAGAGGAAGAGAGTGCAGGCAGGGTGGGGACGACTGCGACGTCATAGCAGAACCAAGAGTGAAAGACTCTTTGTAGGACAGCAGTCATCACTGACATGTTGAGACTCAGGAGTCAGAAATGAAGGAGGTCGTCTTTGGAAGGACATGTGGAGAGGTTTAGAGACAAAGGTAGGGAGGAGAGAACGGGGAGACTCCAGCGAGGTTCGAGGTGTGAGTAGCAGATGAGGTGTAGGTGTAGAAACAAGGAGGAGAAGGAGTCTCCAGAAACGACGACGGTGCTTCCATGTTTAAAACATCAACACGACCCCATCCACTGATTCCAACCTCACATTAAAACACATTACTGGTATAGTGCACCATTTCAGTAAACAAGCAACTCACAAAACTGCAATGTCACTTAGAGGTACTTCAGCAAATGGTACTCTGCAGCCCTGTCATAAACACAGACAGGACGACGCAGTGATTTCGTCTGAGGAGCGTTTAAATTGCCTAAACTCACCTGCAGAGAACAACAAACACTGATGTTGTCAGTAGATTTCATCATGTTTCCATGTGAAGACTCACACTTTCGCTGCCGTTACAATTTTGCTGCCGGCTGTAAATGTCAGCTCGACACCTCTGCGTTCTCTTCCAGATTCCAGATCCTCGGCGCTAATTCCAGCCGCGCAACAACAACCGTGTCAGGAAGACAAAGGTGAAAACAATGTTGATTCCCCATAACTTCTGCTGTGCAGCTTCTGTGAGCTTCTTCTATGTCATCATAGATGTCGCCCAGTAATGCAGTAGACGTTAGCCTAGCTCAGTGTCAAGAAGTGGTGACTCCATGATGTGATGCGGATGTACTCAGGGATCTGTTCTGGATCTGGGCCACATGCCATTTGAACAAGGGGCCTCAGTCGGTACAGATTCCCCTTGTTGCATCCATAATGGATGTGGGCCAGGAGTAGCAAGATCTACAGCCCGGTACCAGTAGAGATCCAGGTCACATCCGCTCCAAATATGACAGTCAGATACCAGGTAGTAGCCAACTATCCAATCCGGTGCGGTGGAAATTGGCATGTCTGATTCTCTGGACTTTGACTCTGGGCTGCCCCCTCTGGTGGATATATTGGTGAATAGCAATACTCACGTGAGGTTCGCATGGAAGTATTGTTCGTGAGGGACAAAACACAACAGGGATAAATTGAGTGTAATATCCCGATCCAAATCCAAACCAAACTGAATCAAATCGAGTTGAATCCATGTGAATCCATACCAAGGTCTCGCATGAAAAATGCTGCAGTGTTTAGACTCTGCTTTAGCCAAAGTGCGCTCAGCTTTGGCCCTCTGCTTGTGTTTTCTGTGTGTCTTGCTGGATGGTCTCGTGTCCCTTGGCTACTTCTTGTTCTACTGTTGGTCTTCAGGACTTCACTGGTGTTTAGCTACACACACCATCTAGCAGCATATTTTAAAGGGGTGCTGTATGACCAGAGAGAGGATTACAAAAGGGGAAAAATAAACAAAATAACTGACAAGCTTTTGTATGGCAGCTAAAGGCTCTAAACGTGGGTTTTGTTTTTATTTTATTTTTTTCCCAGGTTTATCGCCCTGCTACTCACAACACAAGAGGCAACGCTCATGTACTGCATGGTACTTAAACACATGACAGCGGAGCAAAAACATAAACAAATCTCAACCCAAAATAAAGTGGTCAGTGGAGTGTAGAAAACTGAGGCTGAATTCTCATTCACTGTAATAATGAAATGACAATCAGGAAGCTAGCGCACTATGGCGGAGTGAAAGTAATTAAATCAACCAACATCTCGGAATTCGCCGTCTGCTCCATCATGGGTTCGACATCACTGCGAGGGCCACCACGAGGGCCACCACGCTCCTCCTCCTCACGGCAGCCGCCATCGTTCACGTCCTTCCTGACGCCCACGTTCAAGTCGGTGCAGATCCCAGCATCACACACTGAGGGCGGCCATTCACGCTCTCAGCCGACAGCAGTTTAAATTAAAATTACACCGTGCGTCTGCGTCAAATGATGTCATTTAACATCTTATCTCTGCAGTATAAAGTTGCATATTAACACTGCCAATTTCATCCTGTAAGAATCAGGCACACAGAAGGAATCTCATTCAAATAACTGGCGGAGCAGAAAATGTTCCCTCTGTGATAAGCTCTCCGCTATAGTGGAGTGACAGATATCCACAGCATGGGCCTTCCCTGCAGGCGCACACACACACGCCGACACACACGCGCGCGCTTCGGTACACTGACACCTTGAAACATAGCAAGTGCAGCCAAGACACGGTGGCCTACAATTACCTCGCGCCACAATAAATGCAGGGGCGAAGTGGGAAAATGGGTCACACCATGAAATTAACACTTTCAAACCAGAAGTGAGGAATAATAGGTTTTACTGCCCTGGTTTCCAAATAGTTCCTTGAGTTTTTCCACGTCGTCCTGGATTCTATATTAGTCACAGACGATGTTTTAGAAAAGAAAGAGTCGTGTTTGAACACGACGTGCGGCAAAACTGTACACAGCCCGCAACTTTTTATTGGTTTACAGGTGAAGCGAACTCATGGGAGCAAAGCGGAGCTCACTTTTGTGGGACATGTTGGTTTAAACATTTGTACTCAGGGATGGACTGGTGACCTGGGTCACGCTCCAGTCCCCGTCTTTGAAGGAATCATGGGGAGATGACTATGAAACTAATACATGCATACACTGTTTGTGGGGGTGAAATTATGGGTTGTGTTGCGAGAGACCAACCCATTTTCTGGGGTAAGGGGCTCATATTTTAACCAGAATTTGTGAGTTGTTTTGGAGACCAGCATTTCTGGATTATATTTCAGAAGATTTTTGTTTTCGTTATTGTTTAAACCCAATTTCTTGTTTGGGTTAGCACGATTTCTGACATTTTTTTTTTCTAATTTTGTGTGCATACACCATTTTTCATCAGTCTTGATAAGTCCAATGGTCATGTGACATGTTCAAAATATATTTTTTTACATTACATTTTTACATTTTTTTGCATTATTATATCGTCCTGCGACTTAGAGGTTGTTGGTTCAAATCCTGCTACGCCATGTTTGTGTTGTTCAGTCCCTGAGCAAGTCACTTAAACCCTTCCCATGGTGCCGTGGGTGATGAAAAGCACTACATAATTATTAAAATATCATTCAAAACATTTTAATGCATTAAAATACAAAATAATTGAGACTCATTTTTGTGGTGGAATTGACTCAGAATTGCAGTTACTTCACCCAAATATTGTGTTGACTATTCAGCCCATCATTTTGGGTTCACATTTTTCCTGGTCCTGAACCCCGAAGTTGAGTTAAAAACAACCCAATATGTGATGTTTTCAACAGATATTTTTGCAGAGTACATGATAATATGAAAGATGGAAATTTGGCTTAAAATGTAGCATCATGCATCAGCTTCATCAGTAGAGTCAGTGCCTGAGTCTGACACAACTGCATTTGCCTTTTGTGTGAGGCTCGCTGTGTCGCTGGCGATGCAGAAGTGGAGGAGGAAAACAGAAGTGGAAGGTGAAAGTGAACCTGCTTCCAACATTCAGAGTCATGGACTACTCCACCACAGAAAGCTAGTAGCCCTAAAATGCTAAATATATCTTGGTCATGTGACTCAGTCGAGGGACTGATGAGTCAGATACTGTAACACACAAATCCGAGTGCAGGATGTTGACGCCGCTTCCTCGTCTTTGAAAGAAAAGCAGAGACTGTTATGGCGGGGTTACTGGAGGTCAGTCTGACTGCGCCTAATTAGGACCCTGACATTTCCAACCACTGAGCTGCTTTTGTGTCACAAACAACAGAGGCTTTTGTCGGAACAATTCTGCCCCATTTAAAAAAAAAAAAATACTTGTTTCCAGCTGCTGCCGCCTGCCTGCGTGATTAGTTTTCATTTTCCACACAAAAAGCAGCAGGGATCCGAGCACTGGCACAAAATATGAATCAAGCGTCATGCAAATCTTCGCCGCGACTCTTTTAGAAAACACATTATGCCTTGTGGACTCCGCTTAAAGGAATGTAAGAACGCAAGTTAAACTCCTTACACAGGCTAAATATTTAATCGGCAGACTTTGGGAAACTTTGAGACAAGCGTCCAATGATGTCACAGTCGATGCCGGCAGCAAGGCCGAGGGTATAAATTTATACCGACGCGCCCCAAGATGGTTCTCCCTGATGGGCAGGAGATGCTGGCTCCAAGTAAAACTGTTTTGAAGCGCGCGGGAAAACTTCCAACTTCTGTGGAGAAACACAAAGTCAACAGTTTGCTTTGCAGAACTTCTGCATCGCTGATGCGGCGGCTGGCGATGTCGGCCCGCCAGTCCGTGGAACGAAGCATAATATCCGGGGACCGACAGGCAACTTCTGTTAATGTCACGAGGAAACTTTGGAATAATGACTGAGCCGCTCGGTTTCTTCAGGGATGTCATTTCACATGGAGCTTTAAATATGCATTTGCTTGTGGGAAAATAAATGCGGTCCTCATTCGAAGAGCGCCAAAAGCTAGCTCACCTCCGATGCACGTCGATATTTTTAGCATAGCTTAGCGCACCAGAACTGAAGTCTTTCAAGTTGTACTGATCGACAGTTGGTCTGGAAACATGGAAAGACGGGAATTTGATCAAAGAAATCAATCAAAAATAAAAAATGCATGTTTGTGTTTCCAGGAGAAAAAAGTAGTGTTTCTAGCGCCGAGAGTCGCTGGTGAAGGAGTTAAATTTATCCTTCTTTTATGCAACTGGACTCCTATTCTTGATCACCTGAAATTGACTCTTTGAGTGACCATAAATAATATTTGAGTTTTGGTCTCTTATGTGACTTGGTTTGACACCCTGGAGTTCAGACAACGACTCAGACATTTTGCAGCGTGGTTTCCATTTTTAAATTCAAGCTCTCAAAAACGGCCAATTAAAAATAACATCGCTACACTTGAGGTGACTGTAATTACCACTATCTCATGGTAATTACCACACAATTATCACTCTTACTTCGCTCCAACTCACTAATAGTGGGGTTAACTTGAAACACAGGTCTACTTCAGCTAGCATGCAGACCTGCACGGCCGACCTTTAGCCTTGCTACATGAAGCTAAAAACATGCGACCGCTCACGAGAGAATCGTTCCGTGAGCTTCTTGTTAGTCCTTCCACCAGACAGACAGATAAGTAGCTCTCATCCACAGAAGAGTTAGCAGCTCCAGACTTAGCTCAAGCAGACGTACATGTTACAGAATAGCTAGTAGCATTCACAGGCAGGAGGAGCGGGAACGCTCACAGGCAGAGGGGAAACTTGCACACAGGCTATAGCACAGACAACATTGCTGTTAGTAGTAGCAGTAGCGTGAGCGCACAACAGTTGTGTTAGCAGCAGCAGTGTTAGTCGTAACAACAGCAGTATTAGAAGGAATCGCATTTCCTGCATGCGTGAGCGGGGGAAGGAAGCCACGTCGACGATAGTATGTTAGTTATGGATTTGTAGTCGTATCAATAATAATAGCAGCATTCAGCGGGATATAGTTGGAGTAGTGCAGTGGTACCTCGGTTTTCCAACGTCACGGAATTGGAACAAATCAGAGTTCGAACAAAAATTTCGAATTTTTTTTTGCTTGTGATTTCGAACGAAAATCCAGAACTCGAACGCCCCCGAAAAAAAAACTGGTAAAACCATACATGCGCGGATCGATCAGCTGACCCACGACGCGCTTTGTTTGTGTATAGCGCAGCCTCTGTTTGCAGATGTGTCCCGTTAGCTCCATTTACTGATTGTTTTTTCTTCATATTGAGGTGTAAAACCTTTCCTGTCTCCACACTGGACCGTGGTAGAGTGTCACAGGGGAGGTGCTCGCTCTCCACACCTCCAAGGCTGGAGCGCTCACTCCAGGGTTTGATTTCCTGTTGTGGGCTGGAGCTGGGACAGGGAGGAGGCGAGTCTGGGACAGAGCGTGACTTGGTTTATGACTTTGTCACAGCCAAACTGCACAGAAGCGCACATTCAGAGCTGGACACGCACCGGGCACCTCTTCCCTTCTGGAGAGACGTCACTCACTCGGCAACCCCTCCCACATGCAGCGGCCACACACATAGAGGAACAGCGCACCTGCAGCAGACACTCTACATTCACTCCTACAAAAGACTATTTTAAGGCTTGGAACGCATTATTGCTTTTTCCATTCATTGTAATGGGAAAAATCGATTCAGATTTCGAACAAATCGCTTCTCGAACGGCCGTCTGGAACGGATTGAACGGAGATACCACTGTAGTATAAGTTTATAGTATTTGTCAGGGGTTCAACAAATACGACAGAATCACTTCTGGAGACTCGCCCAGATTGGTGGGATTTCACGTCCTCTCACCATCCGGGCGCATACATTTCCCAGACAAACCCCACCGGATCTTGACAAGAAAGATAGAAGATGCAGCCATTTCTTCCCGGTGAAAAGTGAAAGCGTCCTTTTGAAATCGGCAGCAGCAGCAGCAGCAGCAGCAGGCTGGGCTCAGCCTCTGCGTCCTTGTGGTCGGGTCATATTGAAATGCGGGCGTGAATAAAGCATCAGGCTGCTGCAGTGAACATCTGGAGACATCACGATCGCCGACTGCCTGCTTGTTTTCACCGAAACATGTTTGGGAGCAGGGGAGCCCCGTCAGGTAGAGCGGCGAAGGCCCGAGCGCGTCTCCATGGAAATCACCTCTGCTCAGCAGCAGCACTTGTGTTGTTGCATCCTCTGATACAGTACATCAAGTTCATTTAGAAGCTCGGCCAGGAAGTATTTACATTCCAGGAGAGCAAAATGATCATATTGGCAGGGAGCGCTCGCCAAGCTTTGCCTTTGAGTATTAGCTTATGATTCATCACTTTAAAACGGCTCCTGCCCCGTTTCACGATCAAACACAAAGGGCCGTTTGTCCATTCTCTTTCCTTCAGACCGATTTCAAGGGGATCCGTCATCGCCAACGTTTCCGCGGCGAAATCACAGCCCGGGCAGAACTCGGTGAGCAAACACAAAGGCAACTGTATCAATCCGAGGCGGGACAGGAAGCGGCAATCGCTTTAACTTTGAACCGCCGATACAAAGGGGTCAATTACGGAGAGATAATCCATAACTAATTCACTTGATTGATGGTGTAATTACGTCTGTTTATGTCACGCGGGATAATTTTCCTTTTGATAAGCACCCACTTGAAGCTCAGTGTCTCCGTATTAATGAGGGCATAAACACAGATATTGCTCTGGGACGCGTCTAGGACTCTCGGGAGAACGTTATTTTCAGCTTTTAGCTTGAAGGGCGCACGCAGGAATTCAGTCATGGGTTTTACTCTGTTTGTTATGTACCTGTCAGTCAAGTACAGCCAGAGTTTCCACTTTTAGCTGCCGAGCTTCACAAACACACTCATTAAACACACGTTTTGTTTTGGGGTTTTTTCTTGTTTTTGTCACCAGAGTACAGCAGCAAAATCCAGGTTAATGATCGGATCGACAGCAGATATGTTTATTCATATGGTTGTATTCAGGAGCAAGTAAAAAAAAAAAACACTCAAGTCACAGTGTGAAAATATCAATACTGCAAGTTGTAGAAGCTGAAAAATAATCCAATTAAATTTTAATTATTCATCTGAGATCTCCAGTTTGTCCGGAAGACGGATTTGACTTCAACCCGCTGGTGATGGAATTCAGTTCACACGCAAGCAGAGGCGGAAGAAGCGCAGTGAATGAAGGCAAAAAAATACACTGACCAAAAGCTACTCTGGTAAAAGCAAAAGCGGCCTTTCGGGGCTCCAATAAGAGTTGGACCATCTCAAACGCTGCTGAAAATAATCACCACTTAACTCCATTATTCTGCCAGAATCTTCCACAAAATGATATTCAATATACACTTCAATTCAAGGGGTGTTTTGACGCGTCTTAAAATTGGACCATTTAATTTTGATTGTCAAATAACTTGAAATGTCAGCCTCATTTCAATTTCACTTTGGCAGATCTCTAACTAAAAACTGCACTAAATGATCAATACTTCACATCACATATGCGCAGTGTGTAAGGCGGTCAATGCGGTCAGCTTTGTCATGTCATACACAAGACTGTGGGAAAAATAAACAATCGGATTCTGTTCTTTACAGCTCACTACATAGTCACAGGACTAAATACAGAGTCGCTTTTTTGTTTTCAGCGGTACAGTTCGAGTCCTCCTGCTTCCTGCTGAAGGAAGTGCACTTTAAGACAGGGACGTTTTCCAAAATAAGAGCGCATAGACTAGATGACCTTTATTAATCCCACGGTGGGGAATTTTGATCCCTTTGTGTGTGTCTGCTTTATCCTTTTGTGAGTACTGATCTCCAAGTGTGTTTGTTTCAAACATCAATGTGCTCCTTAGGTTGCTCTAGGGTTTTTTCCCAGGTTTGGTGGATGTTTTGGAGATTCTTGTTATTGGTGTTTACTGCATTTATCCCTGCCTGTGACTCCACTCCCCGCACCTGCACTTGGTTTCCACCTTGCTCAGTGCCGTGACAGTGGTCAGTGTCAAGTACAGTTTACGCCTCAGATTCCGTGAATGACTTCCTCATGTCATTCCATAGAGGATGTGCTTTAGATGAAACTCTAAAACATGTCCTCACTTTTTATGACTTTAAAGACCCATGCAAGCACCTTGTCTCGTTTCCCCTCCTGATACAAGTCCCATAATGCACTGCAACAGTCGATGCTACTTAAAAGCTGGAGGGATACATGAAGTTTATATTTCTGATAAAACTTTAAATGAATGTCTCATAAGTCATACAACACACCTGAACAGTGTCTAAGTCAAGTCAACAACATGTCACATCACATAAGCCAATAGCAGCATTGATAAAATTCAAATTCATCTGTTTCATGTCTTGTTTGAGACTATGTTGGGGAGGTACAAAACAAAGTTCTGGTCGAAGTTGCAAGTGAGATTTCTGTTTTCGTGGAACTTGACTATGGAGTCTCAGTACGATAAAGGTTCTCATGAAAAATCAAATATTAAGGCCTTAGATTGGACCCTAGTGGAACCCCACACTCTACACACTGGTGTAGCTGTTGGTCAACACGAGTGATGGGTCGATGAGGTTTCATGAAACAGTGTCCTGATTTTCAGTGGCCACCAGAGGGCACTGTCTGCTGCAAAATGTTTGGACTTAAAAAACAAATTCAATGAAACCTCACATCATTTCTAAACCAAAAGCGCCCACTAGTCGCCTCTGAAAATTGGGACTCTGTTTCATAAAAGCTCATCTACCCATCACAAGTCCTCACTAACTGGACAGGATTCATTAGCCTAACATCAAATCCGGATTCAGATCACATACTCTTTGAACAATGGGCCGGATCCGTTTGCTGGATCTGAAATGGATGCGTGCCAGCTGTGGTGTGGAGGAGCAAAATCAAGTTAATATATGGTCTGGATCCGAACAAGATCCAGGTGAAATACGACAGTCAGGTTCCTGATTTGGCGCGGAGGCAATTTGTGCGTTGGATTCCGACCCGGATGTCTCCGAAAATACTGCACGACCTTCACAGAGGCCCTGACTTTGATGACAGAAGTCACGAGAGCAGGCAGGTAAACAGCGCAGCTGTTGGTGACGGACGCACACCGCAGCAATAATAACTCCATAATGACGGCGAGAGCCTTGTTGGCACGTGGCACTTGGCGAAACGCTCGCTATGAGACGGAGCGAGTCACACGGCGAACATCTTGCAGCGGCGCTGACGTCAATCAAAGCATCATTTCATGCCTCCCGCGTCTCCCGACAGCTCAAATGCAGCTTAATGACAATTCTTGTATTGTGCGATTAGCTGCAGTGTGTGTGGAGCGTTCACAGATGAGGAGGCACAGAGTTGGCATCCACAATTTCCTGCAACACAGCACCTGACTGAGCATCTTCACACTGCTGCTCGGCTGAGGGGCCGGAATTGAGCAAACAAGAGGTTTTAATTCAGGTTTTTGTGTGGCTTCCATCTCGCTGATGACTCTGGCACCTTGGCAGGGTCGACTTGTGTGTAATGGCAGTCCTAAAGACCGGAGCGCTGGCCTGGATCCCGTCACCTGAGGGACCCAGCGTGACTCCGCTGCAGCCTTATTACAATTATCAGTTGATACTGAGTCGAGCACGAGCTTGTGATCAAACCTGCAGGCGTGGGAATGTGTTGAAAAACCTGAAGCGGTGTCAGGGTCGGGAAGCAAGTCAGAGGAAGGACCCAAAGTCGGAGGTCTTTCTAAGTCACAGCAAGTCCTCCCTCTAAACCTCCATCCTCCTCATCCTCCAACGCCATTGGCTGGGTCAAATAAAGCACAGAAGTGTGGCACTGTGCTTTTGCTTGGAAAATAATCACATCAAGAATGATCTGCTGGCTCACAGGAACCGAGCCAGGAGCTTCTCCAAACAACATGTTCACTTGGACCCTGTCCATACGGAGTCGGTCATGTCCGCATAAATTCTGTCGGCTCGGCCTTCTGTCCACACGACTCTGGCCTTTTCACCCGCCGTATCCCAAACTCCCTGAACCATAATGCTATATGGATATGGTTACACTTCTCCATGTGGACAGTGGATCCGGATGCTCACAGCAAAATGCACAATGAACTTAGTGGCAACTGGTGTTGCCAAGGACCAAATGACTGAGGGACACAGCGGCAAAAGGTTTTGGAAAAGTAAGTTCATGTGATTTATGTTGCTTTCTGTTTTTCAGAAATGTACTATGTTTGAGTTTTAAAAGTTTTACCTGGTCTACGAGTGCATGCACGTATGTTCTCCCTACCCGTATAAAGTAGTCGCTCTCGCGTGTTGTCGCGTCTGAATTTGTTGCAGTGTTTTGCATTTGCTCTGAGATTTCCCAGCCACCGTGAAGAACTTATGAAACTGAAATTCAAGCTCATTACTCCCTGTGGTGTCGATGAGGCAGGCATGGAAAGTGTTCGAAGAAGAGAATGTGTGGTTGTAGCCTCAATAAAGCTGCCGTTACCTCCCCCGTGGTGGTCATGACATTGTCATGACCACCGCGGTGGAGGTCAAAATAGCTCAAAAACTTGAGGAGGGAGTTCAGTGACTTTTCCTGGATGAGTCTGGTTGAGGGGTATTTGGTCTAACTTAAGGAGGCCAGATGGTTTGGACCAGTGGAGAGGAGAAACAGTGTTGGCGATAAAGAAGAGGAAGACAACAGCGAGGTTCATGAATGCATCTACATTTTTACGCGTCTTTGTTTCCATATGATCCAATGAAGGGTGCTAATGAAAGTGTTTTCACACTCACACGTTCCCACTACCATAAATAAAAACACCTTCCTTTCATACATTTATATTCTGTTGAGTCGGGAGTTTATTTTAAAAACTTGTGAAATACGTCACACTTGCATCTGGATGAACATTCTGATGTAGAATATTTCAGCTAAGACAAGACATCAAGCGACGACTTAGTTGTCCTCTAGAGGGCGTGCTGGGGTCCTTTGTGTCGATCGAGCAGGTAGCTCACACAGGAACAGCAATTCAGACAGTCATTACCACAACTCTCCACAAGGGGCACTTCGCTGAATATAAAGTAGTGCAGCCGTTTTTGTTATTCTGCCATCTGATGTTTTGAAACATGAAAAACAAAGCTCAGAGGCCACATTGAAGCACGTGCTGCACTGGGATCCCGCGGCCCCATTCACCGCCGTCATTTTTACGCTGCACGATTTAGCGTTCAGCAGTTCATTAAGGCCTCAGTCGATGAAAACTAGCTGTCAATTTCTCCCCTTTCCCCTACGAACCTGAGGTGAACCCCCTTTCTCTGCCGTCAGTGTCACGCTGCTTCTGTGTCAAGTAGGGGCGCCCGCAGCTACAGCGGGCTTCAATTCGTCAATTCCCCGCAGTCATTAACCCTGACATAGATGATGGGTTTTTTTTTTCCTTTTTTTTTTTTAAGCGTGCCGATGCTGTCACCCTTAAAAATGGTTGCCTGGTCTGCCCAGAGCCACATGTCAAAGAAGTAACTCGGTTCACCAGGCAATATTTACCAATGGAAGTAACGGAAAATCTACTGGTGAGTCACGGAAATGACAAAAAAATGACAACGCAAAACCCATTCTCCCTCACTGCAGCTCCCATCCACTCGTGCACCTCAGTCTTTCTAGCCCTAATGGAAATTCCAAAGTGCCAGCACAACAATTACCCGAAGCCCTCGACTTGGCTGCAAACTTTTTCAAGGATCAGCATGTGATTGTGTACCTCAAACTTTTCACTCCACAAGGAGCCGTTAAGACGTTTTCCTCCCTTTTCTCTTCACACTTCCGTGAGCGTCTCCGAAGACCACTTAAGGCCTTGCATACAAACCAATTAAACTTCAGCATGAATCATCCAGATGCATTCAAACTCTAATTGGCCTGGCTTTAACTTATAGGTAAGCGGACGTGTCAGGCTAATGGCACATTACAGCGCCCAGCGCCGCGGTCTTCCGAGGATCACGCCGTAATGTTGACTTGTCAGCAAATTAGAAAAAACTATTTTCAAAGCTCTTTGGCCGTGATGTGCCGTTTTTATGGCTCCGCTTAATTTATCGCGGCGAAGAAATTAATCTGTGGAGGAAAGCGCCCGCCGCCGTCAGGTGAGGCCTCTCAAACACTGACACGACAACCGAGGGACTGAAGAGTCACCAGGCAGAGCAGCAGGCAGAACTAGTCATCACAGGTGTCGATACGGACTTCAGTGGAGGCAGAAAACCCTTTCGTTTTTCCAAGTCTTTTTAAATTCCAAGTCTTGTTCAGATTTGTCTTTAAAGCTTACGTCCGTCAGGTCAAGATGTACTTATTTATTTTAGTACAATTTCTCCAAGTCTATCTATCGATTCCTGCTTTGACCCTCTGTTTACACAGAAACCAAACAATTGAGTCCATGTTCTGAACTTTCGGTAATAAAGCCGGTTTTGTTCCGGTCGGAACTGAAGGGCGGCCACATCACCAAGGCATCCTTGTTTCACCCCAATGGACTGCATTCATTTAAACAGCAATGGCCGACTCAGCACAGTGTGCTGCTCATTCGTGACACCTCCCTAAACACATGCTGCCACTCAATGGTCGGGAATAGATACTACAACAAGGCGATGATCACATGGAGTGAATTTCATGTATGTATTGTGTTGACTGGCTGCAACGCTGTCTGAACGTGGCCTGTTTGAGTTTGCAGATGATAGACAGCTCCGTGACAGTGGCGGCGTTGAACCATCGCTCTGACGTGCTGATTCTGGACCTATGAAGTTAAACTAGTTAGTCAGTCAGCACCATTTTTAGAGGCCTGAAGATGGTGCTGACTGCTGTAAATTCAATGAAACCATGAGCGCCATCTAGTGGCCTCTGAAAATTAGGATGCTGTTTCATCAACCCTGCAAGACTGTTTCATGATACCTCAGCTACCCATCACTACTGCCTAGTTTAGGGAGTTGCTCTTGGCCTTCATTTTGTCTTTTTCCAACTTTTGTGTGGCTCAAGGCGATTTTGTTGTTTCCTGTTTATCCAGTCTAATTTCGGACTTTATAGTTCAAGTCTTTTTCTGACTATTGAATATACCTTACTGAATTACCCAGTCTTTTTGCGTATGTTTCGGAAAAGTCCGTTTACCAAGTTGCTTTTTGGCTTCCTAGTCAGACCAGTTTGTGTCAGAAATGCTAGCGTACCAAGTACTAGTCAGAACACCAGACTACCTCCATTGTGCTTTTCCACGTTAATGTTATTTTATTTGAGAATGTAAATATTCCAAAGATGGTGGTTAAAATTAGACCTCAAAAAGAGAATAAAAAAGTCACTATGTTTATAGGAAGTTGAAAACATCTTTATAAAATATAAAGAAGTAAAGACAAAAATACACAAGTTGAATTTGCATCAGCTTCAGACCCAGTGTCAGAAAGAGGCTCCTGAAGTTCCAGTCGTGACATTTGGATAATTAAATGAGAGCCGGGGGGCTGCAGGGTCCGAGAAGGTCTCTGCGGTAAAATCGGAGACATCACAACACAATCCGTATTATGGCTCTCCGGTCCCCCGACTCGTAACGCAGTGCAATCTAGAGCTCATTCATCTTCAGATTGGCTTGTTTTCCATGACAATTAGAGAAAGAGAAATCTGACTCAACATGTTGGTTTGAGCCGAGCCAAGTCAGTGCGACGGGTTTGTCGCGCGCAGACGCACATCAGAGCGTGAATCCCCGCTGGAGCATGTCAGTCTGGGGTGAAAGTGACGGCGCTTTTGTGGCACAGAGAATATCTTGAAAACCCATATTTCCTATTACGGCTCTTCGTGTCGCCCGTGGCAAGAGCACAAGTGATACAATATCAGCCCGACGCGGGAACCTTAAAATATCCTCACAGCGAGAGAAGCGGCGCAGCGAGACCAGGATTACAGTCAGTCGCAATTACAAGTCTCATCACTTTCTGCTGCACCGTGCGTGTTATTACTTTTTTATCTAATGAAGCCCACTACTTAAACATATTGTTGTCCAATTACTGTTGCTGTACGTACGCCGATTCGCCGCTAACTCGATAAGCCGTCGGCTCTCTGATCAAACATTCACAGCCGCCATTACCACCCGAGAATCGCCGACATCCGCCGACGCCGTCGGTGGAATCGCTTGAATTAGGTTCAATAAAATTTCACTCGTCTAATGGAATTGCTAATTTAAACGCTGCGGCAGGAAAGTGGACACAAGTTAAGAAGATAACAAGCTGAAATGATGCTTTTGCAAGGAAGCTAATTACATTCATTCAAGGACAAACTCTTTTCATCGCCGAACCAACTGTCTCTGAGTGTAGAAAGCACATGTATCGAGGAGGTCCAACCCAAACTGAACTAAACTACAGGAGAGTTGTCCCACTTAAATAAAGGCTGTAGCAGGAAAAACAGACAGCAGATGCATCCACTCTGGAGGCAGACCAGAGGGCGCCGTGGCTCAGAAGTGTCCAGCGGATATTGGGCTTCAGTGAGACGTTCTTTGCAGCAGATGGGTTGAAAAATTTGAATCAGTTTAATCTTGACCATGGATGAATCAGCAATAACTTTGGCAGCCATGATGAATTTAGACAAAAATATGAAGCAGAAATAGAAAATCATTTCCGTATTTTTAGCTTTTAGATATTGAAACACAAAGGAAAAAATGTTACAATAAAAAATATAAATCAGCGAAAGAAAAAAAAATTAAATTATATATATATATATATATATATATATATATATATATATAGAGAGAGAGAGAGAGAGAGAAGAGATTAAAGAGAAAAAACAAATCTTTTCCACACAGAAAATTGAAAATATAATACATAAATTTTAATCCAGCTTCTCATATTAGTCACAATGTTTGGCTCTCGCATTATTAAGTTGTCACAAGCATAGAGTTTATCCAAATTGTGCACGCCACAAGCTAAGGGCTGTGAAACCTTCAGACACGATGAGAACGTTTTTGTAGTCGTCGTGACTCACCGCAGCCCGGCACGACCTCCAGATTCACCACAAGTTTTAGCACAAGGAAAGTAGGTCACTGAGCGGCGAAACTTTTAAGTTGCACCGTAAAACTCTTTTCATTCTACTTTAATTTACTTCGAGACGAGAAAACATGTCAAGCATTTGTTTTTCATGTTCTCCTTCCATTATGTTTGGGATGAATGCCTCACTCACAGTGTGGGAGGAAACCAGAGTGGCGTGTGGAAGTCTAAAGCCCCTTCTTGTCTTTCATTTTATATTTCCGTTGACTGGTCACAACTTCACTCTGGTCAGGCTCGAATGCCGATCTTGAATCTGACAGGATAAAGTGTATCGTACTAAAGCATGCTGAAAGTAAACGGAAGTAAGTGTGACTGATAAACAAGTATATTGGCACTAAAACCTAGCATCCATATTTTTTACATTGAGAATACTGGTCTACAAAAGAAGACATATGAATGTTAAACAAAACCACATTTGAATTACCTGCTAAAACCAATTGAAATTTGCTAAAGTACAGCTAGCAACCTTAACATAGCGATAGCTACATGTAATCAATTGGACTTTGAAGCGTTCCATCATCTTTCAAATCTCAAGGCAGCGTTTCGGTCAAAAGAGAAAAACAACTACGAGTCGGAAAATGGCGATTCAGCGATCTCCATTACACAAATGACCCGCATTTGCCCTTCAAAAGGCAGCGTTCCATTCAGACGGGCACTTTCCCAGAACCTTTCGATCCGGTGTGTATTTCTGAACGCATCATTGTCTTCGGGTTGCGACCAGAAAAAATGTGCACTTTCCGAGACATCTGCTATTTGGCCGCGCGGCTGAACTACAGCCTCCACAAAACACAGCCTTCAACAACTTGAAAAAATGCCAACAGACATTTCTCTTCTCTTCTCTTCTTTTCCCGCCATACAAAAGCCTCATCCAGGCTTCTGAAAAGTGACCGTCGGCAGGTTTCCGCCGCCGGTCCATATGCTCCCTGTATTTAAGGGGTGATGATGTCAGCTCCCGGGGCTCAGAGTGGTCATTATCTGGGGGATACTACAGCGTCCAGTCGTTAAGGTCACCTGACTCGCACCTCCTGTCCACATGCTGCAGCAGAATGACAGCAAGCTAAATGTGTAATCTTCTCGGAGCCCAGGATGTGTCGGGACCATCCAGACCGGCCATTAGAGCACTTTATCCGGGGGCTGCATGGGAGCTTCAGATAACCACCATTCCAGAGGCACAATTGGGAATGAAATCACAGCTTTTTCGTCATTATCCTGCAGAACATTCTGGAGGACTTGAAGTTCACAAAACTCCTCTTTTAGGCATTTGTGACTTTGCAGATCAGTTGACAACTGTGTGCGCAAAAACCCGACAGCGTTGTTTGGTCCGTGACCAGGGTCTCACGGAAGGTCAGCCATTGTTTTTTGTTTTTTATTTTAGATTTATAAGTTTGTGTTTTTCTAATTCTGTGTGTGTCTTTAGGGCTCCGTTCTTTTATTTTAATTATTTATTGTTTTGTTTGTTTTCAATTTGTGACTTCTGGCATTACTCTGTTTCTGTTGTCAAATATTTGAACAGGTTTTGGTTCTGTTCTGATGAAGTTTTATATGCAGCCAGAACAGGATCAATATTACTAGGTAAATAAAAGAATACAGAAAACATTCATTTAAACTAAGAAATATTTTAAAAATTACAATTCAAACAATATTTTTGGTATGAGACAAGAAGAACATGCAGGCATTAAAATATATTTATAGGACTAAATTAAGAGCACATGAATTAATATTCTTCTGAATGTATTTCCAAACTGACCTGGAGGGGAATGACCCCAGAATGGAACCTCCCTGCATGATATAATCTTGAGTTTCTCCATCTCTTTTCTTCCTTTTATTCAAGATCAGGTTTGGGGGGGGCAGCAGCTGAGGTCAAAAGGCCCAGATCTCCTCCGCCAGTATAAAAATGGAGTGAGTCCTAGGGACTCCTCCTAGTTGGAGGAGTCAGTGGAGCCACTGCTACTAGCTTTCCTGAAAGTAGAGCAGCTGCAGTTCCACCTTGAGTCTCTCACGGTGGCTGCTCATCAAGAGAGTTTAGAAGCAAAAGAAGGAAGGGTGTTTTCTTTGTCAGGAGGAATTTTAAAATATATATATATATATATATATATATATATATTAAATATATATATATATTTTTTGTTTGTTTGTTTGTTTTTTGTTTTTTCAAATAAATAAAAAAATGGCACTCAAAAAAGTAAAACTAAATCATCTCAGATTTCATTCAGAAGCATAAATATTGCGGAAGTTAACTTGTATTCTTGTAGATATATTTCCAAGATGAGCTGGAACACAGGAGCGACATCGGTGTGGAACCCCACTGTGGCATCATTTCTACATCCTTCAACAACACAGTCGAAACATTCTTTATTCTCAATCTGAGAAACGGGGTCAGGAGAGGGTCAAACTCACACGGGTTGCAGTCACATCTACATTGCTCACATTTTCTTTTCGGCAGCGTGGGAGGAGGTCGCTCAGAGCGACTCTTCCGGAACCCAAAAAAAGAGTAAAGATTCTTCTTCACCTCGGTGATGTCAATCAGTTCATATTCACTGGTTCATTTGGAGCGGTTTCCAAGTGGAGGAGAGGGAGCACTGAGACTGGGTGCACCGTCCTGCCTGGCCATCTCGCTCTCAGCTCACAGGCTCGGAGGGTTTTCTCTCCTTCTTCCTCCTCGTGCTCTCTGGCTGCGAGTCCTCCTGCATCGCTATGCTGCTCGCGTTCCCACTGCTGATCCCTCTTTATGAGGACATGAGTTTCAATGCTTTTATCCCCCACCTTCACTTGCAAATATGCCAGCATTCACTTTCTACACTCCAGCTTTAGAGAGCCGTGGGAAGCCTCTAAAGAGGAAGTCAATAAAAGGCTATAAACATGCATGAGCTTAAGTTTGCGCTTTTCTCTGCGTCTTTTTCAAACTAGGGCTTTTTGGGGAGGAAGGAAGGACGCTGGCTCTACATTATGATCAGCAGCAAGCCAAGCTCGGTCATTCAGGCCAATTTGGCAAAACCATTCCAGGGAGATAACAGCTTTATATTATGACCACTGAGTGATGAAGGCACTCTGATCCTGGTCTCTAATAAAGGAACCACTGAAGCCATGTTAAGGATTAGAATATATACGGCACACAGTGTAGCCATTAACGCTGTGGAGGGCAACACCAGCTCCCACGGAGATCAGAGCCAAAGAGCACAAATCATTCATTTGAAATACTTCTGAACTCGGCTTAATGTGAGTCATAGATTCATAAATATATACATGTACACAGAAGGCCGATACTCATCAGCTATAGTGGATCATGAGAGGTGAAGAGGAGAGTGCGGGAAGGGTGGCAGAGGTCGAAGCAGCGAGAGCGAGAGGGAAGCTATGAAGAACAGTAGTGCTCACTGCCGTGGTTACCAAGGGTCTTTAAAATCCAAGCTGTACATTTCCTTTTTCAATTCACAGCGTTTTTGTTTTTTTCCCAGTGAAAAACAAAAATCCTGAGCCTGCCATAAATAACTTCAGTACATCACCGTGGGGACTTTCCTAAACTCACAAAGATAATAAGGACACTTCTAAAAGCAGCTCCTATTTTTAAAAAAACAGCAATGACTTGAATATCCTTTCTAAATATTCTGTTTTCAGAGTGAACTTTAAAACATGCCATGCTGCAACACCAGTCCCACAAAACTTCCAGAGAGCTGTTTGATTGGCTCTCGATGGCCATGTGATCACACTATCTGTGACCATTTACCCAGATAGCAACCAGATCCAAGTCAAGTGTGCCAGGCGGACGCCTAGAGATAGTCAGCTGATATCTGGACTCGGACCGCCATATTTTGCCTGCCGCAGACTTGAATGTTGCCACATCTGAACTCATTAACATAAAGCAATCTCTGTTTTTTATTTTCCCACTTCTCCCCAACGTGTCAGTCGACGCGCCTGCAGCTCCACGGGTGATGTCTGGGGTTGTGCTCCGTGGTGCAGACTACTTTTTATCTTGTGTGAGACACAGACATGTTTTTGTTTAAAATAAAAAAAGACCAGTTCCCTGCGGTTCTGCACTGAAGTTTCTTTCTCACTCACAAAGTCCCTTTAGAGACGTTTACATGTTTTCAGCTCGTCTTTGATGCTGTCCTTCTGTGGGCGCTTCAATCCTGACCGGGGTTGTAAACTGTCTTCCGAAAGGCGGCGAGATGGCTGTGCTTGGCTGCCTGTCTGGGTGCTGGACCTGTGAATTAAATACCATCCAGCTCTCAAAAGACGGAGTCTGAGGCAAGTCGGGCGGAAATCCGCTTCAGATCACTGTTTGGGACCTAGTTTTATAAGTGCAGTGTCATGTGCGTCCACCAGGGCAGAGGCTAGTCAAGCAACAATCCTTAGACACCTCGTGGACCCGTGTGTTGTCGAGTGTCACTCAAGCAAAGAGACTAGAGCTAAAAACCTTGACAGGAAGTGAGTCAGACTTAAAGCCCATTTATGTACAGCGTTCCACTAGGATCCGGATTGAACCTTGCTCTGCGTTCACTTCCTCCGTGTTTCTTCTGTACACTGGCCAAACGGAGCAGTACCACCGTGAAACCGTGAGGGGCAGTGTTGCTGTTACTGCCGGAGACATAGCTCTAATGGGACATTTGAAATTGTCCTTTGTCCAGTCGCAATATATATATCACAATCTTGTCACCTGATGCGGTCCGTCGGAAGTTCCGGGACTGGAACTGAATGTTAGTAACAGACATGCGCAAGTTTTACGAATTGTGTTTACTGGTTATATCGCGTGAAGTTGTCATTTTTTTAAAAATAATTGTTAAAATAGTCTATATTTAACATTAAAATCTGGAAATTATATGCTTTTACGCATGCGTTAGTACGCAGTATTCACAGTGTACGCGCACATGTTTTTAGCGTATTGATGTCATCACATTGTCACAATTTAGATTTAGAAATTGTTAGGATCTGATATTTTATTTTTTTAAGTCCTGCAGTATTGAATCAATACTCCTCCATTTCAAGCTCCTCCAATACATTTCACCTGCTCAGTGTATTGCTTACGATACATATATCATTATTGTAACGGAAACATTTCTCCTTAGATGCTGCCCCTGAACGAGGTGTATGTCTACCGTGGTGCGGTGCGTGAGTTTGTTTATGTTGTTGGATAAAAAAAAAAAAAATAGAATATCAGATAAAAAACATACAATTTCTAAATCTAGACTATTTTGAGTAAAAAAAAGTATTTTAGTACGTAAAAAACTTCATCACCTTGGCGCGACACAACCATGTACGCACTTACAAGTAAACGTCAGTTGGTAAAACATGGGTAATTTCCAGTTGTAGCACAGGAATTTCAGGCAGGCGGACCAGATCAGACAGTGACAAACCTCACCACCCATAACCTCCTTCAACGCTGCCTCCATTTCCTCTTTTGTCCAAGAGGTACATTATCAGTACTTCTTCCACAGTTGCCATGTTTGTTTGGGAGTTTGACTTAAGGATGCTCCCCCTGGTGGATTTATTGCTGAACAGCAACACAAAAAAAAAGAATCCTTATTAGCTAAAAACAAAGTTCAACAAAAAGCTGCCGTTAAAGACCTGACTGTGGTGGGTGTGATTTTTTGTTATACGTTGGCTGGGACCCTCCATCACAAACAAGCGCTGACCCGTCACTCTGGTCTCTCTCCGCTTGCATGTATTTACTGTCGAGGTCTTTAATTCACATCAACGCACGCAGCCATAAATTATGAAACATTATCCCGGAGTAAATAGCTCCATTCGCAGCTAACAAGTGTGCTGCAGGAGTTATTCCAGCGGGGTCTGGAGATCTGAATGTGGATCAAGAGCCGCCCAGTGATCTGAAAACTCAGTCGAGTGGAACCAACTGCCTCGGAGTAAACAGCATTTAAGAACCGCAGAACAAAGCGTGCATTTCCATCTGAACCTCCACTCCACCTTCAGAAGATTAACGAACCTGAGCAAAAAAAATGAGCTCATTAAAAATATCGACGGTGAGAACTGGGACTCCTTCAGATGAGTCAGAACCAAGTAGTGAGCCCCCTGGTGGACACCAAGTGTAAAAACCTTGTGGCCCACAGTGAAAAGTAGCCTGCTCAAGATAAAGTCCTCAACTGGTGGATCATGAAACTGACTTTCAGAGTCTTTTTCTCGGGCAAAAAATAATCTGCTATTATTTTAAAACGCCGTCGCTGGCCCTTTAACTTCCAGCCCAGCTAAATATTATAGACAATTTCCAGCCTTGGAATTCATAATTTAGAGGCACCAACTTTACCCAAGCTGCCCGAGACATCTCTACCAGGTGTTATTATTGATTTAAAAAAACTAAAATACCACTGTTAGACTGTTTTACTGCGCTCTATGTGAGGTTTGAACCGAGCATTCCACACTTCAATTTACAAGTAAGTGACCTTTTGTCTTGGTTTGGGCCATGACCTCATTCAGGGGTGATGACGGGCCCCGCAGCCAGATCAACTGAGAACCGCTGAGCTAAAGGAAATCTGTGCTGCGAGTCAATGTAAATAGGCAGGTTTATTGAAGAAGGAAAAAGGCTGTAAATGTGCAGACCGTCCTTCTGCAGTTGAACTCGGGAGGAAATAATCAAAGGGGCTTTGAAACAAACAAGAAAACAAAGCAAGGTGACACGACGTCAACACGAGTCAATATTCCGTGCGTGTGAAAGGAAGGAGAGAGGGGAAGGCTAAAACAGATTACATGCCCACTGGGTCACGGAATATTAGGGCTGTCGTTTCAGAGAAAAATATTAACTTTGTTCATTGAGACGGGAGCAGAGAGAGCCGATGATCGCAGGAGCTAAATGAGATTCACAGGCTCATCCCTGGTCGGGCACAAAGCCCACTTCAACAGAGACGAGGCCGGCAGAGATTGGGAAAGGTCAACACCGCAAACAGCAGAATATGAAGTAAAGGCGACGTCTCGGGGACAATGCGGGGACGCGGGGAATGCAAAAAATCTGCAGCTGGAGAAATGCACAACAAACGTCACCAGCTTCATTTCATGGTGGACAAAACATGCTACAGTGGTACCTCAGTTCTCGGCCACAATCCGTTCCAGACGGCCGTTTGAGAAGCGATTTATTCGAAATCTGATTTCTCCCATTACAATGAATGGAAAAAGAAATAATGCGTTCCAAGCCTTAAAATAGTCTTTTGTAGGAGTGAATGTAGAGTGTCTGCTGCAGGTGCGCTGTTCCTCTATGTGTGTGGCCGCTGCATGTGGGAGGGGTTGCCGAGTGAGTGACGTCTCTCCAGAAGTGAAGAGGTGCCCGGTGCGTGTCCAGCTCTGAATGTGCGCTTCTGTTTGGCTGTGACAAAGTCATAAACCAAGTCACGCTCTGTCCCAGACTCGCCTCATCCCTGTCCCAGCTCCAGCCCACAACAGGACATCAAACCCTGGAGTGGAGGTGTGGAGAGCGAGCACCTCCCCTGTGACACTCGACCACGGTCCAGTGTGGAGACAGGAAAGGTTTTACACCTCAATATGAAGAAAAAACAGTCAGTAAACGGGACACGTCTGCATACAGAGGCTGCGTTATACACAATAACAAAGCGTGCCGTGGGTCAGCTGATCAGTCCACGCACATTATGGTTTTCTGGCTTTTTTAGGGGGCGTTCAAGTTCTGGTCGAAATTTTTGTTCGACTTTCGATTTGTTCGAAGTCCGGGACGTTCGAAAACCGAGGTAGCACTGTATATTGTTCCCATGTAATGATGCTCCCGAGGCAGCATTAGCTTGGTGATGTTAAGCTCCCACTACGATCAACTTGCCGTCCACATCACCTCTTAGACATGTCGGCATGAAATCTGAGCTGTGGTCAAGGCACCTTTGAACTTCAGCGTTCAAAAAAGTCGCTTGAAAGCCTGTCAATCCAAACACCCCCCTCCTATATTGCAGCACCAGTTTTTTTACGCTCATGGACCTCACATGTCAGTGTAGCGTTCAGTGGTAGCATACCACTATGCTTTCAGTGTCATTCACCAAAGTATCACAAACATCTGTGTTCCTCAAATCCTCCCCCGCCGAGGTCCAAATCATCTTGAGCAGCGTGATGGCACACGCGTCCAACAGCTTCCCTCACTTCACTCCGACGAGGCTGAGTATGCAAACACGGCGTGACAAAAAGCCGGACGACAGCACGCGGCCAGCGAGGACCTAATCTCTAAGCCTGTTCCTCTTGTCGCAGCACATTTGGCGTTGACTGGAGGCTTATCCCTGCAGATGTGTATCTGTCAACTTTCTAAATAGATTTGTCCTTTTTACCGGATTATTCATTTGTGGCGGTATTCGACCAGGCAGCCAGAGACCCGTCCGCAGGGATAAGCCAGCCCTCAGTTGAGACTTAAAGGTATACGTGAATGTGTCGCACCCCCCTCCTCCCCTGCTCCCCACCGGCGGCGTCGGCGTTCGCCAGCAGCTCAGTTTTGCTGCCGCCTGATTATTCTAAACCACAGGAGACGCGTTCACGCGCCGTCTCACCGGCCTCCTGCAGATCTGACTGAACAGGCAACTTGTTATGTAGCGGAATGTTTCCAGATGACATTAATTTGTAATATTTTCAGATGCATCACCTGGTTCTAGGGAAACTAGCTGCAGTGGAATTTAACGAAAGAACAATGTGTGCGACTTCAGAGCAGATGCTGATGTTCCTGTTCCCGTACTGACTGCAGTTCGGTGCCCTATCGATGAGTTAAAATAGCGAGCTAAAGTGAATGTCCCTCCAATGCACATTGAGTCACTGTACATGACATTTGACTCCCAAATATTAATTTGTTTCTTGTCTTCTCCTCTGCCGTGTGGTCAATTCATTCTGCTAGCTAAAAGTTTTTTTCTTTTATATTTATTTATGTATTTATTTGTAGGGATGTCAATAGACAACATTTTTTATCTTGTTTAATCGTGTTAAATAAGAGTTAACTTGTGATGAATCGCAAATAAAATCCGTTTATTTACATTTAGAACAGATAAAAAATAGTGAATAATGTGCAATTAATCGCAAGTTCCCTGCTGTGCGATTGAACGAGATTAAACATTTGAATCTATTGAAAGCCCTAATTTCCTTTGACTGTCTTACATTGAGTCTGTCTGGTCAATTGTCGATAGTTTACTTTGTTTTATTGCTCAGTTCGGGTTCGTTTGGACTCATTCTATTGTGGACTCTTCCCGGTTTTGGTGACACTCTGGATTTATTTTCTGTTTTCGCTTTTTCTGTTGACGCCTTTTGTTATATTGTTTTGTATTTTCTTATTAAATAATTGTATTGACTCGCGCCAGCCTCCTGTGACTCTTTCACCACTGCACTTGGGTCCCGTCAAGCGTCTTGAACCATAACAGATGCAAGTATACAGCGTTGTGTAGGTTGAATTGGAGTGGCTTCGGAGCACTTCTCAGCCATTAATACAGCAGCTTTTCAATATCTGAAGATGCACTCTGACACACGCACACTTATACCACCGTCTTTGTGGGGACATTTAACTGCCATAATAATATTCCCCAGCCTCTCCCGCTAAACCTAACCATCCAAAACACATGGCTAACCTTAACCAGGACTCTCAATCTAACTGAAACCCAGTTATTTTGAAGTTTTAACCTGCAGATTTAGGGCTTCATTTGTGGGGACCAACAAAGCAAAATATCCTCACAAGTAGGTGTGTTTCCAATAATTGGTCCTCACAAAGATAGCATTATAAGGCACCCACACACACACACACAGCGAGCCAGAGAGATACATAATGAAAGAATTCAGTAACTCCGCGAGTTCAAGCCGACACTGGAGTGTTTTTCAGTCCAGAAGATGAAAAGTGATGAAACACTTGAGCAGCGCTGACCTCAGACAGAAACCGAGTCAAGAGAAAAATATTTACATGCAGATCATCTCGGAGATGAAGGTCTCCACGGACAGCCCGGAAAGAGGCTAATTAGCATTGGTCTGCGCGGCGTCGCGTGGACTCCAGCTGGGTGCGTCGAGCACCTCAGGTGGAGTGAAAGCTGAAGGTCAGCGTTCAGGCCACGATATCGTCCAGGTTACAGGAGTTTCTGTTGGTCTGTCAACAGGAATCGAATCATCTTCGCTGTGTGAGAACGTACAGGATTCCTGTTGAAACAACAAGCCAGGGCCACATTACCAGGGAGGTGTCCCAGACTAGAACCACCTCGACTGGCTGAGGTGAAGATGAACAAGCTCCTCACCGTATCTCGCTGGAAAAGCCCAGACCGTCTCAGGTGGAAAACTATATTTCGACCGAATCCTGGAGTCACCATCTCAAGCTGAGAGCTTTGCCTTCACACTACATCACCCCCCAAATGTCTCAGTCTCACTGCTCTACCTGAGAACCATGGTCACAGACTAAAAGGAGCTGCTCAGTACCTAAAAGTTTCCATCTTTCATATGGTTAATAACCGTTAAGGATTTCATCATCACCAACACAGTTTAGTCATCAATATTTAATAAAAAACTTTATATTTAAATAAGTAACTTTCCTTCTTTCTTTCACCGTTCTTTAGGAGTCTTACAGATCTGTTCACAGCAACCGCCGAACAACCTTTCGATCACCTTCCTGACCACTCTCAAGACGATTAGTCTCCGCTGTCAGAGTGGCATATTAAACATTTAGGCGATGCAGCACTGCACTGCACGGGCCGCGAGCCTCTAACGTTGAACGGGCCGGCGGCAGCGTTTGCAGGGAGAAAGACGAGCCTGCAAGGAAGCGACTCTCAGCATTCTGGCGCATGAGCGAGCTGCTGAGCCGGGAGTCTACAGTATCACTGCGGCGTGCGAAGCAGGGCGGCTATTGAACTGTCAATTACGCTGCGATAACGCTGGAGTTGCATGCTCCTCGTGACCTCCACCAAGAGGCTTATGATTGTGGTGCAATTTTTGTCAAGCCGGTGTGGTAGATGGAGCTGAAGACCAGGAGGAGGCTCGGCATGGGATGGTTGATACTCCAGCTCCAATAACGCGTTCAGCAGTGGTTCTCACGTGGAGACAAGCATGGAGGTTCATGGATGAAGGAGGGCATGAAGAGGCGAGATCAAGAGGGTGAAGGTGGAGGACCTGTTGGAGAGCCAGGAGAAGACAATGACTCCTCATCCGTGTTATTGGAGTGTGAGCCAAAGAAGTGGTTTGACCTCCAGTGGTGCGACTTTGGTGAGTGACCTCATCCTCGCAGCAGTCCCCAAGCTTGAGACATGAGGATGCTGACGGTGAAGACAGTGAGCGTTGTGATGGCCACGTTGTGACGCGCTTGTGTTTTCATGGCGATGATGTGTGCTGCTGTCATGACCTGGAGGAGCAGAGAGCTCCCACTTCCAGTGGAGTAGCTGGCACATCTACATCTCATCGACTCAATAGATTCAAAACTCTTTTCATTTTTAGCAAATACCTCCATCAAACAGCTGAAACCAACATCTCACAGCTTCCTGATGAGTGAGTCACGCTGTCTTTGATTAAAGCGTCTGCTACAAACTCAATAAACTGACTGGGTTTTTCATTGAAACTAAATGTTTGTCATCTGTTCCTTGATGCCAAATTACAATCCAAATACAAAAGATTTTTCTACAGGACCATCTTTGTTCTTCCTTCGCGACTTACTTAGCGGCAAAATAAAAACAAATTTGTTTCATGGATCAAAGCACATGTGGACAGCAAAAGAACCAAGTCTAACTTTTATTTCAGGATCCAGTAGTCAATATAATCTGGTTCATTTAAGTCTAGAGCGCCATCTGTGAGCCAAATAAACAGCTGTTGTTAAGAAACCATAAAGCATTGAGGCGGCGCTTAGCTGCGCCAAAACGACTCCCTCGACTCAAGAAATGTGTCGGCATAGAGCAAAATGCAAGCGTCGTGACAGGGAATCGAACTAGAGTCCTAGCCACCAGTTGCGCACAAGGACAGCTAACGTTGTTATGTGCCAATACAGTCGATTACCGGGGCTTACTCACTTCAGACCACAGGATTATCTCATGAGATACTTTGTTTTTCTTGGTAGCGTATAGCCACTTTAGCTTAGCAAGGCAGAGCTCCCGACTAACACCTCATTCTGTCACTGCAGTCAATGAAAGTTGATTTATTCTAGCAATTATTGTGTGGATCCATCTACTTTCACGGCGCCTTCAAAACCTATTATCCAGATGGAACTTCATTAACCATCTTTTACTGGAATTTACTTTTTATTTACAGATATTTTCGCTTCCAAGTTTCAAGGCTGGTTACGCATTATATACAGTGTTACACACTTGACGTGAGAATTCTTGTCAGGTGAGACAATTCTGACAGGCAGTTCTGGGTTATCAGAACATCCATCGAGGAACACATGACAGTCCAGAGCTGAACAAGGCAAATGGATGACCTTGACTCTCACGATGACCTTGCACTGATACGCTACATGATGTCAATGTTGGCGCAGGGTTTGTGTGTCTGTGAGAAGAGATTGTTTCTCGACAACAATCCAGTGGTCTACGTTAACACCAGCAAGTCGTCCTCAACCTCAAGAGGTTTCCATATGACAACGAAGAAGCAGTCCAACACGTCCATCAAGCTCATGACCAACTCCAGAACACGGGCCAGATGATGATGGTGCAGAGAGGCAAGGGTTTCAACCAGAGGCTCTCACGAAAAGCCAAGCCACTCTCCAGCGGTTTAGGACCGCGGTGCATCATATATCAAGGGCTGTGTGTCTTCTGGCTCAGCTCACTTATCGACACAACTCCCAGCTTTAGACTGACTGACTGTGCACTTATTCTCTACAACTCGCACAAGTGAACCAGACACGGTGGTGACTCGAACACAAATCTAACTACCAACTGAATATGTGCATGTACATGTCCGCGTTCTTCATGCTTTTATTTTTTTGTTTTCCGGTTGTGTCTCCTTTCTGTTTCCCTGTTTTTCCCCAGCTTTCCGAGCAACACGGCTTTCATTCATCGGCTAATCGAGTCTTCATGGATATCAACACCTTGGTTCCCGCTCATGTCGCCAGATGGTTACTTCGCGTTCCTACGGTAAACTCACCCAAGACTCCACTCTCTTGTTCGCTTCTCTGAATATTTTAAATTCTCCCTAGTTCGTGTTCTTCTCGCTTCGTTTCGTTATTTCCTCGTGTGTGCGTGTTCTGGTTCCAGCGCCTGGTATCTGTTCGTCTGCATATAACTTTGTCGTTGTTTATTAAAAAGTGCACATTGCACCTGTCTGATCACATGGACAGCCATGACACTGAGAACTTGAAGTAACACACCAGTCACTCACGCCAGATAACACAATCCTCAGGAACCACCGAAACCAAGACCACTGGGAGGGAAGCAGCTTTCACAGTAGAAGCAACGTTTCCGAGCATGAAAATGAGAGACGACCTCCAACACAGACTCCAAATGGCTCCATAAACAAAGAGCTGCCTCCTTAACACCAGCACCAAGAACAGCAGAAACCCAGGCCCCGGCTGGTTATTAAATCTCCAACATGGTCACTTCTCCTGCATGGCAGCGTCTCAGAGGCGCGACGGGAGGCGGATGTGGTCGGATGTGTCATCAGGCCACAGCTGGATACTGATGCCGTTTTAAATGAGACGACTCAGAGAGATCAATCAAAAGCGGAAATTTCCCGTCGAGAGGCCGCCAAAGGCAACGCGCACGTCGAGCGCTGATCAAAAAAATATATCATTTGCTAAAGATGAATTTACAAGTCAGCGCGAAGATTGAACCCCACTAAGCAGCCTGGTTCGAGTCCTAACAGCTGCTCAAGTCCTGGTAATGATCTGACTCTCGGGAGCGCAGACGCCGAAAGTGACGGCGCCGAGAAACACCACGTTTGACTAATGTGAGGAGACGACTCGTGAATAGGACGGCCACTTGTTGGTGCACAAAACACGGCTTTTACTCACACATATGTTTATCAGAAACAGCGCCACAGAAAAAGTATTAAACCACATTCCACGGATTTAACTCTGGTTTGTCGGATCCATGAGAGTACCAGGAAGAAACTGCACTAAGATGCTCCTCCAGATCACCTGTGGCTGTTGTTCTTTTCCCATGGTACCAGGAGTAAACCCAAGAGGTAGTACTTCAATAACAGCCTTCATATACATTTTCCAAACAAGACGTCTGTTTTCTGTTTATGTACGGTGTTGCTTTGCATTTGAAAACTGGAGTACCAGGAGTAAACCAACAGATGAGCGGCATCATTATCCAAAGGTTTGGCCTGAAACAAGAACCAAGGTTACCAGGAGTACACTTCCACAAGGAGCCTGCTTATACAAGGTCGTTAAATGCTATTGATTTTAACACTTCTTAAATGCAATGCAAGTACCCAGAGTAAACCACACCAAGCCACACAAAAGATAATAGCGATCATCAAAACTGGCAACACAACAATAGAAAAAGAGCTCAAATTCAGGTCTACGTTGCGATTAAAGGGACCACTTATTGATTTGCTGCGGGTTAAATCTGGAGTACCTCAAGTAAACCTACAGGATGAAAAAGAAGATCACATCAATGCTGCACCAGACTGGTGATAACGGTAACGGTGGAATCGCCTTCTAATTCCATGTGAAACAGCTTCCATGAATGTGCTGATTGTTTTCAGGGTGTTTTCTCCCACCTGGTAGGTTGGGAGTACCTAGAGTATAACTGCCAACACCTGCTCAGGGCCATAAAATCAAAGCCCTTCATATACCATTCAGTGGAGCACTTGTCAACTCAAGGACGTTTCCTTGAGATTCTGGCCATTCTGTTTATTGTTTTCCAAGTAAAAACTGGATTACCAGGAGGAAACCATCTCTTCCTGTGTTTAACACCACGTCCACACACGACTTTTCTCTATTACAGGGATCATTAGAGTACATGGAGTAAACCTTGAAATACAGGATTGGCACCACAAAGTGTGATACTGATACAAAAAGACTCAAATCTATATTTTTGCTACAATAAATATACATGCAAAGCAAACTCGGAGTACCTAGAGAAAACCACAGAGATTTCAATCTAAAATAATAAACATCAAAAGTATGTTGTCAAACCCTCCTGCATATTTATTTTACCATTTAACAGGAGGAATATGCAATACAATTTTGAAGCGGGGTACCTGGAAGAACCTGAGGCTTTACTGTATCAGACAAGCAAAACCATCCTTTTCAAATTTAGTTATGATTTTTTATTAGTACCCAAAGAAAATTAGTGAAGACTATGAAGTATTCAAGTGGGGTACCCCAAGGAAACCTTCAGTGGTTTTTTAAAAAAAAGCATTGGTTTTCAAATTAACTTCAGTTGTTGAGTTTTTATAGCAGAAAAACAGATATTCCTGACATGGTGTACCCAGAGGAACCCCACAACTAGCACAGGATTTTCATGATCACAGTTCTTTATTAACTCTGAAATACTATATTGTTAATCACCAAAGAATACCAGGATGGTTGTTGTGTATACTGTTCTTAAAGGAGTAAAACGCAGGTAAAATTAAGCGGGGTACCTAGAGGAAACCACCAAGCTTCAAATGAAAATACCAAATATGATTCCAACTCTGTTTTTCAGGTTTCCTTCATTCATTTGGAGGATATTTGTAAGGAAACCTTCTGAGAGGACCACACAACAAAAGCAACAGAAAAGGCTTCAAACACATGATGCAGTCAAATTGAAGTGGAGTACCAGGAGAGCACCCTCAAAGCCACACAAAATGGCACCCAAAAACCTTCTCCTTTATAAACTATTTGATTTTTGGGGGGGTTTTATTGTTGAGCGATTCTCCACAGTCAAGTGCTTTGTGGAGTACCTGAAGGAAACCCAGGGCATCCATCACACCACGACAATGGAAGCTCAAATGGGGTACCCGGAGGAAACCAACAAGTGGGCCGAGCCTCGCTGTGAAACGATGCGTTGGGAGATTGTTCCCCTCCACAGCAGCCCACCTGACGTGAGCATCCAGGGCGGTGGCCGCGCTGTCGAGTCCAGCCGCGGGACAGTCTGGAGAGTTGCCGCCGCGTCCTGGATGCCTTTGAACGCATCACCCCCTGCACGACAACTTTACTACACAGACGCCGTCCGTCAGAGTTGGACAGCTCCTTCAACTTGACACCTCAACTTGCGCATTACGACGCAGGAAAAGAAGAAGAAAAAAAATCCAACTTCCGAGCCTTCCAGCCCGCGCCACCGAGGCAGGTGCTCCAGCGAGAGCATCACTCGCGGCACCACCACCACCACCACGCCCGTCTCCGTCTCCAGCCGCTCACCTTTCAAGACGCTGGCGCTCAGGCTGTAGAGGACGAGGAGCAGCTTCTGCTGGACCATCATGTTTGCTCGCGTTCTCTCCTTCAGCGGTTCACGTCGACACTCCGTCAGTCTTCTCTCTCTCTCTGACACTGGCGCTCTCGCTCGCACTCTTCTTATCCAGGTAAACGGAGTCACATTGATGAACTCAAGTCAAGCAAGTCCTGCCGCCTCGGATCCTGGCTGAGGAGGAGTGTGCTGAAGCAGGACGGCACAGATGCGCGAGCCTGCCTCCCTTTATTACCTCCCTGTGACTCGCTGCAGAGAGCCGGAGTCCCGCCCACGCTTTTTTGACTAATGAAGACGCTTCGCCAATAGACGATCTTTGCTCCGCTGTCGCGTGTGTGAAGCCCCTCACTCGAGAAACGGAGCTTAATCTGCATGCATTTACCACACTTGCGTGTTTTTTTATGGAGAGGATTTTTAAGAGGAGTTAATATATTAATATGTTATATTAAAATAATAAATAACCCGTGCTTGTGATTTGTCCACTGTGACTCGTTTCATAAAATCATGGCACGAGAAACAATATGTAAGCAAACAATATACATAAGCTTTTTCATCTTAATTTTAATTATATTTGGTTGTTTTGGTTGGCTCTGATGGACCACCCGCCACCTTATTAAAGGGTTGAGTGAGGCAAAATAAATGAATAAATAACATTAAAATCTGGATAATTTCAGAGCTCACTTCAAAATGTAAAACAATAATAACAGCATAAATTACGTTATAAATTATATTGAAATAAGCATTTTTTAATTAAAAAAATGTCTTTGACTAAATTAATACAAAGAAAAATACAAATTCAAATTAGAAACATGGATGTGACAAAATAAAATGAAAAATAAAAATGCTTGTTCTAATGTGTGTGTCCGATTTTAAGCGTAAAACAAAGAGAGCAGGGACTCAAAGTGAGATGAAATACAGTGGTACCTCGGTTATCGACCACAATCCGTTCCAGACAGCCGTTTGAGAAGCGATTTGTTCGAAATCTGAATCGATTTTTCCCATTACAATAAATGGAGAAAGAAATAATGTGTTCCAAGCCTTAAAATAGTCTTTTGTAGGAGTGAATGTAGAGTGTCTGCTGCAGGTGCGCTGTTCCTCTATGTGTGCGACCGCTGCATGTGGGAGGGGTTGCCGAGTGAGTGAGGTCTCTCCAGAAGTGAAGAGGTGCCCGGTGCGTGTCCAGCTCTGAATGTGCGCTTCTGTGCAGTTTGGCTGTGACAAAGTCATAAACCAAGTCACGCTCTGTCCCAGACTCGCCTCATCCCTGTCCCAGCTCCAGCCCACAACAGGACATCAAACCCCGGAGTGAGAGCGAGCACCTCCCCTGTGACTCTCTACCACGGTCCAGTGCGGAGACAGGAAAGGTTTTACACCTCAATATGAAGAAAACACAGACCGTAAATGTAGCTAACAGGACACATCTGCATACAGAGGCTGCGTTATACACAATAACAAAGCGCGTGGTGGGTCAGCTGATCGGTCCGCGCACATGGTTTTTCTGGCTTATTTCGGGGGCATCTGAGTTCTAGATTTTCGTTCGAAATTTTTGTTCGAACACCGATTTGTTCGAAGTCCCGGACATTTGAAAACCAACGTATCACTGTACTGAGATGAATTGAAGTTATTGGAAGTAATTGGTCAACATCTTACAGTCCAGTTACATCAGTGACCCGGGGTCTTTGGGTGCCTCAGCAGACAGCCTTGGCTGGGCTACCTGTCATGGCCACCCACAAATGATTGATCTCCGCCCCAAATATCAAGCATCTTCAATCTCAAATGGGCTGCATGGGGTCACCTGCGAGCACCTCATACTTTCACTTGACCATCACTTACTTCCCAGAGCGCCTGTGTCCCGCCTACATCAAGTGTGGTCACTGCGATGAGATCGGGCAGCTGCTTCAGACGGTGCAACTCACAGCTGCTCGCCTCTCGCTGACGCCCCCTGCTGGGGTAGGGCATGGCTCTCGCGTCGCCCTGTTTTCTCCCCGCAGGGTGTTGTCGCCACCGACTGCGAGAGATTTCTGTCCTGTTGGTATCGGCCACTGCCCTCAGTACCTGGGCTCTGCATCAGCGATGGCCGCCTCCTCCAGGGAAGCCGCTCAGGATGGGCTCCAGCAATCCTCTCCGCTGGCACCATGGGTAAGATGGAGTCCGTGCCAGCGCCCAGCAGAAGAAGCTAGCAGGGCTAGGGACGACGTCAGCGACTGACTGGATCAGAAGCTCTATCTCTTGTGGCTGTGCCTTCCAACGCTCCATCCTCAGGTCCATCACCTGCTCCCATCTACAACCCTCCTCCTCCCCACTTGACTCATCTAGACCAAGGCAAAGAAAACCAAAAATTGATAAGTAAATAGAGAGAATTAACTATTGAATAAACTGGGCTATCAGTTATTACGAAGAAAAGAGGAAATATATTAAGAACAACTTCGGCTGACATAGGTTGAAAGTACTACTAAACTACTAAATTACATAAGAAAAAAAAAATTAAGAGGTAAAAATTGCAGTACTGAATAGAAAAGACAGAATGAAAACTTTAAAGAGTAGATCACTTGAACGTGTTACTGTCAGTGGACGAATACATAACAAGTGAAAAGGAGAAAGTGACGTGATAAAAATCGTAATGAGGAGAGCTACAGCATAAATACGGCAACCCTGAAGTCCAAAAAATATACATACGTACTACGTCCACCATCAGTTAACCACCACTCAGTCCTGTCCTGGGAGTGCTGGAGTCTATCTCAGCGGTGATTGGGCAAGAGGCAGGAATGCACCAGGACGGTTGCCAGTCTATCGCAGGGCACACACACCATTCACACACACCGTTCACACACACCATTCACACACACCTGGGGGCAGTTTCAGAGTGTCCAATGTAGTGTGGAGAATGTCTTTGGGCGAAAAGTGGAGTAACTGGAGAACATGAAACCTGGCCTTCTTGCTGAGAGGCAGCAGTGCTAACCATTGCGCCACCTAGCGTCAAAATAGTGGGATGAATTGAGAGAGAATAAAGTCAAAACTCGGAGCGGCAGGGACAGAATTAGCAGAGTCAACTTCAGTTAACATACAAGATACATTTGTGAGATCCAACTGAGCTCCAGGCCAAATCCAGAGATAAAATAAGTTAGTTTCGAAAGCATGTCATCCGCCAGTTGAAACACAGGAGAAATAGTTTGATGAAAACCTCTAAAGTGCTGAGTATTTACGGCAAATGTGCGGCAGAATTCCTCTGAATTCAGGAGCCAGCGGCGGTTGTGATGAGAGCTGATGGAGGGTTGGAGGCGAGAAGGAGACGGGAAGAGGGTGACCCTGCGGTGTCAGGAGGAGAGGGAGGAGTGGAGGTGAGGGGAGGTGTTAATGGGCTGCTGGACATCCCTCTTCCCGCCACCAGCGCTGCACATAAATGAGTGTGACCATGCCTAAAGACAGAGGCCACCGCCGGTGTGTGTGTGTCCAGGAATCATTTTGGAAGCCCATTGCAAGGATTTTCCACATGGTTTAACATGCTGCCGACCGAATTTGGTTCAATTCTGCAGCGTGGCCTTCGGTGCCACTCCCATTTGACATCAAATTGCTGACTCGACCGTCGCACCTGAGGAAAAGCGGAGCTAAAAATAAATCCAGGCGAGGGTGAATTACCCTCCCTCTCCCCCTCGGCGAGAGTGAAAGCAAATGACAGGTGAAGTTCTGCTATTTATTATCCAAACAGCAGCTTGGAATCAGGCGGCCGGCGACTTCTGGTGTTTCATCTGAGCACGGCGCCGCTCCCGCCGCGGCCATTGTTGCCTCCTCAACTGTAAGCCCTCATGAGCCGGCCTCTCTCGTGTGACATATTACGATTCAGGACGGAACTTGGGGCTATTACCATGAGGACGGTGGTAAAGAATCAATCCCACGAGTGCTGAAGGTCAATTCCTCGTCACTTAGATCTCAGAGAGCAGATTCCTCTCATGCATCTTTGAAACGGCCTGAATTTATTGACTGTGGGGCTTCAGCTGGAAAGAGAAAGGGCTGCTGACACAGGGAACGTGTTCCGCTTTGCATTCGCCCGGACAACGTGACGCCGCGGCCTGTGAGACGCTAGCACACTGTAGTGTTCCCTGAACAGTGTTGATGGAGCTCAGTGAACAAGTTTAATTCACAGCAAGCGCGCACTCGACTGGCAATGTTCCCTAAAACTCAGGTCATCATAAACCCACAAAACGCTCTCAGTCACTGCACCATCAACTTCAGAAACAACATCACTAGTTCCCTAAACCCCATTAAAGTTCAAGTAACGAAGTCCTCATGTTCCCAACTAAGATGCAAGATGCAGCGCCCTCAGCATCTATGTTCCCTAAATGACATTCACAGAGATAATGGGTCACCATGTTCCTGAAAGTTTAACCAACAAATAACAATCGGTGGCAGCGTGCTCAAATGTTCCCAAGCATCCCATCCATTTCATGACCTTGACAGACTACAAACACCTTGTTTTGGTTGTTCCCTTATTTATTTTTTTAAAGTCACCCAAGCCAAAGAAATGTTCCCAAATCCCCGGAACCAGACTGAAGACACTGACAAGACAGTGTTCCCTGAACATTGACTACTTTTTACAGAATCAAAGTAAGATATTATGTTAAGGATATATGTTCCCACACTGAAGGGGAAAAAACACTGGCCCACAAAAATGAATTATTATTTAGGCAACTTTTTCATTTGTCCTGACATCAAGAGCAATTCTGAGGCAGCGTTCCCCAAAACACACACCAACTCACTGTTGGGCACTTGTGTAATATTTGAAATATTATCAAATGCAAACAATACCTCAATACCATACAGTTCCCCAAACTTCATTTGAGGAAAAAATAACTGTATTTGTTTTAGCTGATGTCTTTGATGAAAGGAAATAAATGTTCCCCAATTTAACCCAGGACCTACAGTACAAAGCAAAACATCTATGTTCCCAAAAATAGTTCACTGAAACACATAAATAAATACCCGTAAATATAGATATCAGCATTTTTTTTTATCCCCAAGCTTCACTTATGCAAGTAAAACGTGTAAAACAGGCAATATGATCTTGAAAAAAATGTTCCTTTCACTCAACCGTCCCCCGTGTTCCCTAAGTGATACTCAATGCCGACAGAACTGCAGGATTCATATGGTCAAACTAAAAATTCAAAGCCTTTTCTTAAATGTTTTCCATTAATTTGATTTCAGTATGTTCCCTGAAAGTCTTTAACTTTTGCAGTAGGCAGGATCAGTTCGCTATTTTCCATATTTGCCGGACTCACACATTTTTTTTCTCTGGTTTTTATGGTTCTGAAACTACATATTAAAACACATAATTTAACATTCTAAAATATTATTTCACACTGACCAACATGACCAAGAGTGTGGAGTAAACTTTACACACGTTTGTCATGCTGCTTCCTTGTTTCTCAGTCGCCTTGCTTCTATGTTACGCTACGTCCCACATTGCGTTGGGAGCACTGAATACAAATAACTTGCGGAAGGACCCTTGTGACTTTTTCACTTCATTCAGCGGAGTTTGTAAAATAAATTCCCACTTAAAATTCTGACTACTTCACGTGAGCCTGACAGTCCAAAGCAACTCGTAGTACCTTCACTCCAACTAAGGAAAAATATAAATGAGCTTATAGAGAGAAAATGAAAACAAAGTGTTCCCTTATCAAAATGAAGCTTCAAACAAGTTCCCTATACAAACATCAGATCCAGTTAGCTGCCACACAGTAAACAGAACTACATGATGCTTTAATGTTCCCTTCACTTAAAGTAAATATAGCCCAGCGACATGACTTGATGAAGCGCACTCCTGTTCGCAAAAACCTCGAGGCCGAACAACATTCACTCAGCATACACTCGGCTGTGTTCCCTGAGCAACGTGGGATTACATCCGGAGGAAGATGCACTTGAATTCAACTACCGAAGCAGAGCAATCACGCTCCATGTTCCCAAAAACAGACATCTCTTCTCGCTCCCTACTCACTCCACTAACACAAAGAACAGTCATTTCCTCTTCACGCTCTAAACACATTCCTGTTGCCAAAAAGACACAAAGCACAAGAGGAGCGCGACGATATGTTCCCTAACTTTAGCCACCGAAGGAGAATCCTCGGTGAGATTCATGGACTGGGAGGGTTCATCTGAAGGGCAAAGGGCGTGTTTGCTGGGCGAGCTCCTGAGCCCACAGAAAACTTTACATGACGGAGTGTTTTAATCTAATTCTGGATGACTGACGGCTCCGGCGAAGGTCAAAGTGATTCATCCCAGGTGATGTAGTGCCGCGCGCTGGCTCAGGAAACCGACCACGTCACTCATTCTGTCATTTAATAAATATACTAGAGCGCAGGAAAAACACAGGCGCCACGATGCTGATAGATCAGCCGTTTTTGTTGCACTATCAAAATAAAAGTTAGGAAACCCCCAGTGACATTTACAGGTTGAAAGATTGATTTAGTGTAGCGGGCGAGGATCAAAATATTGCAAACTGTATAGACAGCATTTCCGGAAGTGGAGCCTCCTATTGGCTCTACAGAGAACTGCATCTCAATTTATTTTGGTCCACAAAAACAAAATCATGGTCAGTATTTTGTATTAATATATGAGATTCATACATTGATAGAGTTTTTTTAAGCCCTTGGCTTAAATTTTACTTCAGCTTCAACACTGTTCGACTGTTCGGTACCGTATCGCGGGGGGCAACTCATCTGAGACGTCTGTGATCAAAACTTCCCGAAACAGCTTTCGAAGATGGTTTTGACCCTTGACAAGTGAGAGGTGATCGAGATTGAAATTTAATTGTAAATTGGATGTGACTGGAAAAGCATAAAATCCAAAGTCAAATTGGATTGTCTTTATTTTTTTAAATAGGAATACAGCAGCTCTTACAGAGATTTCACCCCAAAATTAGACAGAAAATATTGAAATTCAATGGAAGGTTTTTATTTTTATTTTTTTTTTAATTAAAATGTTATCAAAGTCAACAAGGCTTTTTCTCCAATAAAAATAAACATGTATTTATTTATTTATTGTTAACAGGGGACATGTCAGTAGAAGTTGTGCCAGATAAAAACTTCTGGCCTCCAACTTTGGTCATAAAAAAATAATGATAATAAATAAATCTTGACAAGAAAAAGAGAAAGGAAAGGAAGAGAACTATTTTTGGCATTTCTGGGGTTAAAGGTCGACGATGACCGGTACGCTTGAGGAGCAGGGAGGGAACTGAAGCGATCAGTGTGAAAGAAATATGAGAAATAATTTGTATAATGTTTTGGGAGCACTGTATTGCACGGTGGACACTGATGAATCGAACTAGTAGTTGTGAGGCGTTCAGGGGACAAAAGTGTTCTGTAAAGCAAAGCACCAAGCGACATGAATCGAGGGGAATTATTCAGACTCCAAACCGAGCCGATCCAGTTCGAAATCTACTTTCACAGAGAGCATGATTCAGAGTATTAAAAAACAGAAGAGAGAATATCTCGACTTCATCCGTCTACATGTTCATCTGAAAAACTCCTGACCCTTCAACTCAGACTCTCTGTGCTGGACCACATGCAGGTGAGTGAAACAACCGGCGGTGGTCTCTACAGGCGGAGAATTTGGGTCGGCTCCAACATGTGGAAAGTTTCGCAGGTAACTCAGATCTCCACTGAAGCCCCCGGACAAACATGTTCTCATTTTAATTCAGGCTTCCAGAGTGGAACTGCTGCTGCTCCAAACGGCTGAACTTCCACTGGTTTGAATTCCTAATGCTGAGCACAAACATTTACCAAACAACACAAACTTCACTTTCCTCTGTTTGAGCGGGGAACGGCGGCGCGCCACGCAGCGACTGCTCCGCTCATTAATTTTAAACAACTTTGAATTAAGTCTGCCACACGATTCGCCCCTGACCCCAAAACCATCGCGTCGGATTTGTCTTGAACCGCCTCCGAAAGAGTGAGTCATCTTTTAGTCATGCAGGGTTATTATTTCATGACTCGGCTGCTCTGTCGGTAATAATTGAATCAATATCGGCCATTCGTCTGGACTTCACCGACCAAGCATCTTTTCAAGGGCAGCCGGCGCTCGTCAGATCAGAACCGAGTCCACGCACGGACCCGAGCGGCCCGCTGTTGTTGGGCGGAGCGAGGGGGACGTCAGATCACTGCTGAGAAAATGTGTTCCTCATCATGAACGTGTGTGTGTCCATGTGTTGTGTCAGTGAGTGTGGACCACCTCGACACATCTACAATGAATGTGCGCCACTTCGCAACATTTGCGACACATACAATACAGTACCTCCCTTAATACATAATAATACACACCTACTACAAAAATACTCACCTACATATGAGGACATTTTGCTTTGTGAGGACATTTTGGACTTAAGTCCAAACCTCAATTTGAGGATTAAAACTTCAACATACTGTAACTCGGTTAAGGTTAACCATTTGTTTTCGATGGTTGGGTTTAGGAGGAGAGGCTGGGGAAAGGGTTAAGGAAATTAGAGGTCCTCACAAAAGTTGCAAACAAAGCATATGCGTGCGGGTTTATGTGTGTGTATTTAAGCATGTCTATCCTAGTGAGGTCCAATTTTAGGGAAAACACCCCCTTGTGGGGCCCTTGGGTGTCTGTTGGGGAGTTGTTGCTATGACTCCACAAGGTTCAGTCTCAATTTGAGGATGAGGGCTTCGAAACAACAAGGTAATTACAATTGAGTTTCAGTCTGATTCAGAGTCCTGGTTAAGGTTAACCATGTGTTTGGGATGGTTAGGTTTAGGGGGAGTAGCTGGGGAAAGGGTTATGGCAATGATGAACGCCACAAAGATGCGTGTGTGCTCTATCCTCACTCGGAGGACACCTTTGTGTTTGGCCCTTATTCTGGACCCCACAAAGATGGTGTGACAAACCTGTGTGTCCATGAATGCATCCGTGCGTATTTGTGTTGAGTGTGTGTGTTTGTGTTGAACTGAATTGTGTGTTTGAGCATCTTCTGTGAGTGTCACAGTGAGTGTCTCTCATCATTATTTGTTGCTCCTTCCTTTGTAAATGTGTCTTTGTGGATTGTCTGTCTCCCTCCATGGCACTTCTTTTACAAGTCCTGCTGTTGTGTGGCTTCTTAGCTTGACACTGCTAACACAGTTAGCTCACACTCAGCTGCCTGAGTCCAGCCAGAGAGCTCACGCTAACCAAGGGACGTTTGTTTTGTTAGATTTGTTGCCAGAACACTCACACTAACAAGAAATGTGACAGCTCGAGTCGACAAGTCGGGTTTAGCTTTCATTTTCCATTCCCGTCACACTCGCTGCGCCTCGCGCGCCGCAACAGAACCAGACCCTTCATGCTAAATTACACAAAACATCGCTCTTTTTCGTCGTTCTGACCCGTCGACTTTCCAACAACGCTTTGTCCTTTCATCCTCTTTGAATGGGAAATATGTCAACCTACACGTTTACATTTCCACTTCACACCCAGTTTCATATTTATGGGTTTTTGTCTCCATGCTGCTCTTGTTTAGCATCATTATGCAGCTCTGACAGTCGCAGTCCTATTAACGCCAACATATTTGCATCTAAACAGAAGATTCAGGCGCTGACGCATCTGTTGTTGTGATAGTTGTCTCCAAGAGAAGAAAAAAAACATCAAAGTTGTATGCTAACTACATTTGCAAGCGCGTCAAAAGACTTGTTTTGAACAGCTGAGACGGAAAGAAGTCCACCTATTCTGAAGTCCAAATGTCTCCAGACTTTGAGAGCTGTGTTCGACACAGAATTATGATGCCAGAGTCTCATCGCTCATCAGCACTCCCGGCACCTCCTTTGCTTATCTTTGCATAACTACACATCCCGGTCATGTTTCCTTTCTCCTCCTGACCATCTGTTCCCCGCTGCCAATCTTCCCGGCGTCTGCTCTCTCCGGAGTCGGCGGTGGAATACATATGATATCCCCCCCGCCCTCCCTCAGCCGCCTTTTTGTTTCTGTCATCTCTCATACGTGACAGTCTGAAGTTCAGTCGAGCTGCGGAGCGCGAGTCCTCAAGTTTTTGATTACCGTGTCTGGTCGGCGCCGCAGGCGACTTGAAGAGTTGGGTCACGAGCGGTGTTCAACATGCTGGGTTACGCCCTGATGCTGTTCCTCCTGGGGCATGCAGGCACTCGGTGACGACCTGCCACCTCATGTTGTCGCCAAGGACTCGTAAAAAGGCCTGTTTGCTATATACCACACAATCCAGTCAATGAACCGCTCATTTTAAAGACGACCTTCTCAGGCTAGTACGTTGTTTTACACGTACCGAAACGCTGCGCTATCTTAGACCCCAAATGCTTGTTTCTAGTCTCAGTGGCACTGAACATCCTATTCTTGAGTGACCTCAAAGACTAATCAGAATCCACTAGGAGGCAGTGGAGGTTTGCCTCGAGGGGGGTTTGACAATAGTCACGGTTCTGCCACCTCAATTCTAACTGTCTCTGCCACACCTGCCGGCAATCAACTGAGCACCTTGACAACTTTTATCCATCATCTGCTGTTTGGTTTCCCTACAGACAGTTCCAAACTCGCTCCCACCCGCATCAGCACCTCCATTGCCTCAAGAACCAGTCACCACTGCACCACCATTGCTCTGCTAGAATCACGCTTTGCATCCGCCCATGTCTTGAGGACTATTTTTGCTCCCCTTACAAATGAAAATGTACCGTCCTTTTCAAAAGATGTTGCGTTCTTTACATTGGTATTGCTGGTCACCAATATATCCACCAAGGGGAGCAGCCCAGAATCAAAAGTTTGTGACAACGACAAACTCCAAAACAAACATGGCGACTGTGGAAGAAGTATTGATATTTGCTCTTCCACAAAAGAGGAAAACATTTGTAGGTTGTAGGAGGCGGAGGTCAGTGAGGCTCTTAAATATATCGGAGAATTTCCACCATTGTTATGTCTTCTTCATGCCTCATTAGAGCTACTTATCAGGTAGTAACCGCAACACTGCCCCCCATGGTTTCCAGTGGTACTGCTCTCTTTGGTCTGTATCTGTTTGTGGAAACATACAGGGATCTGTATGAAACGTTGGCCATAAATGGGCCTTTAATCTGGTCAATCTTTGAGTTTTGAATTACATAGCGCTGAATCATTGTTTTTGTCATACCTTGTTCAGATGTTTGCCAATGGAGCCCAATGGAGAGAAGGAGTAAGATGTCAAACCGCATACATACGCGAGGGCATTATCACTGCCTTGAGTTCCACTTAAGGAACTGTTGACCTGACCTGACACAATAAAGGAATGGACAGGATACAGCACCTCCTACAAAGAGCCTCTCCATTCGGTTATCACAGCTTGTCTGAGTGAACTGTCTGGTTGCTCCTCCACTTCAGGCACCGCCACTGTAACACTGTCAACAGAAGCTATATGGACATTTTGGCAGCACCCGGCTCTTGTCGTGTGAGCCACCGATCTCCGCGGCTCTCAAAATCTTGGCTTCTCTTCCTCTTCTGGCTCCAGGATAGCCAGCCCGGCTGAGGGTCTTCCAACTTCTAAGTGCTTTTTGATGGTGGACTAATCTGTTCTCCTCTTTCTTTCCAGTACTTCGACAGGAGAGGCCGAAGAGGGTCGTAATGGCCTGTCTGTCTTTCCTTTGTTAATGCTTCTCATCCCCTCGCCGCGATAATGATGTCATATACAACTCCCCGCTGTGAAATATTGTCCAAATAATACTTCCCGTGGTGCGGCGACACAGTCGGCATCAGCGCTGCCAGCCCAGGAGACAACAAGACTCGGAGTCATGTTTGGGAGCGAAGCCCTCCTCGCCATTTATCTTAATAGTGGCGTTTATTCTCCGAAACCACTTTTGCTTTCTTTTCTTGCCGTCTGTTTTTAGAGCCAAAAATAAAAACACTTTCCTCAACACGTCCAGCGTGTCAAACAGGAAGTCTGTGGCAAGCGTTCACAGGTCATCAAATCATGATTGTCCTGGTCTTTAATCTTTACAAAGGAGCCATCATTTTTGTTAGTAGCAGCAGAGTATTGAATCAAGAAGAAGTCAAGTGCAGAGGGAGAGGAACCGGGTCGGACCCAAACCAAGATGAGCGAGCAATTTCAGCATCTGATTTTTGACGCATGTTCTCTGTTCCAAAACTAGAGATACAGAGGGGTTTTGTTTGTCTGTCTTGTTGACGTCTCAACGTTTCCCACAGAAAGCCCCCCACCTGAACCCCTCCTCCCTCCTGAAGCACTCATGTCTAGACCATTCTGGGTATGTTGGAGCAACATCCTTAGTCCAACATACCCTCTGTATTTGCCTGCTAGAACACTACTTCTTTAAAATATTCACAAGATTTCAATGAAGGTCGCATTTCCATTCAAAATCAAATAAATGTTTGTCCACCATGAACTTGAGCAAGAAGTGCTTTATGAAGCATGACATTCCTAATATGTGACTCTGTGTTTACCTTGGGAATCTGGCTCTGAATCTCGCAGGTATCACTGGAACGACACCAACAGTTGAGATGTGGACAGTGACGGCTACTTATTGAATGAGCGGGAGCCAAGTGAGTGTAGCACTTTGTCATAATACTAAAGTTATGACTGTGATAGGACTCTAGCAATAGTGGGGTAAGAAAATATTGATCCACTCAAATGTCACAATACTGGACTGAAATGCTCCATCGTTTTACGCCATCGTTTTTCTTTGGATGTTCTGAGGAGGCTGGTAGTCGAAAGCTTCCACTTTCAGATCCTTACTATACTATAGACCGCATGCCTGGGTTACAGTTCATGCCTCTGTCGGAATGAAATGTACCGAAAGCTCCAACTGGACTGAGTTCAGACCTTCAGATTTTATAGTCCAGCTGGACTGAGTTTGTAACAATATCTACATAGCAGTGTCAGTTTTCTAATTATGAATAACCCCTGTATTTGGTGTCAATATTTTTAAATACTGTAGCTTTAAATACTTTTAAATACCGTAGAAGACTCTTCAGTGTGACCCAAAGGTTGGAATGGAAGCAATTCACTCATCTACTTTTCATATTATGACGTCACCTGGCGATGGTGATGGTTTATCTGGTGACTCTTCCTCATCAAGCATCTGGAGCACAGGAGCAGCGCCACCTTCTGTCCCGCAGCACCACCAGTCCTGAATAAACGCGCCCACAAATGCAGTTCAGATTGAGGTTGCAGGTGTTCGCCCTTTGCTTGGGTAGAGTTGCAGCGTTGCTTGTCATAATGTTTTGTTGCTACCCGCCGCAGTTCGGCGACTGAAGCACTAGCTAAAGAAACCCAAGTCAAAACTAAATGACTCAAACAGTGGTCATTGCAAAGGAAGGACACGAGTCATCATTGGAACTAAGGACAGGAGGTTTATGAAGCAGCTTCAATATCTGTTGAGCATGACACGACTGCATCCAAGAGCGAAGTCATGTGAGGAATTTTCAGCTTGTTTTAGCTGCATCTGATTGGTTAAACTGTGGTTGATGGGTTGGAACAAAAGCATGTGGATCAGCGTGAGACCCCTGGTCTAACCCCTCAACCAAGCAGAAGCTAACATCACAATACACAACCGAAGAAAGGCAGAACAAGCTGTTTAGCCATGTTCTTCTGCTTGGCTTTGTGAAATAAAATAAACATGCTTATTTTCCTCACCTTTTTCTTGACAGGTCTCCACATTGACCACTTTCTCCTCGAGCCGCCAGTGGAGCCTCGGCTCAGGTATATTAACAACTCCGCCGCTCGCCTCAGGCTTTTAGAGGAATGACTTGTACTGCCTTCACAAGCCTCAGACAGACGGCTGCAAACTGTCTGCAACTCACGCCCGGAGTGAAGCGTGTCCACGCAGCGGTCGGAGCCGCCGCACAATCAAGCTAAAGTTGATGTTGGTAAATAACATATGGAGGTGAAGAAATCTTGGAATTCCCGCGTATGATGTGGAACTTATACATAATTCACAGGAGACAGATTAACATTTCATTAAGGAAACTGAGGTAGCCACGACGCAAATACAATCTTTGCAAACATCAAAGCGAAATAAACATATAAATAAGTGATGTTGGGAAACTGGAGAAAGTGAAAAACCTCGAAGAAGAGTTTTTCAGTGAGAGGAGTTTGCGCTGACAAACCACGATAGATTACTCCAACACTCAGATATTCACTCTTTTATCAGAGTTTGACTTCTTTTTAGCGGCTTCTGACTCAAAGACGCCACACAGCAGGGAGCCAAACAGCACGGCGTGCGAGCTCAACTAGCCTCCGGACCCGAAACATGCAAATAAAATCTGCTCTGTTTGGAATTATTCTGAATCAATAATCATTTTTAGAATGTCGGATGTGAGAGTGCTGCTTTCGCCTCCGTTTATTGTTATTTATTCGTTGTCCCAACTTGCCAGGATCTGGGAGCCGCTGTAGACCGAGGGGCCCATGGGGACGGCACACTATTCGTTGGGTTTTCATGTGAAATGATGATCCAACCAACCAGGAAGCTGCCAAAATTTTTGAAATTTTGCAATTGGGCTGAATGGCAGATGTGCCAAAACATTTCCCTCATCGTTTCATTAATCCTCCCTTTCATTTGTTTCCCAAGTCCTCTGCAGTTTCATGCTTGACTCTTTGCAGTAACAACAAGGTCGGGGGAGGGTCTTCTATAAACATCTCACACTCACACCCCAAAACATAAACACTGCTGAAGTTGAACTTATCCAAAGTGTCAATTCAAGATAACTTTGTGAAGACTTTAATGACAATATGAGCAAAATTATTGCCGACATGTGCACAAACCACAGAACCCCTCACTTGCCCTGGTCTGCCGCCCAGCCTCACCTGGACTTGGCCTCTGGTGGCCCCCAAATCTGTGTTAAATCCACTTCGAGATCCCTGCTTTACTGCCTTTTAAGTGGCAATTTTTGTGTTTTGTTTGTGCCCTTTGAGGCACTTGTTAAATCCGACTTGACCTTCACAAAGTACTGATATCATTAGTATCGATCATCTCAAGTGCAGTGCAGATACAGATGAATCAAACCCTTTCAGGAACGGATTTCTCCGTCCCATAATATTCATTTCAGAATCCAAGAAATGTTTTCTGTCAGACTTTAACCTGGTGTAAAACCCTGCATCACTTTCAATGAGGAAACATCCAAGCCAGTGTGGAGCTTGACAGGGGCCAAGGAGTGCGGCTGCAGCTGGAATGGACTTTAACAGCTTCTATTTTTGACTCTTCCAGTTAGCGTTGATGACCTCGGGCCACTTATTTGAAAAGTTTAAAAAACCAAACGAAAACCAAAAACCAACGACTTGAGGAACATTGGTCTAAAGAGCTCACGACTCATCGTGTCCTCTTTCAGTAACATAAAGTCAATTGAAAACATGCTCAGAAGGGCTGTCATGATGCTCTCTGCGGCGCTGAACTGCTTTCTTTTGGGGCGGCAGTATGCTCTACAGCAGACGTGGGCAAGGTGCGGCCTGCGGGCCATGTGTGGCCCTTTGCCTGTATTCAGGCAGCCCTCATGAGATCAGGTCTTTTTTGAAAATTCATCAGTTTGAATTTTGAATGACTTGTTTTTAGGATATTGTGTGTCTGTTTTCCCTTCTCTGTAGTGATTAATACTAATATTAAAAAGTTGAATTACTTGAATTTTAATTAGTAATGCTTATTGTAGAAGTATTTATAGTCCTTGAAAGTAATAAAAAATATATATTTCATGCTATTGAAAAAAAAACCTTTTAAAAGTACCTTCGACCACAATCCGTTCCAGGCGGCCGTTTGAGAAGTGATTTGTTCGAAATCTGAATCGATTTCTCCCATTACAATGAATGGAAAAAGAAATAATGTGTTCCAAGCCTTAAAATAGTCTTTTGTAGGAGTGAATGTAGAGTGTCTGCTGCAGGTGGCTGTTCCTCTATGTGTGTGGCCGCTGCATGTGGGAGGGGTTGCCGAGTGAGTGACGTCTCTCCAGAAGGGAAGAGGTGCCGGGTGCGTGTCCAGCTCTGAATGTGCGCTTCTGTGCAGTTTGGCTGTGACAAAGTCATAAACCAAGTCACGCTCTGTCCCAGACTCGCCTCATCCCTGTCCCAGCTCCAGCCCACAACAGGACATCAAACCCTGGAGTGAGAGCGAGCACCTCCCCTGTGACACTCTACCACGGTCCAGTGCGGAGACAGGAAAGGTTTTACACCTCAGTATGAAGGAAAAACAGTCAGTAAACAGGACACGTCTGCATACAGAGGCTGCGTTATACACAATAACAAAGCACCTCGTGGGGTCAGCTGATCGGTCCACGCAGGTTCCAAGCTATTTTCGGGGGCATTCAAGTTCTGGATTGTCGTTTCAAATCAGAAGCAAATTATTTAAATTATTGAAATATGAAGTGGTTTATCACAAAAACAAATCATGTAAAAGCAAAAACATCCTGAATTGAGAGTACCTCATAACAGTTACGGTCAATAATGTGGCCCCATAGGAAATTAAACCGCCCGACCCTGGTGTAAACTGATGATGAAGAAGAAGATGATGATGATGATGACGATGATGATGATGATGATGATGATGATGTGGTGTCTTTCTCCTGGACATTTAAAGATCTCACAACCCCAGAACCCCAGTTGAATCCACACCTGAACCCTGGACTGTGTCTTGTCATGGGTCGGCACTGAAGATTTGAATGGAAACATGAGCTAGCAGTAAATTCTCCCTCATAAATGATTTTTCCTCTTTGTCTTCCCATCATGGGTTGTCACAGCAAGTCAGCCTCCTCCACCTCAGCTGAACTTCCACATCATTTCCACATCCGTTATTATTTCACAGGACGGATCTCCAGCGTGCACTGGCGCGCTCCCGCTGGCAGCGCTTCGTCGGTAAAAGTCCTCTGAACAAAGTGACGTTTTGGTGCGCGCAAAATCCACTGAATACAACTTCAATTACAAACCTCTCCTTCATCTCTTAGTTGAAAGAGCCTGAGAAGATATTCATCTTATTAAAAGTATTCTACATTCGCTCCACTTTGGAAATCCACTCCCGCCGCACGAGCTCTCTTTGGCGGTGCCATTTCCAATTTCCCCACTTCCACGTTGACAAAGACATCTGTTTTAGAGGTGAATAAGGCTTTTTGTGCGGATGGCTAATTCACCTCCAGAGTCTATTAGTCAGGGGCACCGCCTGCTGTTTCTCAAACCGCGCTGCTAATTTTAGACCAGCCTCTCGACATGGGAAAACAAGGTGAAACCGTGGAAAATGAAAGCCTCCTCAACATAAAGCCTGTTATTTCAGTGGGGCGTGTAAATAATGTCAGGTCGCTGCCGTCGTTCAGGAGAAACAAAATAGATCTAATTTGTCTTTTGCCAAGCGTCACAACTGGCGGAAAACAAAACCATCCTTGCAGATAACAATAATTTCCCCCGGGTGCTACCCCCCTCACTAACAGTGCGAGAACTCAAAAATACTTGATTAGTTCTCCTGTGATTTGCGCGGCGCTCTGATCTATCTCATTCGCTTGATAAATATTCCAAAAGCATCTGCCGTAAAAAGAAAAAAAAAAAAACTTTGGATTCCGGCACTTTACTCCGACACATGCGTCCTCTGGTTTTGATTGATTTCTCCAAATGAAATGTCAACACGCCGCAGATCAAAACCATTTCCTGAAGTTGGCGGGAAAATCCGCCTTGTCGAATGAGGTGAGGCCAAACATCACTAGCGCTGATTCCTCCGCTGATAAGTCCGATGTTGCCTCAAGCCCTGGAATCCATTTGGCAGAGGTGATTGGTCAATTTTCTCCACACGCCTGAGAAACTGAGAATCACAATCATTAATACGGCGCCTAACCAGAGCCGCTCCTCATGCCAGGGACGCGCAGAGCTTTCACCAGATACAATCAATACAGCGCCGTCTCATATTGAGATGGACAGGTGGGCAAGATCCTGCCCTCCGTAATAAACACCCAGCTAGTTAATCGTTCACTCAAGCGCCTTGTTTCATGTCTCCTTCTCCTGCTCTCCTTCTCCAATTAAAAGGGACTAAAAAGGGATACAAGTACTTCACATCACAAGCCAAAAGGTTTGCTTCTTGTTGCAGTGTTTCTCTCTTCTTGGACTCGTTCCCCCGACCACATGCTTTAAATTTGTGTCTGACGCAAGAAGCAGAGCTCCAGGACAGTGGTGCCGGTCGCTCTTCCCCCCTGGATCTGGGATATGTCCACAGACCGTCTCCTTTTGCCTCCAGTACTTGTATCTATGCAAGTTATTCTGTCTGTTTTTGTGTGGCTGCTGTTTTCAGTGTCCCTCATTTGCACGTTTTCAGTTCCACATGTTGAGTGACTCCATGTTTTTATCCATTTCCCGCTCCCTCTGAGTCCTTTAATTCCGCTGCCTGGGTCACAAAATGTGCCTGGAATCACTGCCAAAATTTGACTGCGTAATTATAGAACTACAAAAACCCTTGTATGAAGGCGTCCTCTGGAGTTTCGGTCCAGGCTGTGCCATTCGACTGCCTGATATTTTCCTCTCACTCATTGTAGCTCAGACGCTAGCGAGGTTCCTGGGTCAGTACAGGCTCCAGACGTGTCTGTATCACTGTGTCCATGAGCAAGAGCCACGATTTGTCGCACAACTGCTGTCAGTCTATGCTGTGTGGGTGACAGAACACTGCAGTGGTGCGCTGTCAGCGCCTTCAAGGCCTAACCGAACCAGAAATCATCATCAGAGTTTTTATCCAATCAGAATCCAGCTAGCTGTGCCAGGCTGACGGATCATTTAAAAAGCCTTTTATTTTGAAGTTTGGACAGTGCCACATAAGCGATATTTTAATTGCTGATACAGGTTTATTGATCTTAAGAAAAAAAGAAAAAGAAAGTCTGGCTTGTTCACCATTGTGCCGATGCAATGCTCAGCTGAGGTGTCATAAATGATGGTATTGTGAGAGGTAAGTGGAACTAGGTTGGACACGAGTGAAAGTCTTGGTGTGCAATGCACGGCACTGGAACACGGACTAAGCAATAGCCAGAGACTTTCAATTGTGGATCGCTGCCTAGATGAATGACCATCAGGTTCTTCATGGAACTTGTGCGGGAGGAGGTCAATAACCTCAGGTTCTGATCGGTACTGAGAAGAGAAATGACTTCCTGCTCACCTGTCTTCTTTGCATGATCTTATGTCACAGAGTCGGAAAGTATCTCAGCTAAACAACAATAAAATCTTCAAGTCACATTTAGCATAACCACTAGTTTACATTTATTGATAAAACATTCATCAATAATCACAACTAGTGATGGGCAGATGAAGCTTCATGAAACAGTGTCCTTATTTTCAGAGCCCACTAGATGGCAGTGTGTGCTCTAAACTCTTTGGATTTGAGCAACCATTTTGATGAAACAACAGCTCATTTTAGGTCAACAGCGCCACCTACTGACCCCCAAAAATAAGGACACTGTTTCATGAAGCCTCGCTAGACTGTCTCTAATCACAACTGAAAACATAATATTAGCATTAGCATGCTATGCTACGACTGACCACAAGGTTGAAAAAAATGCTGGGAGCAAGCCAAGCTGTCAGAAGTAAAAAATACTTCTTTATTCTCTCGAAGTCGGCGCTCCACTTCACTTCCTGTCAAACCTTTCGCACATGAAGTTTGAAAGAGAGACCTCTCACTGAGTGACAAACAGTGATGTCATCACCTCAGTCTGGATTCTGACTCCAACTCTAATGGTGTTGGCGTGAAATAGACCTGGTTGGTGGAAGCACAAGTTTGTCGATCTGAGATTGACACATGTCAAGATTAAGTGTGTTCATGGCGTCATTTGTCACTACTTGAACGGCTGTGAACAATAAGCTTTCTCTCTTTTTCCAAGTGTTTTCTCACACCACTTTGAACCACGCGCCTTGCATGGCGCCGATTACTCCCATTTTGAAATACTCAAGGTGCTTCAGATTATAATGAATCTCGTGGCGCCGTGCTCTAAGGGAGATTTTTTTTCAGAGCAGCTGAATCCGCTGCTTCTTCCCCCGAATCAATTATCTCTGTGAAATCCATTTCTCTTTGCATGTTTGCTCTTGTTTGCAATAATTACAACCTCCACCTCGAACAGCCATGATAAACACCCCCTGATTTGGAAGTGTTTGTTCAAATTGCGGCGACCTGCTGCTTCTCTTGCTGTTTATAATCTGCAGGGATTACAGCGTCTCATCACCATCTGTGGCAGCGCTCCAGCGCCGCTCTGCAGAGGCGAGAGCTCCTGTTGGGGCGCAGAGTGCAGTCAGACTGACAGCTAATAGGCTGCTCTCACCTCATCTGCAGCGGAAGGCTTCGGCCATTAATTGGCCGCTTGAAAAGAACACAAAAACGCCGGGTTCATCTATATTTAGAGCAGCACTTAACCCGTTTGGATCTTAAAGTGCACCAATTACGCTCCTTTCTTTTGAATGCAGTCCACAGAAAGGTGCACCAAGTTGAGGTATTTATCGAATAATAGCCTTTTGTTTGGCTTCTGGAAGCATTCTTTCGTATGCAGAAACTTCCGCGGCATTCTTCCGTCTGTAATTGGTGCGCGGAACCTGAATTCTGGATTCCCCTCCATGGTTTTTAATGACTTCACCGAGACCTCTACGGAACTAAATTTACCGAAATCCCATTTCAGTGTTGCTTCTCAGTGGTGGCGGAGCCTTTGTCGCTCCTATATAACTGACTTTCAGTTATATTTTTCCCCCTGAAGAGCTGCAGGAGAGAATCCTAGGTGTCTTTCCTTCCTCTGCTGCCCCCACAACCTTGACTCAGCAGGGCAGCGAGTTGAGGTTGTGGAGGTGGACCGAGACTCATCTTCTCATTAGCTTCAAATAAAGATTTGTTTGAGGGATATTTTCCCCCTCATTCTTTAATACCTTGCTTATTTAATATTAGTGTGTAACTTGAAGCCCTTGCGGCCACATTGAATAATTTGGTGTGACGAATTTGGCCCACAGGCCATGACTTTGACCAGTTCAAAAGGGGTTCAGGTCACAAACTTATAATAAATGAATTAATTAAAAATAAAATATTAATTTTATATATATATATATATATATATATATATATATATATATATATATATATATATATATATATATATATATATATATATATATATATATAAACTAATATAAATAAATACATGTGCTTATTTATTTTATAATTTAAAAATATAACAATAATAAAAATTAAATCATAAAAATGTATAATTTTACTGTTACAATGAAATATGAATTAAAAATAATAAAAAGATAAATAAAATGTATGATGAAGGTTGCATCTGAGACAAGCCCCTGCCTCCTCAATAAAGAACACCTCATTTCAACATAAAAATGAGAACTAGAAAAAATAAAACAAAATAGATCATCTCAAAGTTTCAATTCTAATCCAGTAATTTCAATAAACTCTCTTCCACCACCGGACATCTCAGTAGATGAAACCTCGAAGACATTATTAATAAAAATCAACAGAATGTTTGTCTTAAAAACCCAGAGTCTAAGATTAGACAGAAACTGTCAATGCTTCGCTGATCACTTGTCAGCAAACACGATAGAAACAAAGCACGTCGTCTGTTCTATTAATATTTTACACTGTTGACGTTGATCATGTCATACATGAAGATGATGCACGAAAACAAAGCGGCAACATCTTTTTGTGTCTCAACAACAGCGTACAAATTTATCGTCATCTGTCAGGTGATGATTGAAAAGTTGTCGCTTGCCATCAGAAATGTCCCGAATTTCCACTGTTGACTTTGTACTGTGAGCCTCAGAAATCGACTTCAGCTCTGATTCAGATGAGACTTCAACGGTTTTTTATTCATTGATGTGGCTGCCAAAACACTCCTGGTCTGGAGTCCTGGAGTGGTCAGTGTCTCTCCGGTTTATTAAAGGTTTGATAATTATTTAAATGCAATGAATGACCTTAATATTTGAAAGCAGAATGATGCACTTTAACTTGAATCTGCACATCAGGGTGCAGGAGTTTCTGTAAGGAGCAAAATATTTGCCAGATAGGAATTTCAATATTTTCTTATTTATTTCTCACAATATTACATTTTTATTTACATGGTCAACAAAATTAAAATCCAGTCTTAAAAGTTGTTTTACACTCGGAAATGTTCAGGTTGCATTGACTCTGTGTCCCGAAAATATTGAAACGGTGATTTCATAGTTAAGAAATTATGATATTTTTCCCATATCACTCACGATAGTTAATGAGGACTCTGAGAGAAGAACACTGCTTTAACAGACTGTCAGAGAGAAAGGAGCCAGTGTTGGACTGGTGTGAAGGAAGCCATTTGTCGGATAAGAAATACCCATTTCCTCGAAACCTACCAAATTGAAGGATGACAGCGACCCACACCTGAACTCTGAGGAGCCCTGCAGTTGCCGACACCTGTGTGGCACTCCGACTTTATCAGGTAACAAACGCCCCATCATGAAAACGCTGGCTCTAAATCACTGTAGCTTAGCAAGGCCTTCCTGTCGACTGTACTTCATGCAACTTTAATGGAGTGCCCTCAGCGCTGGATGCCTCCTGCGAGCTGCAGCGCAGGGCGTGCTGGCTCAGCCACTACATTTCCCAGAGAACCTTGTTTTATTGTTACTGGAGGCGATTCATCATCCTCCCCACGTAAATAGCGGGGTCCCTCAGGGTTCAACTCCGGGCTCCGTTTTCTTTTCCTCGAACAAGTCCCTGCTTGGCGAAGACTTCCTCAAACATGATGCATTTTTCAGCGCTTATGCTGAGTGTTTATAAAACTGTTTTCTTTAGTCAGCTTTAACGTCTCAGAGCGAGAAACTAAGGAGAGGCGCTTTCCCTGATGTGTTCTTCAGCTGATATGTTTACTGAGTTTGTGTATAAGGCAGAGGTAGCGATATTGAGCAGCTAGCAGGAGTTGACACGACTTGACAATCTGCATGACTTTATTTAAGCGGATGACTTTTGTGTACTTGGTTACAGAACATCCTTACGTCATTCTGCTTCACGCTGAAGTCACTGCATGGTCTGCTCATGACCGAGTGGTTCACCAGTCAGGCAAATTGGACTGTCCGACCCAAGATGTTCAAGATGTTATTCAACTCAACTCAATATCAATATATCATATTTTACACGCCTGGCTTACTTGATGGTATCACGGGTGACAATTTCGACAAAAGGACCCAAGATGCTGCGCAAGAAAAAAAAAAAAAAGTATCAGAGTGTATCAGAAAGTACTTGAATTATATCAATGAATGAATATTGTGATATATATCCTGAGATTAATGTCTCTCCTACTGTTGATGTCATCACTGTGTTTCAGGACAATGCAATACACTTGAGCGGAGAAAGATTTGGTGGACGCCTGTGAAGAAACGGTGGAGATGTTAATACCAAAATATGGGGTTATTCCGTCCAGGTCACCATGAAGAAAAAGGAACTACAACATGCCAGTTTCAGCACCGCTGGCTTCAGAATGATGAGTTTCACCACCAAGTTCAGGACGCAATGATGAAGGTGAAAAGTCATTATTATTTTTTATTTCATTTTATAACCTTTGGTTGATAGAGGGCCCATCTGAAATTCAAGGGTCACAAGCTCAAGCCCCGCCACCAGACATGGATCCAGTTTGTATGGGAAGCATGAGCAGGTTTAAATCTCTGCCCCCACCACAGGACCATCTTCATCATCTTCTCAGGAGCTAAATTTCACATTGCCGCTACATTTTTCTCAGGATGCGTTAATCGTTCTCTCGCTCTCACTGTGACCCTGAGAAGGCAATCTCAAAAACATTTTTCAGAGGCAACAAACTCTCACAACACCTACAGTTTTCGTCAAGTTTCATTAACAAGAAAAAAGGGATTCTACAGGAGCCGAACCACTTTTATTCAGCTGAGCGCGGGATCCCTGGAGGCAATCCCGCAATAATAAAATCTACATTTCTGGGTTCATTCCTGCTGCCGCTGTCCCGACTGACAAGTGCAGCCGGCTGTCAGGGTTGCTAGGCGACAGCGGAGGCTGCTTTAAAAGGGGGCGGGGGGAGATGGAAGCTGGTGACGCACGTCGGAATCCTCCACAGGCTGCAATGTGTCATATATAGGACAAACTAATATCAATATTAAAATCACCTGCTTTGGCTTGCGGGAAAGATTTTGGAGGAATTTTCTCTTGGTGATAAGATCACAGATCACTGCTGCTGTATTTTAGTTTTGCGATTGTCTGCTCACTTTACTCTTTTGTAATAAACATCAGATGGGCAACAAGCTAATAAAACATTTATCTTGAAGGTATTCCAGCTGGAGATGAACAAACAACCCACTCAACTCCACAGTAATAACCAGTCCAGAGTGTGAAATGTCATTCACTTCCTGAGGTGTAAGACTAGACAATAGTGTAGAACAGAAAACATTTTTTATCTTCTTATCAAGTAAGGTGATGAAGAGTCCAACATCAGAGCAGGTCTGTGTGACCAGAGGCATCCATCAAGCACCAGTTCATATCCTACTGAGAAAGATTCAGACCACTCAAATTCAGGACAAGTAACCACAAACAGAACTGGAGACGGCGCACCTTTAGAGAAGTTAGCAATGATGTAGTGCACATTCCAGTCCTATGAGTGGTGCTGTATATTTTTATCTTGTCACACACCACGAAGAAGAAGACAGAGATTATCGAGCCTGCACTCTGCATAACATAGTTGTTCGTCACGTCAAAGACTGTGTTCTGCCAGTTTTATTTTGGGGTTAAAGTCAGGGTGTGTGAGACAGTGAGTGCCCCAAGATGTTTTTACCTTTGTCCTAATGAGCAGGAAGTGCAAACAGTGTGAGCCGCTACAAGCTGTAGGTATACAGTTGAATTCAAGTTTGTTTTTTGTGACTTTTAACGGAGAGTGTACTCAAGGTGTCAAGATGGCCGCCTTAACTGTAAAGCGCCAGGGGAAATCCTTGACGTCGTCCAGCCTCAATGAAAACAGGCAAAATCTTAGCCTTTTGTTTTTTACCAAATGGTGGTTCAAGAAAGAATATCAGGCTAAACTGTTGTAGTTTACAGCATCGCCTGGAAGAGGTTGGACCCCTCCATCATTGACTGAGCAAAACAACTGCACAAGTGACAAAGAGCTGACATATTTCATTACATATACGTAACATTTATACTCATCTTTGTTCCTCATTGTAGTTGCTCTAAAACATACATCACTGTTTATGTTGTTTGGAACTAGTTTGCTGCGGTTTTTCTCAGGGTATCTTTCATTAAAGTTCATTTTAATCTCTGTATTTGCCAGGTAACTGGCCAGAAAAGTGTGGGCGCAGCAACTCGTGCCGCCTTTGATATGGTAGTTTTATAAACAGAGAAAATGTTTCAGTTCAGGAATTTGTTAGGGAAAAATAGGCTCATGAACATTGCAAGGTTTTTCATGTGTCCAAGCGTCAGTAATGGGGGAGGTGCTATATGACAGTAGTAGCTGAATACCACACAGTGATGCTAGAAATGACTCAGCGACGGAGGCTTCAGCGTCAGGTGACCTCCACAATGTTCTGGCTGCACTAGTCGTTCCACCTCTGACCAGTAGGCGGACTTATCTTGCTCTTAAACTCAAAAATCTCGACAGAGTGATGGACTTCTTTCATCACATGTCGACAACACAACATGATGGAGATATGCTAATTACTTTGTGCACAATTCAGGTTTCAAAACAAACAAGTGGAGCCGTGTGGTTCACCTTTAAATAACAACCTCTGTTTTGACGCCTTTTCCTTTTGAAGACGTCTGAAGCACAGACACTGTGGATGCTTGCACCAGTGTGTGGTGTCAGCAGGTGAGACTGGTGTGTCGGTGAAGAAACAAACCTCTGCTTCACGCAACACGAAGCCCATTACCTTGTAATCTGAGTGTTACTATTCAATCCCAGCGTGTTGTGACGGATCTGCGACACAAATGTACATTTCTGATCTCCCCAGCTGCCGTCAGTGCGCTGAAGACATGAATTCGGAGGCGTTCCGACCTCTGCTGAGACTAATGGACTCATTAACCTCAGCGGAATTGACTCATTACGTTCCTGCCGAGTTAATTATTTTCATGCTAATTTGTCACTCGGCCAAAGTGAAGAGTATTTTGTTTCCTTATCACCATACATTTAAAAGTGTTTGGAGCGCTCTATTTGCAGAGACAAACATCGCTGCGTTTCTCTCCTCCTCGCTCTCGTCTCCTGAGCTCACGCTGGTGGAATTAAACCGCTTGACCTCTTACGTGGTGCGTTCAGGTGTTAACAAGTCCACAGCTCAGGAGGCTAAAGAGGGCTGTATCTTTTATGGACAGAACAGTGAAGACTGCTCAACAGGTTTCACAACACAACGGAGGCTAGTTCAAGCATGCTAGCAGTTTTAGGCTAACTTGCCAGCAAGACTTAAATCACAGCAATACATTAAAATTGGGTGGGTTCAATTTAAAAAATGATCTAGTTAATTTGAGAATTTGTGATTAATTAATCTCAATTCATTGCAGTTTAATGGTATAAGAATATTTGCCACAAGAAGCCACATTTTTCAATTTGAATGAACTATCTTACTGAATCAAATGATGGACCCATACATACATTTAAACAACAAAATATTGTTTATTTTGCATCATTTTGACAATAAATCACCATGGTGGCTATATTCAAGTTTTTATATCACCTTCTTTAAACTAAAGCTCTTTTAATGTCTTGAAAATATTTGTATAAGAATTTCAATTTCATAAGAATTTCAAGTCCATTCAGAGTAGTGGAAACCCTGGCCATTGTGTTGTGAAAAACCTCCCTGAACCAAAGCAAACAGATGCTTTTGTTTGCTTTTGTTCAGGGATTCCTCCATGTTTGTTGTTGTTGTTATCATCCTAGCTGCCACGTGTCTTGTGCATCAGTGTGATCAGTGGACCAGGAACTCCTGCACTTACAAAGGTTCCCTGTTGTGTGGAGAGCAAACTGTTCAATTACATTAAATTAAATTAATTTAAAATGTCGTAATTAATTTGTTAAAGTCCCACCACTAATTAAAATACTATTTCATCAGTCAGCTAATGACTCAGCAGGTTTCGCTGTTGCAATGCTAATGCTGCATTCCAGTTACCTGGAAAGTCAGAGCTAGGTTGAGCGTGTTCCAGATATCAAAGTCGGAAAAGAAGATAGGGACGTCCTTGTATTTCACTGTTTACCTTCGGGGGAGCTATTTCAGGTCCATACTTGGCTGGTGAGGAGGGAGAGCCAGCACATTGGAGGGAAGATGTTGAGGTTGGAACTGCCAGGCAGAAGGTGGAGAGGAAGGCCAAAGAGGAGATGTATGGAGGTGGTGAAGGAGGACATGAGGTTTGTAGGTTTGAGAGAAGAGGAAGCAGAGTACAGGGTGAGATGGAGGAAGATGATCCACTGTGGCCACCCTGAAGGGAGAAGCCCAAAGAAAAAGAAGACTTGACTGGAGAGGATTCTCCCACTTTCTGACTTGGAAATCCGAACTCGAGTGTCTGGGTATCACTAGGAATTCTGTGCCCAACTGGAACACACAGGTGTGATGGAAACTCGGTCTTCAATAAATCAAATTCTTCACCATACCTGAGGCTGTGTCCTGGGTGGAGCATTTAGAACTGAAACACCTAACTTTAAAGTCTCCGCAGAAGTGGTACCCAGCCCTTTTATACCAGGGATTTGTCCAGTGCGCCTTCACCTGAGTGCAGACCTCCTGCAGCGAAGACTAAACCTGACCGCTTCTGATCTCATTCTCTCAGTCACGACTGATCCCAGGTGAGAGGAGAAGGCATCACTTTCATCAGGCGACCTGTGATGAATGTCCCTCAGACACCGGCGTCAGCACCTGCTCTTGTGTCCTCCTCACACCCTCATGCAGATATTGCTTCCTCACTAATGACGGTCATTAAAGATCTTTCTCCTCACGTCAGTCTCTGGTCCTCGCCGAGATCCCGGCGCTTCCATCCTTGAAATTGAAGACTGAAGTGAATCTTATCGCCGCTCATTAGCCTCGTTCCCCGTCTTTTATTGCCCAGTGTTAACCTTCTCACTTAGACGCGTTCACAGAAAGGCCTCTTTCTGCTCGAGTGGAGCAGTGTCAGTGAGTCGGGAGCTTCCTCATTCAATTTGATCCCCCGATGAAAATGTCTGGACGACTCACGCTGCAAACAGATCAGAATAACTCACAAGTTGTGCCCGGGTTTCTTGGATGTGTCGAAGTGTAGCGGCCACAAGAGACGCGTGTCGTGCGGCCGTCTAATTGAACCTCTGTTGGAAGACTGCTAATACAAAAGGCAACTCCCTGCACATGAAACGCGCCACAAAGTTGGGCAATACCAATGCACTCGTTCACCCAAACATCAGCCCCTACACACACTATCATAGAGACGACCATTCCAACTGGTGGCTTCAATACACACTACAATAAAATAATCCACACTAACCATGGATACTGGTACATACACTTCAAAAACCACACAATTCGCTGTTTTATTTACCTCAAAATGTGCTACTACACATGCTCACACTCCAACCTACAAGACGACAGAGATACAAACCATCAAACGTGCAACAAAACTTTAGTCAAATCCTTGATAGAAAACACACCAACAACAACCCTTAAAACATGATTAGGAACAGGACACAGAAAAAAACTTCTTCAAACACGCAAAATGCTCAAAACACTCTATTCAAAACAAACACATTCAGAATGAAGTCAGGGATACAAGAGCCACAAAAAAACGAGCAAAACACAACCACAAGACACAAGATAACAAAACACATGCCTAAACAGACTCAAAACTGCAACCAAGCTGCACATACATGACTGTAAACGTACACAAAGTGCTGCATGCTGGTGCAATCCTTCAAGAGGAAAACCCATTCAAAACACACAGTCCCCCAAACAGACTCCTTCTCAGTCCAACCCACATGGAAACAGACACACCAAATCAAATACTGAAACGGTCTGTCATCCCTGCCCAAAACATCACAGTCACACCTGAGCCTGGACTGCAATTGGACAGATTCACACAAAAACATGCCTAAAAACCCGCTGTTTTCACGAGCAGTACACTGACCTCAAATGTCTCTTTTCTTAACAGCAAAGAATCCTCATGTAAACCGAGATTTGAATACTCCCTCAGTGAAGATTTGAAAGTCGGCCGAGACGCTGTAGCACATGATGGTTGCTTTGTGTTTCACACCAACACAAGGTGCATAATCAAAGGCAGCGTTTCACAAAACAAACAAGGCGGGTGAATAAAATATTTGCTATTGGTCCATTCATGTGTTGATCTCATTTGCTTCAAGAATAGCTGCTCTGTTATTCATCGGCAACATTAATGCCAGGGTCGTCCCGCTCCTCATTAGATGTTCAAATAAATGTGCTTTCATTTCTGATGCTGATCAATTTACCTGTTACGACTGTGCTGCGCGACCCTGAGAAACAAGCGCATGGTTTAGCATTTCATTTCTCCATACAAACACTTAGTGTTGCACTGACGCTTTCAAAAACTAGTTTGTTCTTTTGTAAGGATTTATTTTTTACTTTTATGGAATCAGAAATATCGGCCAAACACCACTAAAACACTGGCTTCAGGCAGCGCTAATAGCTTAGCATGCGGGTAAATCTTGCTAACGTACACGAATATCTGAGGTGGCGCCTTATTTTCAGTTCAGTCTCCGGAGCAATGCATTTATATGAAGGATGGAATAGTAATATATCATCTACACAATTGGTTCTGTTGAATTAGAATGCTGAAAAAGTGTAAATGCAGTTCTAATCCAAGAAAATCCAATAAAAACATAGTCAGAAACAAGCTTTTGTGAGGTCACTGGAGATGGATCCTGTCGCACACCATCAGAATGCAGGTAAAAAAAACCTCTTCAGCTTCAATACCAGAGGAGAAATGGTGAAGTTTTTGCCTGATGGATGTTCTACTGGGGCCAGTGAGCATGGAACCAACTAAAAGATGCAGAGCATCTTAAGAAATAGGTGAAACAAGTTTAAAGAATACGGGACGAGCGGCAGCCAAGTGCGTTTGGCTGCTTTGCAGAATGATTTTGCCCTGAAGGTTTGCTTCAAACGTGTTTTGAACCGACTGCAAATGCTCATCGATTTTGAACATAAACAAATGGCAAGCAATAGCAGAGAAGCTATCAAAAATATCAGTGAGGGAGCATCAATACTCGCCGGTAAAAGATGTTTTGTACTGGTGACCCTTCTGAGGAGAGCTTTAGATTCTATTTACATTAGCGTTCAGTGTTGGCGTTGGTCTCCTATCCGTTCAGGCACTTCATCCTCTCACAATAATCCCAGTCAAAAACCTTCATTCTTGGCCGATATTCCACCACTTCAGTGCACAGCCCACCAGTGTTTGGTACCTCCAGTGACATCACAAGATGGCAGCAGCATTTGAGAACCTCATCAGAATCGCAGTGTATTTTAAGGTAGTATGATTTTTTTGTACACTTAGAATAAGAACCAGTCCTTCTTCTTTCAACAACAACACACAATAGGCAGAGACGTTTCACCAAAACCGCCAGCTATGCGAATTGTTCAGCCTAAAAATTGGCCAAGCACTGTAGCTTAAGAACCAAATTAAGACTTTCATAAATGCAAGCTGTGCACAATAATGCAGCACAGGGACCTGCTCAGGAGCTAAACATGAATGCAGCACACCAACACAGCTGAGGCCAATACTAATAACTATCATAAACCACAGTGTAGCAAAATTACCACCAAAATATGAGCTAGCTTTGGAGCACAAAACACCTAGGCCAAACTAAACATTGTTGAATGGGCTACACTAAAGCACAAAAGACAAGCTTCCTAAACGCACAAATCATACAAATGCAAGATGCATTCACGCGCTCCAGTGTACGCCATCATACTCATTTTTTCAAGGAACTTGAAATGCATCTCAGCTGTGAAACACCTATTAGCATTCCTTTTGTTCTCTCAACTCATATTGCGATTTCTTCTCAAGGTTATGCTGTCAGAAGTGACAAATGGGACGCTACGCTCAAGTTGGATTTCCACCGGCGAACTTGGACATTCCCACAACCAGAGCAAACGCAGCAGGCAAGGTGTTTATACTGAACACAATTACAGTATAAACCTGTTATATTGCTCTGCTATTGATTTGTGTTTTGCCTAGTAGGATTATTATTTACAAGACACTTTTAACGGTTTTTTGTTTAGTCTTATTTTTAGTAACGCTTCTGTCTGGGATGTCACTTCACACAGCCTCACGCACATAGACCACGTGTTGCCACCAGGGCTCATGACCATCCAGAACCTGCACCTGCGCAACCGTCGGTGTTCCGCTACACGCAGGGCAAACCAGCAACCAACTCATTGGTTTGTACAAGATCTCCGCGCAGAGAGTGAGAAACCAACCAGGTTCTGATATGTGTGAAAACTGGCGTTGAACCCCGTTGCCATTTTACATGGCTTGTTTGCATTTTGTCTTTGTTGTGAGTCCTTAGTTCCTGAAATTTAGATATTAGTGCCAAACAAATATTTCTAAAATAAACTTTGAGAATTGAACGATCTATAATTTTGTTCAGTTTGAATTAACGAGAAACGAGTTAAGAACAAATTCTAGCTTAGAAACATTACTATTTCAGCAAAAATACTAGCTTTTTTTTAGTTGACAAGAAGTAATTATTTTGAGAACAAACAAGTAATTAATATAGAACACAAAATACCATTAAATACCATCTGCGTGCAAATGTTGGTAAGCAGAAATTATTCATTTAGCACAAATGCCAGCATAGCCAAAACAATAGCACGCAACTAACAGTAGCATGGGGCACGTACAACATTAGCATAGCATCAATAGCAATAGTCTCCATATAAAGGGACAGAGGGTTTATCAGGGAGACTTGTTCTCAAAATCTTTCATGTGTGTATGAAAGTCTGGAGTTTTCTGTCTGATGGCAAACATGGATTTTGATTATGGAAAATGCGGTTTGAAAACATATTCAGTAGCTAGGTTCATGTTGACTTGATTTCAGTCAGTCAGTTTTTTTGTTTGTTTTGTTGTATACTCCTCCCTCAGGCACACAAACTCAAAAAATGCAATGCATTTTATTTAGTTTTGTGTAAAATGTTGTATTCCAGGGATAGGAACTCTGACCTAGCATTGACGTCACAGCCAAATGCGTTTCAGCTATCAAGGTTGTAAAAGAAGATGGCAACGTCCACAAAAGCTCAAGCGTACATTGTCTGAATACAAGCACCTTCTTGATGAATACGCGTTTCGTTTGCACCAACAAAACCTGAAATACAAATTTGCGGAATGCTTTTGTTTCCTTCTGGTGTATTTCATTTTTTTCTGAAATTCCTTGTGTCCCTACGTTCGGGGAAATATCAGAGCTGTTCCATTGCGAGATCTCGCAATACTTTTGCGAGATCTCGCTATCCTATTTTTGCGAGATCTCGCTATCCTATTTTTGCGAGATCTTTTTAAATTTTAAAACTTCTCTCATTTTTTATTTTTTTTTTTTGTCAGGTCCCCTTAGGGGACCAAAGTTTTTTAAAATTAACCAAAGCAGAGAAAGAAAAAAAAATGTTAGAAGATAAATATCCCCAATATTACAGGAGGTCGCCTCCTTGTTGAACACAGAGCAGCCATCTTGGATGGCAAACTTTGGGAGGCGAAAGTGGAAATCCACCGTCGGGGGACGTCACCCACCAAGTTCCGAGGGCAACTGGAACTTAGCATAAAATAAAGGGGCGGAGTCACTGGTTCCTCCACACCTGGGATGAATCATAACTGTTTCATCTCTGAACCAAAATAATGTAAATTAAAAATCTGAATTTTAATAAGAATATTGTGACAATTCCTTTCTTTAGTTATATTATTATTCACCTCATTCTGTGGTAACTTGGACCTAAAAATGTCTACTAGTAAAGTGTATGTGCAATAACAATAAAGGCATCTTGTGATCTTGTTACTGAGCACCATAATATGACAGCACAGTCGGTGAGTGATCTATGGAACTACATAGTGTATCTGCTTGTTTTGAGGGTGTCATTTATTCCAGCTAATTTGACAGTGAAGCCCATCCTTGTTGTTTTAACCTTCTGAGGTGGCTAGGACACTTGTTCTGTCCATTTCCAACAGATGGCTCTGAAGAACAACACTGCGCGACCTTTTAGCTGCGCCCGTTTTATTTGCCTGACAAGGACAACCCTTTCAAGAGCGGCAGCGTTTCTTCAGTCAGCATGCATATTTATCACGCTCTTCAGAGTGGGATTTAATCTAAATTATAGCAAGGTTATCCTCCCCCACTCCATTAAGTTAGTCCTGCCACTTGTGTGAAGTAGATTGCGCGAAAGCTTATTAAGGCCCGGCACAATAAGATCCAAACGGAGGGAGAGAATAAATGGGAAAAAGGGAAAGTGAGTCGAGAATCCCCTCACGACCGACAACACATGCTGAGGAGTGCTCGTGTCATTACGTGCCAGCGGGCTTTGACACTGAACAAACTTTGTACAAATGAGACTTTGACCGAATCAATGCAATCTTGCCTCATGAAGCCTTTTCAAAGTCAGCTCCAAAGTCCTTGAATACATAAATTCAAAAGTAGTTTCTCTTGTCGATGCCTCTCTGTCTGTTACCTCAGCCCTCTCTGCCTGTTATTCATTCAACGGCATAAATAAAATGCGGCTCAACTGTTATACTTACTGACCCTTTCCTTCTCTCACCAGCATCTGACGCCAAAACAGCATGAGGAGATGGAATATTCATATAATGTTTTCAACAGATGAACAGTTCTGTTAGTCTGGACTTCAAAACATAAGGAAGTGGTTCTAGTTTTTTCACAAATTTGCATCGCTAATACCTAGTTCGTTTAAAAAAATAAAAAAATAAATAGAAACAGCTCATTTCATGTGTTTATTTGCTTAGAATTCATACTTCTTTTAGAAAGGATGATTTCCTATGTACATTTGCATTGCCATGTTTCCTATCTAGAAATTAATGAATAATAAAGGAACAATGACATTTCTGACTGTTGGTGGTAGGTCACATGACTTGCCTACTTGAAATTCAAAATATTTGTAGCACAAATTGAATTTTAAATATGAGAAAATTTGTATTAAAAAAAACGTTAAAAATAGCCAATAAAAACAGCCACTATGTTGCTACTCTGTGTTCACTAACATGAGCTAAGCCCAGCTAAGCCCACAAGGGCATACGTGGAATGACTCAGCAAAAATCCCAAACCATGGCCGTGAGTTGAAGTCCTTTGCTCTCAAGTGAAATTGTTGAATACTGATGTAACAAGAGCTCAAAATATTGTTCATGCAGCATATCCAATTACACTGTAGACTAAAGTAACCTGTCACCACAACCACCCGAGCTCATCACGCTGCATGTTTTCAAAGTGTGACTCGCCTAAATATAGATCGGAACAGTGGCAGCGTTTAAAATGTCATGAGAAGATGCAGCAGGGGTCAAGCAGAGTTCATTAGTCAGCTGTGACACGGCGAAAACAATAGAACCGCCCGACACAAGGTCTCAGCTTTGGTTTGGAATAAAAGAGTGTGAGAAATCTGGCAGCTTTGCCGAGGCAGGAGGCTTAAAACAACAGATGGGAAAATAAAAATAAGAAGGCTGTAGATCAATTTTACATCAGACTCCGGCTCCGGTTGGAAAAGTAATTAAAATATACATCTGCAGACACAACTGAAACCCAGTATCACCAGAAACTTGACGATATTGGAGAACAAAGGCACGTGTATATTGTTATGCACAGATCATGCAGAAAGCAGAGAGCACCATGCATATTAAAGAGTTAATAATCACAGTAGTCTGTTCTGTTATTAGAACACAAACAAGGTTATTAGAATCATTGTCTTTTTTTCTGACACAAAGCCAGACAACAGCTTTTTCCACTGTCATAAAACCGCGACAACATTAGGTGACAACAGACAACACAACTATAGATACCATGTTTTAGCATATGAAATATCATTGATATAATTGATAGTCAAATTCCAATGAACTCAGCTCATGGCAGCAGGTGTTCTCACATCCTAAATGCGAGTAGAAGATGAAAGTCAGTGGTGCTTATGCTACGGCTTCTTCTGGAAAAATCCCACAAAAAATTTATGCTAAGCTAAAATACCACCAAAAATGAATTAGTTACTCAATATTTCTTTAAAATAATTTTAAGTTAAGACGGATGGCATACATCATAAACTGTTTACTGATGTACTTCAACTCAGCTGACTTTATTTTGGACATAACACCAATGTACTGTAGGTTCCTATAAAGGGGAAATAAGCTTTTAGGAAATGTATTTATTTATTTATTGCAAATGTGAGTATTAATATCATCATATTGTCCCCTAAACAGAATGAAGTCATTGAATTATTAATTTGGGCAACATCACAGTTTAATACCTAAAAAAAAATAGAATTCATTCGTCAATACATACGTATTGAACAGTATTTATTTAAATAACAACTGTGGTACCTATAAGTAAAGCACAGTGTTTTAAAAAAAAACTAATCGAACACATTTGTGTCGTTCGTAATTTATCAGTTATTAAGAGAGTCATGCGAGGAAAAGTGTTACATCACATACACAGTATTTTCTTTTAGAGAGGGAGAACTGATGAAGAGACGCGTCATCCTCCGCCTGCTGTCATCTTAAAGGCATCGTCGCTCGGCTACTTTCGGCTCGACTCGGCTCCGTTATCTCTGTCACGCTGCAAAGTGCACATGCAGCGATGGGACGGACCAGGCGGAGAGACGCCTGATTCGCTGGCGTTGTGGAACAAAAGCTGTCACCCGGTGCATTCCTGCCCTCTGTCCTGTCCCGGGCAGCCCGCTGACCCGCTCCATCCCTCGCGCCTGCAGCACTCGGCGCTCGATTGGTTCCGTCTGCGGAGAGCCATGGCAGACCAGGAGGATCGTGTTTCAGTGCCGGAGTTCAGCCGCCTGCTCAGAATGGACCCGCACCTACAGAAGTACGCCAAGGACTTCACCAGGAGGTAAATGCTCATTTACAGGCGGGTTTCTGCACAGCTTGTGGCCCAACATCACCCCCTCAATGTCGCTGCTTCCGCCATGTTTGCGACTGCACGGTTGGTCAATAAAGATGCACAATAATGTGAGATAAACGTTTGAAACACACCACCTTCTGTGTTCAGGGTTGACATTTCCAATGAACCGAGGCCCCAAAGACACATCCAGCCCTGTCACCATCTAATCTCCATTCGTCCTAAATGTCATTTAAATACGAAGCTATACGTTTGTAAAATATAGCAGCTGCCTGAAGGTTCAGTTGTTTCTCAACTTCCTGACAGTTGTACAGCTTACTGTTTCAACCTCTTACTACTCTGTAGTTATCATTATATTCGACTATTAGCTTCACTGAGGGTTTAGAGTCTTTGAGCTGTCAAGGTGTTTACGTGTTAACGCTGTTAGCACAGTAAATATTCCTCCCCAGAATGAATAACTTTTTTTTTTAAAGCCTCCTTTAATTCAGAATTATTGGAATTCTAATACTTTATTGCTGCTATGCATTATATACAAATATAAACTAGTCTTTGAAAACACACTTAAAAATTGTAATAAGGATTAAAAAAGCCATTTAGGTAATCATCACATACTCACTCACTTCACTAACCAGTGTATCAGTTTTAAATTCACTGGACGTGATGCTAAGTTCCAAAATTTCCTGAGCCAAGCTGGTGGCTGATTCCATACCAGGTTTAGAACTGAGTGTTCCAGTCCTCGCATGCATTTTGACGCGCTGCTAGCAGACGATAATGTTTCAGCTGCCTGCAAGTGGAAAAGAGCTTCTGGTTTCCCCGGCTTGTCAGGTGAGCACAGGTGTGGTCTCTCCTTGTGATTCACAGCCACTGGGCATGTGATCTGAGGTTTGGCCAGTGGCCCCATGCCCTTCCAGAGCCGCGTTGTTCACCTGTTAGGGCGAGAATCCCACTTGTGTCAGGCCTGTCTAGCAGCCAGCTGAAGTTCTATTGCTGAGCTGACGTTGGGCAGAGGGGGTATGCTATGTCTTCTCCATACCATTGGCTAGGCTTCTGAGGCGAAGGCAGGACCTGATGTGTTTGATGGCTCTTGATCAAGGCTTGGGCTGGAAGGTATATTGTAGGGCTGAACAATTAATTGCATTTGCGATTATACCACAATATGATAAAACGTGATTTTCTAACCGTAAGGCTGCGATTTGACTGGTCACGTGTCTTTCACATTGGTGGTGCAGCGCAACGGTGAGCTTTAGCCATTGAGCTGTAAATAACAGCTTTAGCTTGTGAAGGTAAAATGGGTGCAAAAGTGGCACATACCCGTAACACAAGACTCGTATCCATGCGTCAGAGGCACATACGCGTAACTGCACATTTGAAACCCTGTGGCACGTGCGTGTAAAAATAAGATTTACATTCATACAAACACGAAAAGTAATTTCGCCTTCATTTTCTCAGTGCACAGATACAAGTGGCTAAACACGAGCTCTTGAAACTGCAATTGTGACACATTGCTAAGTTTTCCACCTCAACCACCGGCAAAACGGGTGCATAAGTTCCACATACTCGTAGAACATGATCCGTAAGCGCATGAACCCTTTTGCACCTCTTCTCGCACCTGTAAATAAAACTGATGCGCCCTCATAGAAGTGGCGGCAATACGTGCCTGTTACTCCATGCGCGTTCCCGGTAGTCACGTGACGTCTATTGTCCAAACGGCTTTTTTTTATTACTAATTATGGGCTGTTTATGTTCAGACAGTGCTTAAAAAGTGCAATCTACGTTTACATGAAGAGTTGGACGTGTTAGAGTGGTAAAGCCACATATTGGTTTGCATTATTGTTGTAATATGCACTTTAGTTTGTGTGATTTATCAGTTTAGTAAGTCTACAGTTGAAACTGAAGTAGACAAATAAACCATCTTTCATTTGAATTCATGCTTCATTTGCCTTTATCTTAACATAAGAATAGCCTATAAGGAAGAACAATTATATATACTGAATCACATATGGTTTATTATAATACAAATTGATTTATTAGTTGTGTTTGCTGTAAAATACATGAGAACAGGACCTTGAAAAATAATCGCACATTTAATCGCAATTGCAATATTGAGAGAAAAAAATTGCAATTAGATTATTTTCCAAAATCGTTCAGCCCTAATATATTGTATCGTATTGTATCGAGCATGAGATGTGCAGCGGCATCAGTCGGTGAGGAATCCTTCAGATTGACACACGAGTAAAAACAAGGGGTCGCTTTCTTCTGGTCATGTGACTTCAACAAGACTTCATTTTACACGGCTACTTTTGCGCGACACAGGCATCGAAGCTGCACAGCATTTTTCTTGTCGCTAGTGTATATTGAGATATGAAAATTCAGGATGTTTATGTTTAGTATGACTAAATCAACAATCTCAATTTCTCCTGCTCATCCTGTATGTAAAGCTCCAGCAGTGGCAGACGTCAGTTGTGCACTAACCCTTTTGATCCCCAGTGAACCCAGAGTCATAGACCTCACTAGTTCCTTCAGATTGTCACCAACCCTTTTATGATAGTTTGCAAACAGTGATATCATTCCTGATGTTTCTTCAACTCCTGTCCAGCTGATAATTTGTCCTCGGAAATGAGCAGTAAGCAACATTCATATTCAAATGTCTTGACAGTGTGTTGCACGTTTTATTACAATTCTGCCTATTAATGCAATTCAGCTTGTTGCTCTTCAATTATTCAGTTCTTGCAGTGTCTTGGAGAACAGTTACGGGGGTTCATGTTTTCCCTTACACTGAAGATAAATCCCTCACCATGGCAACAATGCGCGCATCATCTGACAGTTTTCATGTGTTGCTTACCACAGGTACAAGAACAGGTCCATGATCAAAAATCTGGCACTTTATTTTCATTTTATTTGTTTTGCTTCATATATCTATTTGTTTGCATTTTTTGCTCCCTAAACTAATGTTTTTTCAACATTCAGATTATGATTCAATCTAGTATTCATATATTTTTCGTAAATGTGCTTTTTAAATTTTTTTTTTTTTCATTTTGAATTACTCATTTCGAAATAACAGTTTTGCACCGTAGAAGATATTTTTATTGACAAAATAAACAAATAAAATAAATGTATATATTTTTTATCATTCTTGCACAATCGTCCCTGGCTACATCCATAAACCATAAGGCTTCATCATCTTTTGGGCACAGCGTTTAAGTTAAGTAAACCTCAAGACCTGTAACACTGTCTTAACCTGAAGTTGCTCTGCGCTTCACAGCCCTAACCACACTTGTTGTTAATAATAATAGCTTCATCATCGTCATCTTCAACTCACCACTCCTGGCCTGGAGGGTGTTGAAAAATGGAATTGTATTCTCCACGCCTTGTGTCTGAACCCTAAGTGGCAGGAGAAAAGACTCTTTTGCTGACACAGCGTGGGCTCTCCAGTCTCCATCGAGACCCCGACGTGTCTCAGATGCCTATCTCATTGATTAAAGTTCCATGTAAATTATTTTACATGCAGGGGCACCGCTGTGAGCAGGCTATATCTTGATAAGCCCCTGGTGTTCCTAGGCACTCGGTCCAAGCCTCATATCCCCTGACCACAGGCTCTGTAATCAAGAGTTTTCTCAGGCGACGGCGTCACGCTGGGCGCCTCGCACCACTGCGCTGCACTGCCGCCTTATCAGAGAGAGACCTATGACCAGAGCTGCTGATTCTTTAGATTTCCACACAGTGTTGTGGCTCAAGGCTGCGCTCATCTTGTTGACCTTTGACTCGCAGCGCATACGGCGGATCTACATAAACAGGCTGCCTCATTTGGAACCAGCAAGCCTCCTCTTAACTATCGCAGGCTGCTTATTTTACTTTATCAGAAATGCAAGTTTGATTGTGAAAACAAGTACTAATGCTGCACTCAGGGTTACAGTCCCTGCGAGCGCTGCTGTGTTGATGCGCTTCATTATTTACCCTTCCTGTTGCGCGAGTCTGCAGGAAGCGCGCCTCGGTTTTTGCGTCTAGCGGCGCCGCGGATCTCGTAAATTGGGCCGAATGAAAGCAGCGATTGGGGCATTGGGACAGCCGCTCATTACGGCTCCGAGATTTTGCAAAGATTTGAGTGCATCATCAGAACTTATTTCCAAGCCAATGTGAAGCAATTAGTTTTGTGTTGTTCGTTCAGTGTTACCGGAGGAATAGTGATTACTGATGCAGTGCTCTGAGAGAAATATATTACATGGATGAACTTATCAAAAAGTCTATAGTCCTCCAAATCTCTCCTAACTCACTGCACCTTATGAATTTTGCTACGCTCGTATCGTTCAGACCAGACCTGGCAAAGTGCGGCCTGATGGCCACATGCGGCCCTTTGCCTGTGTTTTTGTGGCCCTCCTGAGGTCGGGCAAAAAAAAAAAAAAAAAAAAAAAAAATATATATATATATATATATATATATATACTACGGATAAGTCATCATTTTTCTGTCATTTCCGCTTCAGCCCATACTGGTTCAACAGTAAATACAACACATTCATGACTACATTTTTGTTTCTTCTTACAGTTTATCTATAGTATTGTAGTATAATAGTAAATAGTATAATAGTATTTTCCTCAAAATTCAAAAAAAGAAAATTCTAAATACATACATACATATGTTTGTGTTTATTGATTTTTTTAAAACTTAGCTGTTTATCCATAGTTTTATTATGATTTATATACATATGATAAGATGCATGTAAAATATTTTTTGATAGCCATGCCATATTTACACTTAATATTCTTGCTTCCATTGAATATTTAATTGTTCATTCCCTCCACATTTCGTAAGCATCGCCGCCTTTCTTTTGGCATGATGGCCCCACACAACAGTCACAGTTTATAATGTGGCCCTATAGGAAATTTAACTGCCCACCTCTGGTTTACACAAAGCAGTAGCATCTTTAGCTTAGATGAAGGACTTTGAAGGACGTGGACTGTACTGCATTCATCGATGCTCATCATGTCCTGGTGTTGAATTACTTTTGTTTGGGTTCTATCCTAACTTTAGTGGATGACTGCAAGGTGCACTGCCTTGTTGAGATGAAATCATGTGTGACTTCAAACGCTCAGATTTGCCCACAAATATTGCTGCCATGGGTCATGATGTGAATGATGCAGAGTCCATTCATAAATGTCCAAACTCCCATGACTGAAATGTAGAATAGACAGAACTAAAAACCAGAACTCACTAGTGCAGCGCGGCGTCGCCCGAACACTATACAGGGCGGACGTAAACAAACATGGCTGACCGCGAGATCCATCTCTCTCTCGGCTAGTTCTGACACTACATCTGGACCCTGTGAAACATATCAGCAGCTACTGTTTTAATTGGTTGTATTCATGATCCACTGATAACTCCTCTCTCACACACACAAACATTTCCTATCTTTATTTTTCCTATCTCACACTCATCATCTCACACATCCCATCCAAACGTCCATCAGTCTCCGCTCTTGTGTGGAGTTCCGTAACAAATCGAGTGCTCACTACACGCAGCACAAAAACTACTCAGGGAACATCGTCATAAAAAAATTGTCTTATTTTATCATCATTATTTATTTACCATGTACATATAAATGTCAAATACTTACTGGTTTTTCAAGTAAAAATATTTTTTGTCAAAATCATTGCTGCCTGGGCTGAAAACTTGGCTGTAGTTTTTTTCCAAGTGAATTTGCGATTGTCTCTATTTCCCACCATATTGTTTCAGAATCATAAATTATCACAACTTTCACTGCAATTTTTTTTGCAAAATCAGATGTTTTTTGGCTGCAACAATAAAAAAAACGAAAGTCAGATCTGTTAGGGACTGATATCTATCGGGAAGGAAATCCATGTGCAGACATGGAGAGAGATCAGATCTCAAGTCTGGCCTGGGTTCGCAACTGCTACACAGGTCGCAAAGGGTTGAGCAAGGGTTGAGAGATGTGTATCAGAATTAATCCAAACTACCTGTATCATATGAGTTACTTTTTGTCTGCGTCGGTTACGAGATGACGAAGGTCAATCTGAGTTTTCACTTTTAAAACTAGTTTGTCATTAGCACTTTATGCTATTTGTGAATTCAAACTTGAGAAGCGTTAACCTCTGAGCATATGTTCAGCTTTTTAACGCCATTAGTTGAGCGTTAATGGCGGGATATTAAGAGTCACCTTGCCGGTGGGTCCAGATGAAGCTCTGGAACCTGATCGGGGAGGGAAGCTGTTTTATTTCCGTCTTTTAACTCCACTGGTGGTTGTGGCTGAGCTGCCAGCTCGAGTCACACAAGACAAACCTGAACTCTTGAAGACATTTGTTTGTGGTCTTGGAGTTTCAGCTTCTCCACCTATGTTTCTTTGTCATTCAAGTTTTTGTTCTCAGGCTCCAACCTTTCCTGCCTCATGAGAAATGGTCTCACCTGTGCAGGACGGCACCCTCTTTTCTAACAATCATGGTCTCCGACTTAGAGGAGGTGATCCTCGATCAGGGCTGGTGTGAACCGTGCCTAATTCTACAGAGGAAACCCTCAATCTAACTCATTTAGATGTTGAAGTGATGGCGTCCTAAGTGCTATAGTAGTCTTCACTTTCAGTCACTGAAAATCTGTGAGTTTTAAATTACTACTAAAATCAAAAGGATTTGATTGACATCCCTCAATTACTGCAGCAGGTACTGCAGAGAAAGTATGCATTCTAGAAAGCACTATTATGTTTCAGATTTATGAAATGAAGGCTGTAAGAACCTTCCTCTCCGTTGCCGTTGTCGATTTTATATATTGGAACATTTTGTTCTTGCACTAAATCACGTCCCTCACTTTATATAGTGCTTTTTGTACAGATCAATCTAATGGAGCTGGAACGCTAAATAGGGTAATAAGAAACATCAAATGACTTAAAGTAGTCGCTGACAGTTACTTATGCTGACAAAAAAACAATATTGTGGCCCATAAATCTTGTTTTTTTTTGTAAATTAAAGGGGAAGTTTCTGACTTCTGTGGTTTCAAAATAAAAAAATGAATGGATGCAAAAATCATCAAGCCTTGCAAGGTTGTGTACCTCAGAACGTGTGATGGGCAGATGAGGCTTCATGAAATAGTTTCTTATTTTCAGAGCCCACTAGATGGCGCTCTCTGCTCTAAGCTCTTTGGATTTGAACAACCATTTCAATGAAACATTTCATTTTAATTTTAAACCAACAACACCACTTACTGAGCTCTGGAAATAAGGACACTGTTTCACGAAGCCTCATTGGCCCATCACTACTCAGAACGCTAATCCTGAGAAGTAAATCTCTCTCAAATCACCAGTGCTCCGTCTTTTCATATGTCCGACTGGAATGCGGGATCTGAGTTCCGTGAGTAAAGGACTTCGGTCATTATGCTGTTTCTTTGCGATTTTTCCATGAAAAACACTTTGAATGTCATTACATTCAAGTTCACCTTCATGATACATTATGTCAGTTTGTTCCGATGTTTCCACTTTGTTTTAATGTTTCTTCACGTGACATTTCATTTTTAAGAAGAGAGCCTATGAACTTGCGAGCTCACTGTGGCTAATATCGTTTAGCATGAATATTCTAGGTAGGTACGGGACTCCCATAAGCAAGAATCCCAAGTTCCTTACTTCCAGCCACTGGTTTTGAAACGGTCACCCACCGGCATGTTTGCTGTCCTTAGACAGGGGTCAGGTCACATGTCGATGAAGCTGTCTCAAGGTCTCAGCGTGGTCATGTGAGAGTAGGTCTGAAATCCACTCGCGTTTTCACCAAATTTGGTCCCAAAATTTCCAACATTTTGTCACAATCTGGATCATGATTTTAAAAAGTGCAGCCCTACAAGTTTACATAAATGAGTGTCCACCTTGCGAACTGACGGTGTTGCTGCCAGGACTAGCTTCAAAGGTGAGCAAGTCTTGGAAGTGTGAGTCATTATTCAAGCTGCCAAATATTTTGTAAAAATCTGTGTCCGCACAAGACTCCGGTCCCCAATCCTCAGGGGTCCAGTCAACTGGCATGAGACGCCTGACTTTCATGCTAATTAATGTGTCGGTGGAGCACTGCCCTCATGTGAGTCTCATCTTTGTCCTTTTCCACTCCTTCTTGAAACGATGACAAAGTTGGCATGTGGTAGCGCTGGTTGGACTTTAAAGGTTTCTCTATTGGCAAGAGCTGTCTGTATCCACCAGCGCGGGGAGCAGCTGCTGAGAAATGGCGGTTACTTCAGCCCATCATCACCAGCCCCGGGGCATTCACAGGCCAGTCTGAGCCTGGCTTCAGGGCTAGAGGGGAGCCAGCGCACTTAACTCAGCTGGCTGAAAGAGACTTTCGGGACCAGAGGGAATCTGATATGGACACCAGCTGGCTGCAGGAACTTAAGTGAGATAAATTGCAAAGTAGTTAGTCCATCTTTCCCAGTTGAAGGTAAGAGACTGTGGTTTATCTGGTAGGAAGCGCCTGTAGTCACACAGTCTTGAAGGAATGAGGCAGCCTTGCATCCTGCGGTGACGCCTCAAAGCTATTCACATTAGTATGGAAGCGAGCAGATGCAGCTCTGCAGTAGCATGTGCGCCACAATATCTCGGAAAAGGTGTACACACCCAAAGAGAGTCGGTCAGCCGAGTGAAACAATGTGTCTAAAATCTGCCGGGACAATTGTGCATGTATCAACACATCATCCATAAATAAGCACACAAACACAGTGACACGTGTGCGCTTGTCTTCACTTTCATCTGATGTGGTCACACTTCACTAACATGTCACCATTTGGTTTTCTGGAATAAATTAACCCCTTCTTATTTGATTCAGTTTTTAAAACGTCAAGTGCTCAAAAGAAGCAGCAGTGTTGAAGCTCTCCTTCTTTCTGCATCAACAGGTCCTCCACTGTTGAGGAGCCCCTTCTCACACCTGTCGTCTTTGTTGACCACATCCTCTTCATCTGGATCATTCTTGGTCCATCACTAACTCTCCTCTCCACGTGTTCACACCATCTCTTCTCCCTATCTGCGTCTCCGAACCTCTCCCTCTGATCGACTCATTTCTGTTCTTGACCTTTCTCGTCTCTCCCAATGACAACCTCAGCATCTTCATCCTGACTCTTCTCACTCTGCCTCTGCCGTCTGAATCTGTGCTCTGGGTCAAGTGCCCACCACCAGCCTCTATCGAGCACTTATCACTGAGATCAGAGTTGGTTAAGTTTCTGTGGTGATCTATGCACCCCAGCTTTTGTGTTCACTGTAATTTCATTTTCACACATCAATTTATTCAACATTAAAAACATTTGAAGTCAAAAATTTTTTTTCTTCAAGTTTTATTTAAATTGTTTAGTCAAATCAAGTGCATTTATTATGTATTTTTCATTCTTTTAGCAGTACTACATACTGTTTTTCGCAAAACTATTGTATGTATACTTATTGTCTCTTTTTATCATTTTTTTAAAATATTGAACGCTATATTCTCATTCAAAATTGAATTAAAATATTTATTTATTTTATTTTTTATTTTTTTGTAATTTTTTTTTTGTTTTGCTTTTTTTCACTTACAATTAGATATTTGTTTTGTCCCATATCCGACATCATTTATTTGTTTATCGTGAATTGGCATTTTCATTTTAGTTTCTTTTCTGCCAATATATTTCCTCATTGTATTTGGTTAAATAAATAGTGATTTGGTGGCCTCTAAACTATGCTATGAAACTTCCAGTCCACTTTTGATCCAGCAACACTCCACTAGTTTCACCAGGCCTGCACTCTCTTCTTCACCTTCCATCCTCTCTGATTCTGGATGGTTGACCCATAAAATACTTCTTCCTCCTCCGTATGTTTCTTTAGGTACTCTGTGACCACCACTGGTCAACGCTGACTCTGCTTCCTGTTGAGTTTCTTGTGTCCTCAAGCCAGATCACTTCCCAGGGAACAATTTGAAAATGCTAATTAACTCAGCAACATGCATCAGTGTCTCTACAGTCTATTGTTGTGGTCGACTGCGGACAGGATTGCTGCATTCTACTGAGATAAATACCAATAAACACAGCATGTCATTTGTCGTAAGAAATTAAGACTCAGTCACCGGTGAATCTGAAAATGTGGGTCAGAGATGCACTTGTTACACTGCAAAGAAGCCATCACCAGAGCTCAGTTCAGCCGTCTGTTTTTGACTGTTTATGATGAAGTCTGTGCATTAATATTCCAGTTCATGTCCAAGCGTCTTATGAATACTGACAGCTAATAAACTTGGGCAAAACCTCAGTGCTTGATGATTCAGGGATCTTAAACCGTCAATGGAGAAATCCCCATGGCGAGGCAGAAGCAGATCATTTCCACCTAAAGATTGCCTTTAGCCACCAGCATGTGCTCTGTTGAAGAGCCTATTATCAGCAGGGTCTTATTAATTCTAGCTTTGAATACTGATTTGAGCCTCCTGTTGTTGGCAGGTATGAGCTGTTCCAGAAGACGCTGCTCCAGCTGGAGGAGGCAGAGGGAGGCTTTGACCAGTTCACACGCAGCTACTGGAGTTTCGGCGTGCAGCGGCGGCCGGACAACAGCCTCTTCTTTAAAGAGTGGGCTCCGGCGGCCGAGGCTCTCTTCCTCACTGGCGACTTCAGTAAGTGAACGCTTCACAGCCGCGGGCCAGACAGTAAGCCCTTCAGCTCCAGTGTAATCAGGCCATGGTCACGACACCAGCCACGCATTCAGCTTCACCATAACTGCAAAAAGAGCGGAGCGTCCATCTCAGGAATATGAGTAAAGGCTTTGAAATGTAAGAGTGGAGAATGCCAGATATGATAGTGAGCAGACTCACGTTTTCTCTGGCTATATAATGACCGCTAAGAGTAGTGTAACTGTAGTGATATGTTAAAAGGCCACTTGACAGTGTGTCGGGCTTCTTATCTTTTGAAAACAGGAAATTAAATCACTTGCTAGTAGAAGGCATTATCGACTTTCATCCACATGTCTGAAGTGAGGTCGGGGGGGTAACAGCCAAAGTAAAGAGGCCTAGACTTCCCTCTGTCTAGAAACCTCTTCCAGCTCTTTTGGTGAGGAATATACTGTAGAAACCTCGGGTCTCGGGTCTGCCTCTTCCCACTGGCCACCATTTCAGATGCGGTATGGCTTCTAGAATATGTCCCATTTCTCACCCCGACACTCGTTTTTGACCCTAACATTCGGTTTTGCGCGTAAGTGTTGTGTGTCCCAATACTCCTAAGACCGAGGGCACTCGCTGTTCACCACTTGAAATGATCCCTTCAAACTGAGGGAGCTCCGGAGCTGACTTGAAACCAAGTGGTAATATGAAGTGTTCATAGATTTCCAGGATACCAAAGTACTTTATTTAAAAACAATGTTGGACAGGACAACAGGGACATTTTAGTAACCAGGACTACTCTTCTGTTTATTGACTTTCTCTCGTATCACACGTTAGCATCTCAGAACAACACAACATCTATGTACAACGGTATGTTTTTATTTCTTCTTAACAATCAATAGTCAGCTAGCATCCATGCTAACGTTAGCATCTTCATACCTCTAACAGATCTATCACGGCAACATAGCGGCAAAGCCGGCTTTGGCTCCGCCCATTTCTTCTCCGCTTGTTCACCAAACCAAGAGAGATGATCAGCGCCAATGCAAGGGTTTGCAAAAACGTTGGAGCTGGCATTTCCAAAACGTCTCCAACACTGGATATGCAGGAAACATAACACAGTACGGAGGCCAATGACACGTTGTGTGTGTGTGTGGGTTTTGCCAAAGAGAATCCAGCTAATACCAAAGTAAAGACCCCAATTTAGTTTAAAACTCTCTTTAGCTTGTATTTGTGCGTGCAACTCGGTGGATAATCAGGCCTTGTGTGTAATTTGGAATTCAAAATGGTCCTCAGGTGTAACTCATCCCTTACCAATCCATCATCCCCGTTAAATCACTTTCAGGCGTCCGTAATTGAATTCACATTGAGAACAAAAACTGATTTATTCAGAAGCCAAGAATTGTCGAGTCATACACTGATTCAGGTCTTTGTCTAATAGCCAGAATGTGTCACCTGGGTGCAATATCATCTGCAATTATAATATCTCACAGTGCCGGATCACATTTACTCCAATATCTATGAAGATTACACATCCGGAACAGCAAAGCAACCAGGCTGTCTTCTGGAAGACGCATTTCATGTCTCCTGCTGATTCAAACTGAGAACAAACCTGTGCATTTTACTTACTGTAAAGCCGTGACCCCCCTGGTACTTTGCTTGACCAGAGCCACTTCCTTCCCAACAACGCTTAGTTCATATTCATGACCCCACTGTTTGTTTTTCAGTTTGCGTGGTGCAATCTTGATCTTCCTACAGCCTTTGACCAAAGGTGAGGGCCGGTACATGAATTGATAATAAAGGCGGGCAGGTTTCCTCTTCTCTCCATTGTCCTCTAATTTCGTTATCTGCCTCCAATAATCCAGAATTATGCAGGCCTGCATCCACTTTGACTCAACCCTCTGTATCTTCGCTGCACCTCAGAGTTAGTATTTTATCTCTGTGCCGTTGTTCTGCCTTTATCTCCTCCAGTTGGAGTTGTGGGCCACTGTTCTGGACTAGACATGTCAGTTTGAGGTCACGGCTTGCTAGAGATGACATCTGTAAATCCCACATTAAGATAGCCAATACTGAGTCATTGAAATTCACTTTTTTTAGGACAGAATGTGCTGTGGCACAGAGAATCTAAATATATGTATATATGGGGGTATATAAAAAAATACCCAACGCTTGCGGGTATGCATTAAATAGGCTTGTGCCTAAGCAGCACCCAGTCATTTCACACTAGTCTTGAGCTATAATCAGATCCTGCTGGAAATCCCAGCGAGTTCTGTATGCTGCTGCAATTTTGTCCAATCCCTGCGACTTTCCCGCAAATTCCATTAATTACTTTTCGCCCACCCCTCTGCACGGCATGTGTAGCATCATATTCCCTCCCTCCTTGTTGAGATGAAGTCATGTGCAACGCCAAACTGTCCACAAATATTGCCGCCAAGGGTTGCGATTCAGACGTGAATGATTCACAATCCATTCATAAATGTCCAAATTCCCATGACTGAAATGTAGAATAGACGGAACTGAAACGCTGAACTCACTAGTGCAGCGCGTCGTCGCCCGAACACTGTACGGGGCGGACGTAAACAAACATGGCTGACCGCGAGATCCATCTCTCTCCACCACACTCGACATTTCGACCCTGTGGAACATATCAGCAGCTACTGTTTTAATAGGCTGTATTTATGAGCCACTGAACAGTTACTCCAGTCTCATACACACACACATTCCCTGCTTTCACCTCTCAGACTCCGCCCATCTAAACGTCCGTCTCTGCCCTTGTGACGCAGCCTGGTAGCTACTTATGCAATATCATCATAAAAATAGATCATCATTTTTATTTAGCATGTACATGTAGCCTTTTTAGGCTGAAAAATGTCCTGTCATCTTCTTCCAGAACCATAAATAATTGCAACTGTCACTTTTTTTTTAATGATGCAAGATCAGGCATTTTTTGCAATAAAAAAAAAAAATAGCAAAATCCTGGTGGGACTGTGCTATGCTACGCTTGTTCAGTGCTGATCTCAAAGTCTTCGCTAACCATTGATAGCCATGAGTGCTGATCTTATCTCTTGATATTTGGCTATCTTACTGGTTAGCATGGTAGCTAGCAGTCCAAAGTTGCTACTAACTGTGGGGTTGGAAGCCTTAATTCAATGCAAAAACACTAACATCATTGTTTATTAAATCTCAGTACAGCGCTCTTAAAAGTCTTGCTCCAGTATTGCGCCATTAAATATCTGGGTGTTTTCGTGTTGTGACTCCGTAAACCTCTAATGGGATGACGGTTAGTCAGAATGGCTGGTGTGAGGGAAGTTTTGTTTCGAATTTCGAGGGCGCTACTAACAACTCTGCTGTAGTGACTGAACAACTGTGGTTGCTGGATGGCAAGAATGATCCCTGACATGTTTATTAGGCTTCGCTGCGGACAGACATGTTGCGCATCCTCCGCTGCAGTTACCCAGATAACGTTAAGCATCTCTGCTCCCGCCGACACAAAGGAGCCTGGAGTGAATCAAACAGCAGAGCCAACTGCGGTACAAGGGCATTAGCCCTTTTGATGAGTCGAGCTGGGAGTCGGGAATGTGCAAAATATTGATTACATGGGATAAACTTGCATACGGCGCGCGCGTCTTCTGGATGTGGGAGTGTTTGTTAATATTTCAGTAGCTCGTTATTTCATCATCGCCTGAAAAGTTGATGAGCGAGTGCAACCTCCGTGTTTGCTCTGAAATCTCCCTTCCCTCCGACTTTCAAAGTCCTTTCAGGTTAATGGCCGCCCGAGTTATTTTCAGTCAGTACAGCCCACGGAAAATGTCAGAGAAATTATTATTCTGATCGTCATTAACAAGACGAAATGAGACTGGCGCTCGTCTATCAGATAGTCAAGGTGGTCGACACTTATTTCCTCTTTTGGTGTCATTACCGTTTCTATCATCACATTTGTTCTCACTCGTCAGGTCATGTCATGTCCAACCCCTATACAGGAAAGACAGAGGAATGGTGGCAGAGCAAACTCAGTGTCCTGACAGCTGTGTTAATGCAAAGTAATTTGGGTCATAAAAGGTAATAGTTTGTGCGATATATCCATTCAGGTTGTGTTAAGTCGTGGGGAAAGTTCTAATGACAACTTTTTGACACTTTTGGCGAAGAAAAACACTCACAACCCAATTGTCAAACTCAAAATTACAACCTGCAACTTTTGTGAGGCCACTTAAAGAAAGTGATGAATTATTTTGACTACAAGGGGAAACGTAAGTCAAAGTACATTAAAGCTTTGAGCTTGATAATCAGGATGAGAGCGAAGCAAAACCAATGTCTTTGTCAATATCTCTGCCAAGCAGCTCATTTCACACGCAACTGACATGATTCAACAAGTGTTTGGGCTCATGGCAAAAGTGAAAATGGATAGGGAGCTTATGTGTCAGCTCCTTCTGGTTGGTCCATGGGACCTAAGACCGGAAAAAAATGAATGGAAGTCTATGGGGACATCAAAGTTATTGTCTGGTCCACCGAGCTATACCTCAATTTAAATGATACATTATGATGTGATATGATTATTAATCATGATTATCATATGATTTTCGACCAAGTTTGTTGTGTAATTTATTATTTATTTGCTTGTGAAAACATGTAATTATTTGGACTACAACTCGAACATCGAATATATGACGTCACTGAAGAATCCAAAGCTAAGTCAAATGCCAAAGGTGCCTAACTATCAAAGGTAGAACATAAACTCACATTGTCAAACACTTACCGTCATCTTGTCCCGCATGCTGGCTCGAGCCTTCAATCAGCATTGTAGTTCGCTTCTACATATCACACAAAACGTAAAGTAACTTTTGATGCAGGTCGAAAAGCAGTGCTCTCATGGCATGAGAATGTATCCTTCAAATTCACACACATCATATGTTAGAACTATGGCAAAATTTCAAGCTAGTGCAGAGAATAACTTTTATCTCTCCATTAACTCCCGTTCATATTTTTTGGTAGCTTAGGTCCCATGAGGCGGAAATAGATGGGCTCCCCATTGCCAGGTGAAAGTTCGACATGGGGCGATAGCAACACATTTTGCCACCACAATCCCATGAAAGCTGAGATTTCATGCTGTCTATTAAGTTGTGTTGAGTTCCGAACTATAGCTTCATCTTCTGAACCTTTCATGTTTTGAGGCAGACGTTCTGAACAAATATTTTACACGTTGTTCAAATGATCAGAATGGTCATTTGTGGTGATAAATCCCACTATTTAAGTATTTGTACACTTATTTAGGAATCTTGACGGCAGTGTTGATAAATAAAGGCTCTCTCTACTTCCTGTTTCTTTGGAGGTTATTCTGAAAAAAAGAAAAAAAATGTAAAATGTAGTCAATTTTAATGGTGCTAATATTTTTGACGAGCGATAACACGCGTTTGACATCTCCTTCTCCGCGTGTTGAATGACCCTCCTCCCTCAGGAAGCCCATGAAATGAGCAGCGATAAAAGTGAGATGGTTTCTTGTCAGGTTTCGTTCACGCAAGATGCCTGTCTCCACTGGGCTGAAGATATGTGAAGTTACTGTGAACCCTGTCGTCCATGCAGTACGCCGAGTCACATGAAGTATTTACACGGGGAAGAGTCCGCCATGGCCACTGAAGTTTCTGAGTCAGGACACCTTTTGCAAGTCGGATCCTGCGTGAAATGGCATCCATAAGTCACATCTGATTCATTATGATCCCCTCTAGTGGTCTCAATCGTATCTTCGCCTACGAAACTTAAAGAGGTTACTGAAAATCATGAATGAAAAGGTTGATTTTTGTCGATTTCCGATTCAAACATTGTAAACATGGCCACTCATTATTCAATATAGTTACACTATATGGTGACCTTAACTATAAAACTGTCAAGTTACTGAGCCAACTATTTGCTCTGAAAGTTTCTTGTCGTCCGTGACATTCTCCAGACATCAATTCAAATTTCCCAATTCAAATCAATGGCTTTTGTCAGCGAATAAAAGGGACTGAATGCAATTCACCATGTAGAGCTGACTGTCATTATTTTTCTTTAAGCCCATACACACATCCACCTTGGCAAACAGGCACGTCTTCCGTTCATCCCTCCATCTTTGCGCCCCAGCTCAATTCCGACATCCCCTTCTTGAGGGCAATTTCACTTTGCCACGGCTCCATCACATTATTTCAATTCAATTTCATAGAGAATGTGGACGCAGCGGTCTGGACCATGAAAATAATGCCGGCTGGATGCATGATGGACTGTTATTTTGCCTCCTGTGAAATTTAGGCAAATGACAGCAAATAAAGGGAGTGGGCGGAGGGGGGTAAACTATGACTGGGTCTCCCGATGCAGAATGTCTGGTCACTTCTGGTGCTTCTCCTCTGATTAATTTTCCATCCTGCTGTTTTTGTGTCACTCATGAATAGCAAGCGGACATGGATTATTAAATGAATTGACATGCCGGCGAGGATGAGCGACCTAATAAATGTTGTGTATGAACACGTTTCCTGTCAGTCACTGGTGACGGTTGTATTTTATCAGCTGGTTTTAGAAAGAGCTCTAAGGCCGTTGTCTTTCCAGCGTCTTCTGCAGCTATTGTATCCCACACGTCCGTGCAGCTGAGTTTCAGTGCCTCTCGTGCCTGGTCCACTTCACTGGACGGATCAAAACTGGGAAGTGTCGCAGTGTTGCAGTAAGCGTCTGTCACTGCTGTTTTAGCAGGGACATGAACCTTTTGTCACACAGAATCACAGTAGAAGCACCTACCACCATTCAAAATGCATTTTTTAAATGAAATTGTGAAGACTGGAAGACACGGTTAAAATTATGGCCTTGGCGCTTCATGCCATGTTTCTTTAAAATAAAAGGATCATATATATTTTTAAAATTATGATCTGCCGATTTACATTCCACCCTACTACCCTTGCTCTACTCCATTCTATTCACTAGCATGAGATAAAAAAAAAATCACCTCTAGTTTCTATAGTTTTCATTACAGAGGTTTCAGAAACTATCATTTTAAAATCAATATTTTAAAATTGTAGACTAGCAAACATGTTTAAATGTGCAGACAGTTTCATATCAACAATTCATACACTGCACTGTTTTTCGACTGCGAGAGGAAACCGGAGTTCCCAGAGAAAACCCATGCAATCATGGGGAGAACTCAAGAGTTGACTCATGCTGGAGTCAAGCCTACAACCAGGCTGCAGTACCCCAGAAATATCACAGCACTACAACATTGTGTGGTATTTTCAACATATGTAAGCTATATTGGTATTTAGTACATTAGTACTTGGACATGCTGCTGCATTTGTGACATGTTTAAGACTAACATTTTCTTTCTGTACGCTGGAATGTGATTCATTCCTCTTTTGCAGTGCGAAATTGAAGTGAAAGTCCAACTGTACTCATTTTAATAAAATGATGGCTCTTATTACAATATATTGCTGAACTTACAGTACAACAGTGTATGGCATTGTATTGTATCACCACTCCCGTATCGCAATATGTATCGTATCGCAAGATGCCTGCCAGTACACAACCCTGATGGCAACCGGGTCACAATAACATTCATAACCAACTCTGCACTGAGATGAGCACAAGTCCAGTTGTTGTATGTCTCACATCCAGAAATAAAAATAGCTACTTTCAAGTCATGTGTTTATGTGTCTCAAATTGAGAAGCTGCAGCTACAGAGGCGGTTTGGCAGCTCAGGGACACCATAGCACGACCACATCAAAAACTATGTGCTGCTCATGAGAATAAGAATAACAAAAAAACAAACCGGTTTGATTCATTAATATTCTTGATTAATTGTCCCGGATGAAAAGAACCACAATCTTCCTTCTTTTCACTGATGTTTATCCCTGTAGGTCTGAAAGGCTTTCAAAGGCTTCTCAGTTTCAGCTGTTGTTGTTTTTTTTTATCTCTCTGACTACAATTGCTGTTGCCTAAAGAGTTTATTCCTCAATGTAAAGCAGTTCATTCATGTATTTTTATCGTCAGATGGCTGGGACAAATTCTCACACCCGTACACCAAGAAAGAATTCGGCAAGTGGGAGCTGATTCTTCCGGCGAAGCATGACAAGTCTCCAGCTGTGGATCATAACACCAAACTCAAGGTACCGAGCTCTTCTTTATGTCTGTTTTCACGCCCTTGGTGAGCGCCACCGTGTTGCTGGGATTTGTAATGTGAGGCTCCCTGTCAGGTGCGTTGTCTTCTGCACCAAGTGAAAACATAGCATGTCGGCGTCAACGGCGTGTCACACTAGTGGCGCGCAGAAGGGAGATTACTGTATGTACACAGACGACACAGTGGCGGGTAAATGCACCTGAGGAGGCTGCTTTCTCTTCATCTCTGGCAGGTTTCTCTCTGGACCTGTTTGTTTTATGCCCAAAAACATGTATTGGACTGAGATGACTTGTTCTTGTCGCCGCCAGTGGATTCATGCTCCTGCGAAATATGAGTTCTGAAGGCAAAGTAACCATTTCAAACAGTGAAGGTGCAGTAGGTATCTTTGTATGAATGATTCACCCCCAATGGTTCTCATCCTCACAGGACGGCCCTCATCTTAATAGTGGTAGTGCCCTGCCAGTTAGAAGGCCCTCCCACCACAAGCACAACATTTTTTTCGACAACACATCAGATGATTCAATGACAACACTGCATTTTGGAGGCTAAAACTTTCCAACGGCAGAGCTATGGTCTGTTGCTGCGGTTAGCAGAAGCCTCTTCTTCCAGCCGTCAGATATCCGTCACAGCCAATTGAACAAATCTTTCACTATTATAAATCTAGTTGATAACATTTCCAGGAGAAGAGTTGCCGCCTCCAAATCCACTCCACTGCTTTCATAGTTCTCTGTAGTCCTTGGAGTGTTTCTAAAGCCATTTTATGGACTTTTCACTTGTTATACTTTAAAATTACAAATGTTTCATTTTTATTTTTTAAATGAAGCTGGGCACCTTTAATGCATTATTGAAAACCTGAGGTTGATTCGTCACTTGATTTGAGTGGATTATGTTTGGCGTGAGTCTCTTTCATCACGTGTACTAAACATGGCCGCCCACAATCTGTTGTCATGAACAAACTGTTAAATTAATGAGCCAACCCTCTATTAGCTCTGAATGTTTCTTGTCGTCCTTGACGTTTCTCATGTCACAAATTCAATGCTGCCGGCTCCAAATCCTGTTTCAAACTAAGATAAACCCATGTTCTTTGCATTCAGAAACTTCACTTTTTAAATACTTTGTGGTCCTCTTTCTGTTGAGTTTCGCCTTCCTCCTCTTTGGCTGCCTGCTGAAATAGCTTCATCCCGTTCCATTGCTTGCAGCTGTTCACGGTAGTTGAAGTGCATTTGAAATATCTGGAGGCCTCTAAACCACACCCCTTCAGTGAGCAGTTTTATTATTGGTTAAATCCCCGGAGGCGGTTTTCACTGTTGCATTATAGAGTACATAAGTCTCCGCCCCTTCCAGTCAAGATCAGGAAAAAAATGTATGGAAGTCAAAGTTATTTTCTGGTCCACTTTGGACCATGACCTGGATCACACATGTGCTGGACCTCGATATAAATGATAAATAATGATGTGAGTTTCGACTTTGTCAAGTCATTTATGATTTGTTTTGCTTCTGAAAACATGTTATTATTTGCACTATCAATCAATTGATAGTGTGACGTCACAGAAGAATCCCACTGCTCTGACGCTAAGGCAGAAGCTATAGCTAGTAAACTATCAAAGGTAGAAGATAGCAAACATTAGCTGACATTGTCAAACATTTACCGTGAGCTCACCGCACATGCTGGCTCGGCCCTGCCTTTGTAGTTCGCTACTACCTGAAGTAACTTTTGATGCCGATGCTGATGTCAAAAAGCAGTGCTCTGATGGCATTAGAATGTGTCTTTCTAATTCACAGACATCGTATGTGAGATCTATAGCAAAATTTCCAGCTGTATAAGAAAATAACGTTCTCCATTGACTCCCATTCATATTTTTTGTTAACTTACGGTGGGTCCCATGAGATGTGGAGGGGGTCATTTTTTGATGGATCACTTTAAGTGCCACATTTATTGTAGAAATAAAATATTCCCACAAACTGTATCTTTGAGGCTTCATTTCCAAAACTTGCGGTAAACAAACTAGTTGTTGATCAGCATATTAGTGGCCCAAATGAAATGGCTCACTGCAGCAGAGGAATGTCTAAAACCCAGTCTCTCGTGCTGGCAAACATGGTCAGGTTTTTGTGCGCCCGGGCCTCGTGGCTGCCACCTCAGCGCCTCTGAGTTGTAGTAAATAATTAATCATGGATAAACGCAACTAGGCAGACTTTTGATTTGCCATTGTCTGTGAGCTATAATGCTTAAATTCAATGCCAGACATGAAAGGTACGTTCCACTCTCCTTGAGGACTGGGTCATCGCTGGCACGCTCCCGCTCCCCCGGATCGGGCAGCCCGGCTCCCATTGTCAGCCGAGGTCAGCCTAAGGACGATAAGAAGCAGATGGAAACGCTGGCACCTGGCCTCTCCTCGCGCACCACCCGCTGCCTGCGAATGGCCGCCTCGCTGTGAGCTCCACTTTAGGATTAGTTCCACAGCACTCCCTCGTGGAGGCACAAGCTCAACTCCAATATCGCTCATGTAGAGCAGCTTGCCCTTCATCCCCTTTTGTTCTGGGCCTAATTTGTCTTAATAAACAGGCGCTGTCCTTATGTGGGTGTTTACGATGAACTCCTGTTGATGCTGGAATCATCAATGAAGCGATCAAAGGGCCCTTTTATTTCATCCACAGTTAACGTCTTGCATATCGACTCCCTCTTCTCCGCCCGCCTGGCCTCCTGCATTTGCTTTCATGTGCGTAATGGCGGCCACTTTGTCCTGAAGAGCGCCTCTGTGTCAGGACTAATGCCGGCCCATTTATCCAACTATCTTGTCTTAATCCCGCAAACTATGAAGCATGTCATCACCGGACTTGGCGGTGGAACCCCAGGTGGCCTGGCCGTAATATAAAAACCCCAGAGGGGGTCTGGCTAACAGCTTGCAGGCAGGTGGCACCGGAGAAGCCATTACTTGACAGAAGTAGCCAGAATTAGTTAGCTTCTAATGCCCGCTCCTGCAGGGGACGGCACAGGACGAACACACACTGCGGTCAACACTTCAAGATCGATCTCTTGGCCGGCTTACTCGCTGGCACCCCGCTCTCTTATCCCACTAATGAAGGCACAGCAAATTGTCAGCTAAATATCCAGTCCACACTTACTTTCAACCCCCTTCCAATTCCAGAATTGCCCACATAAAAAGATGAGAAGCGGAGGATAATGATTTCAATTTCTCATTTGCTCTAAATTGCTCAGAATGTTGAGTGCGGATGACGGGCCAGGCGAGGATGCTAAACGCCAATCTGAAGGCTTTTGCTTGCGATTGCTATTGAGTTCACCGCCATGTCGGCGCTCTCATACGAGACTGTGACAAATTTGGAAAGATTTGGAATTAAGGTTATTGGTTGTTGAGGCCACATGATCCCATCTTACATGCTCTCTTAGATTGGTGACATGTAGTGAAGAACGTCAAGTTACTGCCCTGCATTTTTAGTTGTCCTCTCCTTCATAACTGTCCACTCTCTTCCTCTTCCCTCCTTTCTTTTTACTGAAGGATTTAAAAATGAGAAGTGAAACATCACTTCAACAAATATGGTTGAACAATGTTTCAGCAAACATGTGTGTCAAACTTGAGGCCAGGGGGCCAAATATGGCTCATGTGAAAATTTGCCTCCAAAATATGGATAAATAACTCCCCTGTTTGGAGAATCCCTGTCACAGACAAAGAGATGAAGAGAGCAGGCCTCAGTGCTCTGAGATTTAGTAGCTTCCAGTTGGCTCAAAAAAGAGGTGCTGATGTGTTAGTATTTCCCGTACGTTCAACACCAGTTGCTGTTATTTTTTTTTTGTTTGTTTTGTATTGGCAAGCATAGTCTAGGCGGGAAACAATTTTTGTCATAGTGGCAACGTGGCGCTGCAAAAGTGTTCAGTTCATTACAACTGGACCTGCAATGGCATGAGACCATTTTCTTCTTAGCTTATGCATTCTCTCTCTCATCCAGGTCGTGGTTCACACGAAGGCCGGCGAGCGACTGTACCGGATCTCCCCGTGGGCCAAATATGTCACCAGGGAGGAAAAAGCTGCCATCTATGACTGGGTTCACTGGGACCCACCTCAGCCGTACATGGTGAGCTCATCCTCAAGGGACTGGCTGTTTTTGCTGGGTGAAGGGGAAAATCCGCAAATGGTCATGTTGATGGGTGTGTACAGTTACTATATATACACGTGGATATAAACAGTGACTGTAGTTTTGACGTAGAAAGCCGAATCTGAGCGACTTGTTTGAAGTGATAAGGGGAAAAAATTTATTAAAGTAGCTAAAACTTCTTAGTTACTTTCACTTACTTAACAGAGCGAGAGCATTGGGAGCATACAGTATAGTGTCTTCTCATTTTTTCTCCATGAAGCAAAAACATGAATCAGTGACTCCCATCTTTCATTGAGTTCCCTTCGATCTACATCAGTTTTGTTTGCTTTCTGGGAGGCTTCCACATTCATTGTCTTCATGGCTCATGTTATAAAATGCATGTAAGTGGACTAAATTGGGCCCCTTTGTGGCCCAACCTGGAGCTTATCGCATCTAATGTATTTTAACCAATAAATTCCATCCAAAATAAATAAGTCAATGTAGAGGAAAATGAGTTTTGTCAAACGTAGTCAGATAAAAATTGCAACATTGCCAAAGAAATTTGATTTTGTCAAAATATGGCATGTTTTTATGTAAATTTCTATTGATAAATGTGTTTTTCATGAGACGTTTTTTAAAAAATAAATGAAACCACACTGGATATTCGATATTCAGTATTATTCAGTATTTTGCCAAGCATTTAAGGGGTTCAAGGTTCAAGGTAACTTTATTGTCAAATATGCTACAGTACGAGACATATAGCATGGATGAAATATCTGTTCTCACAGACCTGGACACGACATACAATCACAGACGAACATAAAGATCACAGACAGCAGGATACATGCAACAATCGTCACATCGGTCCATCAACCACTGGGAGGAGCACCTAGCTCATGGCAGCATGGCAACATCCTCTGCCCCTGTGGATGGAGCCAAAAGTGCCTGGTGCAGACCCGGGGGCAGAGCAGGGAGGGAGTTCAGCATCATGACAGCCTGGTGGATGAAGCTGTCTCTCAGTCTGCTAGTTCGTGCGCGGTGACTCTGGAACCTTCGCCCTGATGGTAGCAGCGTGAAGAGGCGGTGCGACGGGTGGGAGGGGTCTCCTGCGATCCTCAGGGCTCTCCGAGTGAGGCGAGTCTTGTAGATGTTTAAAATTTTCAATTCAGTGCATCCCCATGAAATATATAGCAAGGAATTAACCTAATATCACCATTTTTTTCATTATTCAAAAAAATATGTATCGTCTGCAAATACAGTGGTACTTGGGTTTTCGAACGTCTCGGACTTTGAACAAATCGGAGTTCGTACAAAAATTTCGAGATTTTTTTGCTTCGGATTTCGAACGAAAATCCAGAACTCGAACACCCCCAAAAAAAGCCGGAAATACCATAACATGCGCAGACCAATCAGCTGACCCCACAACACGCTTTGTTATTGTGTATAACGCAGCCTCTGTATGCAGATGTGACCCGTTTTACTGACTGTTTTTTCTTCATACTGAGGTGTAAAACCTTTCCTGTCTCTGCACTGGACCGTGGTCGCGTGTCACAGGGGAGGTGCTCGCTCTCCACACCTCCGAGGCTGGAGCGCTCTCTCCAGGGTTTGATGTCCTGTTGTGGGCTGGAGCTGGGACAGGGATGAGGCGAGTCTGGGACAGAGCGTGACTTGGTTTATGACTTTGTCACAGCCAAACTGCACAGAAGCGCACATTCAGTGCTGGACACGCACCCGGCACCTCTTCCCTTCTGGAGAGACGTCACTCACTCGGCAACCCCTCCCACATGCAGCGGTCACACACATAGAGGAACAGCCACCTGCAGCAGACACTCTACATTCACTCCTACAAAAGACTATTTTAAGGCTTGGAACGCATTATTTCTTTTTCCATTCATTGTAATGGGAAAAATCTATTCAGATTTCGAACAAATCACTTCTCGAACGACCGTCTGGAACGGATTATGGTCGAGAACCGAGGTACCACTGTATTCTGAAAACTTTAGAGAATTAATCAGGAGCTGAAAAAGTACATACATTTGAAACTATGAAAACTGTGAAGTGAGTTCAAATGCCTGTCAAGATACAAAGTAGAATGTAGATTATTTCCCACTGAGCGTCAGGAAGCCTGGGGTCTCATCATGCTCGGGTCCAGTTTGAACATTGTTAGACTCTCTGTGGCCACTTTAAAGAGAGGTGTTTGATTGGAGAGGCTTTGAACGTGTCACGGTGTGACTCCGCGTCCTCGACACAAGCGCTGACAAGGAAAACAATGAAGGGCGACCAGAGAGCACCTTGCTTTCTCTATAGCTCATTATTTAGCGCCGTTTAATTAGCCCGAGCCCACTTCCTGTCTGGATATTCACATTATCCACAAGTGGCTCAATCATGTGCTTCAAACGGAGGGATCAAGTCCTGGTGGGCTCAAAACAAAACCTTTTTCTGTGCGGCACTGCAGCGTGAATCACACACGCACGGCCTCCGTGGAGAGAAATCTTTCCTAAACTTGTTTGTGTTTATTCGGCTTCCTCCACAGCACGTCCACCCTCGGCCGAGGAAGCCCACTAACCTGAGAATATACGAGGCTCACGTGGGCATCGCTTCACCTGAAGGCAAGATCGCCTCATACAGCAACTTCACTAACAACGTGCTGCCTCGTATCAAAGAGCTCGGTGAGAAAACAACTTTTCTTTCTTTCTTTTGAGGCCAGTGTGTTGCACTTCTGCTTGGCAGGTGTGATCTTGATGATGTCATCCTGCTACTGAAAACATGAGAGGTGTTTTTTACGACGTCAATACTTGGTTTGGTGTGGTGCAGGTCTCGCTGCTGTTGCCGGCACCTGAGGACCATGTTTCTGTTTTCGCCTGACTCAGAATACCCAGCATTGGGATGATAATGATACCCTAGTTTTCCAACTCCAAATTCTTAGTAATAGAACATGTTTACTCTTCACTTTGCACTCATCTCTAAAGTGCATCCATAACACACCATAAAGCTGTTTTAGGGCTTTATAGAAGATGTTTGTAAAGCATTGTTTGTAGGTGTGTGGTTAGGTTCAGGGTTACAGTTTGGGTTAGGGTCCTCAGTCTGCAGAAGTAAATGAAGTCCGCAACTTATTATACTTAAACTGGTCATACTGTATGTTACAATGTTACAATGTATGTGGTTACAATGACCACAGCAGGCGACTTGCTAGCTGGGCGTACTGACAATTAAACGCCTTAGTTTTGGGCAAGATGCTGACAGTACGGCCCATTTTTCCTGACCTGTTTCCACAGTAACTTCACTGAAGATGATCGAAACCACACAATGAGTTGCCACCCAATAGCAAAAAAAACCTTTGTATTTACATTGTATAAATATTTATTCATGTTTATTACATTTTGAACATTTATCAATGCTAAGATGGAATTGTTGCGACTGTTACCTAAAAACAATATTACATACTGCTTGAATAACAGAAGAAAAGTGCCTCTTTATTTTGGGTATTTGTTTGGGTATTTTCCATATGTGTGTGCGTTCCAGAATGCGGTGTTATGGGTAGTCGCAAAATTGCAGCCACCTGATTTTTTTCTTTTTTTTAAAATAGATTTTGGGACCTTTTTAATCGATTTTGAATCGTTGCAAATCAGCATCACGATTCTTATATGAATTGTTTTTGTTTGGCACACCCCTTGCTGAGTCTATTACTTATAAATTTCGCAAAATCATCTTGACCTGTGGAATCTGCTAGGGCTGCCAATAGATTCAACATGTTTTGTATCTGTTCTAAATGTAACTTAAAGGCAGATATTGTCAACTCAGGCGCGGGAACACCTGGGACGTTCCAAGGGAAGGAAAATGTTTTCACTCCATTAAATTATGTGTTAAAATGCAACAGTGTAGGCTGCCTCTGGTGTCAGTATAGGACGCAGAAGTCCACTTTCCCACGTCAATATTTTCGATCATAGGGGTGAGGATGGGTTGTCCGACAGCACACAACAGGCAAGATTCAAGAAAGTTTCTGTTCCATCTGTCATGTTCAGACAGAACTACAAAAGTCAATAAATAAATCATGAACTGTATCACTGGTGATGTCATCATGTTGGTTGACAGTCAAGCCTATTTGAGTATTGCTTAGTCAGTGTTCTCCAGCTGTCAGCTTTGAAAGGTCGCCACATATACGTACAAATGTCTCCTCAACAGATACAGGTGTTCTTAGAAAGCTTAGTGACAAGGTGGAGTACTACAGACAGGCATGGTCAGTGGTCACACACCTCCTAGCTTCTACACGTCATATCAGAGTCCAAATTCTGTTGAAGAGTCAAACATAAAAAACCAGAGGTTCTTAACAATCCCCCCTTTTTTTAACCTGTCAGTGTCTTTGGTCTTCAAACCCAAGTTCACAGCCCAGCGGTCACACCGAGTGCCACAGTTCCTTCAGCACTGGAGTGTTTTCTGGCTCAGACCTGTCACACTCCCTCTGCACCTCAGCTACATCGGCGAGGCAGCAGCCTGTTTACCGGCTCGAACTGACGGGATCACTGACCGCTGGACGGTGTTTTGTAAAGGTGATCCGCGGTCGAACTCTGACATCGTGCAGCTGGGACTGGGCCACAGAACTGACAACTTGTTTTCATTTCTGCAGTCAGACAATAGAAGGGAGGAGAAGCCCGATAGTGTGCGACTGCTGCTGACTGAACGGGAGACCTGGAGGTTGAAGTGGAAGGAAAACTAGTTTAATTTCAGACAGTTAAGGCTTAAGACAGTTAATAACATTGGAGATATTGGGAGTGTCACAGGAGTATCTTGTATTTGTTAAACTACCTCAAAGAGTGTGCAGTAGCTCAAAAAATATGTATGATCGTGTGTAGGCAAATATTTGTGGTTGCTCATGGGTAGAAGTATGCATTTGTAGTTGTGTGCATCAGTCGAGATGCTGAGAACTTTGTGTCATCGTTGGAGAATAACTGAAATGCATGAGTGTGGGTTTCAGGTGGACAGCTCTGTTTGACTTAATCGATGTGGTGGTTTATAAAACACGGGTCTCAAACTCGAATGACTGGGGGTCACCAGAGGGAGAGTGTTGGCGAGGCCCGCGGACTGAGGGGTTTCTGCCGCTCATCATTGGTGTATTTGCTCCGATAACTTTTTAATTAATCCACGTCATGTCAATGTGATCCGCTTGAATATCTATAGACAAGGCTGCTTTAAAAGAGATTACGTTCAACATATATTTCATCAAATACCTGGTGTGTTACGATAACAAGTCGTCGCCACAACTGTGCATCATAATGAAGTTGCTTACGGTCGAGGAAGATGATAATCAAATTGTGTCCCCTGGCTCACCTGATATGGTAAGCAACAGTGGAACCATGAGCTAAACTGCTAGCTACATACTTGCAACAAAATTCTCACTATATTACTGGGGTATCTGCACCTTGAACTTAAGTACAGGATCCCAAAGCACAGCCTAAATGTCATCCACTGGAATTCACTTATACGGTGACCTCTGTCTCACTTGTGCCCTGTGGGGGCCACACCAATGCTAAAATTGATCATCTTGGATGGGCCACAAACCTGCACCCTAAGGGGCGCAAATGGCCCACGGGCCACAAGTTTGACACCTCTAATTTTTGACACCTCTAATACGGTGACTGCCACTTTGTTTGAGTGTATTTGTGTCATCAGCAACAGTGTTGGCTTTTTTTCATTTCTTTGTGGAGGTATTTGTGTGCACATGCTATTGGGGACCAATTCTTGGAAATACACCTCCTTGTGGGGACCTTTTGCCAAATAGTTAAAACCTCAATTTGAGGCTTAAAACTTCAAAATAACTAAGTCACTCTAATTGGGTTTCAGTTTGGTTCTGGTCCTGGTTATGGTCATGTGTTTTGGGATGGTTAGGTTTAGGGGGAAAGGCTGGTTTATGAGAGGTCCCCACAGAGATAGGGATACGAACATGGGCATGTGCATGTCTGTTAAGTCTCACTGGAATAGTTTCTGTAAATTAGAGTTGCTAGATTAAATCTTGTTTTGTTGTGTTCATATCAAATACCAATGAAAACACAAATATCCCGAAATAACTTTTTTAAAACCGTACATAATGTGATTTAATGAAGATTTTAAAAGGCGTGTTTAATGATACATGTCTGTAAAGAAGACAAAGCGCACTGATTCATTAGAGTATTTTAATAGCACCTCCTAAACGCCGCCGCTTTAATTTAATCCAGCTCTTCTTGCTGAAGTTATTACACATGTGACTCATTAAAGCAGCTGAGTAATTGTTTTCCATAATAGCTTTAATCAGCTTTCCAAAGCTTTTAGCGTTCGTGCTCGGCTCATGCTGTCCTGCAGCTACACACGCCATTATTTTGCATGTAAATGCATCCTGACAGCATTTAAAGGCGGCGATACGACTGCCGCTGCAAGACAGAAAAAAAAAAAAAAAACCTCGAAGCAATCAGATAAATGTTGTTTTCCTGCTCCTGTCATCCTATTGAGCTGATAAAAAAGCAGCCGGAGTAAACGCTGTCAAAGAATCTACCTGAAGAAAATCCACACAATGGGATTCTCCGGGAGGCTAAACTCCAGCGTCTCCTGTGACGGCTGCCATCTCCTTTCTGTCTGACTGAAGCCAGGAGACATATAAATATATAAAAAGAGAAACTTCCTCTCACCCGACGCTTTGTCACGGCTCTTCAGAAGTTCTTTTTCTGCTCTGAAAAGAATCTTCAGGGAGGAATAAATAAATAAATATGCAGGGCCTCCCGCTGGATCGCGCAGTTTAAAAGCGGTTCTCTTGTTCACGGCAGCAGCTTTTCTAGAAGAGTCGTGCCTGACCTCCTGACTGATCGCCGGTGAAAGGGACAAGCGCTCTGACACACGTTCCATCTTCTGTTCAGACACTGGCCCTCACAATTCACGGTTCTACCACTTAGAATTGATACCAGGATTCTCTGCCACGGTATTGTGCTTCGCGGTGACGTTGGAGGTGCTGGTAAAGATTTGTGATATCGTCACGACATAAGGAAACACGGACGATCTTATCTCATTACTATTACCTGTTTTTTTCATCTAGATTCCTTTTATTTCGATTTAATCACTAATGTGTTCTCTTCACGAGTGAAACACGTGGCTATGGCCCAAACCCATTTCTCACCCTCAACACTAGCACTTGCTTTTGAGAGCCTTACGACAACAAAGTGAGAAATTATTGATGTTCCTAAGAATTGGGACAGCACTTCATGACGTCACGCTTTACTTACGTCACACGTAAAGACAGCGCAAGCGTTGTTGGCTGCCATGGTGTGTTTTGTTTCCTGTATATCTACTGTTTTTAATGTCGCATTGTTAATTTTATCTGACAAGTTCAACCTTTTAGGTGTGTAACGTGTGCTACTTATGTTCAGAGCCAATGGAACCCAATTGCAGTTATGGAAGAGTCACAGGAGGCAGGATGCGAGTCAGAATACAATGATTTAATGAAAAATATAAAAAGGCGTCACCGAACCGTGAGAATAAAACAGAAAATAAATTCCAAAGCATCACCGAAACGGGGAAGACTCCACAATGGAATGGGTCCAAAACTAATAGTGCCACCGAAGTGGTGGAAAGAATGGGAGTAGAGTCTGTAACAAGAGAGCGCACACACAATGAGTAAAAAAAGACAAAGTAAACTATCAAGGTCGTCAAAACGAACGCACGGATAGAAAGTCACAGTAACAGAGAGAAAACCATAGAAAACAAAGGGAATCAAAATACAAAAACTCTGAGCACCAGGGTTTAGAAAAAGGTGAACAAAAGATCATTTCAACGACGGATAAAAAAAAAACAGAGAGTAACCAACCAGAGCGAATTACCACACGCAAATAGGAAGGAAGGAGGGAGAAACAAAACGGGGATCAAGTGACAAAATAAAAGCGGAATCATGGCAGTACTAGGAGAAAGAAACAGTCCACCTTACTAAAATGTCCCTGTTGTCCTATTCCCCATTGTTTTTAAGTCATGTTATTGAATTCACACTTTGGTATCCTGGGAATCTATCCGCACTTCATCTTCCCTCGAGGTTTCAAGTCCGCTCTGGGGGTCATTTCACGTGATGAATGGCGAGTGCCCTCAGTCTTAGGAGTATTGGGACTCACTACACTTACACTTGAACATGCAAAATAGAGAACACGCTTTGTTGTTGACTGAGGTAGTGATGGGTGCCACCTGTAGAGCTGCGCCTCGTCCTGGGAAGCTCTCCGCGGGGGTGAGCTTCTCGCCTCCGGCAACTCGGCATTAGATGCCGCAAACTATGTTTTCAGTGTGACTCCACACAAATAAATGCAGAGCAGTAAAGGGTGTGATCGCTGTCTGGGCGGACAACATTGTTCAAAAACAACTTCACAAACTCCCAGTGCACTGAGGTGTGCAGCCGCAGCAGCAGGAGACTGGTGCTGGGGAACAGGACTCGCTCTGTGTGCATTAGTTTGATAACTCATGTGTTTTCACCTTTATTAGGCTGCTCTGATTTTATTGATCAGATTTATTATATTGACAGACAGAAGGAAAAAAAGGACATCACCTGAGGTGCTGAGGTGCAAGGCTGCACCGCAGGGGCCGAATCGGACTCAGGCCACCCAAGACACAGAATAAAATTCTGCACTGTGAAAAGCCCCTGAGACACTAGAGACTTGCAATGCTTGGGAGCTTAAAACTCACAGAAGAAAGTAGCGTTTGTGATGCTTGTTAATGAAATGTGAAATGAAATCAGTGAAAAAGTAAGTAATGCAAGTGTGAATCAAATTTGTGATTTGTGGTTTATGGTTAATGTGACCAAACATTTTCAGGGGGTCAGTTTTTGTTGAACAAAAACAATGATCACGTGCGCCATGACGATACGATCGTCCGCGTTTCCTCATGTCGTATATTGTAGACGTATGACAGAGCTTTGTGTGTACGCTTGCGTTACTACCTCATTTGAAGTCTGCAGCTGTGACTGTCTGAAAGATCTTGGGTATTTGATGGTGAGGCAATGCTTATGATTTTGTTCTGGGTTCCGTGTCATTACTCATGTCACTGGGTTGGTTTTTGTGTGTGTTTGTTTGTCTGCATTGTGTATGTCCCCAAAAGTTGGGGCCAATTCTAAACACGGGAGGAACATACACCTTAGCCATGTGGTTAGCCATGTCTTTTGGATGGTTGGGTTTAGGGTGAGAGGCTGGGGAAAGGAGATGGAGATACAAGCGTTTGTGTGATCAAATTATATGACGCGGCGTATCGACGGACTAAAATGTTCTCTAAACAAAGACGCAACAGCGAGATCAAACACAAGTTTCCCGATGATAAAAAATGAATGAGGTCCATGTTTCCCTGGAAGCGCGGCGGAGGAACGTTAAGAACATGCAGGGAAGAGTCTTCCCCTCAGATAACCACTCCATTCTTAAATCATCGGTTTCAGCGTTGCTCTCTATAAGCTGGTGTGCCGCAGTGATTACAAAGTAAATACAAGTGAAATTTGATCCGTTTCAGGTAACGACACTGTTGTCAGAAATAGGGAGTGTTTCCGTGCTTTATCCCTCTATAAAGGGTCATTACATCTGCATAGTGATCGTTTTGCAAATATTATGGGTTTATCCTTGGCGCCGCTGCCTCTAATCTCACCGCGCTGACTCCATCAAAAGTTTTCCAAACTTTGTGAACACATTTGGTCCGATCCCGAAGGAATTAATGATTATCTGTGTGGCTACAGTCCTGGAGAAATGTTTTCCCATGCAAACTGATTTTGTTTAAAAACTGTCTTCATGGTGGGGTGGAGACACTCTCTCAATTGTTCAATGCAGCTCTACAGTTCCATGGAATCACCGTGTTTTTCTCTTTTCAGGCTACAACTGCATCCAACTGATGGCTGTCATGGAACACGCCTACTATGCTAGCTTTGGGTACCAGATCACAAGTTTCTTCGCAGCCTCCAGGTGAATGAGTGAAAAACGCGATAGTGAATCATAACTCGTAGGTGTGTGACAGAACAGAAGCACACATCAGACCGTGGCTGCCACGTTACTATCAACAACTGTGTATTTATTGATAGTGATGTGTTGATGCTTGCAGTGAGTAATGCAGCATCTTGTGGAGCATGCACCAAAGCATGCCGTTTCCATGCTGTTTTAGCTGCTCTTCCACTGTTGAGATGTTTTTCAGCTCGCCTCACTCCCATATTGACGTTTGAGAAGTGGACTTTTGTGTCCTATACTGACGGCAAAGGCATCCTTCTGCATTGCGTGTTGTCACATAGGCATTTCAGTGGAGTAAAAAAACGACAAGCGCAAGGCGCAGGGAGACGTTTGGAAGCTTTCACCACCAAAGTCAGCACTACGATGTCACTGATGAAAGCAGAGTTTTTCAACCTTTTTTAAGAAAACCCTTTTTTGAAAAAATTGTAAAAATCCCAAAGCACACCACCGAAAGAAGCTTGACTCATGCACAATTGTGCTTCGTGGAAAGTCCGATAGAAAAATCAATTTTAATTTGTGGCAAATTTGCTACTGACACTGTTGAATCAAATAGAAGAAAATGTATAATATAAAATGTCTTCATAAAGGGGTGGGCAAAAATGCATGTCAAGGCATCAGCATAGATCTATAGTGTATAGAAAGAATATGACGGTATCCATGTCTATCCATGTATCCATATCGCCTCACATTGGTGGATCCTCAACACGTTCCAATTGTTCAACTTTTAAGTCATCGCCCGCCCCCATCTCCAGACAAATGGGGTGAAACTGGATCATTTCTCTCTGCACACCTGTCTCTTAGCACACTAGTTGAGAAACACTGGTTTATAGTACCACAGCACTTCCAGTTCTTCAACTAACAGTTTGTCGATAAGGAAAAGCTGTGTTCATTCATTAACATACAGTACTAGCAAGCCAGGCTGTTGACTGGTTCGCAGCCTGGCGCTGGATGAAGCTCTGTGGCAGATGGTGTCACCAGTAGGATAGTCAACATGAGGCATTCAGTAGGTACATGTGACAGGCCCAGCATGTATGAAGAGGTGTGTTAAACACAAGGTCAATGAGGTTTCGGAGGAAAGTAAGCGTGGCACCAGTGTTAAGCAGTAATCTCCACCTCTCTGGCATTTATTTGTGTTCCTGACACAGACAACACTCATTTAAATTTAGCAGTAAAGGCTGCGTGGGTTTTATATGTTACGCGACTCGCTCCACACGCTCATGAAGGTAATACAGAGCAGGCACCGTGCCTCTTCATAACAACCACAAATCAGGGTGAAGAAGTCCGACCCCGGCAGTAATCTCTCTGTAAATACATTTCCAGTTAATCCACGGACTGAGGGGACTCTTGGATAAAGGTGGTGTAGTAGCAGGAGTATTTATCTTCTCTCTGAGGTTCTCTCAGCCCGCTTAGACTACAACCCAAAGTGTATTTCGCTGTAATTTCACCCATGATTGATCTCTTGGTGAGCAGCGGAATACTGCAAGTAGATAATGGTTTTACTGTTTACACAATTCCTGCCTCAGGCTGAATTATAAGTTATGGTTTTCTTCATCCCTTCTCTGTGACCTGTTAATCATGGTGTAAAATCAGAATTGAAAATCCTTTTAGTGCACGTGATCGGTCAACCATCGCTTCTGGTGGAGGTTGGACCCGAGCACTGTCCCTGGCTGGTGGGACCCCAAACTCACTAAAAAACAGTCTCATTTTCATTAGTCTTTCTCGTGCAGTACATTTCAGACCGCTTAAAAGCCAATGTCCACCACTGTTTAAACCCAGAAAAAGGGACAGCTGCCGTCCCTGGCCACACTGTGATGCTCGCCACCAAGAACATATTCTCAAGAGAATCTGCATCAAGCGCCAGCTGGTTCTTCAGTTGGACTCACGTTCTTCGTCTCTGTCCTCAGTCGCTACGGAACCCCGGACGAGCTGAAGCAGCTGATCGACGTGGCTCACTCGCTGGGCATCATGGTACTGCTGGACGTCGTCCACAGTCACGCGTCCAACAACACAGTCGACGGCCTGAACCAGTTCGACGGCTCCGACTCGTGCTTCTTCCACTCGCCTCCACGAGGACAGCACAGCCTGTGGGACAGCCGGCTCTTCAACTACTCCAGGTCCGTCCCTTCTGTTTTTATCTGTTTTTACCTGAGAATTGGCGTGTTCCAGGTGTGTTCAGGTAACGGAAACGTTCCTGTTTGGCCCTCAGGCCTGTACAAGGTCCTTCCTGAAGTGTGCTCCAGCAAACATTTTAAGGGAACAAAAATCAGTGCGTGTAATAAATTGAACACATTCAGCGAGACACATTTAGAATTTTAATATCTGTGAGTGATAACTTGGTGTTACTCTGTTGCCGTATTTCCCGCCAGAGTGTGAAGCCAAACACGAAACACACTCTGCTTTCACTGATACTATGAATACGCGTCCTAGTTTAAGCCTCTGAAAACGATCTGGGCACTCAAAAGGGCCACAGAGAACCACCTTTTTTTTATAACGTCTAATAAGTGTTCGGAAGCGTAGCGTCGCACACGGAGGCAATATGAAGAGAACAAGCGTCTTCTGCCATTGAACTCTCCTCATATCTGAAGTGCTCATTAGACTCGGCACAGACATATGCGTCGACCGGTTGGGGGGGGGGACACGAAGAGAGTCATTTGTAAAAAGCCCAAAGGAGCCGCGCAATGTCACAGCCAGTTCATTTGTCTTCTCCGCCTCTCGCAGGTTGTTTGGACGTGTCATTTGTGTCAAGCTGCTCGCTTTAGAAGGAAATCAACCTCAGAGGGAAGCCGGCGAGCTGCCGCGAACATACAGGCGCTTTTTTAATCAAGCAGCGCTGCTATCAGACATCAGTGCCTGAGCATGATGTTCTTATTAGGTCGACAGAAGCTGACTGATGCAGGCTATCAAAGCAGAGATATATTTTCCAACTCGCTGTCTCCTCTGCTCCGCTTCCACTTGAGGGTCTTTATCAGAGGGCACCTTTTTCGTCAGGCGCCTTCTAATAACCTCACGCCGCGCGGATTTATGCCGGCTGTCTCTGTTGGTACAGTAGTTCAGGTCGTCTCTGAGTTAAGCACCTTCACACTCGCTCTTTTTAATTAGAACGTAAAACCTAATAGCATCTGATCAAAGCACTCATTGATCAAGACGTTATATGACCGACTTGAACATTTTTTCCTCACGTGCCTTGGTGCTTTCTTTCCTCTGGTTTCCTGATGCGGGACCGCCCACCACGGGCCTCAGGCGAGTGCACCGACTGCAGTTTTCTGGCCAATCACAGAGCTGAATTTATGTCTGACAGCATCCCTTCACGTTTGAGTCTTGCTTTACAGCATTTTTTTGCTTTTACAAAGAAACGAATCAAGATTTCACATGTCAGATTTAATGTTAAACTAACCTGTGTATGGAGTGTTTGGGTTTGTAGTGCGAAGAGGAAAAAAGATACAGCCGCATTTTGGTGTGGGAATATGAATCTTAAAATCACCATCAGCTTGTTTAGGCGTTCTTAAGGCCCATTTATGCTCAATGTTACAGCCTTCTGTTTGTGCTCGGCCATGGTTTTGTCCGTTTTTTTCTGCATGTTCCAACAAAGCCTCCTGATACCGACGAAATGGAGCAGTACCACCCGAAACCACGTGAGGCAGCGTTGCTGTTACTACCCGATACGTAGCGCTAATGAGTCACGAAGAAGACACAACAATTGCAGAAGTTCTTCATCCTCCACTGGCGATATATTTAACAGCCTCACCGACCACCACCTCCTACCACGCTGCCTCCATTTTGTGCAAGAGCTACATTATCAATGTTTGTTTTGCAGTTAGTGGTGTTCTATATCCTCTTCGTGTTCTGAAGCAGCAGGAGTGACTTCGATGATGTGAAATTAGCAGGACGAATAAGTAAGGTCCCATTTATGCTCCCTTTACGTATGAAATTGTACCTGTCCATTTCAAACATTGGTGCCGCCACTGATCACATACCTCCATGCGTTCTTTACATTGGTAATGCTGTTCACCCATACATCCACCGAGGGGAGCAGCCCAGAGTCAAACGTGTATGACAAAACAACAAACTCCAAAACAAACATGGTGACTGTGGAAGAAGTATTCATATGAACGGTTTCCACTGGTACTGCTTTGTTTGTCCGTAAGCTTTGTGGAAACGTGCAGAAATGCGGAAGAATTGATTTTTTTAGAATTTTTTTTGCCTTTATGTATTTTGCTTCTCATCGTCTGGGACAACAAAAGTAGCTTTTGTATACCTTTGTCGTAAGTTCATCGTCCTCTAATCGCTCTGCTCACATCAACCTTCCCTCAAAGTCACCCTGGGCCAGACTGCATCGACTGTTTGGAGTGTCTGAACCCCCGGCACCTTGAGAAAACACACTTTTTTTTGTAGATCAGGTGTTGTGAGAGGCTTGGTGTGGGCTGCTCTGTTATCCTCCCACCTCTCCCAGGATCCCTGTTTCATCAGTGTTTGTGTGAATTCCGACGATATGAAAATGGGCCGGCTGCCAGTCTTCTGCCACTCTGCTTTTCTTTGAGACTTCACTTTGCTCTGACGAGATTAAGTCTGCGTTTGAAGGAAGAGTGTTCATTGTTTCTCGTAATAAGCTCCTTCCATAATTCAATCTGAACATTGTTGTTTACAGAACACTGGAAAGGTGCCTGTAAATGTAAAATACAGTAACAACATCTATTGTTGTGTATGATTTTTATTTTACTAGTTTATAAATTCTGAATGTTAAACGTGCTTGAGTCTTATTAGAATCATATTGAATGATTGTGCAAGTCGGGTGAATAAATTAAGTCAAGATTAGTTAAACGGTGATGCAACTCGACCCATGTCCACATGGGGCACCTCATCGTCACAGGAGAAATAATGAACGTAGTTGTTGAGTTAGCTGAGCGTGCTGCTCCTCTGGACTGTCCTGCAGTGCCTCTTTTTGTATTCTTTTATTTCTTTGACTTTAAGGGGTTTTTGTGGTGCGTTTTATTCTTTGACATCAGACTGAATGAGACAATATGTCAGACAACTGAGGAGTGTTCCGGAGGCTAAGCAGATTGAATGAGATGAAATCTCATTTGGAGAAGTGAAGGTGAGTTCAGAGGTAGAGATGCATGGAAATTCAAGTGCCTGGCTGAGGCCTAGAAATACTTCAATACAAGGACAAGTATTTATGTAAAACTGCAGAAATGAAGATATATATATATATATATATATATATATATATATATATATATATATATATATATATATATATATATATATATATATATATATATATATATATATATTTGCACTTTTATTCTAATTCTGCAGTTTTATTTATGTAAAACTGCAGAATTAAAGCTATACATACATATATATGTATGTATAGCTTTACATAAATACACGTCCTTGTATTGAAGTATTTCTTCAATACAAGGACGTGTATATATATATATATATATGTGTGTGTGTGTGTGTGCATTGGATCAAACAGTGTATCGAAAATGAATGTGTTTTTAAAACTGATGTGATTGTTTGCCTCAGTGTAGCTGTTTCATAACTTGAATTAATTGTTCCTTGAATTGAATACAAACCCGTCCATAACCTTTGAAGCCATTTTGAACACAGACGTACAGACAAACCATAACCTTCTCGTCAAAGGTAAAAAAAAAAGTTTTCACTCTCTTCACAACTCTGTTTTTGACTTGATTATGAGCAACTAGGTTGCTTTGCGTTCACATTTATTTATTTATTTAAGTGTCATCATTTTGTTTCATGCACAATTTTTTATTTTTTAAATTGAGTTTTTTACATTTTAACAAGGACATAATAGGACAAACGATATAATAAGTGTTAGTTATGCATATTATTATTATGAACAACAACAGTAGGAACCTGACCTGATGAAGGCCAGATCACTATAGGCGGAGGGCTGCTAGTGACACTCTATCCTGGCCTGACACACAATCAATAGAAAAAAAGTATATTTCTGAAAATGTTCTATTGCAAGTTAAGTGACGTATGCCAATGATAGTCCTGCTGGGTTCAGTTTTGAGTTGCAATCAATTGCCCATTTCTTTTCCACCTGGTTACATCTGAATTACCATTCATTGTCAACAAGTGTTGCACTTCTTAAACAGGGAACTTGGCATGTAGATGAAAAGGTCAATCACCAATTACGGTATAAGTGCCTCAAGGGCCGTTCAGCATTCACTGCTACAACCTCTGCTGATTTGGACAACAATGAAACGTCTCATAAAACCCACCCGTCAACAAGGCAACACCTCACACGCCGCCTTCCGCACGCAGAGCAAATAAACGACCCAAGCGAAATGAAACACTTTATTTGTCCCTATGTTTCGGTCGCGTACATGCTCAACATTCATCAGGCGGTGGAGAATCTCGGCGTCAAACATTTCACACAATGACCTGTCAGCGTTTTAAATTTCCTGGTCTTATCTGCAGCTTACCTTTAATGTCGGGGAAACAACAACAACTTTAAATCTATCGCTCCTCCGCCGATGCGACAAGTTGCCTTCATCCCTTTTTATGCAGACTTCTCCGCGAGCGGCGTGTTTCAATAACGGCTGCGCTTGTCGCACAAAGTGAATTCCTTAATATGGGTTCAACGGGATAAAAGCTCTGATAAGCAGCAACAAAGCAGCGAGCTGATCTTAAACATTTTTGTCACTCTAAGCAGCAGTTTGCTTGCCGGTAAACAACACATGGTATTATCTTATCTGACGACAAGCTTCAGCCAAATTTATTCCGGCTCTGTTTTTAAGTGCTGCCTCAGTTTGTTTTTTCCGTGGATTGACAGCAGCTCAGGAACAAGTGCAGTCGCTTGTTGTGAACAATGTTACTACGGTTTTCATGTGTTTGATCTGTGAAACCAAATGGAGCAGTCAAGAATGAGAGATTCTATGATTCCAGATCCAAAAGTCAACGGTACATTTCACTATACATCGATCGAAGCCAGAAGCCCTGGTTATTTCACCCCCTGTAAGAGTCTGTTTAGAAGCTCCAACCAAGCTTCTCCAAACTAAGACCAATTTCTGCAGCCTGTTCTTGTTCTCTAGCTTCTTAAAGACTCAGGATGTCCTTAAGATCTTTTGACTTCCAGCTTGAAGACCCAAGCTCGCACCTGAGACATCCAATAGCATAGTACTTTGGGTGGTAATAAAATAAAACCTCACAGCTTTTTTGAGCAGAAATCAGAGCTCTCTGTGGGCTCCCTAATATCTGTAAGTGTTGCCTTGAAAAGTAATCTGAATACTGACTACTACCTTAAAAGTTACTTTACTGATTACTTGAGTTTTCCAGTGACCAAGTTAGATTTTAAGTTACTTTGCATGCTGCGTTCGGCAGCTGTTGGCATCATCTTCAGCCCAACAACCGCTTGTGGCACTTCTTAACAGCTCTGTCAACAATATCATCTGACGTGGCTCTTCAAATTTGAGGTTTTGAGGCTGCCACAGCTGCAAACCTGAAGCCTCTGTGGTCTAGGTTATAACTGTCCACAATGTTTACCTGGTTTGTTTTGTTTTTTTCTCTTACTCATACTGTTGGACCTAAAAAAAAAAGCATCAAATCAAATGGCAAATTCTGGTGTCTGTGGACTTAATAATGTCATGTGTAGTAGATACAAACAGTGACTATATTTCCAGCTGGGTAATGCGCATCACCTCTCTGCATTGTTGTTTACATTAGTGTTGCAAATTGCTTGGCAAGTGAGCTGTACTCGTACTGAAAATATGACATGTCCTGTATGTGGCGTCACGCCTGAAATGCTATGGAAGATGGCAAATATATATTTTACTGCAGGACTGTGACATGAATAGAGCATCACTGTGATGCTGGATTCAGATCCAGCCATCCAAGACAACCATCCATCCATCTCGGCCCGGTCACTGCTATGTAGAATCGAGGTATTAGATATGTCTGTGAACCCCACAAGGTATTTGGATCCTGTGGACCAAATCCACTCTGATGTTGGGGAACACAAGCAGAACAAAACTTGCTTCTAAACTGCCCTGAAGTCAGACGGGAACATTAAGCAATCGCTGTCACAAAGTGATGACAGTTAAAGTTTGAAATTGTTAGGTTAATACCTGGGCTGAGTGTCGTCATTTGAGCGAGATAAAAGAGCCAAGAAAGTGGACCTAATGCGGCGTTCACGGTTCACTGTTATTATAACCTTGTCAGTCATTGCGCTTAGTGCTCAGATGACGCTCCCCTTTATCCCCCTTTCCCTTCATTACCTCACAATAGTTCTGGACGGTCCAGCTGTGACCCGCTCGAGACTTAGCTGGTCTTCAACTCCAGTCACTACCAAGGGTGACGGAGAAAGCTGAGGATGACAGCCCAGCGTCTGCAGTGTAGCGGGGAGAAAGTGAATTCTAAATGTCACATTTGTTGTTTATCAGCTTCTGCTTCTTATTTATGCAGCTGGATTTGGCTAATAAGTGTCATGAATATGTCGCCAGCGTCCGCCTGCCTGGCATCCACATGCTCATTACACTCATACAGGCCAAATTTTCAATATTACCACACATTACCATGGCAACACACCACTGTGGGCGCCAGGAATAGACAGTCAGGGTGCTTGGTTGTACTTAGTTTACCTTAAGTGGCTGCTCATATCCGGGCGACTCGCCCAGTCAGCCAGGAGTCTGGGGTTCCTTTATGGATCCCGACAACACAACACAGACAACAATATCAGTCCATTTGCAGGATGCTATTACACTCAGGAGGCTAATAAACACAGCCATAACTTATTATTTCATTTTCTGAGAGCCGCCGTTGTGCTATTGGCTCTCACCACAATAGACTGCAATCTACCCGTTCACATGCTTTTGTAAAATGACACTTTAATTGTACTTGTTTCGTCCAATATGCTAGAAACTTTCTTCATTAAATAATAGTCAGATCTGGATTTGATATGTGTTGCTTGAAGGGAGTCTCTAAATTTCCCCAAAACATAGGAGAAAATGCCATTTAAATACGAGTGTTTTTAGGGTTGCATTTCCACACTGTTGAGCAGATGAGCAAGCTACAGACTGCAGGCCAAACACGGCCGTTTGAACTTTGTTATCTGGCCGCTGAACTTCCCAAATTACATGCAATGTCACTGATTTACTGGCAGAATTCATGTTGGGGAAAAGATGTTTTGTTGAACACGTGCTGTTGAACTCAGAACCCTCAGGAGGCCCTTCAGTTAGCTACACCAAACTGGCTCAGATTCAACTTCCTCTCCACCAAGTTACACTGCAACTGCTGATCTGTGAAAACTGGTTGTTCGCTCAAGACAAACTGACCTCAGTTAGAATGTGGTGTAACACTGTAGTTATTTTTGACACGGCAGTCCTTTTATATAAAAAAAAAAAATTGAACACCAGTTTTTTTGTTCTTTTTTTTTTAATAATGAGGTCTACAATGGAGTTGTAACAGCAGCCCCACCATCTTAGCTCTCTTGATCATGCTCTGTCATCTTCCTCTCCTACATTCCCACCATTCTTGGTCCAACACTGTCTTTCCTCTTTGTGTGTCCAAACCATCTGGCCTCCCTCACTTTGTCTCCAAACTCATCTGACTCCTTTCTTGGATTGAATGTGGCTGTGTCACTTTGGATTGGGTTGCATTGTACTCTTTTGTGGCTAACAGGTATACGTCTGCGAACTCAAACATCAAGATGTACACGTGTAGAGACAGCTGCAGATTGTCAAAACTCCCTCCTCGGCTTCCTTATTTCTCTGTCCGACCCCATCTTGAGTGGCTGTGTTTCGTTCTGGTAGAAAGGCTGTGAGAGAGGGGAACCACAGTTTCAATAGTGCCACTTCTTTTGGAATTCATCATCCGTTTGAGGGCTTCTTAGAGCTGTGGTGACATGTAAGTAACTACCATTCAGCCCGGGAATGCAGGATCTGGGCGTGGTGTCTCCATTTGAGGGCAAACACTTAATCAAGATACAGTTAGAAAACACCGTATTTGTGGTCAGTTGATGATGTATTTGACATGTGTGGCAGCTGTGTCAAATATGTATTAATATTCCTGGACATTAAAATACTGTAATATGGTTTAGAAAATGAAACCAGCAGTCTGTTGTGCAAAAGAAAATCACATTTCTAGATGTATGTTTCCATGCATTTACATATACAATTCATCAAAAAGAAAGAGAATTTTAAAAATAGAATAAATTATTCAAATATTAAGCAGTTTCAGTGGGTAGAAATGTGTTTGATCATTTATCTTCGTTAGAAATGTACAGCAGTGGGTAAATATTAATTAAAAAAATTAAGCAGCTTGACTCTCAATATTTTATTTAGAGCTCATTATAGATGCGCTGTGCGTTCCCTCAACTGTAGCATGAAATCTGATCTGTTCATATGCAAAAATAAGATCCCGCTGATGCCTCCCAAATGCTCCTGCATGTGTTTATATGTATTTATTTCTCATTTGTGCGTTGGAACATGCGACCGTCAGCAGCCGAGCGAGCGAAAACACCATCTGACGCCGACTAATGAAGCTTTACTTATCAATATGGCAGTTTGTGATGAAACCTGATATGGTTCCTGGAGTGTCATGATGAGATGAGTGAATAATTCACACTTCTTTCTTTGTGTGACCCCGTGGGTGTGTGTGTGTGTGTGTGTGCTGTCAGCTGGGAGGTGCTGCGGTTCCTCCTGTCAAACCTCCGCTGGTGGATGGAGGAGTATCGCTTTGACGGCTTCAGATTTGACGGCGTTACTTCCATGCTGTACCATCACCATGGTATCGGTGAGTCTCACAATCCACTCTCTTTGTCTGTGGGAGAATGTCCACTGAACCCCACAGAGAGAATAAATTAAGGTTTTCTTGAAAGGAAAGATTCCATTTCATCCAAAAGAAAGACAAGTCTGACTCCATTCTGTTCATAATGGTATTGAAGTCTGTCTTGTTAATCAAACTTTATTTGTGAGGTACTTTTCAAACAGATGGCTGCCAATTAAAATGGAACACAATTAGAGAATAACCACATGATTTTTCCAAATATATGATTTTAAGCAGTCAATTGAACAAGTACCGACGAGGGAAATGAAGTCCTCCATTATTCGTCTTGGTTTTATTCACCTGTTTTGTTTCATCTAGACAAGATGAATACAGAGGAGTTAATTAACTGTAAAAATGAACTTAATTTAAGGTGAAATAGTAAGAATATTAATGAGTTATGGATTAGTTTTTTGCAACTTTCCATGAAGCCATGTGAATATATGCCGTTCACTTGTGTGTCTTGTCGTCACTGTAGCTTTTACATGGTATTTCAAGACCATGTGTCCCAAATTTGTATTTGTTGACGGATTCATCCGTGCGCCAAGCACGAAAGGTGCCAGGGGACCCCTGAGCTACACCTCACCCGGCAAATGTAACCTCCCCGAAACTCTATTTCCTGCATTTTCAGGGGCAAATTTCATGGAAATAAGGTGTTTTGTCTCTATTACACTCCCTATGTCAGAGTCAAATACCAATTTATCTTATATTATTGTCTGGATAAAAATGTCAGCGGTAAGACTCATAACTGCACCAACAGTGTCAGACACAACACTAAAATCAGCGTTCTTCCATTAGAGGTCGATCTATATATCGGTTTGGCCGATACATCGGCCATTTGTGGGCAAACTTTCACTTAGTGGTCCCTATCATTATTGGCCTCAATCATGTCGGTCCATGGCGAAATTTGCCTTTGGCAAAGTGCAGGTGAAATCCACTCCCTTTTTTTAAAATGTTTTTGCTAATTTTTGTTTCACTCATAGATTCATTTCTATTTTTTCTCCTTTCACTGACAGCATTAGTTGTTGTTCATAAGGGTTAACCGTCAACATTTTTGCGTTCAACTTAATAAAAACGTAATGTATAAGAATGGGCTGTATACTGTTTGTTTTTTTCATGGAATGTTTACAGACAAATTCATGTCTCTACAATGTCAAATACCAAAGCCAAATCTGATCCAAAGTGACTAACATCGACCCAGAATATCAGCCTTAATATAGACTAGATATTGATATTGGTGTTGGTCCTGAAAAACAGCATATTGGTTGTTTTAAAATGAATGTCTCTAGCTGGATAAAAAAACAGGCCGTCCATTTTCTCATGGTTTCTGTCCTCTTTCTCAAGCTAAAACACTGACTGTAGCTCACATGATACAATCAAATGACTAAAATAGATCGGCTTTCATAATAAATAAATCTTGCTGTGGGCAATGCTTTTCTTGAATCAATAAAGTTGCTTTATTCATTTGATAGTGTGTTTTGCTTTATAAAGCAATGTGAAATGTCTCATGCTGTGCTGGTTTCCTCCAGGATTCTCAGAGTGGCGGAGTGTATGTAGTAGGGGTCTCAGATATGGACATATTTCAATAAAGTTTCTTGGTTGGTGGGAAATTATTAAACCAGGAGGGCCAGAATGAGGAAGTAAATGGAAACAAAAGTGAATATATTTAGTCTATTTAAAAATATTATTTTTATTATTATTTTGAAACTCCTTACGGATATCTGTTGAATCCAGTTGCACTGGTGCTCTGCCAGTCACCTGACCGTCTCCGTTATTGTGCCAGCTGAAGGCAAAAGTTCAGTACACAGACAAGAGCTCAAACTGGCAACTCTGCCAGGTAGTCAAGATGATGGCGGCCCTGAGTTTCTAGTAAGCTTCAGACAGCGATGAAGACGTCCTTCTTCACGTTGCTCATGTATTTGCTTTCGGAGCTACATGATGCTCCTATTGAGCCCTTTGTAAATTTCATCAAAACAGTCAGGGGCACAGTTTCTGGCTGAAAAAAAAAACAACAGTGGGTGGAAATGAGCGGCCTGGCGGTGGCAGCGCATCAAGTGGGAGTGATGTGGAAAACTGAGAGCGAAAACCAACTAAGTCAAATTGTGGTCAAAGATATGCTCAGATTGAATCTGTGGTTCCACCTACATCGTAATGAAAGTCGAGCAAATGGCGTCTCCACAAGCTACAGTTGCTGCACTGCATGACGCAAGTATGCCGACGATGAAATGTCCTCTCTTCAGGCGTGGGCTTCTCTGGCGACTACAGCGAGTACTTCGGCCTCCAGGTGGACGAAGACTCTCTGGTGTACCTGATGCTGGCCAACCACATCCTTCACACCCTCTACCCCGACTGCGTCACCATCGCTGAGGTAATAACCTTCTTTTACTACACTGCCAGGAGGGAAGCTTCATTAAGAGCACTTTTAATGACCTTACTTAGCTATTCATCGCTGTAATTAGCAGGTGAAGGGAAAGAGAAGCGCCTCTTTTTTATCTTCTGGTGTGAGGTGTTGAATTTCTTTGCAGTGCATCGATATTGATGTGAGTTTGACTGACTGCTGAGAGAGAAGCGCGTGGAAAAAAAAAAAAGAAAGTATGAATAGCATGTCTTCTCCGCAGGACGTGTCTGGCATGCCGGCGATGTGTCGCGCGGTGGAGGAGGGAGGACTGGGTTTTGATTACCGGCTGGCCATGGCCATCCCTGACAAGTGGATTCAGGTAGGAGGATGTACTCCTTGTTTTCTGAAAAGGTTTCTCTTCAGCTGCCTTCAGAGACCGTCTTTGCTGTCCAGTGCTCAAATGAAATTTGTGCTGCAACTCCAGTGAAAGCTCCCGGGTCCATGTTAGCCTTAGGTCCTTTCTAATGTGTTTCCAAGGTCCCCGCTGGGACGGGGGATGAAGTGTTGTAGTCAAGGTCCAGGCCAGAGCATCCAGAGATCAAGTTCAAGACCAAGACTTGGAGGGCCCGACACTGAGGCGACACCTAGACCAAGACTATTCTCTAGCCGAATGGATTATAGCGACGTAGGGTGTGGCGCTAACAAGCAAAATGCAGAGCAGACTGAACCATGAAACTTTTCGCTTCAAATCAACAACATGATGTAATTTCTCAAATACAAATATGCGCTGCGAGACCACTGGCAAAACTCTGGCAACCCACTCCTCCATTCTGAGAGGTGCTTTTGTAGAAACCTGGCAACACAATTCCTCACTTCAGTAGTGGCATTACTGACTCCGCGGCTCGCTGCCTGGTCGTGTGATGACCGAACAGGAACAAAAATGACATTCCGACCTATGTATCACACAACTCTTTATTTGATCATTCTGTGCTGTGGTGTAATAGGGAGTATAAAGCGCGGCATGACCATAGTTATGCCAATGCTTCAGCTCAGCGTGCTCCAAAGTCTGCATACAGTGTTGAAGTTTTCAGATATTTGAAAGCGTGTTCAACCAAACTATCTGGAGCCTTCTGTGTATATTGTTAGCCAGTTCAGTGGCCAAAGGGATAAGAATTAATTTGGAGTGGCTTAATCTAGTTTTATTGTATTTGTTTTTTGTTAGTTTGATTTAGTTACGCTTTTTTTCAGGAACATTTTTTTAGTGAATTTCAAAAATATTCATTCATTGGAACTTTCTTTGATAAGAATGTGTGAAAATGCATTCTGTGCTATTTATGCGACATTTTAAAAAGATAGTAAAAAAAAAAAAAATAATTTCCTATTCAGTAGTCAGTATTATACAGTGTTTGGCCAAGCATTTTCTCCACTCAACTGACTTGGTCTCAGGTTTGGTGGTCACCTCTTCAACACTAATGTACTCCCACGCTAAGAAGCCCTGGAAAATAGCGGAATATATCTTACCTACATGCACAGCTGAGAGTACTCAGCGCCAGTGTTATTCACCCACTCGATGAGATCTTTAGCTGCGGAGGTGCAGCAGTATTTTCTCTCAAGAAGGCACCTGAGACGACTGCTAAGATTTTTGTTCTGTTTGTCAAGCAAAGTATTTTTTTCTTGAGTTTACCTACTGCATGAAAAGAGGTCAGGTCACTATTTATCTGGCAGAAGATTGAATTGTGAATAAACGAGAGTGGAGAGTTATTGAAAATAAAATGATCGACTTATTCAATCAGGAAATTCCTTAGGGACTCTTTATTGTGTTTATTTTTCAACGCTGAAGGCTGCAAAGTCATTGATCCGTACGGAGATTATTCTGCCAACGTCTCTTATTTAGAACTGAAAAAGATGGGCTGTGGACTTGATGAGCGGAGGTGAAGGTGATTATGAAGAGAGAATTTGAAAGGCGGAAGACACCACACGGTACTGAGATCTTGTCTGAATCCTGTCTGGGCTGTTAGCACGTGGCCCGTGAGATGGATGTTGATACCACAGCCAGTCTACATGAGACTGATGTAGATTCAAGGTGAAGTGCAGTAGACACACGTTAGAAGTGCTGTAAGAGTGTGAAACTACAACTTGAGGAAAGAATTGAGGAAGAAGCTGGAGAAGTGGAGGTTACAACTGAAGAGAAGAGGAGTGAGATGGAATACATGTGTGAGAAAGAAAGAGAGCAAACTGGACAGTAAAGGACGTTTGGTTTGGAGTTAAAGATGCTCCTGTACTCAGTGGGAGTGACCTGGTGGACAAGACCAGTATATCAGAGTGGCGTGGAGAAGTTCGGAGTAAAAGTTCGGGAGGCAAGGGGGAGAACAGTGTTGAACCAGGAGTGGTTGGAGCCACCAAAGTTGTCAGACAGGCGAACTGATCAAAGCAAAATCCTCTGTCACCATCTTGACAATATGTTTCATATCAAACTTTCCTTATAACCTTCAACTGTACCATGGACCCATCCATGCCACCTCTATGTTCTGATAGACCCTTGCATGCTGGTACTCCAGTACTGACTTCTCAAAAGATACAACATGAAAAATATCTACAAGTGAGATGTTGAGGTGAGACATCCATTAGACAACCATTGAGGTTTGCTGGTGCTGGAGGACGTGAAGAGGACAGGAGTGACTCGGGGTGAATTCCAATTCTTCCTTTAATCCAAGACCTCAGAACGAAGTGTTAAGGGCTGTGTGACTTAGAAATGAGACACGCCTTAGAAGCGTATACGTCCTGCAACTGTGGGGGCCAGCGTTATGCAAAGTAAGTGTTCAAAAAGAAAAAAAGATGATAAAATAAAATTCATGCTACATTGAGGCACAGTAAATAAATACATACACTTGGCTGCGATAATACAACAGTTTTCATAATATTTATATCCCCATTAAGAAAATACGTTTTTTTGTAGCTTGCTTTGGGTGTCATTTTTTGTTGGCTGAAAATATGTGAAGCATTGTGGGTAGTCTGGGTATTCCTCAATCCTAAGGTAGGTTCCAGCGAATCGGGACAGCCCTTGCACTTCGGGGTATCGTGCATTTTTGAGGTTGATAATTTACATCCATCCATTATCCCAGGATCATCGCCATGGCGTCCAAAAGTGTAAACGGCTATATACGATGAAACGCTTCATTCAAATGTAAATGACAGGGCACCCAATGTCAAAACATTGGGTGAAAGAACCTAAATATGGTCGCCACAGGTCGCGCACTTGCGTTCCACATTCACGCTGTACTTGTCTGTTCTTCACCCTCTCTTGTGATCTGTAAGTCTTTATGCAGCCACACACATACATATATGAGGAGCATGCAACCGTAGCTTCGTAGTTTCTGATGAACTTGACAAAAGACAGTAGTGGAAGCAGTGAATGGAATGAAAGAGAATAATATGTTTGCTCAACGTCATGAATAGAATCATTATAAAACACTTAAATCATGAATTTGGACCAGCATTAAAAAGAATAATTCCATGGAGTGAATTTAAATGTCAAATCTGGGCCACACTTTTAAATGTGATCAAAAGTACTGGCTTTCTAACCAGAACGAGTCTGGGCTCATGAAAGCTTCCAGGGTGAACGGCGTACAGGCTGCTGGCAAACGCTCCCCGTGGCTGGATCCAGGTCTCCTCCGAGTCACACTCTATAAATTGCAGTGGAAAATGGATGCGTCCGACACTGATATCGACTGTAAAAGACTGTAAACGGACCCATGTTTCAAGCGCCACATCGCGTGGCCCCTGACAATCCCGCACCACCCGTCGCTTAAATTAAAGCCCCCCTGCTAATTAAAGCTGTGAATTTAGTCTCTAAATTAACATCCTCCCGGCAGAACTACTTCAACTGCTGAACAAGTTATTTGCCGTATAATTTAATGGGACTCAATAGTGACGCCCGCATGCACTTTGGAAAGGCTGGGATTATTGTCCAAAACTAGAGTTCCAGCGCCTTTTTAGTGGCCACTTCAGCCCAAACCGCCACTGTTGAGATTGTCAACAGCCCTCGATGGAACAACAGCATCATTATAGTCATCAGGTATGAAGTTTCAAAACACCACGCGGCGTGCTTTCAGCCTGACGGTGATCTAGAGACACATAACTGCTATTTTTGCTTTGCCCTCTAATCCTCTTGGTGCGTTTCACCAGGCGCGCATTAGAACGTGATGTTATTTGTGTCTCCTCAAAGTACAGATTAGACGGAGAACTGGTCGTTCAGCACGTATAGATGATTTGGAGGAGGCGTCAGGTGGGATTGTGATTCGTGAGGATTCTTCTTTTCTTTTTTGAAAGGGGATGTCGGCTTGGTTCGGCTGTGAACTTGACTGCCTCTGACTGAAGCTTCAGAGGAGAAGATGTACTATCCGCGAGTTATGTTCACAAGTGATTGGACGTGTGGCAGGAGCTGACCATCAATAGATAATACTAAAGGTTACGCTTAACCTGAGTGAAGGAAATGATGACACTATTCAGGTCCTGTTTAGATGCTGTGAAGAGAATACAGGTATTTTCCTCCCTACTTTTTCATCCAACCCCCATCTAATTTCTGCCTGTTTTCATTTGCAGAGTTTAGAAATATTAATGTCGCGCTACAGGCCCCTTCAGTTTTGTCACCTTTTTTGACTCCTGTTCCCTAAAAAAAGGTAGGTCAGATACTGTACCTCTTCCAAGTTAACAATGCCTGGAGAACCTCCAAAAGAGGCGACCTTGAGAGACCCCTGCTGGATTCTTATGTCTCCTGTTATCTGCTTTGAAGGGGACCTCCTGCTGAACGACCCCCTTTACCTTGTACGCCTCAGTGAGTCTTGTTTATTTAGATTTCATGACTGCAGATGAGATTTCAATCCTCTGAATTGGAGACCAGGTGGTCGAGTTTCTGGGGGTCTAGTTTACGAGTGAGAGAAAGATGGAGTGCGAGACAGATTCTTGTTGTGGTGAAAAGGGACGGTACTTTAAAGGCAAGGTGTTTTTTTTTTTTTCACATAGTCCTGAGTGAGCTGTGATTTTGAAAATAAATTTCACTCTGCTGAGTATTCTGGAGGAGAATGCTACATGAACAGGTGTTAGCAACGTAGCTAACCAGTTTCAGCAGGTTAAATATTTTACCTAAACATAGCAGAAAAGCAGAAATAACGTTTTAAAATAGCCTGCTATAGACGTCGTAACTCATCTTGCGTGTGGCTCTGGTGCAAGGCTCGTAGTTGTCGCTTCTCTTTTAGTCAACATAGAATTGTGACGCAAACATAGCAATACACAAGATGCAGCTGTCGTATTCGTGGTTAATCTACGTTCCTGCTCTCATCTGTGGCCACCTACCAAAGAACAAGATCCAGAGTCAGCGATTTTTTTTTTCTCCATAGCTGTCATCTGGGAAAGACTCAAAGCTGCTCCTCAAGAGAAGCAAGTTGAGTAGGGAGAGTGAGGTATACTGCACGAGGAGGTCCAGGGCCACATTGAGGGGACGAAGTCTCTCTGGTGGTGTTTCCCCATAGAAAGCCTGTAAGAGGTGACTGGGGAGAAGGAGGTCCCATTTGCTCCAGCCAGGGCCCCTGCGACCTCCAGATAAGTGCTGGAAAAAGGATGGAAAGTGGACGAGCGGAAGTTGTGACTAAGTATGTGAGAGGTGCATCACTCCGCCGAGCATCCTCCTCAGCGAGGGAAGGTCAGAGCTGGGACTCTCTCCCTCCGCTCCTCCGTCTTCCTCCTCGTCCCTCCCCTGCCTCTCAGAGTGAAGCCCACCGCTGCGAGAGACAGCCTTGATTAACGATGCAAGCACTCCCCCCATCGAGAAACACAAGAAACCAGAGTGCGAGACGGAGCATGCGGCGTGGAGGTCAACGCACGCTGACTGCTGTTTTCACAGAAATTTGACTTCTGGAAAAGACGGTGGATCTTGCAACCAATGACCTCATTACTGGTCTGATAAACAATCCTGGCTGTCTGCTGGACATGAATGAGACCCAGGTTTTGGGGGTTGTTTTCCAGCCACCTTATTGAGTTGACCTGCTGAAGCAGTCTCTTCACCTCAGATAGAGTAGGAGTTCACTGCCGGTGTTGAACCCTGGCAGGTTCACTCTGCACAGCAAATGAATGTGATCTGACTCTCAAATGCGGAAGTTCTCTTCTTGGCTATCAGTGCGTTTTTGTTTTCTGTTGTTAGCTTGAAAGCAAAGTCGAGTTCACAATTTGATCCGAGGATGGTTTTATCAAAGTGTGTGGAGGAGGAGGTGTGCTGAGAGATGTTCTTGATTTACGAAAGTTCAACTCTGGTTGATGGTCAGAAGCTAACATGACTCTACTCACCAGCCAGTTGATGAATGCGTAATGCTCTAAGGCAGCAGTGTGGTGATGTGAGACCCAGCCAGCGTCTTCAGCTGCGACTAGTTTAGAACACTGCAGAAATGTAATATAAATATGTCCTGCTTTTGTGTTTCCTGCGTTTCTCAATAACTTTATTCCACCCCGAGGGAAGTTGGCGGTGACTTGCATTCTTCATGTTTAATGTATACCCAAGCAGGAACGCATTCACAGGCCTTGATACAGTCAGTGAAGTGCACTCAGGACTCGACTTGCCTCCTCTCACAGAGTGTCAATTAGGGAGGTTTAGAACGGACTGGAGTGGAGGCTCCAGTGAGGTGTGCGGTGCTCAGAAGGAGACGTGGAGCAGAGAGGGCAGGCAGTCAGGAAGATGGACGGATGGACGGAATACAGAAGCAGACAAAGAGAAGTCATTTATACATTCCGATGCTGAAATCTCTTGAATCCTCTTGTCCGTGACTGATGGATATGACTCATTTAAGGGCGCGGAAGGACCAACAGGCTGTGGAAAATGAAGATATCCTAATGAGGAGAGCAGATCAGACGCTAGGTTTGGATAAGTGAATCTGGTTTGGGAATGGAATTGTCACTGCTGATGTTAGTGCACCAGGAGAGGCATGGAACAGCATGACAACATGAGGCCAAAAGTCTAGCTGTATTTCAGTTTTGAATGTCATCTATTCCGAATCTCTGGCTGGATTAGTCCCCGCAGCACTTAAGTAGGAGCCACGAGAAGCCAGTAGATCCACTGCCGCTCCAAAATAAACTCACTGTAACCATCAGCTATGATCTATCTGCCGTGGTCAAGACATGAGGCTTTCTTCCGTGTATAAATTATTCAAGACCTATCGACCTATTTTCTCTTTCTTTTTTAGAACGACCCCTTTTTTCTCACGATCTGTTATTTCACAACATTTGATATTATTTGTTTTGTATTTAAAATTTTGGTACTGACAATGAGAATTTGGTTTTTTTTTTCATTGCAGTTGTGCTTTTATTGTCTGGTTGAGCATGGCAGATGTTATTTGCTGCTGTTATTTTTTAACAGAACTTTCAAGTACAATGTGAGTTTATTGAATTGCAAAGTAGCACCAAAGTTTGTTCACTTGTAATCCACAAGTAATCAAGTCAAAAAGGTAAAGCAGTCCACAGTAGCCACGGAGAAAAGCAACAATTCATGGCAGGTTGTTGAGGTAACCTGGGCAAATCTGAAAAGCAGAAGAACAAAAATATTAAAATAGGAAAGCCGAACAAAACCTTCTAGTACAAAAATAAATAAAGACACAGAAGTAACAACAGGGAGCTGAGGTAAAAAGACGTCAGAAGTCAGAAAATACAGGCCCAAGGGAGTACGTGAGACGATCTGCCGATGAAGGTCGGAAAGGATTTTCGTGGTGCACAAATTTGCGTTGGAGAGTTGCGCCTGAAAAGTAAGAAACAAAGACATGCAGGAAACACACGCCGTACCTTCAAAGTAAAAGCGAGGTGATGGAGTAGAATTATTCCGTTGCTGGCTCATGTTACGATATTTTGCGTCATACTCAAATTTGTTTCAACTTGTAGTAAATAAAGTGAACTTGCTGCAATAACAAAATGTGTTTTTGTGTAGCCGTTGATAAATTATGACTCTTGTGGGTTCATGATTCATCGTACCTTAATGTTCCTGGACTGGTGTGTCATTTAGTGGAAGTGTTTAATGCTCATGAGCTTGCTTAAGGCCCCACAACCTCCGAGGTAAACTGGCTAGCCACCAATGTGTGTTTGCTGCTTAACAAAAGTTAACTATCACCGATCTGCCGATGAAGGTCGGAAAGGATTTTCATGGTGCACAAATTTGCGTTGGAGAGTTGCGCCTGAAAAGTAAGAAACAAAGACATGCAGGAAATGCACGCCGTACCTTCAAAGTAAAAGCGAGGTGATGGAGTAGAATTATTCCGTTGCTGGCTAATGTTACGATATTTTGCGTCATACTCAAATTTGTTTCAACTTGTAGTAAATAAAGTGAACTTGCTGCAATAACAAAATGTGTTTTTGTGTAGCCGTTGATAAATTATGACTCTTGTGGGTTCATGATTCATCGTACCTTAATGTTCCTGGACTGGTGTGTCATTTAGTGGAAGTGTTTAATGCTCATGAGCTTGCTTAAGGCCCCACAACCTCCGAGGTAAACTGGCTAGCCACCAATGTGTGTGTCGCGAACGTGCGGCTGCTTAACAAAAGTTAACTATCACGGCGTTCTACCTTCCGGTGTCGGACTCGTAAATCATCCTGCGGCGCTGCGGCCTGACTGCTCTGATTCCACCGTTTATTATTTTATTTCCGGCTCGGCCTAATTAATCCGAGCGCCGCGGTCGGCTGGTGACAGGCGGCTTGTAAAGTTAGATTTGTGTGCTGCTCATTATCGCTGATGAAGTGGCGTGTCAGCGGTGCCAGTAAGCTCGACTGGTCCTGGGCCGACGCGGGTGAGCTGCTGGCGGCGGAGTCGTCAACCCAGTCACTCTCAGCTCGGCTCCAACGCTCGCCGGCACAGATTAATTGCTCCCGGTCTTCTTTTGGGTGGAAACCATTCTTAAGCGCCGCCTGTTCTGCCGGGTTTATCTGGCAAATTCAATCACTTAGCAGTGAAATTGGAGCCGGAGCTGGGAGAAGAAAGCTGGATTTATTTGTTGTCTTTTGGTGTTGCATTCTGTGTTTGGCTGAATTACTGCTTAATTTATTGGTGTTTGGGTTAAACACGGAATATGATGAGAAATGCCGCCGACTCTTCCGTCCTAACGAGACCATTTTTATTCAGAGTAAGGCTTAGAGAATATATCTCTTGCTGTTCTCACCTCCCTGCTGTCACGGCAGTGTAGATTACTTTTCTCTATTGCAAAACAAAAAATTGCTTCTCCTATAAATCATTACTCGGCTCGATAATATCAATGTATGCGGCAATTTGTCTCCGCTGCTTTTCTCAACCTGCTAAATGCAAATATCTAAACAGCCAATCACAAGCTGTGTTTAGACCGGGACCTGTTGGAGTTGATGTTGAAATGAAGAAGCGTGAAATGTGTTTTTTTTTTTTTGGGGGGGGGGTTATAGAGAGAGAAGAAAGATTGTTGTTGTTCTGAGGAGTGAGAGCAGACTTGTTCCTGGTGGACAAGAAACTGAGGTCAGCTGGAGACCATCAGAGAACACGAAGCTCTGTGTGTAGGACAGTGTCTGGTGTGTGTCGGCCCATGTTGGAACACCTCAGTCCTCCAGGATTGACTCAATGAAGTGAGCATCCTAGTTACTCTGTTACTCGACAATGTTGAGAGTGAAGCGTGGGTGGGAAGTTGCCCCTGTCGAGTTTGAGATGTGGAGGTTTGTGTGACGGTGACAGAGAGGGTGTACTGGAAGGAACCTCAGCTTACTGAGTGGTAGATCATCCAGGATCACCTTAGTAGCAAATGGGGGCAAAGTGGTCACCAGATCAGGTTGCTCTTTCTTTCATTCACTTTCCGCTTATTCACAGCATGCCAGGGCCACAGGGGCTGGTGGCGTAGACCACTTATAGACAGACAACCCTCTCACCCGTGGAAAATTAGGGTCACCCATGGCAATGACATGAATCCGGGATGAAGCTATAACATGGCCCAATGTGATATGGATATAAAACCAAAGATCGGAATCTGATTTGCAGCGTCAGATGTTTTTCCATGCCGGGGTTTCTGAGCCTCAAAATCTTTGTCTTCCGATTCGGTTCGACGTGTCTTAATAACGTCTGAGACGTCTTCTGTTTGACGTCTCATTCCAAAACAAACTCTCGAAATAAAACCTTCGACCTGCCTGCGATTGAATTCTGGAGTGAGACGAGTTGTTCTTCTCAAACCTTGACGGATCGCCTGGCTTGTCTCGTCACAGCGGACAAATCCCATCTCTGAAAAGGTCAGTGACGGCGACTGCAGTCATTTATATACATTTATCAACTCCTGGGATTCCACACGTCGTCATGTTCCGTCACGGACCAAGACAGTTTCCCACAGTAGGCATCACTATAAGAGAAATATCAACGCAAGACGTCACAAATCCACTCAAAGATGTCTCATGCCAAACAAGTTAGATTTTCTTTTTGGCCATTTTCTTTCTTTACGTTTCTGTCGCGAATGCACTGATCTTTATTTTCAAAACAAATGTTTTGTTTTTATTCATTTGTCTCATCATTTTCCACAGTACTGCTAACCACAATGTTTGTTCTCACATTACATTTTATATTTTAGAATTATTTCACTCATCACAGTTTATTTTCTCATGATCTGTTCCTGCTATTTATTTAATAACCTCGATTTTCATTTTTTTGCCATGTTGAACCTCTTAAAAAGTATTTAACCCTTATGGGTTACCTAATTTTTAAACTTTTTGACCTTGTAATTCTGTTCTTTATAATACGACTTTTTAGAGAAAACCTCAACCTAAACCTGTCCCCCTTTGTGCCCTTGTTTTTTTCTGTCGGCTCTCTCTGTCACTGGCCACATTCTGTGCCACATCGCTCTTCACATCAGGAGCCATCGACTCTCCCCACACACATGAATACACGTTTGTCGACCCAACCATTTCTTGGAGCACAGCTCAGACCTCATTGTCTCACAGGATAATCTTATTAGAGATAAGATAATCGGGCACTTGCCGTCCTTGGTGGGAAAAACCGGGACAAAAACAGCCCAAATATTGTCATTATTAGTGTGTTCACCGCGCTGGAGACGCAGATTTTCAGACGCGGAGTCAGCGATTCGAGGGTGAAGAAATAGGACAGTTTAAATCGGATTTCTTCTCCACCAATAATTAAAAAGTAATGTCTCTCTCTCTTTTTCCATTATTCCTCTAAAAGTTGGCGCCAGTCGCAGACTCGGACTTCAGCTTTGTTCATTAATATGATCCATCTGCAACTGCGGTTACTTCCATTGCAGAGCTATCACTGTTATCGCTGCCTCCGTGGCGAACCGTACTTTTGGGCTGAAAGGGTCATTAAGTGCAATGATTCCGTCGCCTGCTCTTAAGTGTGTCAAATCAACCCAATCCAGACCGTTAATAGCAATTTACAGCTGCAGGGAGCGGCGCTGAATCACTGGTAAATATCCTTTAAGATTATATTTGGGTAATGGTATGTCGCGAACGTCCGCTCTGGCTTGACGAATCAGGCCGCCGGCCCTGTAGCGCCGTGCTCGGTGATATACGCCGGCGGAAGTGTGTTTAGGCAGAGCAGCCAGTCCATCTCCCACATATTGATCGCACAATTTACTCTCGGATTATGGCTCTGTAGCGTAATATAAAGGTTTCCTGACGTGTCAGTCAGCTGTCATGGCCGCTTCCACCGAGCAGACGTCAGCCTGTCACTCAGATTGACTCGCTCGCTCCCCCACCGGCCTGGCAGGCGCCGCTTCTGTCAACCTGGAGTCTGAGACGGCATCTGCTTTGAGTTGCCTCGCTATTCTTCATTATTTTTGCTGTTATTAGGCTCCTCTTTTCAGAGTTTTTATCATTTATTTGAATGATGTCTTTTTCAGTGATTCCTGTTTTTGGGCATTTGATGTCAGGTTTTATCCCAGATTGCTGCCAAACGTTGTTCTGTTTTTCTAACAGTTTTTTTCAATTAAATAGTCTTTTTTCAATTAAATAAGTGTATTACAGAGATTAAAATAATAATCTCTTATTAGTTGTCTCTGTTCAGCAGAACAATTTATGATTTATTGATTTTTCCCTCTAGATTTCAGGATTCATGTCACAATGATGCTACATATTTTTTTATTAATTTATTATTATTGTTGTTATTAACTTGTCCTTGCATTACCACAATCATTTTGTTGTCCAAAGAGCACACTGAGCACGCAGGAAATTTTTGGTGTGGGAAGTGAAAAATAAAATGTAATAGTCATGTCTCAATATTTTGCTGTGATTATTACTGCTTGTCTATTGATTTATTTCAGGGCATTATCAAATATCTCTGTCCACCTGTTTCAATGATCTAATGACATATAAATCTTGGCTTGAGTTGCTATGAAATGAAATGAAATTAAAATAAATATTTTTTTAAGAATAATAAAAATGATCCAGAAATATCCATATTAAAAACTATTTTAATATTCTGCATTGTTGTTGTTTTTTTGTTTTTTTTAAATACATATATTTGTCTTTGATAATTCCCCAATATCTGCTTCGGTGGGCATCAGTGTTGTTTACCACAGCAGGTGCCCCAGGTCACCCTGTCTTGATCGACCTGTCTTGTCTCTGAATCTAAGTCTGGAAACCATACATCGTGGTCTCCACCCTGCCTGCGCTCTCTTCTTCTCCTCCTTCAACCTCAACACCCTCAGCTCATTCGTCCTCCTCACTCGCACTCCATTTCCCCACGTCATTAGCAAACATCATTGTCTGTGCCAAATGTGATTAAAGCTAATGACCTGGCTGCCATTATTTCTCAGTGCTACTGCTCACAACAGCCAGTTATTAATCACTAGACACACTGTAGCATCACTAATGACAAAGCAGAAGAATTAACCCCATAATTCATCACCAAATACAACAAGATATCACTGAACGTGCCATGGCATCATCAGGAGCTTGAACTTTTACAGCCAAACAATAAAAAAACGCTATTATTCAAAAGGCTTAAAATGGAAAAACGGCGCACAGCGACTTGTCCTGATGGCCCTGTTTGTCCTACAGCCAGACTAACCTGAGAGGATTGACCAAATGTTTGCTGCCCCCTACAGTCCTGTTGGGGACGTGCAGCAGAGAGACAGATCTATTCAAACCGGAGCTGGATATTCGCTGTTGTCTTGTTAAGTCTGATTGATTGTGCCCAGTTGTCGGGATCAACACTGTGTGGGCAGATGTGCTCCAGACTGGTGTTCCGTCGACCCCGTTTCCTCCTGACCTCTGAAAATGATTCCTTGGCAGGAAGTGCGAGCGCAGGCAGGCCAGCGGCGCAGCATTGATTCCACGCTTGGATTTATTGTGGAAAGAGTTTGGAGGAGAGGCTGTGACCTTGCCCATCTCAGGTGGCGGGAGCTGATCCCTCTCTACCCAAGGGCTGCGGCCGCGTTATTAAAAACTCCATTACGGCCTTTCAAAGGTGGACATAACTCACCGAGTGGATATAGACATGTCAAAGCTTGGATTGATCTGAGGAGGAAGTGTAACCCAGAGAAAACTTGCAAGAGAGACTTGGAGAACTTCACACATCAGTCAGAGCGCAAATGAATGGGTGAGCGGTGCATCTGTCATTCCGTGCCTCAATAACACCTTGCTGTCACCACGCAGATCCTGAAGGAGTTAAAGGATGAAGACTGGAACATGGGCAACATCGTGCACACGCTGGTCAACAGGCGCTACGGGGAGAAAAGCATCGCCTACGCTGAGAGCCACGACCAGGTGAGGCCGCTCTCTTCAGCCTTGAAGGCGGTTTCTGTTTACTAAGGAGAGAAAGTGACCCGTTCCAGGCGCTGGTCGGGGATAAGACTCTGGCCTTCTGGCTGATGGACAAGGAGATGTACACCAACATGAGCAGCCTCATTCCCATGACTCCGGTCATCGATCGCGGCATGCAGCTGCACAAGATGATTCGGCTGATCACTCACGGACTCGGCGGGGAAGGCTACCTCAACTTCATCGGTGAGTCGTCGCGGCGAGCGCAGGCACGCTGTCATGCCGAGTTAAAGAACGATACTGTTGTGCAGTGGTCAGTACCTGGAGAGAGTCTGCTTGAAGTTGGTTAAAAGCTAGTGATGGGCAGATGAGGCTTCATGAAACAGTGTCCTTATTTTCAGAGCCCACTAGATGACGCTCTCTGCACTGAACTCTTTGGATTTGAACAACCATTTCAATGAAACATCACTGGGAATCAAACACAAACAAGCAGTACCTGACCAATCCTGTAGGGGGCAGTTATATTTGATCAGTTAAATATTGGTGAATTTTGTGATAAGTGAGACTCTTGGCTAAAGAACCAACCCATCCTAAATCCCATGGTGTGATACATTCACCTTGGGAAAGTGGACTTTCCCAGGCAGCCCTCCGTGTTTCATGTTGATACATTCGGCTTTCAATTGAAGCCTGAATGCTCCGCCCACCGCGGCATATCCTGACGCCCTGGGCAGCTCGTACACTTACAAGAAAGACAGAGGTTGGGGTTGGGTCAGCTTTGGAATGGTGCTCCTTCCATAACAATGTGTCAGTTACCAGGAGAGCCACGTAAGGGCGTGTATATATAGCAGCTGACATCCAGTGGAATTCAGTAAGGAGAACTTCTGAACATCTCCTGCGATCCACACTCCCCACCTAGAAGCATTTTTTACTTCTGATGCGTCAACATGTGACGCTGAAGGCTGCCTTTGTTGTCAGTATAGGAGGCAAAAGTCCACTTTCCCAATGTCGATGGGTTGAAAGAACAAACCAAGCTTGCGACAAACTCTTTCATCTAGAAAATACAGAGGTCCTGACCAGATAGTGACCGATATAGAAAATTAGAGTCAGAATCAACAGTTTCCTGTGAGGATCAACAGTTGATCCTGTGAGGAAATTGAGTTTCCTGTGAGGAAATTGAGTCAAATTCATCGAACACAACAGAACAAGAGTGAATCCAAAACACTCTCTGAGCTCAACTAATCTGTTCACACAAATAAATATGTACAGGAGAGAGTAATCACAACAAGATCATACACAAACACAACACTCAAAACAACTCTCTGAACAACAACAAATGCATGACAAAAATTGGCGCTGAATTATGGTATGAAATACCATGTGAACCAATAAATAACCGACCGTGGAATTTTAAACACACAACAATGAAATACTATCATCACTGAGCACAACAGCAGAGATTTTTATACACTGAGATGATGAGGCATCATGAAACAGCATGGCTGGGTTGGTGAAACGGTGTCATAATTTTCAGAGGCCACCAGATGGCACTTATGGTTTAGAAATGATGTGAGGTTTCATTGCGCGAGTTGTTGAAGTCCAAACATTTTGCAGCAGACAGTGGCATCTGGTGGCCTCTGAAAGTCACTGGACACTGTTTCACGACACCTCATCAACACATTAGTATATACACAACCAGACTGCGCTGAACCCACCAACAGACCTCGGAACACAAATGTGGATAAACACAACAACTTGTTTTAATGGACAACAGCAATGTTAAAACACAATCTATCTACACAGGAGCACTGCAACTAATTCCCCACAACAGACCTCCTGACCACAACACATTATAAAAACACAAGGATGGATCAGTGGATAGTGAAATATCAGCACAGTTACTAACTTCAGTACATTAAACATAACTTTGTTCTTGAAGGACAGAATTGTAATCAATGGAACTGTGATAATGACTGAACTTATCAGTGTTAACTCAATGGAACGCTCTCGAAACAACAACGTGTCAGTCAGTGAACGCATCACCATTAAACAGAAGTCACCGAACAAAAACAAACCCAGCAGATTGTTTTGCAGAAAATTAATTTAATTGGCCCTAAAAATGAGTCGTAATTATTCTAATATATGCAGACGCCACTTGTTCAAACAAGAAAACGTGATTCCGCTCTGTATTCGCCGGGAGGGAAGAAAAACCTGCACCGTCATTGTGTTGGATCTCTGCAACATAACCGCAATTCAGAATTGCACAAAAACACGTCTGTTAGTTTTGCTGCTTGTGATTCACTCGGGAAATAAAAGTGCGCTGCCATGAGATTTCTTCTGTTGCTGTCATGGATTTTTCTGCACAGCGTCTCGCCACCAGTGAGTCACAGCTGAAGAGAAGCAGCTCTTGAAGTGGCTTTGACATTGGATGATAATGCTTCTTATGAAAGCCGTCTCTTCCTGGAGGAGCGTTCGAGTCCCTCCTCCTTTCCAGCGGAGCGGAGAGGTTGTGGCGCGGCTCCACGGAAGTCTGCTGTTAAGATAATAAATAGATCGTTAATGATGTCGGCCGCTGACCTTGCTGAGGGGAAATGTGTTTATGTGCTGGCTTGTAAACACAAACAGGAGCTGCAAAGACTTGTAGCTCCACCTGCCGACCAGGTGAGCAGATCAAACGTCCACTGCTCTTGACTCTCTCTCCAATTATCTGCCGTTTTACTGGTCGAGTGGTAAATGTTTAAAATGTATTCCAAGTGGGTTGACGTGTCAGGAAGTTGACCTTGTGTGGGCTGTGGATGGTGGAAACATCTCTCTTCCAATCTGACTGGTGATGAACATTTGTGACTGCAGCACAAACATTAGTGTCACATGGATTGTTTGCCAGGATAAAAGAGTATGCACCAGTCGCCAAGTAGACACACAAAGTTGTTTTTGCTCTCACTCTCCGGATAAAATTCATCACACTAACAAGAGAAAACATCAAGTTATAGTTCAGTTTAAGATGGCATCACTACAAGGACCCTGTTTTTTGTAGAAAATGTAGGAGAGTTTATTTGTTTTTGTTTTTTTTGGAGGGGGGTGTAGTAGAAGTAGTATGAGTACTACTAACAGAACAGGTTGTAGTCGTGGAACAGTAGTGTTGGTAGTAGTAGTAGTAATTGTAGTGGCAGTAGTAGTGCTATGCGTACTACTACTAGAAGTATTTGAATATGTAATAGCTTTGAAACAAGTCGTAGTTTCATTTGTTTTAAAGGTAGTACTAATTGTGGTGGTAATAGAAGTAGTATGAGAAGTACTACTTGTGGTGGCAGATGTAAAAAATAACTAAGGTCAAAGTAGTTGTGGTAGTAGTGGTACTCGCAGTCTTTACAGTTGTAGAATTGTAATATTACTAATGATACCACAAGACATAGTAGCAGTGGTTGAAGAAGGTCTTGAAGTATTGGTTGTGGTGGTGGTGATTGTAGTTGTCTGAATGGGATTAGTTGTGGTATTAATTCTAACAGTGATAGAGGAAGTAGTTGGGACGGTAGTGGTACTAATGGTCGTAGTCAAAGAAGTATTAGCAGTGATTGAGGTAGCTGTAACGGTTTTATTTGTTGTAGTAGTATATATCACAAGAGAAATGTGAAATGGTCAGAATGAAAACAAACAATAATAAAAACACAATTATAATTCTATAAACCAATAGTGAAATGATAAATACACGTATAAATAGGTGGAATAACAGAAAATCTGTAACAGCGGGGTTAAGTGAAATGGTGTCAACTCAGTGCTTCAATATCCTCACCTCTCACTCAGAAGGTCAGTCACATTGAAAAGTGCTGAGTCGCCATCAGGCAGCAACTATTGGCCCGGAGTGTTGATGAAACCAGGGCCACTGCTGGTGGCGTTTGATTGAAACGCTCGGCGCTTTCACCAGAACCGGCACTGACTCCAGTTACCTCAGCAGCTTTAGCAGCTTAATAATGCAGCTAAAAATAAAGAACCTTGCAGTGAGTGGTCTGTGTTCACATCCTGGTACAAGTGAGACTAAGCCGTGGCCTTGAGTGGAAAACCAGCCCGTCTGCTCACCTTCTCTGTCGTCTCATTGAGAGCGACAGAATACGACATTTTAGGGATTTATGTTCCAGCGCCGTCTTCTCTGCGTGACTGGTGGAGCGATGAAGGTGGGAGAACGTACATGAAAAGATCCCATCCAGAGAGAGTAATTGCCTGTACACTTTTTGGGTGTGTGTTGCATCTAAATCCTGCTGTGACTCTCGCCTCCTGGCCCTCGCTGATTCCTTGCATTGATCCAGCGTGTGCCAGGATCCCTTTCAATGGAAAACACATTGATCCTTGGCTCCTTCCTTTGCTGCTAATTACTGTGGGGACCGTGTCACTGTCAGGCTCTTATCTGATGCAGGTCTGCGTGCAGGAGTAATGGGATATGTCTCTGCCCGAAAGCTGTCTGATGTAACGCACTGTAAACACGCTTGACCCCAATTAATCATATTATTATCGGAAGGGCTTTACATTACCGCCGCTAGACTTTTCAGGAGTTCACGACAGTGTTTTGGACCTGTAACTCTGGGACTCGCCGACTGTTGTGAATTCAAATTCCCGGGTCGGAGACAGAAGAAGGCTGAGCTGTCAGGGGGTCTCACACCTGTCTACCATCTATCCGGTTCTTACTGGAAACGTTCGGTCTTAGTGGGGTTCGGACCCGTTGAATATTTGGCTCAACTCTTTGGGCAACACTTTCTGCTTGCCAATGTAGTAATGCTGTAGTTCAAATCTAGACCAGTGGCATAGTAGTCAACCTAAGGGATTTTTTACAACATCATTATAAATGTATAGACATCCACATTCAATGTGCATCATTTTCAAAAGGCCTTTATTTTGAAATGACACATGAGATTGACTTCAAACTTCCTGGGTGGCTTCCAGAGATGCTCTAGTTCGAGTCTAGACCAGTGGAATATTGGTCAACTTAAGGGATTTTTTACAACATCATTATAATGTATAGACATCCACATTCAATGTGCATCATTTTTAAAAGGCCTTTATTTTGAAATGACACACAAGGTTGACTTCCAACTTCCTGGGTGACTTCTAGAGATGCTGTAGTTCAAATCTAGATCAGTGGCATAGTAGTCAACCTAAGGGATTTTTTACAATATCATTATAATGTATAGACATCCACATTCAATGTGCATCATTTTCAAAAGGCCTTTATTTTGAAATGACACATGAGATTGACTTCAAACTTCCTGGGTGACTTCTAGAGATGCTGTAGTTCAAATCTAGATCAGTGGCATAGTAGTCAACCTAAGGGATTTTTTACAATATCATTATAAATGTATAGACATCCACATTCAATGTGCATCATTTTCAAGAGGCCTTTATTTTGAAATGACACATGAGATTGACTTCAAACTTCCTGGGTGGCTTCCAGAGATGCTCTAGTTCGAGTCTAGACCAGTGGAATATTGGTCAACTTAAGGAAATCTCCAAAATATCATTATGAATGTGTACACATCCATATTCAATAAGAAGGATTTTCAAAAGGCTTTGACTTTGAAATGAGACATGAAATTGAGTTCTAACTTCCTGGGTGCCTTTCACGGGACTAATTAGTTGGATTTTCAAAAACAATAAGTTATATTTCCGTGCCTTTTACATTCAAATCAGCTTCGTTTTGGCATTACCGTAATACTCGCATTACACCAGCACTGTGGAATTGCGGAGTTTTGTTTTGGTGCCGGCTTGACTTAAATTTCATGCCGTCACTCCCTCCCCTATTATCTTTGCATAAATTGCATGTCGCTGCAGCCGTTGTCGGTGTGACAAGCGTAAAATACTTCCACGCCGCTGAGCCTCTGCTGTGTGCCGCCGCCTTGTTATTGCTCTTTAAGACGTGCGCCGTCGCCTGACGTCAACGTGTGCTCAAAACATAAAAGATGCCCAGTGGATCGGTTAGGGTTAGATACCCGAACCTACTTTGTGGTGCTGGTTTGGGTCGATACGAGGATCGGGAAAAAGATATTAAATATCTTTCTCATAATCGATTGCTCAATGAAGCACTTCCCTCAACACACACACGTGCAGCTGCTGCGGACATCCATCCATCCATTCATTCATTGAAGTCTGCGAGGACTGCCAGGATCGGCAATCTTTCACCGATGCACAATACCACCTTAAGTGGCAGTATCGGGTTGATACAGGATCGGATCGGTGCATTGCCTTTGTATGTTGGTCAATGTTTGGAAAATAGCAAGACCTCGGCTGGCGTTCTGGACGATAGTTCTATATTCACTGCATCACTGTGAGGCCAAAAGTCACCCACTAGCATAGCAAGGTCAGAGAGCAAGCCATTTGAATCAAACCTTTCAACTGCAGGTTCTGGAGTTCATTGAGTCACTCTTATTATCCCCAACTCTTTGGTGTCGGACTTTCTTCATGTGATGTACTTGTTTGTTTGCTGATATAGGTCAATTTGGGTCCCAGCATTGGGGGTAAAAATCCCGGTCAAGGGGCCCCTATGCTGCTGATGTGCTGGGGAGTACTCTGTTCTGGTGCTAGGTAAGAGGTTCCTTTGCCAGAGGGCCGTGAAGTTCAGTATCCTAGTGGAACAGGAAGCCATAGAAGAAGGTGTCTGATCTGACGGATTGCTGTTAATCGCTCCTTACATCCTTCAGTTGTCTGCAAAAATGATGTGGCTTGGTCACAGGCTCAGACACATTGGTATTCAGCTGGCCGCAGTGTAGGGGCTGATGGAGGCATATCTCTTAAGCTCCCAGTCGCGGCTGACCTCTGTGTCGTCTCTAGATTAGAAAGATAATTCCCTCAGATGCGCCGCCTTGGTGGAAACAACTCATTGTAAGCATTGTGCACATTTGCGGTGCCCAGGCAGCTCCATCAGGGTTGTTAATGATGTGAGAAAATAAGTTCCACCGCTTGGCTTTATCTAAGACCTCTCGGTTATTATTACATAACACAAACGCTCATTTTATTCCGCCGTGTTCATCATCTCTATAGAGAGCAGCTATCTGGCAGACTTCAGCTGTGTGGAAGCAGAGGAAGGTGATTATGGCGGTTATTAATGCCGGCGTATGGGAGGAATATTGGGGTATTATCCAACAGGAGTCAGCCATCATTACCCGGCGGAGGTGTGTCCAATGTGTTTCTTCAAAGCTGAAATGAAAAGAGGAGTTAGCGGCTTCCACGCGGCCCTGAATCGAGTAGTGCAGAGAATCAATCAGCTCCACTCGTCTTTTTGGAAATAGTAAGATGGTAAAGTAAATATGGCTGCGGCTGCAGTTGAACTTTGATGGGAGGTAACTTTAGCTCAACGCAAACATCCCTGGCCGTTGGATGGTTGGGCCTTAATGTAAGACTTGCGAGACTAAATGCAAGAATGCAAGACTAAAAAATATGCGTCTGCTGTACCAACTTTTAACATGGGAGACAATGTGAAGCAGAAACACTGGATTTAGCTCCAGCCACCCTCCAGCAGTGTCTTCATCCTGTGCTTTGTCCCACATCTGGACTGAACAGAGCTGACGTAGACAATGAAGCAAGTTGGGTTTGAAAAATCCAACCATTACACTTCAGGTGCCTGTTTGAGCGATGACATATGAAACTCCTCCTCCCCGCAGGACACCGGCTAGTTAGCTCTCTAGGTAGCTTCATTGGCTGTCATTGGAGTATAGGACAGACATGGGCAAAGTGCGCCCGGGGGCCATTTGCGGCCCGATGCCTGTGTTTTCATGGCCCGTTTGACAGACGAAACCTATAACTAATATGTCATATTTTTTCTTTTAGCCACCACCACTACTTTAGCAGTAAATATAGCATGTTCTTGTTCTAAGACTGAAATTTTTCTTCTTTTCATCGGCTCCTTTGTGTTTTTCTTGTTCCTCAAAATACATTGAAGGAATACTGAACATATATTTTAAAATAAATTTCCTTTTTATCTTGAATGTCTGCGCCACCGTTGATGCAGGGGTCGGGAGGCTAAGACAACAGCAGAGCATGTTACGGCGGAGTCTTCCTCAACTGACAGTGGGGGAGCGCTTACCTTGTGAGCAGCTGTTCATTTGCTACATGTTTACAAATCTCCCATTACGCTGTGGAGAATCCCGTCATAAGACTGAAGTATCAAAACCTGAAGCACTGGGGAGAACCCCTGATGAAAGACAAGGTACACACCTGAACCCTGTGATGCATTTGTCTTCGTTGGCGTGAACACAGAACCATTTTCCCCCCTGCGTTCACACAGGTTTTAGAGGGAGGCGGGTGATGTCACTGCTGCAATACAGGATCATTGAGAGACACACTACAAACGTATAATATATAATATATAATATAATAAGTGAGCGAGGCGGCAGCAGTGTTGCTTAGTTGAGGTCAGTTGGCTCATTAGTTTCAAACATTCACAATGATTTTTGCACTTTTGTGAGTCAGTTTGGATAAAATCTGAGGGACCAGCAGTGGCACCGCTATGTGCTTCACCTTAGGGGTCTGAGTGAATGAGTGAATTGTGTTTTTTGTCCAATCTTAAATCATCAGTTTTGACTCCCAGTTTGGCAAATCTGTTGCTTTGAATCTTTCAGTCAAGCTTGTTTGCTCAGTTTCGCTCTGGCGCCAGTTTTACACAAACTCTGAGAAAAGTAACCAGTCAGAGACACAGATCTGTGATCATGTGCTCATGCTGTGTTGTGGAAATCCTACGCCACCTACCTGCAATGCCTTTACCAGCATGAAGCAGTTGCCCTTCTTCAGTAAGGCTATACCCAAAATATTCATGGACTTGGACCTGTACATCCGCCTGAATGGACCCTTGAATCAAGGTGTCCTCCCACTGCCACCAAGTCCCGCCCTCCTGCTCTTGGATAAAGGTCCAAACAGAACAGCTCTTAATTGCTGCCCACAACCAGGGAACTTGAAGTGTGACATTGGTGAACACACTTGTTTTCCAGCTACAAAATGAGTCTTGTCTTGTAGATGTATTCATGATGAACTTAAACTTTGAAATTTCTCTTTTAAATATTGAAATATTTGGAACGTTGGCCTTTAGGCAGCATGAGTCCTCCTGTTTTATTAAAGCCGCCTACTATCCAAAGCGCATCTCCTCTCCTTGGACTGCTGAAGTCAAATTTGGAGCGAGAGTACTCTCGCCGCACTGGTCCGGCATGTTAAACACGCCGGCTGTTAGGGAAATGTTCTGAGCCTCTGTGCTGCATGTATCCGCTAAATCTATGCGCCTTATCGTCCCGCTTCCTCCCGCTGAAAGGTTACAATCACACTCCACATTAAAAACCTGCTTGAGTCGAAAGAGAAGTCATTCACAGCGGAGCCAGGCACTCTCTTCGCCGCTCATAATTCCGAGTGAACCTGCGTTTTGCTTATTTCACATGGCTGCTGTGGAGGCCGCCGGCTCATTCAGGACTCAACCTTTGAGAAGCGCCGTCACCACGACGACAGCTTCATTTATCCCGCGGGAACGAGTCGTTCCAGTCGCCCACAGATGATGGACTCCACTTACCGCTCACGGATTAACAAAAAGTTTATCGTGTTTAAAAACTTGTTGTGCAAAGTGGAAGCGGGAAGAGTGAATTAAACGGTGACACGAGGTCACAGGCTTTTTCAGCCGAGTGCAAGATGGAGTGATTGAGTGAACCGAAGTTAAAGCTCGCTTTGGGCAACAATAAAAAAAGGCCTTCAAAATCTTTTTTGGTTATTATCTTAGGATGTTTTATAGCTCGTAGCTCACTTTTTCAAATATCTTTTCTAGTTGCAGTCAAGATTTTTTTCTGCCAACTTTTTCAACTTTTCCTTTTTTTTGTGGTGTTTATCCTTCAGTTTTCGCCAATTTTGTGTCGAAATTTCTTTTAGCATATACTTGAGAACTTTCCCAATTGTGTTCTCATTTTTTTTAATTCCCAGTTTTTAATAATGAAAAAAAGTAAATATATCAAATATAAATCTTTAAACTCTTAAAATTTTAAATCGTTACTGCCACATTGGTGTCTTTTTTTATCTATTTGTTCATGGTTCTGCCTTTTTGTTCTTTTTTTCCAATGGTTTTATTTTATTTTTTATTTTACAGTTGTCAACCTTTCGTGATTGTTATTTCATTTTACTAAATAGATTTTTCAATATAGCCCCAATTTTTTTTAATATCCATTTTCCTCAGCGTTTTTTAATATTTATTATTGCAGAAGTCCACGGTTGACAGTGTTATTTTATTTTATTTTATTTTGTTTTGTTTTAAACTAACTCAAGTCTGGCATCCAAGTGCTCTCATAGAACTGCAGTTACATACAGCTACTCCAAAGAGTTCGACACCAGTGAAAGCACCAAACTTCCCTGTAGTAAGTTACTCAACAATAAAACTCTGGACTTCATTCTCTGAGGGAACGGGACTCATATGTGTTGCTGGTTCAGTTCTGAGTGAAACAGATTACCTTCATATTGTTTATTACAAATTACAGCGAGTTAACAGTTCCATAGCCGGGACTGTATCGGAAATCATTGCGCATTTTCAGCATTGTGACTCTCCCCCGTGTGCGTTATTGATCTACAGTAAACGCTGGCCCAACGTTGCCACCGTCTACAGTATATCTGCCACGGTTGTGGACATTTGCATTTGAAATAGCGACAGAGATGTTTGTGAATCCAGGAGAGCAGGAGGAAGAAAGTGTCTCTGACTGTCAGTCTGAGGTGTAATTCATTTTGAGTTCAGCTGTGTAGGAGGCTTGTTATTGATGCAGATGTCAAAAGAAAAGCGTGTGCCTCCTCTCTTCGCGTCTTTACCACTTGAATTCTGCAGGAGCAGCAGTGGGCTCCGGCGCTGGCACTGCTCAGCTCATTGTTCGCCGCTTCTTTAACACCTACATTATGTATTTCATTAGGATCCGCTGTCAGCTCTTCTCCGCTCCGTCCTACTACTTTTTTTTATTATTTATTATGAAGAAGGTGACGCTCGGCTCACCAAACAAACAATGAGCCTGCTTTTCGGTTGTCGTGCGTTTTCCTCTGTCTGTTGTCGCGTGTTTCCTTCCTCTGCCGGGAATTTAATTATGCCGGCTGGTGTTTCATGATGTCGCCTTGACAGCCACTGACGGATTCATTATCTCGTCTTCCCAACTGATGGGATTGAGTCCTGTGCGGAGTTTGAGTTGTGGTTTTCACGTTAGCGCCGGGAAACAGAGCATTTCTCTGCACAAATTGAATTGAAATCAAATAGAGTCGTTGTGCGAATACCAGAGTGGAATTGAACAAACACGCGCCGTGTGTTGCTTCTGCTCACTTGTTTGTTTCCTGTGGTGACTTTCTGTTCAGAATCCACACTTGTGGATCCACGTTTTCCTGCTTAGTTGTGCGTCAAGCACTGGTGTGCCCCTTTACCAGCAGCCATTTTCTTAGCCGTTTTATTAATATGGTTGTGTCTCATTTCTCACCCTAACACTCGTTTTTGACCCTAACACTTGGTTTTGCACGTTCACTTGTCAGTGTTGTGTGTCCCAATACTCCTGAGACCGAGGGCACTCGCTCTTCAAACCGAGGGAGCTCCGGAGCTGACTTGAAAAAAAGTGGGAATATGAAGTGTGGATAGATTTCCAGGATACCAAAGTACTTTATTTAAAAACAATGTTGGACCGGACAACAGGGACATTTTAGTAACCAGGACTACTCTTCTGTTTATTGACTTTCTCTCGTATCACACGTTAGCGACCCAACTGGTCGACCGTGTCCCACAACATGAACAACACAACATTTATGTACAACAACATGTTTTTATTCGTCTTGTCAAGCAACAGTGGGCTAGCATCCAGGCTAACGTTAACATCCTCATACCTCGAACACATCAATCACCGCAACATAGGCTCCGCCCATTTCTTCTCCGCTGCTTCACCAGACCAAGTGAGATGATCAGCACCGATTCAAGAGGTTGCAAAGACGTTGGAGCTTGCATTTCCGTTGCCTTTACGCGTGACGTCACAAAGTGTTGTCCCAATTCTTAAGGACGTCAGTCATTTCACCTGGTCGTCGGAGGGCACTTCATAGTGGAGGGCACTCAAAACCAAGTGCTAGTGTTAAGTGCTAGTGTTAGGGGGAGAAATGGGACACAGCCTCTACAGTATTTCTCCTAACAGCTGCAAAATTCTTTGTAAAATACAAAGAACCATAGTATCCTTCACCTTTTACCAAAGCCAGTCTGTCAAATAACATTTTTAGCTCACGCTTAGATTAGGGAGCATTTATTATCGTTAATAAACTACTTATTCACATGTGCATTTGCAGCATATTAGCTAGTAATGAATCATTATAAAGTATAGATTAGTGTCTTGCTAAGTGTCTTGACTAGATTTTACCCTGGAATAGTCACCGTAAGTTCAGTCAGAACAACACCGTAATTACCAAGTATTAAGCGTAAATATGCTGCTCATTTGTTTATTAATAGTGAATATCTGTTCCCCAATCTAAAGTTTTTATTGCATTGTTGAGAAAAAAAAACTGGCAACTTTTTAAGCAGCTGTCTGAGGAAAATAAATTACAAATTAACAACGAAACGCAAAGTTTTCAAAGTAAACACCTATATTATTATTATTGTTGTTGTTGTTGTTATTGTTATGATTATTATATTTGAGTTAACAAAAAATATGTTTCGACAATTTTCTTTTCATATTTCAATCATTGACATGTTCTTAAATATGAAACTTACCTCAAAATTATTTCACAGCAACTTGGACATATGCAGTAATATGGTTTCAAAATTAATTGTTTTTTCTTCCTTTTTCTGCCCAAGTCCTTGCATTGTATGAGCCAACACTAAAATATTCATAAAACTTGACTGTATGAGGTTCAACAGCAGCTAGAGAGACATTTTTATGGCTCATAATAAAGGAAAAAAAATCTCCATAGAATCCCCTAATGGGATGTTGACCCAGACCAGTCACCCAGGTCCGACTCTGCTCTTGTGTTATGTTTGCATCTCTGTAAACATTCCTGCGCTTGGTAGTCGCAGCTCAACTCGAAGTCTCTCGCTGCTGCTAACCTGTGAATGACAAGTGAGGTTAGCCAAAGGTCTCCTTCCCTTCTGCCGCTGAGAAGAAGGAATTTTTTTAAAGGTCTCTTTACAGAAGTGAATTTCGTCTGGTTGCAGGGAATGAGTTCGGTCATCCAGAGTGGTTGGATTTCCCACGTGAAGGCAACAACCAGAGTTACCACTACGCCCGGCGCCAGTTCAACCTGCTCGACGTGGATCACCTGCGCTACCAGCAGCTCTACCTCTTCGACCGGGACATGAACCGCACTGAGGACAAGTACGGCTGGCTGGCCGCTCCGCCTGTGAGTCCACTCTCGCCGTCGATCGATTGGACGACACCTGGAGTTGATCCGTGTCGCCCAATCAAAGTTCAAGTTGATGCGTTTAAGAGAAAAGCACTGCAGCCAGACATCGCCTGCTGAAAGTTTGGATCTGGGTTTTTTCAGGCTGTGAAGCCGCAGACGATGAGTAGAAAGGATTGAATAAGCAGAGCCATGAATCAAAAATAAGCACCTGCGAAATGAAAGTAAGGACGTTAGGGCGACAACGAGACTGAAAAATCAGTTCTTGGAGTTCCTCGCTCTGATTTTGAGCCAAACAGTGAATCCTTATTCCACATCAGTCACAGATAACGTCAATATCTGCACAGTCCGCCGCAGCCATCAGCGTGGCACAGGTGATCAGTACCGCTGAGGAGAGTCCTGTGCCACCTCTCCATATTCCTCCCCACAGAAAGTTTTGTTTTTAAAGGCGTTGACAGATGGCTGATTCATGTCTGTCTCTTTGAAGCGCTGCAGATTGTTCGACTTCTGCCGGAGCAGAAACACTCCCAGTTGAGGTTTCTCATCTTATTATAATGTAAATAAAGCTTTGCGAGTAAATAAACTTCATAAGCTACACAGACTTAACTCAGTCTTAGCCAGAGATTCAGGATCACCTTCTTTGATGAGACTTGGGAGAGGAAATGCGAGTCATTATTAGCTGTGTTCCGTGCAAACTTCTTGAAATGCACAGCTGTGAGTCAAGTTTTCAAAGTGTCTTTCAAGAGGCTGTGTGTGAGGAGGATCCGGCTGAGCTCAGGACGGTTTCCCTGCCGCTGCTAACCATCCTGCAGTTAAGCTTTGTCTGCAACCTTAATGAGAGAGAAGATGTGTGACTCACCATGCGGCTGAGGGTCGTGGGGGCAGCAGCAAAGAGAAGAGGCCCAAGAACATTGTGGTGTTCCCTGGAAAGCGGACTCCTCACAGTTGCACTGTGCACCTCAGCAGGACGGCTGCTCTTAGCGTGTTGGCACAGGGGTTCCACTCTGAGTGTCTCCTGGATGACTGAGCTTCTCGTGCTAGGCCAAATGCGACTAGGCGACGTTTGGCCCACAACATACAACCGAGTAGTCGCTGGTTTTCAGACACCAAGGTGACCTCCTCCCGCTGCTGGAAGCAGGTGTGAAGTTGAAAATCAAGATGGCGGACCAGGCAAGCGCAATTGTAGCCCGATATCTCCCATTTGGTCCAGCAAAAGATGTACACACTACCTTCTCTGGGTCAATCAGATGCTTCAGATTTTTAAACCCCAGCAATGGATGCGACACCCCAAACTTGTAAGTCGTGACGCGCTGAAACTGAATTTACTGCAGTGGTCAGTTGCATGTCATCGCACCGTGTCAGTGACTTAGCATGTCTCTTTTGTCATTTAAATCGTGTTTGCTGGTAGCTTCAGAGAGATCCCAACGTCATGCAGACACAAGACCTCTTATCTTTTGGTCACTAGCCAAAGCTCCTGACCACAGGTGGGAGGAGCTATTGGTCTGTACTGTGATGTTGTCATCTAATATTATTCAGAATGCAGGCGTAACACCTCAGGTTATTTGGAACTTCTTCTTGAGCAGCCAACTTGGACATAAACGCAGGAACTGAATTGGCTCATGGCAGCCATGATGTTCCTGAACATGATATTGTTTCACTCCCTTTGACCTGAGTCTAGACAGTTGAACTGCACTGACTGCTCCCAGAGCTCCATCAGAATGAGAGTTGTTAGTCAGCTGCACGTGTGTGCAAGGAAAGATTCAGGGGTCCCAGGACAGACACAACCAATATAACACTGATCCCATTAATACAGAAGTCGCTGGTCAGTGTGAGAAAATGAGAATATTTGGAACCAGCTGCTCTAAACAGGTTTCATTCTCATCAAAGCGGCTGTGTTTGGTGTCCTCTGGAAGAGCAGCAGAGCATCTGTGGATGTCTGAGTCTCTCATTTACTTAAGTAGATTCATCAAAATGGTGTCATCTGATGTAATCAGAATACATTTCTAATTAACACGACTAGCTTGATTGCATTTACATTTCCTGTAATAAATGAGCCGGAGACTGCGACGGGTCACCAGTCGACGCACGCAGGTTCAGTTGATCTCGGTGCTAAATAACTTTGACCCAGATGAGCGAGAATGAACGCGTTGACTCGGAGGCTCACCTGTTGCTTCTCTTCTCATTCAGTCTGAAAATTGACAAGCTGCTACAAAATGGTAGGTTTGTGTAACGGTCTGAGCTGTTGACACGGTCTGGTTGGAGGTGGCGCCTCTTTCCTGGAGGGCAGGTTGGGATTTATTGGAATAAAAACGTTGGTGATGGTTCCGTGTTCTCCCTCCATCCAGGCGTACGTCAGTGCCAAGCATGAGGACGATAAAGTCATCGTGTTCGACAGAGCCAACGTACTCTTCATCTTCAACTTCCACCCCAGCAAGAGTTTCCAGGGCTACAGGGTCGGCGTGGACGCTCCGGGAAAGTATCCTTTGGCTTGGTCCTCATCGGACCACGTGACATGGTTAGCATCATAGCTTAACAGTATATTATGGAATTTATAGGACTCCCAAAATATCACACTGCTAACTAGTAGATGTCTGTAGCGGAAAATTGAAGGAGAAAGTGAAAGTGGACCTTTTTTTTTTTAACTTAACATATCTTTTAAAATGTTTCCAAGCAGGTTGTTAGTGATTGTTTATGAAGAGAGAACAGATTAATACTGAAAAATTTAAGTTTAAGATCAATGCTTCTAAGTTGCTTGTTTGAGCACTGACAACGCTAATAAGTGTGTTCGTGAGTGTGCACCGGAGACGACGTCTCCAGTCGGAGGCTCTTTAACGTGTGTCTCACACAGCAACAGTTTTAATGGCCGCCTCACTTCTGTGATAAGATTTTAGTCGGCGCCCAAAGAGAATACGACTGGCTTGTTTATAGCGGTGTTGTGATGCTATTAAGGGGGAATAATAGACGGGCCCAGCGATTCAGAAAGCGCTGTCTTTAGTGGCATCGGCTGTCTGTCTTCCGGGCGAGCGGCGGCGAGGAATTTAATGAGTCCCGCAGTTGTGATTACAGCAGCTTTAATGATCGGGGACGCGAAGGGCGACGGAAAGATGACAGATTTGTGTTTATTGTAACGGACAGCGGACTCTGCCGAGGATGGCGGAGTCTCAGGGACGACGCTGTCCGGCTTCCTTCACTGACAGAAGGGTTCAGTTACGCTGATTTCATTGGCTACTGACAGCCTATTTCCTCTGCGCATCGCTCTCTGGTTTTTGTTTTTCTTTACGCTGCACAGGTTGAAATCTCTCTCAGGGAAAAGATAAAAAGTAGATGTGCTGGTGACAATGTCCCGGAGATGCTGGGTGTCCACCTCACTTGAACGGCAGCTTGTTACCACAAGGGTTGCACTCTGAGTGTCTCCTGACCAACAAACGTGGCTGAGTAGTCGCTGGGGGAAGTCAACAGATCCAACAGAGCTCAGGACCGTTTCCCAGCCGCTGCAGTATCAAGGTTCAGTTAAGCTTAGTCTGCAACCTTCACAACTTAATCAGTGACAATCCATGGAAATGCAGCTGAGGGTCGTGGGGGCAGCAGCAAAGAGAAGATGCCCAAGAACACTGTTGCATTCTCTGGACAACAGCCTCCTCCCAGTTGCACTGTGCACCTCAGCAGGGCACCTGCTGTTAAGCATGTAAGCACAGGGGTTCCACTCTGAGTGTCTCCTGGATGACTGCGCTTCACTTCAGTAAAGGCGTGTTCACACCAAACGCGACTTCGCAACGTTTGTCGTGCGACATGCAACTGAGTAGTCGCTGGTTTTAAGGCATCTCCAGACGAATCCTAAAAAAGTCAGTCTGCTGGGGGTTATGTCTGAAGTGGAAAGTCAACATGGTGGATTGGAGTGGCGGAATTGTAGCCTTATATATCCCACGGACTCCGGTCTTGTCTGGTCTTCGGACCAAAAAAAGATTTGCATCGCACCATCTCAGTTTGGTCCTCCGTACACCTTTCTTTTCAACACCTTAACCTTGTTTACTGGACAGGGAACTGTCAAGATTGTTACTTGGTGTTTGCAATGACTTTTAAACCATAATGCTCCACTGTTTTTAAACCTATTTGATTTCGCATCGCGCGTTTTGTGTACTACATGCTTCAAACTACTTCAGTGGTTAATGAAGAAAGTTTAAATCACACACACAACAATAGTTGATTGAGTTAAATTTTTAAAATAAAAATATGTTATTGATATTATTTGCCCAAGAAAAGGTCTGCCACCCACTTTTGGGTTCCGACCCACCAGTTTTCTGCGTTGCCCTCGGAAAAATGAGCACCAAAACAATAGAGAAGTCAGAGTGAATGTTGCGTCATAAACGCTTTTTAAATACATAAATATTTTCACTGGTTCAATTTGCACGATAATGTGGCTAATTGCTCGTGTTAGTTTGCGGCACTAACCCATCCATCTGCTCCTGACCCCGGACCCCGGACCCCGGTCCCTGTGGAGGGCAAAAAGTTTTCCCACCCAGACGGGAGTGGAGTCAATATAGTTTAAGGTTTAGCGCTGTTAACAAAAAGATGCTTAAGCTAGGGATAAATACACAAGAGGAGGGATAATGATGTTTGTTTTGGGCTTACACAAAAACAACAATCATTTATATTCAGTGAATAAACGCTGGTTAATCGGCGCCCGTTTGAAGTGCGGTAATTGTGCGCGGCTGCTCTTGTCTCCTGCTCTTTTCTTGATGAGGTGAAGCTGCGGTTGGCCTCTAATAGCTCGCCCGCTCCGTGTCTGTAACATCATTTTTCAGGCTTTATTTTCATTTAAGGATGGAAGCGCTTCTCTTTCCCTCCTGGTGCTTCGTTTGATGTTTAAGGAAAGGGCCCGAGACACTGAGAAGAAATGCAAATAAATGTGAGGGCAAAGCTTTGGCTGTCATTATACACACCAGCGGTAAACACATAAAGGCAAATGTGCTCCGAGGAGTGCGCGTGTGTGAGCGGGAAGGTAGTCGGCTGTGTGCGCGAGACGATGCAGATCCGATGGGAATGTGTGCCAGGGATCCAATTAGGGGCCAAGACAGATGAAAGTGCCACTCACAGACAGAGGAGGTAAACAAGACGAGCTCAAAGAGTCCAAAAGTGCTTTTTCATTACGCCCTGCTGTCATATCCGTAAAGTTTCTTGTACCTGCGCGAGGGTCAACAATGTCGCGCGCCGCCGTTGTGTTCGGAAATAATAGCCCGACCACGCTGAGCTCAGGATGGATTCCGAAAGGGCCATTGTGTCATTTGGTTATATGGCGAGTGGCGCATTATAGCAGAGGGTGGTCGCCACCGGCCATTAGCTGCCTTTTGTTGCCCTTCGTCGCACGCCGGACGTCTGAAAGGCTTCAGTGGGATCATTTAGTTCCACGGCGAGCTCAAGTCAGACCTGTGCCACTTTGAAGAGGTTTGATGTGAACGAAACAAATGTCGGCGACGCAGCCCGAGTCACGTCATGACGGCCACACGCTGTCGTTTTCAACCACAGTGTCGATTCCACACTCTGAAATGTATCGTCTTTAAGAGTGAGTTACTTTCCGTCTGCTGTTCAGCTCGAATGTTGTGTTGTTCCTCAGTGACAGAGCCAGTTCCCACTGATGGAACTGTCTGAAGCCGGGAGCAGATTTAGAATGTTCACAAGTCCAGGGCTCATTCTTCAGATGTGCTCACGCGTCGCTCCCACGCCACGCTGCCATTACTTTCATGAAGCGGGGGGATGACAATCTGATGGAGGAGCTAAGTGCCGGCCCGGTGCGCAATCATGCTCATGGTCAGATTGTTTTCGAGTCATCAATGGCTCTAATCATTGAACCTCAGATTGCCTCCTGGTCTGGCCGCTCATTTGGCCTAAATTGATTGTGTTCTTAAATCTTCCTCTTTATTCATCGACTTGTATCGATTACGATGGCGCAGCTCGGCGGCTGGTCATCGCCGCCGTCTGTGGCCGCTAACACAGACGTAATCACTCGAGGCTGCCGCGAGCTGGTCGATTCCCAGAGGAAGGTTTGTGGACCCCACTGCTTGACCTGGCCTGTCCTCAAGATCCGATGTCAAGATGGTTTAAAAATTGGACGGTCTTTCCGAAGTATCTGGATGAATGTTGATGCTAAAGAATCTGAAGCTAACGCTGTGCCAGTCTACATTCAACAGCTCGCCATGTAGTAGTGGCGTCTGTGACGCTACATTATACTGTACCACTCCATTCTTTGATATGTGTTGCAATACTATACGACACGACACGGAGCTACCCAATACTAGACCAACCCCGGCGTAGCGGGGCGTTGACAATGTCTGTTCGTTTGTTTGTTCGTTCGTGAACAGAATGCGTTCAAAACAGGTGAGTATAATTGAATAATGGTTTCAGGGTCGATCGATTAACTTGTGCTTTTGGAGGTGTTCTGTTCCTTCCTTTGCTTTATGAATGTCTGAAAATGTCCACTGTTGGGTCCTGATCGGGGACTGGCTACGTCTGTTACTTGGTTAAAAACGGTTAATGCATTAGGTCCCTTAGGTTCTGGCTCACGTCTACAGTTCCATTCCTGGACAAGGTCCTTCAACCTTAGACTTGGCCATGGAGCCATGAGCATGGATGCTAACAGAAGCAGCTAAAGAGTGAGGATTGCTAACATCAGTTTGTATTGCCGAGTGATCTTTCCGTCACATACCTCAGGTGTTTTTTTAGAAGCTCTGTGAGACTACTGCCACTTGCTGTGTGAGTAAGCCATGGCGAATTATATGAAAAGGATAGGGCAATAATATTGGATAAAAAAATCTCACTATGAAATGAGCTGCTTGATTACTAGCTTAGGATAGTTTACGGTTTATCTTAACTCAGTGTAGTGTAGTTTAATATGATGCAGTATGTGTAGCTTAATAATAGTTGCTATTATGCTAGCTACGTAGTACAGTGTAGAGCTGTGTTAAGTGTTGGACACGCAGGCCAAATAATAACTTTCAAATACAGCTGATTTTCTGTCCGCTAAACTAGCTGACCCAATGTAGCATCTATTGAAAACCGAGCAAAACAACACTGACGTGTCCTGTCGGTTGATTTTTCAGACCAGCGTTTGTGACTTAGCACAAGAATGCTAATAAATGCAAATAGGAATCTGTCATTGAAATTCCAAAAGCAATTCCTTTTTCCTCAAACACGCTGAGTGTTGTTTCGTCAATAACGTACAGCAGCACGGAGTGGAGGAGGAGGAGGAAGATGAGGAGTAGATCTTCCTCTCCGGCTGAGACAATACGTGGAGAGACGCTTCCTTTTAATCATGAGTATCAAAGCAGACACGCCGGCAGCAAACGCTGGGTTTCTGCAGCTCCGGGGCAGCGTGAGGCGCCGTTTGAGGATCACACTCCAACTGTAGAGCCTCGCCTACGGGGAGATAATGCGATTATTCAGCCGGCCAATTAGGAGCCACTTTCCTTGTGTCGCCGAGATGAGGAGGAAATAAAATCACCGCACAGATGTCACTAATGTTGCGTACGCACATCACAGTGTTTGTGTCTACTGATGTGGCTTACTCGATTAAAGGAAGGAGCGCTGGGGCGTCAGAAGTGTTCTCCCACTTTCTAGACCTGATGAGCGAATAATAGATTCACACAACATACCAGTAAAAAAAAATATCAAAACAAGGGAAAGTCAAAAAGAAGTTCCTGCTAATCGTGAGGAAAAGCGTGAAACACATTTTGGCAGTGTTGATGGGGTCACCAGTTTCCAGGAGGGATTGTGGCCCATGATAAATCCAACATCATTGTTGGGCCTGGGTTTGTGGAAATATAGAGTAACTGGGCAGTGGAGACCTGCAGCAGGGTTTTGGTTTTCACTGTGTGTCCAGAGTCTCCACACTTCTACAGCAGAGTTTGTGGTCTTCCAGGAAGACAGGTGCTTCAAAGGACAGAAGATGTATCATTTCAGAGATCAGAACAGGAGTAGGACCTCATGGTCTTTCATGAATCAAAGGATCTTTATTCCAGAATGGGGTGGGTTCTCTGTGGCTCTGAGCTCATGGAGTCACAGTCCAGGTGAAAGTGAGTTACGTACCGTAACTGTCACGTTTGCTGTCTGGAATTCCACCTTGACCTCCGTGCTCATCAGATACAAGATCAAGCTGGACTCGGACGCTGCTCAGTACGGCGGTCACGGCCGTTTGGACCACAACACCGAGTTCTTCACTGAGCCCCAGCCCTTCAACGGCCGCTCCAACTCCATGCAGGTAGGACTTTTTTCCCTCCACTTTTGCCTCATCAAAGCTCCTCTGCGGTGGAGCTCCAGCGTGCGCTGAATCTGAAGGACGCTCCAAAACAGCGGTCCGCTGTCATTAGCGGGACTTCAGGCTCCGAACCACTTTGGTGACGGGCAGAACCGCTGTGCATACTAATTCCAGCGCCGTCCTGAGTGCGTTCAAAATGGCTAAATGGAGGCAGTTCTCCAAAATGTCACTGTGCATATTTGATGCTGGAGTGTGCTGTCGCCGATGCTTCTGTCCCACAATGCATTGCAGACATGGCAGTAGAGTACGTGCTCCTGGCTGCATTAGAAGGAGTCACTTTGCTCCCACTCTCACGCTGCCTACGGTGGAGAGCTTACATGTGCTCCCAAGACATTCTCTTCAGCAGGGAGCCCTCCAGTGGAGGCGCATGTCAACATATGTGTTCACATGAGTTTCATTTTGACTTGTTTACTTTTTAATTTCCATCTTTGATTACAGTGCAAGAGTGTATGTCAAACCATAATAAAACAAATGACACATGTTTTAAAAATATAAATGAAAATAAATAAAATATGATGATTATGGGTTAACAAAAAATATTGGTTCTATAGTTAAAGGGTTAAGGCAGTAAAATGGAAATATCGATTTTGACTCAAGAGTCAAAGCCTGGATTAAGATTCAAAACTTGAAAATTCCAATTGTTTTTTTTTTTTTGTGTCATTATCCATGGCGAACTGAAGGAAGTATGAATGTTTGAATGTTCTTATGAGTCCAGAATAAATCATGCGACGTAGACGTTTAGAAATAACCCGGAAACCCAGCCTCCTGTGAAGCCAGTGACATTGCGGTCTTACATGACATTGCAGCATAATAGGAGCCAGAAAAGCATAAAGTGTCCCGTTTAAGCTCCTGCAGTGTCGAAAAATAAGGAAGTATGTTTCTGAGAAAGAGCCGCTGTGTTCCCATCATGCCCCCCGATTCCTTCAAGTCCTTGAAGTACAAAAGACAAGCCGCTCGAGTATCATGGCACGTTTGTTTGTAATGCATTTTTATGTCATGATTAATCACGGTCGCAGCAATAAGCTGTTTATGATTAAGGTCAGCGACGCGTTGAGAAGGAGCGGCAGCGACATGCAGCTCCAGGATTGGCCGTCATAAATCTCACGGTAATGAATCCAATTAAAGCGCAAGGACAGAGGCGGCGGCGGCGGCGGCGGTGGCGCCATCCTGATCCCAGTCCACGGTGAAATCATAAATATCTCTGGACTGTTCGCAGGAGCAGCAACAACTCGCTACCTGATGAGGTGTTTGTTTATCTGAACTCCAGTTGAACCTCCTCGGATCAATAGCGCGACTGTTTGTGCCTTTAATGGATGGAGGGCATTGCTGTCTATTAAGAGCCAGGCGTTGAGCTTAAATGCATCAAAATTGTGTCGTGTCTGGTAAAGTTCACGACGCCATTAAGGGGCATCGGATCAGCGTTATTTCATCTGCTGTTTACAGTGATGAGTCAGCGCTTTCTGCCTTTTACTGGAAGTACCTTTTATTTTATTGGGTCTTTGCTGAGAGGGGGCGCTAAGGCCGCCTGGGTGGTGACTGCAGAATGATGGCCTGCGTGTGGAAGAGTGGGGAGGACCTGATGTGTGACTGGAAACTTCAGGGTTTGGGGTCAGTCTGGGGGGGTGTCCAAGTGGTCTGCAGACTGGCTGTCAAGGTCTACGTCATTCGCCGCGCGTTACATTCTAACACAAACTAAATTCGCTTTTTGTTTTTTCTACGTAGAGTTTGACTGGTTTATTGATGCCAACGCTACATTTGAGGAGCCAAACTTGCCGCTGCAATGTCCCTTTGAAACAAACTCTTCTATGTCCTCTCCCATTAGTACAAGAAACACTTGCATTTTGTCCATGTTTTCATGTTCACAGTTTGATTTTAGCCATTTTCGGTAGTGCTTGCAAACAACAATGGCTGCCGTCGCAACTCAGATTCTGCTCGCTCTGTCCCGTCTAAAATAGCGGCGGCGTGGGCGTGTCACAGTATACTTTTCTGACTCCTTTGGCGCCCTCTAGAAAGGGGTGCCAAAAAGTGGTACAGGTCGAGTGAGTTATTCTGAACCCTTTCGGCGTTGGAAATGGCAAAGTAAGGGCATCCGACCTGGACTGCTCGATAGAAACACGGCTTGATCCTCCTGTGTTAAGATAGCTTGGCGTTCTGAGCCCACCACTGCTTCATGTCCTCCATGTGTCAAGGTGGAATCTTTCACCTCGTAACACATATGAATGGGCAGAACGTGCGACCTAAAGTCAAGCCCAGACTTCTGTATCTCCTTCTAAGGGAACATTGAGATGTTCCCACGTCATGTCTTGGGTCTACTCCTGGACCTCCTCATGTAGAGGAGCAGTTGTTTTACTCGGAGTGTCACCTGAATTGTATCTCATGTCCCGGTCAGTCGTGGATCGCCCCACCTCTCCCCCGTGCTGGAATGAACCCCAAGTCCCCCGGTGCCCATTTTGCCCTGCCAAATCTGAAACCTTGCTTACTCTGAATTTGCATTTCTGACCCTCCTCTCGGCTCCAGCTTTGCTGAGGTGTAAACACTTGTCCTCGTGACCTCACCTATTCCAACAAGCAGAGCCCGGCGTCTCTGTGGGAGGCTTGGATGTAAGCCCCGCATCAGCAGTGATTTACCTGACAACTCTAACTTTACAAAGTCTGTGCAAACTTCCCCCCGTTTTCTTTAATGGTCGTCAGCTCCTCTGTTTTCTTCGAAGCAAGAGGTGATAAACCTTCTCCCCGTCACTCGTCATAATTGGGCGACACCCGCGGAGTCCGGATTGTCCCGGTGGGTGCAGAAGACAATCGAAAGCACCACCTAACTGCCCAAAACTGCATTCACAAATCTGGCTGTGCTCTGTTTTCATGTGATATTACCTCAGCCCTGTTAGTCACGTATCTCCCTGTGCATCGTAAAAAAGCAATAAAGGGGAAAATGCTCGAAGACGGAAGAATATAAAAGGACAGTTGAGGGAGTTCGATGTGACAGAGATGGAAAAATCAAATCTTAGTTTGGGTGAAAACATGACTTTAATGTGGATTTGTCTGTAGCACCTGCAAGAAGCTTCAACTATAAATTTGCCTTTTTTCATTATGAATTCTGCAGAATAAGTGGGACCTTGGAACACAGCGCTGGAGCGGTGGTTACTGGGATGCATGAGGAGTTGAGCTTGAAGGAGCAGTGGTGCTCTATTGATCAATGCACAGGAGTTGGTATAGCTTAGCAGGTCGCTATTGATAACGGACCTGCAGGGGTGCAGGAGGCACAATGTGGATTTTGGGATAGAGAGAAGGTGTTCTTCTAAGGCGTCTGCAATCTCGGGCAGCGATGAGACCGTCTGTAATGTAAAGTGGCCTAATCCCATTTCTCACCCTTAGCACCGGTTTCTGAGAGCCCTCCACTATGAAGTGCCTTAGACGATGAAGTGACGTCACGCTTTGCTTATGTCACGCTTGAAGACAATGTTACTGTCATTGGTTGCTGTGGTGTGTTTATATATCAAGTGTTGGAGACATTTTTGGAAATGCCAGCTCCAGCGTTTTTGCAACCTCTTGCATCGGCGCATTTCACTTGGTTTGGTGAAACAATGGATAAGAAATGTGCGCAGCCGAAACCGTGTTTGCCGCTATTTTGCGGTGATACATCTGTTAGAGTTATGTAGACGATAACGTTAGCCTGAATGCTAGCCGACTGTTATTTGTTCAGAAGAAATAACAACATACTCATTAATGTTGTGTTGTTCATTTTGTCAGACATGGTCGACTCTTTAGGTCACTAACATGTGATACAAGGAGAAAGTCAACAAACGGAAGAGTCGCCCGGGTTACTAAAATGTCCCTGTTGTCCGGTCCCCCATTGTTTTTAAGTCATGTTATTCAATTCATACTCTGGTATCCTGGGACTCTTTCCGCACTTAAGCCTCCCACTTGGTTTGAAATCAGCTCTGGAGCTCCCTCGATTTGAAGGGATCATTTCATGTGGAGAACGATGAGTGCTCTCGGTTTTAGGCATATTGGGACACGCTACACTTATACGTCAAAGCTGAGTGTTAGGGCCAAAAACTAGTGTTCAGGTGAGAATTTTGACAGGCCCTTAGTGTGGAGGATGGAGCGCTATAATAATGGAGGACATTACTGGCTCTTTGTGTGCTGGGTGCCCGTAGTGTAGTCCTTATAGTTGAGCATGTAAATACTATTGTTGTAGTGGGGACCGAGGCCAAGTCAAGACAGAGACTTTGAGGCCCTGAAATTGAACTGAGTACATAAGCACAAGTCCTTTACTTGGACTGCAAAAGAAATAGTCGTCATTTTTTTCAAACTATATCAAGTTTGGTCTCTCTCTTGGTCTCACCCTGTTCATTGGTTGTGGTCTAGATTCGGTCTCGGGTTACGGTAGGTGGTCTAGAATCACGTTTGGACTCTTGGAACACGTTGATCAGCAGGTAACGCCAGGAACAGCTGTTGTTCTGAACCTCAAACCTTTGCAAACTGAAGCAGTTTATTGTTGTACTATTACTGACTTGTTCATACATTCACCCATGAGTCATGAATCTTTTTTTCCAACTGACTCTGTGGCTCTGCAGTGGAACGACAACTCTGTGTTTGTTTTGAAGCGTTTTGGCACAAGTATCCCCAAGGTGGCAGAATATAGTTCAGCTTCCAGACCTGGAGCTTGCCTGCATTTATTCGGCCCTCGTCCATAACTACAAAAGATACTTTTGGAACTTCATATTTTTCATCATTCATTGCTTTTCAGATTCCAAATACAACTCATTTATTTTTTTCTTTTTCAGTTTGAAAGCATTTTTGTCCCTCAATTACCCTCAAATACTCAAACCCACAGAGTTCTTACCAAGATATCCAGCATTCAACAAGAACTTCCAATATTTGAGAAACTATAAATTCACTGCCAGTCAACATTAAACAATGTGAACATAATTCAATAAACTGTCTTGGTGTAATTACACTTTTCCTATATCACACTACTGAAGTAACAAGATTTTTTTTTTCGTCAGTCCTTCTGTCGTGTGGCCCCTCACGCTCGCCACGGTGCACAATGCCGACCCTAAAGGAATTCGACCGCCAACCCCTGATCTGGAGAATCAGTTCTAATTCTCTGTGATTCACTGTGAGCAAAATACAAACAAATGGATATAGTTAGCAGGAAGTGTCTGCTTGAGTTGTTGAGTTGGTGTTGCGTAGTTACACCGGAGGTCCCTGCTGCACCAAAGCTCCTTCACCAGACTGATGTTTGTTGCACCAACGGTAAGGTGAAGGTGTTCAACCCTTGTTCACCGGCTGCCGGAGCGAGCCGTGCCTGCAGCCGCCGCTCCTGCCAGCAGCGGAGGTCATCGGAGGATGTGCGCCTCATGAATCCTTCATCAGCGTATTTGATCACATCACCGGCGGAGCTCTGATCCCAGGGCGAGAAGCAGAAGAAGTCAGGAGAAGTCAGGAGAAGGACATCGGGAAGGTGCTTAGACGGTCACGTGGCTCTCAGAGTGGTCGGGCACGCGGGTAAAAATGTGGTGTGAGCAGGTGTGAGGACTCGTCTGGCACGCCTCTCGTCTCACTGTGGCTGTTTAACAAGTCACCGGGGTCTGAGACAATGCGGCGTCTCTGCCTCTGAGGGGCAGTGTTGCCAAAGAGACCCTAGGTTTGAAGGAGCGGGTGAACTTCCGTCACTGTTTTGGATTTCCACCCTTTTGTTGGTGAAGATCCGCTTGTACTTTGCCATGGCTCGTTTTGCTTTACAAAGTGGCCAGAACATTATGACCGCTACAGTGAACGCACAGGTTCCTTTTGTAGCTTTCTCAAGCCAGACTGTGATGGAAGATGGTGGTATAGAACCGGAATGTTGTTGGGAATTTGCTGACTTCCTTGTCTAAGCCTGGGCAGGTGATGAAGGGGGTCTGGGCTTCATGATGGTGGCGTCAGACTAGAGACGCTTGGGTGATGGGCTTGAGTTTCCCGACCACATTATCCGTGTTGTTGTGGAAGAAAATGTGACATTAGTGGTGACAGTTTAGGCTGTGAGCCCCTCAAGGGCTGGAGGAGGTTTCATGGATACTGAGGTCTCTGTACTTGAGCTGCTGACATCTGACTCGTACACGAAAGCAGGCGGATAGTAAAGTATCATGAGTCTAATCCAGCGTCCGGTCTGGCTGGTCCACTCACGTGGGGCGACAGGTGGTCGTAATGTTTCAGCCGGCCCGTGTTTGGATTCACGTCTGAAGAATCTTGCTGATAGTGGTTTTCTCTCCTGGAGCTCCAGAGACGGAGCGAGCGCCAGACTGTCTCTGCGTTTCTCTCCAGCTGATGCAACACAGATGATGAAACACAGTAATTGCGTTGATCAGGGAATTGCAGATTTTTCTTTTTTCTCCCTTCGACTCCAGTTTGCTCGTTTGGGGAGCGACCGCTTGAATCCACAAGATTTTAATGTTTTGCACGATGTGAATGTGAGAACGCCCCTCCGACTCACGTTCTCCTGAATCCCTCACAGAACTGGATCATCATGTGCGAAACCACGGTTTCTGATCTCATGGTTTTTCACAAAGGTTCAGTTACTCCTCTTTTTTGCAGCCAACTTTATATTGGTTCACGTTTTTCTTTTTTCTTTTTTTTTTACTGACCTGCTCTCAACTTTTCGATTTTTTTTTCCATTTTTTTATTTGACACCGTCGTTTTTCTGATTTGGTCTTTTAAAAAAAAAAAAAAAAAAAAGATTAATCTACATTCAGGCATTTTCATAGCCTTTTTTTTCATTTTTTTTGCAGATTTTTCCTCACATCAGAATTGTAAAACTTCTTTTGATGCCAGGATTTTGTTTCTGTCTTCCAACTGTCTGTTTTTAAAGTCCTTCCTTTCATTCTTTATTTTCATTATTCTGAGATCACTTGAGTGATAGCAGTCTTTTTAGCAGTTTTTAGTATTTCCCCCCCAAATCTTTTGTTTACTGATTTTTGTGTGGTACCTATTGTGGAGCTTATTTCTTTGGATATGCATTTGTTATTTGGTGTTGAATTGAAGACTGTTTTGTCTATGTTCTTTTTCTCTTTTGTTCCTCTTTTGTTTGTCTGAAAGTTACTGGGGCTTTTTTTCCACGGATGATTCCGATGTGTCCAAAAGTATCCAGTTGTTATTTTAGAATTAGTAATGCGCAGATGAAGCTTCATGAGCGTTTTCAGAGCAGTAGGTGGCGCTCTCAGATTGAAAATGTCAGATGTCATGGTGTGTTTATGTGTGTGTGTGTGTGTGTTTAAGCATATCTAGTGAGGACCAATTTTCATCCGTGGAGCCCTCATGCCTTTGTGGGGACCATGTGGCCGGACCCCACAAGGTTACGTCTCAATTTGAGGATAAAATCTTCAAAATAACTGGGTTTCAGTTTGGTTCAGAGTCCTGGTTAAGGTTTGGCAGAGACCTCACGTGTTCCCACAAGGATTGCACGTGTGTGTGTGTGTGTGTCAGTGAGGGTCTGGTGGGAAGTGTGAGCGATGCCAAGGTGGCGGCTGACGGACGCCTCTTCCTTCTCTCCCGCAGGTCTACATCCCCTGCAGGACGGCCATTGTTCTGGCCAACGAGGAGCTGGATTACTGTTATTAGAGGGCCGCCGTCTCCACGGCGACCGGGACTGGATTCACCCCGTCACCGGTGATAATGACCCCCTGATCCCCGCACGTCTACAGACCCTCCTCTCGCTCTGGTTGGTGTGTGATGGTGTCGGCGGGGTCACGTGACTGATGTGGGCGAGACAATACAAGCCAGTCATAGTTTTTCCAAAACACTCGAGTCCCGCGAGGTGATCAAACACAAGTGTCACATTCACCACGGTTCAACATTCTGGTTGCACATTTCCACCGCTGTAATTAACAAGCAAATAAAATCACAAAACATCAGGATTAAAATCGAAACCTTATCAAAATATATTCATCCTTTCTATGTCAACAAAATCTGTATAATGAATCCAAGCTATATGTTAGTTTAACTGCATCCTATGCGGTTGTTTGGTAGCAGTTTCCTGAGCAGTATTTTGTGATTTGTTCTTTTGAGTTTTAGCCTTTTGAAAAAAAAAAATTTTTTTTTTCTCAAATTTAGCTTCATTTTATGTTAATTATATTTGTGTTCAGTTAATTCTATTTTTTAATACATATCAATGTCCAGAATGTCATGTATTCATATTTTTATTATTTTATTTAGTTGGTCAACAGCGCCCCCTTGCCACATGATTTTTTTTTTTTACTGATTTGTGTTGAACTATTTTAATTATTTAACTTTTTTTTTAATTCCGCAGTCCCCTTTTTTCATTTGACTTTTAATGATGATGTTTCCGTCCATCGGAAATGTAAGTTTTAATGCTGTTTCTTCCATTTTCTCTTGAGCTCATCTGCAACAGGCTTCACCAGCGTTGCACTCAGACAGCTCAGTCCCAGTGTTGTGTCAGTATTTATCCCACGCTTGGACCCTAGATACAGTCACAGTATCAGTTCTAAACACCAGCACTTGCAGTGGAACGAAGGTCGCCTCCTGCTGCCGCACTATGAAGCGTGGTCGTCCACCATAATAGAAATAATCATTTGTGTGAAACTCAACTGTAGCATCCCACCAACACGCTGAAGCTGCCACGTCGATGGCTGTGGAGCCGGATTTGTCCTCGCGACCTTGTTGTGTTGAGAGAAGTGGTGCTCCATCTGCAAACATGGAGGCTGGATCTGTCCAAGTGTCGCCGCTCTGTCAATACATGAAAACCTTACAGCACTTCTCACGGTGTGTTTGTCTTTATGCGTCCAGTTCCCCCCCTCACCCAAACTGTAATTACATCCTCATTGCTTACGTCAACAGTAAAGCTGGTTTAGTGATAGTTTTGGCTGCAAAACAGCTGGTCATAATGTTGTGACTGAGCTGCTCTCTAAATTCAATATTTACCCTTGAACTGATGATGATGATGATGACTCCACCTGTTTGGCGTCAAGAAAAAGTTCCATTTATTTTACTTTATTGTACATTTATTGCCAGAAATATTTGTCCTTATTTTTATTGAAATTTTTATTTTGAATTATATTTTTCTAGCTGCCTTGAATCACATGAATTAATGATGATTAAACAACATTAATAAGAAGCACGGAACTAAAAATACCTAAAAATACATAAATACATTTTTAGTCCATTTAGTTGCATTATTATTATTGCAATTGGTGGCAAAAATATGATAATATATGGGCTATTGATGGGAAAAATTGACGACACAGGAGAGGTTTTCTTTTTTTAAGAATAAGTATTTAGAAAGAATATTAAATTATTATATACGCCAGTTGTTGTTGATGAATAATTAAATTCATAGTGGAAAAACAGCATTGAGAATGAGATGACATTTTTGCTGAAGCGTCATTTCTGCGAGTGAAGAGATGAAAAATCTAAACTCGGGAGCCAGATTCTCCTTCCACAGCTTCCACGTGAATTTCCATTTCATCACTTTGGTGTCGGTGCAGAACGACCTGGTTTCTTCTTACGACCCGACACTTGTGCGGGGGAGTCGGGGGTGGGGAGCATGAATTCCTCATCAGCGTCTTTGAACAAGTGTGTGTGATTCTCAGGAACACGCCGCTCCTGCAAGGACAGACCCCTGAGGAACGCCGCGCTCCCGCAACTCGAGTCTGCTGGTTCTGCTTTTAAGGCCCGACCTCCACTCGCGCTGCTTTCACAACTCGTGTTTTGGCGGCTGGACCCTCTGATCTGGGAACGTCACGGGACCCCAGGGTCAGGATCTGTCAGCAGGTTTCCCGCAACAGATCAGCGCTCTGTGCCTGAACTATATTGTTGTTGTTGTTGTGAAACAATGCGCCGCATGGCTGTTGCCATGGCGACGAGATGGAGGGGAAAAGACCTATCATGTCTGGGATAAATAGAACTATACATTTAATATAGGTATTTTAAAATACATTGAAGAATGACTCATGTCATTTGATGGTGAATATTTCGATATTTCAGTCAATTCCCTGTCAAGTCAACTTTCCTCCTCCACACTGACTGATTTAACCCCCCAAAATAAGACTCATTTTCCTCCATAAATGTGGCCGCAGTGAGGAAAACAATGGTCTCTCAAAGTCCCGCGGCTGTGTGGCGAACAGATGAAACCAAAAAGTCGTCATTCAAAACCAAAGCAGGACCACGTTCAGAGCTGACCTGCTGCATTTATGGGGAGACAGCACCATCTCGCGTCCTATCGCGGTCACTACCGCTGTGACGTCACACCCACCTCCGAGGACCGGCTGCCGCGGCTGTTGTCGACAGGTCAACTGTCACCAGCAGAGACCCCGGCGAGGTAAAGACTCGCTTCCTATGGTGGCTTCTCTGTTCTGTTGTGAGCCAGTTCGGTGTCGAATAGGAGAGAAGCGAAGTGACTGAAGCATTGCATTGACTTGTAATGTAAAGGTATTAACCCTTTAGTGCCATCCGTGCTGCCAAATGCTGCTTTAACTGCTACTTAACCCTCGTACATTTAAAAGTATTCCATCATGTATTTGCTTTTGCACTTCAAAACGACCCCTTTTGTGACAAGTTTTCAAGAAGTTAATTCGATCAAAAGTTAATTTAAAGAATTAAAAACAGCTGAGAAAAGATCACTGAAAGTATTGTCCTGGTTCACTTTCACTTTCCGGCGCTGAGGGCTGAGGGCAGCGATGAAACTGAGCATGGACATTTCTAATCCTGCGACCACAAACTGATTCAAGAGCTGTGTTAAACACACAATGTGCCGCTGGGCTTGTGTCTCCTGGACCGTTTTACTGATGCAAAACTCCAGACTCCCTAAAATGAGCAGCCATTTTTACTTCATCCTCCTCCCCAGGTAAAACTGCAGTAGTTTCCAAATACTGCTTGAGAACTTTAATAGTCACATGTCAGTGCATTTTTTGTTAGACTGATGAAGCCTCATTTTCCCAGTAGGGGGCGCTCTCGGTTTAGAAATGATTTGAGGTGCAAAAACTCATCATAGAGTTCCATCTAGTGGCCTCTGATGCTTCATGAAGCTTCACCAGCCCTGCGCTTCTCCTTCGCTTGATTCTTCAGATGCACTCTGATTTCCTCCCAGAGTCCAGAAACACACGGAGGTGAATTGATGACCCGTAAGTGAGAGTCTGACAGTTTATCTTGGAGTAGTCAGCGTTAATCCCAGGGCATAAATCATCATCTGAAGGAGGCGTTTATTTGGGCTGATATTGGACGCCGTGTCTGCCGGCAGCGCTCGTCCCTTTATCAGGACCTTCCAGGTTTCATGCCGATTATGTTGAGGGGCAACAACAGCCGGTCCGAGTCACAAGAAGGCGGTGAAGTCGTGGTCACTTCTTCTCTGACAAACTTTCTGGTCAGATTACAACTGATGTCTGCAATGTTTCTTTTGATCTGGAAACCAGAGAGTTTCTCCTCAGTCAGAGACACTGCTGAAGCTTCCATATCCAGAGACGGATTCTTCAGAAACTGCTAAATAAATAAATAAATAATAACAATAATAATAATAATAAATGAAGAACATTTGCGAATAAAGAAATAAAATATGAATTGTTGCAAAAAGTTTAAAAATGAATAACACATAAAATTTTGAAAGTTTGAAAAAGATAAACATAAAAAAAATGTATTTTTATAATAGAAAACACCTGAAATAAATTCAATAGAATATGAAGAAAAAATGTTGACAAATTGAGTACAGAACTAAAGGCTGAAAAAATTGCTGAATAAAATAAAAAATTAGGAAATATGACCCGCAAAAAGAAAAACTTGTCAAACTTGATCTGAAATTTGAGATCCGAACCTTGAGCTATCAGCCAAAGCAAATAAAAATGCTAAACTATAACAGTATAGAAGAAGTTGATTCATCCTAAGAAAAAAGTAAGGATGAAAATGCGATTTACACAGAAGACAGAAAAAAGATAAAAAGTATTTGATGGGTAAAAGTTGGTTTACCCCCAGAAAACGGTCACTGGACTTAAGGTTGTTGAAAAATAAAGTTTGAATGTCACAGGAAAATGAAAGCATATTTGACCCTGGTTGAGTCCAGAACTCGTGGTGCGTCGCCGTGACTCAGTTCCAGCGTGTTGTGTAGTGAGCGTGTCATAAACACTTCCTGTTTCTCGCCCGACGGTTCAGCAGTTCAAGGTGACGAGTGTTTGTCCCTCACAGACACAACAAGACCTCGTGTTGCGTAACGTGAGACACATGATGGTGGGGCTGGTCGACCTCTACGGTGCGACGGGCGTCCGTGTTACACAATGTGCACACGGCTATTATTGGCCGTGTGTTCATCTGCTCCGCCCCCAACACTGAAGTGAGTTGGATTTGTTTACCTTCACTCACGCCTCGGTCCTGTCGTCGCTCCACACAAGATTCCACGAGGTACACTTCAGTTCCAAATGAAACCAACTAGCTAGTTCCAGGAAGAGGCGAGGAAGGGCCCAGGTGAGGAGGGTCCAGGGTGGAGGAGCCTCTCTGATGTCAGATGTCTTCATCCTCATTTCTTCTTTCCATTTCAGTCAAATTCTTCCCGCGCTTTTTCACCCCTCTCCCATTCCCCAACACGTGTGATCTCCGTGGCGGTCAGTGTTGGGGTCACCACAACAAGGTCGGCCCCTCTCTTTACGACCCGCCTCACATGTTCACTTCAGCCCCGAGTCAGCACCAGGGCAGGTGGTCTCGCTGGTGCCAAGTGGGCGGAAGCTCTCGCTGACTGGAGCTCATGATTGATCCGTTCTCATGAAGGTAGGTGTTCGCAGGGTCGCGGCCCCTCAGTAGAGGGCGCCAAGCACCATCACCCTGCCAGTCTAATGAGCTGCGTATCTTATCGAGCGGCACTAGGCCGAGCACGATACGCATTATGACACCGACATGACTATATTTTGTCATCATTTATATTTATAAAATACTGCAAGCAGCCATCTTGTCTTCCATGTGGGACAATGTTTCTGTGAGGCGTAAGTACCAAATCAGTCCGCGCGTGGCATGTGTCCTAGCTGACGCGGGGTGATGACATCACAGCTGGCAGCCACGTTTCGAAAAAACGCTTTCATGAACCTGAAATGAAGGATTTGCTGGTGCTGTCTACCACACGACCAACTGTTTGTCACCAGGTCAAAGTAGCACTTCCTGGTCAGTATTGTAGCTGCTGGATGTGACGTCATCATCTCGCGGCATGGCACATGTAGGGAATTGCAATTCGCTGCAGGGTTAAATGGCCACGTCATTCATCACATCTGGAGGCTACCCCGGCTAGCCGGCTAGCTACTCTCGCCACGTTTGTCTGGAACTTGAGCTAGCATGAAGGGCGCTTGTTTAGCCGCGACTAGGGTTTCCCAGCGCTCTGTATCATGGAAGCTTCTCCCTGCCATGTTGTCACCGCCAGGCTTCTCCCCTGGAGCTTTAGTAGCAAAGAAGCTACGCTGGGGTTCTACACTCTGTTTGAGTTTGCATTACGTTTACATCGCTTATTAAAATATTTTTTTTGTCCATTTTCCAAAACGCAATATATATTGTGAATGTGTTATTACTCTTCCTTTTATTGACATTTTCACGCAATTTCATCTTCATTTTTTTTTGTAATATATCCACCAAGGTCAAATCTGTTTTTTTTTTTAATCTTGTGTGAGAATGACCCTTTTTCTGAGGTCAATGAACTTACAGGAGGAAGTTCAAGTGAGTGCGTCAACAGGATGGTCGGCCACGCCACAGTTCAGTCCTTCACACTGACCCTGATCTAAATACTCCTGACTTTTCCATCTGGTCAAGACGGACCTGACCCCTCGCCCCAACCCCCACCTCCCTCATACCGTCCCACTCTCCAGGAGAAACTTAAGAATGATGAAGTGTCTTTTCCATGGTATCATCGAAACAGAAGGCCTTGACGTCACTGAAGGGCCAGCTGTCCCCGTGGGGCCCGAGCAGACCTCGCTGGGAAGGAGACCTTATCAGATGATGGCCATCATGAAGGTGGAAGTCACGCCTCACTGAAGGGCCTGGAACACACAACATGTGACTCAAGGGTCATTTCCAAACTGGCCCTCATGAGCCTGTGTGTCACCGGCCGGTGCAGCCGATTGGCCCAGAGGGGGGGCCGGACCCTTCCCTGCCCAGCGTCTGTTTATAGCCCAAACACTGCGAGTCACCTCAGGAGCACGTTGTGTCTCAGCGAGTCTATTGTGCGCTGGTGTGACGTCTCAGCCAGCTGCTAGATTAAACCCACACACACAGGTTTGTCACACCCATCTTTGTGGGGACCTGAACCCTTTCCCCAGCCTCTCCTACAAACCTAACCGTCCCCATGGCTAACCTGAACCAGGACTCTGAACCCAACTGAAACCCAGTTATAATGACCCACTTATTTTGAAGTCTTCATCCTCAAATTGAGGCTTAACTTCATGGGGTCCAGCAAAAGGGTCTCACAAATGCCTTTGGGCCCTTCAGGGGGGCGTGTTTTCCCCCAAATTGGGCCTCACTAGGATAGATATGCTTAAACACACACACACGCTTTGTGTTCTCAGAATTCTGGGGCTTTTGAGACTTAATGGCGCGTTCAGGGTCACTGTCATCTGAAGGAGGAGAAAGGTGTTGGTCACATGACCGAGTCTGTCCCTGAAAGTCGTCGAACAATTCAACTTCATGTTGGAGTTACACTGATATTTATGAGTATTTGCATTGTGGATTCAATCATTTTTCTCTCCGCAAGTCGACGCATCATTCCGATAACTCCGCCCTCTTTCACAGGTTACATCCACATTGTCAGATTCTTTTCTTCACTGGTGTCAAAAAGTGTCCGGTAAAATTGGAGCCGTTTTTCACATCCGGAAAAACACCCTGCAAAACGGTGTAGTTCACATGCCAGGCCTGTAAGTGGCGTCGTAATGCTCTGACAACAACCCAAAGAAGATTGAATGCTAAGCTACATTAGCACACTCACTGACAAAGGCAACAAATACGCGCGTGTCTCATGACAGTCATCGATACGAACTTGATACTCACGGTCAAAACATTTAGTCGAAATATTTAACTGGAGTTCATCTGGAGTCCAGATCCAAAATGTGTCCCTTGACCTAAACCATGAAGTCGACAGAGTACAAATGCTATCAGCGACATGCTAAATCGTGTTAGCAGCTAGAAACGTAAACAAAGGCTCAAGCCTGGTTCCGTGTCCTGGCTGGTTGAACGGAACAATAAATATTGGAGTCTGGTGGAGAGTTGGCGCTCACAGAACTCCATGTTGAAATGCAGATCCAGACCACACTGCTTCTCTGTCATGGCCCATGGAGGCTGGTGAACTACTGCCCCCTGCAGGAGTGGAAGCGCTGCTCATTTTTTGCTGTTCAAGGACACTTTGTCATTTTGTTTGTCGACTTCTAGAAAGAGTGACAAAGTGACTCAAGCTAAATCAACATCCAGTTTGTGTTCTGCGCTCCTCATGATTGATGAGTCAGCAACAGCGCGTCCCGAGCCCGACACCGGAGGGGGGTGTTTCTGGCTCTGGTCCCAGCTGCTGCGAGGAACTCCAGACCCCTCAGGGCCATGTGAGGTGCCGCTGGTCTATTTGTGCGGCAGACACCTGAATGGTTTGCCACGGTGGGAGGCGTGTCGGTCACATGTCACATCACCACTCCGGAGTGTTCCGCGCTGGTCACTGGAGACTGAGAGGCTGAACTTGAAGAGTCGCTGTTTCCCTGGGGGTCCGGAACTAACTGACCTGCTGTGAGTACTTGGAACCCAACTTTTCTTTTATTGAGCAGCAAGATCACAATTCTTATTTAGAACTGGTCTAATGTGATGATTTCGAAGAGGCTGATGGTTCTGAGGTGGAGGCTGCACTTTTGTTTTGGCTCAGGAGGACTGTTTGTGTTGGACGTGTGGCTTCAATTTCCTGCTCAAACTGGAGTCTCCGGTCTGATAAACTGATAAAGATCCACGTTGTTCTGAGAGGCGACGGAAAGATGCTGGACTCAAAAGTTCTCTCTGGAGAAAAATGACCGGGGCTCCAAGTGTGACAGAAATATTGATTTATTTTTGACAATAAACACAGTGCTTTATGTCCAGCAAAAGTATATTAATATATAACCTCAAATATCAGTCTCCATAGATATTAGCGAAGATGGTTTATAAGACAAGATGACTCACTCCTTTCAAGTAAAGCCAGCAAATGTATTGTGATAACAGTCTGATGGGGGCGCTGCATTCTTGTAGCATTCTACAAGAACCTTTATTTGCACATGCAAAATAAAATCCCCATGTTCGAGTTCAAACGGCCGTGCCCTTACAAGAGAGGCCATCTTTGTTGTGTTGCAGGAGTGGGAAATGTGTCACTGTTTCTCTGGAACTACTGACATCAGTGCCAGTTTGAAAAGGTTTGTCTTGATCAACTGGCGAAACAAAACTAAATTGTCTTACAACAATCCAACAGGTAAAAGCTGTCCTTGTTATTCAGTAGAGGTTTGTGCACAGGTTTGTCCAAAACATTTTTTGGCACATAAAAATGGTTCCTGGTCACCTCACGTGACTAATATTTTTTGTCCATAAATAAATAAAAATAAAATAAAAATCCATATTTTTTCATGCTGAAATCACAACAAAAGTTGTGTGTGTTTTAATTTAAAGGACCATGACAGAGAACGAGTCAGTGGAAGACATTAGCGTGTTACGTTCAGGGCGCTTGAGACAATGACCTCTGTTGCCAATGTTGCGCTAAACGTATGGTAGTCTTTTTCCTCCTTCACTGTGCCAGACAGACCTTTGGGAACCGTCAGAGTAGTGGTGGGCAATATATATCGTTGACAGTATTACTGCCAATGTCTTTGTAATTTTGCTGTAGAAATGCTGTCTCAAAAAGAAAACATCCATAGACAGTAACTGAGTCAGAGGGAGACATTCGCCGGCTTTGTGCCGCATCAGTGGGCTGGACTGCAAGTGATGGTCACAAGGTCTTGCCACAACTACAGATTTCAGAAGTAATAATGAAATGACATGCAAAAACATGGTGTTCGGTATAAATGGTGGTAAAACTCGAGTCAATCTCGAGAGCACGGTTTGGACTTGACCGGACTGGTGTTGCCCAAAATACAATTATACTTCAAATATACCGGAAAACAAGTGAGCAAACCATCGTCCCTCGTGGGGTCACTCGGCAGACACAAGCCTTTTACTGTAGCAACGCACACCAAAACAATCTTCATTGTCACAGGCTATTATTTCAGCAACTTTAAAGTCACATTCAAAGAATGTTGTCGGAATATCGCTCCCAAAAATATTGAAACCCAACCTTCATTACAGGAATCGTAGCCCAAAGGGAACTACCTTTGACTTTCACTAACTCGAGCCTCCTAAATCTGTCTTTGGTTAGCTCGTCTGCCCTGTGATGTTTCTGACCACGTTAAAAGATATCGGGCGCCAGCTTCTGCGAGTCAAGGTCGTCGACTGCAACGCCGACGATTCCCGCCTCTCTCGATGCCTCAACACCTTCGACCTGGTTGCGCTCGGCGTCGGAAGCACTCTGGGTGCCGGCGTCTATGTGCTGGCCGGCGCTGTTGCCAGGGAAGATTCCGGGCCAGCGATCGTCCTGTCTTTCCTCATCGCCGCCTTCGCTTCAGTGCTAGCTGGGCTCTGCTACGCTGAGTTTGGCGCCCGAGTCCCTAAAACAGGATCCGCCTACCTCTATAGTTACGTAACGGTGGGGGAGCTCTGGGCCTTCATCACCGGCTGGAACCTCATCCTGTCCTACATCATCGGTAAGTCTCGTCGTCGCCGGTACCTGCAGGTCCAGCTCGGGTGTTTGTGGGTAACCAGGGTGTCCTCAGGGACCTCCAGTGTGGCCAGAGCTTGGAGCGCCACCTTTGATGAGGTGATCGGACGACAGATTGAAGCGTTTTGCCGTCAGCACATGTCCATGAACGCCCCGGGTGTCCTGGCTGAGTACCCAGACATCTTCGCAGTTTTCATCATCATCCTCCTGACAGGTTTGTGACGTCACACTGGTGTCAGAGCGTCACCCTCCGGCTGAACTGAGCTGTCTACAGGACTGTTGGCCTTCGGGGTGAAGGAGTCCGCCCTGGTCACTAAAGTGTTCACCTGCATCAACGTCCTGGTGCTGCTGTCCGTCATGGTCTCCGGCTTCATCAAAGGAGACCTGAAGAACTGGAACCTGAACCCAGATGAGGTCCTGAACGCCACCTGGAACTCCACTCTCAAGTCGGTGACAAGCTTCTGTGGTTGGCTCTGCACTGGTGCTTCAATACTTCTGATCCCACCTGCAGCTTCACTGAGACGCTGGTGTCCCAGGAAAGTTTGGGGAAGGGTGGATTCCTGCCGTTCGGCTGGACTGGAGTTCTCTCTGGTGCCGCCACTTGTTTCTACGCCTTCATTGGGTTCGACTGCATCGCGACGACAGGTGAGGGGATCACTGTTGTCCGACCCAGTTTCCAGTTTGATGTCTCTCACCAGTTGCTCAAAATGCTTCGTTCTTCTGTCCAAAAGTTCTCCTTAGCCCAGTCATTCTGTTCCGACTTCCTGGTATAAGTTGTCACCAGCTGCTTTGAGGTTTAGCATGGTGCTTCATCTGCAGGTGAGGAGGTGAAGAACCCACAGAGAGCCATCCCTGTTGGGATCGTGGCGTCGCTCCTCATCTGCTTTGTGGCGTATTTTGGCGTGTCGGCCGCCCTCACGGTCATGATGCCGTACTACATGCTGGACAAAAGCAGCCCTCTGCCTGTGGCCTTCAAGTACGTGGGCTGGGATGGCGTCACGTACGGGGTCGCCTTCGGATCCTTGTGTGCCCTCTCCACCAGGTACCACCCTCTCAGACTCACCAACATGAATGAGTCTTGTTATCACATGACCTAGCCTTCCGCTCCGGGTCACCTGACTTCTCTGTGCTCAAGCAAACGTGGGACCAAATATGGGCCCTGCATGTTGCGACTCACCTCCTGAACTCAGCGTCACAGTTTCCAGCATGGCCGTGATCAGCGGGTGTCCATGTTTGAGTTGTTTGTTTCGTCTATCAACCCTGCACGTCTGGTGTGTCTCCTCCTCCTCCAGCCTTCTGGGGACCATGCTGCCGACGCCCAGAATCATCTGGGCCATGGCAGTCGACGGGCTGCTCTTCAAGTGTCTGGCTAAAGTCCACTCACGCACCAAAACCCCTCTAACTGCAACAGTAATATCTGGTGTTGTGGCAGGTGAGGTCCTAACACACTAACCCGGTCCGTCCCGACGCTCCTCCCGAACATGCTGTCTGGTGATGCACACTTCTCTGAAACCTTCTTCCTGCTTCTTTCCTTCTTTCCTTCCTTCTTCCTTCTTCACCTCCTCAGTCTCCTGGGCTCCATGTTTCCTCTGCCTCGCATTATCTTCTCTATGGCTCGCGACGGCCTGCTCTTCTCCTTTCTGTCTCATGTCAGCGAGAGGAAGACACCCATCGTGTCCACCATAGTGTCAGGACTCTTGTCTGGTAGGTGACTGAGACCGGCACAGACGGCATGTCTGCAATTCATTGTTCGCACATTGGTGTCCTCACCGCAGCTAGCAAGTCTAAACTCAGGCTATATGCACAGTAATGACTATGTAGAGACAGTGAGGGATACAAATGTTTCTCTGTAGCTCAGCCATCACTTTTTTTTTTGGTTAAGTTGTTGTCGTACTGTGGTACGTTGGTAAGGTAACCATTTGCAAGTACAGAACGGAGCATCTGGGATGATGGCGGCGGAAGACGTTGTGATGGAGATATTACTCAGTTGTGTGTCTCGGCATTTCCCGTCAAGGGTTTCTTCAGCAGAGTATTTTGCTTGGTCCCGACTACACTCCAAGTCCAATGTTCGGGTCAATATTCAGCTTGCTTGAGGAGTATTTTCAGACAGCAGACAACAGAGAGTTTGTCAAAATATATCTGCCAGCAGAAGAAAACTAAAATTAAAGTATTATTATATTTATTTATTTTTCTGTTTTTTTACTCATTTATCCTGCTTATGTTTCTAATTATTATTTAGGTTGTTAGTATTTTTACACAATATGTATATAGCTTATATACTCAGTTATTTTTAATACAACTAAATGTTGAAGATGCTTTTTTCCTTGCTTAATTTTTTATTTTAGTTTTCTAATTTGAGTTTTTTTCATCCTCTTTTTCAATAGTTAATGTAAAAATATTTTTACAACTTGATATTTATTTTACTGTTTTTAATAATTTATTATGGACGGGTTTTTTTTCGTGACTGAAAATGAGATTAAGTAATGACATTAAAATTTTCTTTGCTCAACAGTCAAGTTTTTTCTTTTTTTTTTTGTGGACACAGTAAGTGCTGATACATGTTTCTGGCATTTCATCCGCAGCATTGGTGATGTAGAGTGGTCCAACAAGACGAATCAGTGAGAGTTGTTTTTGTCTTCCCATCAGCTGTCATGGCCTTCCTGTTTGACCTGAAGGACCTGGTGGACCTCATGTCCATCGGGACTCTGCTGGCCTACACGCTGGTGGCTGCATGTGTGCTCATCCTCAGGTACGTCCTCACGCCTGTGGCCCCCAGGCAGCGTGTCTGAGGGCTCGCTGTGCAGGTACCAGCCGGCGCAGCCCAGCCAGGCCTACCAGATGGCCAACACTCAGGAGGAAGCCGAGGCCCTGGACCGCGCGGACATCCTGCCACACGCGGACCATCACTTCACAGTGAGCAACCTGCTCTCCCCTGCCAACACGGAGCCGACGCCTCTGTCCGGGTTCACTGTCAATATTTGCACCAGCCTGCTGGGTGAGTGAGCAGCTCCGACTGGAAGAGCGGTGTGAGAGCCATCAGCCGTCCGGTCTCCCCCTGCAGGCGTGCTGATGTGCTGCTTCAGTGTGGTGGCGGTCCAGGGGGGCCTGCGTACCTGGTCCCTCGCTGTCCTTGGGGTGGTCATGGCGATCTGCATGGTCACCACTTTGGTGGTGTGGAGACAGCCGCAGTGCAAAGCCAAACTGGCCTTCAAGGTGCGGCCTTCTTTCCTACTCTTCTCTAGGCACACGAACGCATCTGAGATAGGATGAGAAGTAGCAGGTTGAAAATGTTGTAGGGGAAGCAGGTTTTGAGTCAAGTGAAAACTGAACAAACTAAACATGGCGTGGCCCTCAGGTTCCCTTGCTGCCGTTCATCCCTCTCGTCAGCATGTTCATCAACATCTACCTGATGATGCAGCTGGACCGAGGAACTTGGATGCGCTTCGCCATCTGGATGGCTCTCGGTAACCCCTCGAAGTCCGGTCCATCAGATCCGACCCCTAAACACCCACCTCCGTCTGCAGGCTTCTTGATCTACTTTGGCTACGGCATCCGTAACAGCGCGGAGGCGGCGATGAGCCGACCCAGCTCGCCGGCCTGCACCATCAGAGGCGAGCCCATGGCCGCAGACAAGCAGGCCTTCATCCACATCCCCAAATCCAGCAGGGAGGAGGACGAGATCTGAAGACGCCGCAGGTTCCACTGCCTGCCTTCTACGCTGGCTCCATGGTGGTTTAGTCATGATGTCATCATAAAAACATCTTAGCTAAAGAGTGCATCAAAAACAGCTTGAGGTCGATTTTCCAAATCAGAAAACCATCCCCTTGAAGCAGCAAACATCGCACTCTCGTGACATCTGCCTCATGAAAGTCAACGTTTAGAGCAGTTTGAGCTTGACCTCGTCCTATCAGGGGTCACCAGAGCAAGACCTCCACCTGATACAGTGATGAGGGCAGCTGGTCATAATCTTATTGCTGCTGTTTCAGGGTTGAGTCTTGAGCGTTTGTTTTCACTGAGGGACTAAAATCTTTGTAAATAATGTACAGGCAGATCCTTCAACAAAACATGTCATTTCTATCCAGCCAAAGCCGACTTGGATTTCTATGGATTGATGCCCCAGTTCAGTCTGAACTACACAACCAAATGTTGAAATAAATTGGACTTAAATCACCTGCTGCGGTGATATAAATGTGTACATATATAAGTATTAAAAATTGCAGTATTTTAAATGTTATTTCTAGTTTTCTGTAAATATTATTCACTCTGTATTTTTGAGTCAATTTTGCTGTTTTACTTGAATGTGCTTGAACACACTGATGAAAACAACAGTCGAATACCACGCCACCAGGTTTATTTTAGAAGAAAATGTGCTTATTTAGCTCCAGTGTGTTTAGGATTTTGTTTCTGCAGTGCTTCGTTTGTATCTCTGTTGTTCACTAATTGTAAATAAACCCTTGTATAAGCTTTGATTTGACACTTTTTCATCGTGTTTTTGAGTTGTAGCTTCTGTATTTCTTTTACGCCTCCTGACCACTGGATGGTGCTGTTGCGCGAAAGATGCTGCTACCTGACGTTCTCGAACTACAGTTCAAGCCCAAAACTACAAGCGTTTCAACTGTCGCAGCTCATGACTTCATCATGTTAAACTTTCTACAAAAATTTTATGTTTTTAAGTTTTTACAATGATGGTACAGTAGAGTTTTGGCCCGATGACACTCAATTTAACGTTGATTTCTCATTGTGATTATGATGATCGACATTTATTATTATTTTATTATTATTATTATAGTTTGGTTTTTTTTACCTGAATCCGAATCCGAATATTTCCTCTTAAAATAACTCGATGTAGGACTCATTAAATTTAAAATTGTGCCAAGTTGTAGTATTATAAAGGTACTAATGAATGGCTCATAAAGTTAAAAAAAAAAAAAAAGTTGTATGATGTCTCTCTGTGACTTTGTACATTTTCGTTTGATACAGTGATGAATTCTTTAGCCGTACGGACCAGCAGGGGGCGCCGTGCTCTTGCATTGTTTTGGGCGTCGAGTCGTTCTCACCTTCTCTCCTCGCTGTTTTCCAGCGACGCTGCAGACTCTTCCTCCTCCTCCTCTTCATCACTCCGTGTTTCCCTCCTGTCTCCTGCGTCTCCTCTTCGTCAGCGGTGAGTTTCTGTTTTGTTTTTCATTCACAGCGCCTTCATCCGCTCGTGATCTTCAGGTGAGCGATGACGCTGCAGCAGCAGCAGCAGCAGAACATCGTCATGTCGGTTTTTATCTGAGTTGATGTCAGCGTGTTAGTGGAGAGACTGGCTGAGGATGGAAGCAAACACCTGCAGATCCAGCCGGGCGTCGTCTTCATCTCACCTGCTGTGCTGCTCTCCGTCTGTGAACCACATTTCGTTTCATGGAAACGTTTCAAACAGAGAATTACTGCGAGACTTAAGGAGACTTCAGTTGACACTGGTGCTGGTGCAGCATCGCGGTGAGCCTTATGTAACCTGTTCAACCGTCAAAAACACGTGTTTTGCGATTAATTCACGATGTTTATGTATTTTATTTTTCAAGTTGTCTTCTGTTATCATGCATTATTCAAATGTTTATTGCCTTTAACGCAACAGAATGATTTGGTTCGACGATATAATCTATTTACTGTTATTAAGAGAATGGAAATTTAAAAATATACTTAATTTAAATGGCTAACTTTGTGGAACAACGACAAAATACTTCACTAACTTCAGCGAATTTAGCAAACATGTAGCACGATGCTAGCTGGCGTCAGTTAGCATTGCTGCACAACACTAATAATGAAGTAGAAGTATACAGTACGATAGTTTTTCTGAACCTTTTCTGAACTGTTGTCGCACTACGATTTACACTCCGTCTCTATATTGGTCTCTGTTTTATTAAAGTAGTTAAAGCGAACTCACACCGAAACAGTGATTCATTAAATTCTTAATCTGAATAGTTTGAGTGTATTTATTAAATATAGAATAATGACAAGTGTCCACCTCATTTACATTAGGTGTATGTTTAAATATAATCATTTTTTAGATAAGTAAAAGTTCATTTAGCACCAGAGATGGATTCATTATGGAACATTATTGACGCCGACATAACTAATGTTCAGTCTTCAATTTTCTGTTCCTTTTCTCTTTCCTCTTGTGTTTTGTTGGCCCAAACAAAAGGAATATTATTCCTTAGTGTTGCACAGTTTTTCTTTTGTCACGTTAACAGTCTTCCACGCTTGTTTTCATTTCAGCATATAATGTATAATGTATGTTTCCCCCTTTGCTATCATCATGATAAAATGATAAAAGGCTTTTTGCGTAGATCAAGTCGAGTCACCTTCATCCTTCAACTATTTATCTGTAAAGTTACTTAATATATCCCATATGGTGTGATTAGTTTGTCATGTGAGAGCTCAAAATGTTTGTGTTTTACCTTCACTTGCTCCCTGCTTTGCTGAGATTAAGCTGCCGCACATGTGACCCTGGTCAGCTGGGACAAGCTGTTAACTATGAATGAATTAGCACGTCAAATGGAGACACACCTCTGCTGGGTCAGAGCTGCTGGTTGGTACACAAAGAGGCCACTCATGCATTAAAGGAGCCAGACTGTTGCCTCCATTTTCATTCACCCTCAATATTTTATGAAGATCCCGCCTAAATCATAGGAAGCCAGCAGGATGCATAAAGCCACGCTGTGCAGAATATAAAATGCAGCAGCAGATAGGGAATAAACTGAGATGCATCTGTGTATGAAGATCTTACAGGCAGGTGGTGGTGACGGCGGCGGGTGAGGTGCTCGGCAAATGGGGGGATGGGGATGATAACTTGCTCAGGGAAGCGAGCGGTGGAGAACATAAATTTCCTCCACATTACCAGGGCAGCGATGGAGTCTCGGCAGGGAAATTAGCTGGTGCCGGAGCCGGGAGTCTGGAACACGGAGAAGATTAGATAGCGGTGACAATGAAGAGTGGAGTGTGTGGTCATGACAGTTGCCTCTTGTGTCAGGTTGTGTTCAGAAATAACCCTGAAATCAGTCGATCTGAAGCCATGAAATAGTGGGCAAGCATTCTGCACCCCAAATTTCGATGGAAGCATGATGACCCAATTTAAGTCGGAAGGTAAAAATATGGAATTCCGAATCTACATAGTTACAAGTTTTGATTAATTTTATGATTTATGTACTTTAAATACACATAGCTTAAGTAGTGGTGAGTGCTGAATCCTCACAGCAAGGTTCATAGGCTCGATTCCTGCGTTGTTCAACTCTTATTTGTCGCTGTATGTTCACTCTGATTTCCTCCAGTGTTCCAAAAAGCAGAGGTTAAATGACTTTAAATGTCCGTAGATTTGAGTGGATGCTTGAATTGATCATCTATTTATGTCACCCGCCTCTCCTCCCAGGTAGCTGGGACAGGCTCCGCCCCCCAAGTGTGTGGTCTTGTACATTTATACAAAGTAGCCATAGCTTCCATTGATCCTTTCGCAGTAAGATCTGAAATGAATCGTGACTAAACTTTGGTGATTTTGCTGACGCCACGTTGATCTTATCACAAGCTACTTCATTGAGCTGAGTGATGATCCTCTAAAAAGCCACCAAGCTTCTGAAATCCAACTCCAGATTTCTGCCGCATTGTCGCGTCAATTGAGACCAGAGGGATTTTTGGGTGGAAGGGAAGTTTCCTCAGCTCATTATACACACGGATTACTGCGGCTCATTTCTCAGCGGGATTTGGATCCTCAAGAAAGTCGTGGCATCCAGTGCACAATCCATTTTCTGTCCTTGACGGGAAGTTTTGGCTTCAAACTGACTGCAGCACTGTGATAGACAAGATATGGAGGAAGAGGAGGAGGAAGGTGAAACCACATCTCTGCTCTGCAGTGCAGCTGCTGAGGCAGCATATAGTATGCCAGCCTCGGCTGCAGATTCATCCCACCATACACCCACTGGTGTGTGAATGTAGCAAGTGACTCTGTGGGTAACCTCAGTCTCATTATCACCACCAATTGATTACGGCATTTTCTGTGCAACAACTCATCTTTCCCATCATTTTCCCGTACGCTATCCATCCAAGCACTTCTGGTTAATACACTCAGGAATAACAACCTCTGGGATTCCATGATCCAAGAAGCAAATGATGCAAAGTTATCTGTTCTCGTGCTCGAAATGCACCAAATAACTACATATTTATCAAGATTAGAGAAGCTCTTCTATATCAAAAGCAGAATCGGAAAAACTTTATTAATCCCAGGGGAAATTGTATTCGTAACATGCTCTCTGCACAACATATCACAATAAGTGAAAAAAAAGAAATAGTATTATAAAGTGCAAAACTAGAAATAGTGCCCAAGAAAATGCAGATTCAAGAACAGAAAAACGTGCCAAAGAATCCTTCATTGTAATTTTTTCAGGGATGAATTGTAGGTTTTCATTGCCACAGAAGAAAGGACCTCCTGTGGCGCTCAGTCTTTGTGTGAATCAGATTAGACCTTCTGCTTCTGTTTTCTCAGGAAATTCAGACCCATCCTCCCGTTGAAGCGGACACACAAGTCTTGAGTGAAATGTGAACCTGTTTCCAGCTCTTGCTGTGTCGGCAGGACAGTCGCGGCAGACCATGTGAGAACTGATATATCATCGATTTTGTTAAGTGCAACCTTTGGCACCCTGTGGTTTGCAAAAAATGTGTGACAGAGGAAAGACGCTTGTCCAAGGGGAGTTACGCAACAACAACCCTCAAGATGGCCTGCACGTGGACGGCGATGCCAACGCCAATGAGATCAGCGTGGACGATGGCAGAAGGACGCTTGACGCCAGTCGTGTGACGGAAACCATAGAGAATGAGAAGGCCATCATCTGGGGTGCCGACTCTCAGAGCGACGACCCTGAGCTGGCAGAGTTTGAGATGTTGGAGTGTCAGGAGCTGGAGGAGTACCTCGTGGAGGAAGGGGAAGATTTTGTTGGACTGCTGGAGCGTAAAGATCTTCAGGGACAGTTCACGTCTTGCGTCAAACCGAAAGACGCAGGAACGTCGCCCGGGAAGGAGGAGAGGAGGTCTGATGTCAGCTCAGGAACCGATGGCTTTGTCACTTGTTCATCCACGTTTGCTAGCATGGCGACTGCCTTGGACACAGTTGGACGTTCGACCATCTCAGAAGACCTGGACTTGGCCTCCCAGACTTGTAACACTATTTCAGAGAGAGGAAACACAACACAAAGAAGTCAGCCATCGAACACAAGGACAGTCCATCCAAAAAATGTCGACATGAACTGCAATTCTAAGATTCACTCACCAAAAGCACAAGTGAGCAGTGGTGTAGCTCCATGTTCGGATCATTTCTCTAACAAGCACAGGAAAAACAATAACCCGGGAGATGAAGCGGGGAATCCTGTTTCAAACAGAAACACTGAGCACAAGAGTGCTCCCGCTGTGAAGCAGCCACATGGAGAAAGCGGCATGAAAATAGATAAAGGCACACAAGCAGATGAAAAGCCAAGTCCCGTGTACAGCCCCAGCAAGACGGGCATCCGCAGAACCAGGTCTTCAATAGAGCCCAAGGTTTTTAACAAACCATTTGAGAGCACAATGAAAAAGCAAAAGTCTTTCGACAGGAGTTACAGGAAACAGCCCTCATTTGAGAACTCCCCCAAGAAACAGAATTCCTTTGAGAACGGTCTGATCACAAGGTCATCGAGTCTTGACCAGAGGAAGCCATGGGTTAGCCCCAGTCGTACAGTTACCACGTCTCCTCCCAAATCTAACACCGCTTCACCCAAGAGACAAGGTTCTCCAGCTAAGGGGCAAACCATCAGAGCACAGAGCCTCGACAGCGCCACCTCTCCTAAGAAGGTTGCGCCACAAACAGCAAAGCTGAAAACGTCGCTGAGTAGCGGCATCCCTAAACCCATCATCCCTTACCAGAAGGAGCCGGAAGTCAGACACTCTTCACCTCCGCCGAAGCCCAAGAACGTCCGTCCAAAAATAATCACCTACGTGCGAAAGAATCCTCAAGCGGCTGCCGTGTCGGAACCTCTGACTCACTCCAAACAGACGACTTATTCCAGCCCGCCTGTAAAGGCACCACTGAATATGAGTCCCTCCAATCTGCTGTTGGACAAGTTTCGTCAGGAAATGCAGAGGTGTGGACACTATCCTTCCAATGTTGGAGGCTTGAAATCATCCACCACTTCTCTCAGTGGTAAATCCGACTTCTTACTTGACGAGATGGCTGAGAGGCATCAACAGGAGGTGAGAAAATCCTCAATAATATTCTGATATTTGGCTTTGACTATGGATGCAAAGGGCCAAATTTTTAAACATTTCTATAAGTTGTTTAGAAATTAATCGGCACTCCGCAGTTAGTTTTCATAGTCCATGTTATGTTGTATATGTATATGTTTTTAGCCAGTTAATCTGAGACCCGTTGCTGAGCTGCTGCTGTCTGTCTGTAGCTTGTATCTCAAGATGGAGGTGGCGTCACCCGCTCCCCCAGAAGACCTCAACTCGGGTTGGGCGCAGTGACAAGGCAGCCCACTTCGAAGGCAAGGGTTCAGCAAAGGTCCCAGTCAACCCAAGCAGCGTCCGCACTCAGCCACCAGGACTCAGCAGGTGACAACATTTATCCCTGGTGTGTCGCTCGACTGTCGCTTGGATGTTGTGGCACATGAATAATAGAACGCCCTTTGAAGAGTCATGCTATAAAAGCTGCTTGGTTCCTAATACAGGCTTAGAGACACCCCAGAAGTGCCTGCCGCTGAGGCCAGGCCAGACGGGTCTCCGTCCTCCGGGCTTCTCTGCTCTCCCACCTGCCCGTCTGGCCTCTTTCGGCTTCGTCCGCAGCGCCAGTGTGTCGTCCGTGTCCAGTAACCAGTCCAACGAGAGCGGCCACAGTGACCACACGCTGCAGCGTGAGTCTTTCTCTTCCAGCCCAGAATCATGGGCAGTCAAGATTTGGCTCCATAGAAAATGTTGAATCCTAGTTATTTAAAAGTGAAACTAAAGATACTATGTGTGTTTTAGTCGAGTGATCTGTGCGACAGTGTTCCAGCGAAGGTGCGATTCCTTTCTGACCCAGCAGCCCTCCGCTCACTGCTCTAGCGCTGATCCATGATCAGAGCCGGCTGACAGCAGCAGGCTGGTACTGCACATGGAAGCACTAAATGAGATCCACCAGTGTGAATCAGCCTCCAGCCGACTGCTCAGCCAATCACAGTCATTCTCCTCTCTCAGCGAGTCTCCCCGGTGAATTGACGGCGCAGCAGCGAGGGCTGTGTTAGTTTCCCACCGGAGGCTCCTCAGATGCCCACGGCAGCTTCCCCGTGAGTAATTCAATGTTTCCCCAGTGATGGGACTGTCTTCGCTTTTTCATTGGATTCAGATGAAACACAGCTGAAGCATCACTTCAAACTACAGACGACCAGATGATTGAGTGGCATGGAGGATTGTGTTTACTATCAAAACTAGAGATGAACTGAGACACAGGGCACAGATGCTGTTTCAGTCTTGTTTGTCCTTTGACAGCCTCCAAATTCATGCAGAGGAAGAACGATGGAACTGTAATACTCATAGCAGTTTCAAGGTCACAGTCAGGCTCTATTATCAAGTTATTGCAGTAGCTCCATGTAGTCGCCCTCCGAACTGCATGGTAGGTGAGCTGAATGGTAGGTTGCAGACGACAACACAGTTCCTTCCTCTTGGATGAAGTGCAGGTGGTAAATGACTCCCAGCTTAGCCATGCTTACCCTGAAGAGCTTCACTCTCAGTCAGCCTTTCGCTGACTCACTGAGTGCTGTGATGCTCATCCTCCGTGCCTTGCTCAGAGACACAGCGAGTTGGACTCAGGTAAAAGCAGAGTCCCACAGGTGTGTGCCAGATCCATTGCTCAACAGGAATTAATTCATGAAATGTTTTTTTACAAAGAAAAGAAATGGAAATGCGTTTGAAACGTGATTGACTGAGTGAGGTGGTTGAACAGCTGGTGACAGCAAATTAAGCCTTCAGAAAGCCTCAAAACAACACAACCACTGGGCGTGTGAGTGGTCTGCTTCTGAAGGAACTAGTGCAGTCACAGTTCGTTTGGATTCATAAATAACAAACACAAATTTTACTATGGCTGTTTAACATTTCATACTCCTTCAATAGATCAAAGCTGGAACAGATGTGAATAATTTAAAGTGTTTTCACTGTCTGCCAGTGTGTTTGGAGTGAAGAGAGCGTGCCGCGGGCTTCACACTCACACTGTTTTGGCTGCTTTTTTGGATCTGCAAATCCACTTGTGCTGTCCGTCCATCACTCATCTGTCTATACATCTTTCCTTCCTTACAGTCACCCTTTCATCAGTCCATCTATCTAGCATACATTATTCACTTACTCCATCCATCGATACACACCACCATTATGGCATCTTTTTATCCATCCATATATCCTTTCTTTTTTCTGTCCATAAATGAAAGAATTCTTTATTTATTTATTCTATTTTAATCGATCGGGGGACACTTATTAACCATTAATAAACAAATGACTCGCTCATTGACTGCTAATAATCACGGACTACTGTGTTGTTTAGGTGACCATTCCAGGTAGATCTAGTCAGGTTCAAGACTGTAATAAGGCCTTTATAATGGGCTGCTAATACACATATGGCTAAGTAGTTAATTTATTGTAGTGCATGTTCCCTAATCTAAAGTGTAACCCAAATATTTCACTATACAGTCACCGTCCATGTTTCCATCCATCCATTCATCCCTCCTTTTCTTTCGCTCGTCCCGTGTGCTTCAGACAAACTGACGGAGAATCAATTCTCCTCCTCCACAGATCCCAACAGCAGCAGCGATGACGCCTCTCCTCTGCGAACTGCAGGATCGCCTCATGGTCCAAGTCACCCCCCACCTGCGGGGCTGCAGCGCCGCTCTCTGCCTCCTCAGAGAAGCTCACCTCTCAGTACGTTCAACTCATTGCGTGGAAAAACACTGGAGATTGCAAGTGTCGTCTCAGTGATGACAACATTAGTTGTGACTCTTCAGTGAAGGTCACAGTGGAGATCACATGACTGTGTGTGTGGGGGGGGTAAATGTTTGTGTACTTGGTTAAGCTAGACCTCTGGGGACCAGTTCTTGGAAGCACACCTACTTTTGAGTACATTTTGCTTAGTGGGGGCATTTTTGCTGATGGTGAAGACTTCAAAATAACACGGTCATTATAACTGGGTTTCAGTTTGGTTCAGAGTCCTGGTTTAAGTTAGCCATGTGTTTTGGGTGGTTAGGTTTAGGGGGAGAGGCTGGGGAACGGGTAACGGCAATGAGAGGTCCTCACAATGTCTTAACAAGGAGAGAACTATGTAACGCATGCATTCATATGTGACTCATGAAGTAAGTTTGTTGGTGCAGCTTTAAATATTTATGTCACAAGAGGGGTTTTATTTGTGTTTGCAAATGTGCGAAAACTAGTTCCGTCTTGTGCGTGTTTACAAAGTTGTTCATGTGTATGCCCAGTGCATGAGTGTCTGTGTGTATTCAGAAGTGTTGCCATCTTTCAGCAGTCTGTGGGGTGTGAGAGTCTCCCTCCGCTGCCTCTCAGTGTGAGTGTGTGTGAGGTGAACACCGGCCTGAACAAGGTGACTGTTGCTCTCACTGACAGCTCCCGGTGTCGACTGTAGACCTGAACTCCCTGATGGGAATTCCTGTTCCAGTGAGTGTTCAGGAAACTGCTCATGAAGCAAAAGCACTCGGCTGTGCAACAAGTGTCCCCAGTGTGTTCCAGTCAGGGTTTGAAATGCAGGCTCCAGGTTCACTTCTGCCAAAATCCACGAGGCCATGTCGTACAGAAACCCGTCCGATGACTGTTTCACTGCCGAAATGCTCTCACTTCCTGTCAATATTTGCTTGTGATACTCCGCGTGATGAAAATACACCTTACCGAGAAAAAAATTCAAGTCCTATTAATACATCAAAGACAGGGCTGCGAGGCAAACTGCACTCCTGTTGGTCTCATTATGAATATGAATTTTCAGATAGGTCCACAGGACACAGCATGACCTCATTTTCACTTGGCATCTCTGAAATACAGAGTGAGCAAACTGTGAGCTTCTGGTGACTCTTCGTTATTTATTGATCTTTTAAGAATGACAAAGACAGACAAGGAGCTGCCGATGTCCTACAGAGTCTGCTGAAACAGTACTTTGTTATATCTGAACTGGATCCCTTCATCCAGAGATGCAACGCCAAGAAAGTCATTGTTTTATCTGGTCATCCAGTTGGACCAGTAACTGCACCTCTTCTGACCCGCGTCTGACCTTTTGGTATTTGTTGTCGATTCAGAATCCGTTTTCTAAATATAGTTAAATAAATGAACATGGTGGGTGGTAGTTTATCACAACAGCGAATTTGAATGCAGCTTTTTAAGTGTCTTGGTGCGAAGCAAACAGTCCAGGATCTGCAGTGATATATACCCGTTGCCCGAAATTGCATCACTCGCTGATATTCATTTTCAAATCGAGCGTTTTGTGTTCTGTGATGGCGGGGCAGTATTTCTGTGTTTTGACACCACCCTGTGGTCAATAAGTGCAGTGCACTCGGCTAGCTCGACTTAGTCTAGTGGTCGCTTTTCTCGACACGACAGTGAAGTCAGATTAGAATCAGAATCAGAAACAACTTTATTGCCATGGTCAGTGGGGATCCCACCAACCAGGAAAGTTCTTTGGATTAAAGTGCTGTCATTAATAAAATAAAATAAAGCTAAATAAAATACAATAAATAAAATAAAATAAATAGAAACAACTAATAAGTAAATAAATAACCTACAAACAACAATGACTGATCACAAATTCAACAGTCTGACGGCCGAGGGGAAGAAGCTGTCCCTGTGACGGCAGGTTCTGGTCTGGATTGACCGCAGCCTCCTGCCAGAGGGAAGAGACCAGGGTGAGATGGGTCGGTGAAAAGGGTGAGACCTGCACATATCTGGGTCCTGGAGATATACAGACTTATGCAAGGTTTGGAATGCCTGTCTGCTGTCAAATCGAATGTTGGGATTCTTGCCTAACACATTTTTGATTTTAATTATTTATTATTTTTGCATCTAATAATCAGAAATTGTTAGGCACAGAAATAAATACTGACTGAACAGTATGACCTTCAGCAGGTCTAGTTTGGTCTAGTATTTAAAACAATTAGGAGGAGGTTTATCAACATTTCTCTCCGTTTTCTTTTCTATATTTCATAAAACAAGCTCAAATGACAACCTAAGTATTGCTTTAAATAAAATGTAAAACATGCGCCATGATCATTTTGTTATTGTATTTTTAATTCACTTTAATTACATATATTATGACACAGCATATGATACATTTAAAATCAGATCAGATGAAAAATGTTCCTGTAAACTGTGAATTTCATTCTGAATTATTGACTCTTTAAAAGCCAAATTAAAGCACAAGAACTGTTAAATAACTCTAATAAACCCCAATGATCTTTTATTGTCAACTTTGAAGTTAATTTCATATTGAATATGAAGCATGTGACTCTGCTCACATGTGCCCCCAATCTGTTCTGGCTCTCAATAATAATTCAATTTCACTGTGTTCCTCTTGTTCAGATGGATTTTATCTTAAAGCCTGTCTTGTCCTTGTCAAACAGCCTCCAGAAGAGATGTGCACAAGGACCCAGAAGCCACGCTGTCTCCCAGGCAGTCGCCTAAAAGGTTTGCAGTGGTGTCGCCCAAGCCTCAGTCCCCTGGTGAGTCCTCTCCTATCGCACTGCGACGCATCTCGCTGTGCAACTCCTAACACTTATCGAGTGTGTGTTATGTGTCATGAGCCTCTTGAGCATCTCTCCACATCCTCTCTGATTGTGTTGCTGTTCTCCCTTCCTCCTCCACTCTTCGTTACGCGGACCGGCCTGCTGTTGTCACGGCAACAAGCCTCAGCTGCTGATGGCTCTCTGTAGCAGTAAATCTTGCCGGGCCAGGTCTTCCTCAGCACCTTTTGTCCCTGAGAGACACGAGAGGCTCCTGAAACCAGTGAAATGTGTTTAATACCAGCAAGGTCTGACATCATGGTTAGCAGCTGATGGTCTTGGTGGACGTTAACTGGTCGAGACAGCGAGCAGATGCCAGTAGTGGAGGAGCTGCTTCTGACATAACAGCCTATCAGCTCCCTAATAGTCTCCCGTGACACTCCATTAAACTGGTGAAGGAGCTGCAGCTCAAGTGCCAATATTAGAAGTGAATTTGGTGCGGCCATCATCTTGGAGCGCCATCTATTGGTCTGTATTATGTAACATGCCACTAGCTGAGGCTTGTTTCCTCAAGGGTGATTTTGGTAGTCGCCCAACTGACCTCCATTGTGGTTTCCTCAGGGTCAATAATGAGCACAAAGGTCATCTGCGCGGCAGAACACACCGAAATCAAGGCAATGTTGTGGATGTGTTTCAGTTCGTGGTTCAGCCACGGCCGCACGAACGGAGCAGGCCAAAGAGTTGGACCGGGTCGTGATCCAGCAGCTGCGGCAGCGCTGTGAGCAGCAGGACCTGCAGCTGCAGAACTTGCAGGCCCAGCTGAAGAAGGCGTCTCTGTGTCTGGACGTGTTCACCATCACCACACAGCACTTCTGCCACAAGGTAGGCGCCAGTCTTTCTCTCTCACCCGATCTTCAAACAGACAAAAGATCCGAGTTGCTCTGCGCTGCTGCATTCAAAGACAACATGTTGCATTTGGCTGTCAAAAGCCATTTGGTTGATTCTTTAAAGAAGCTTCAAGAGCATGGGGAGGGTTTGTCTTCTCTGCATGTGAGCAATGAGATGAAAGGCAGATTCTGTGATTCCATTTGGTGTTTCCCTGCTTCTCAAATGTGGACTGAATTAATCGCTGCTTGTACTTTTATTTCACCCTCTATCGCTCGAGTGAAAGACGAGATGGCTCTGCCCGATCTGAGTTGTCCGAACCTGGCTGATTCTCACACTGATAAAGAACCTTCCACACTTCTCATGGCCACTCTCTCACAGTATCTGAAATGTACAGCTGTATATCAGTAAAGGCCACACTAATGTACTCATTAATCTGCATGTAGCTTCACAAGAACAACAGGGAAATTTGAGCAGGCTTGTAGCCAGCATAGCTTCTTTTGAACACCCTGTACTGACAATTAGACACCCAACTTTCACACCATAGAGACATCCTGAATTTTCCTCCCTCCTCTGTAACTGCGATGTCGCAGCGCTCGCTGCCAGCACCCTGCATACTATGTGTATTTAGAGGCGACAAGTGTTAATAAGATGAGATGAGATGATATGAGATTTATTACTCCCACAGTCGGGAAATTCAACATTACTGAATGTGCTCATGGTGCGTCCGCATATGATGACAATGCAGTCCGACTCTTTTTTGATATGTGGCACCAGATGGAGACACATTTTCCACTTCACATTCCAAGAAGCAATGTGCCAGGGAGTCCCCCAGGGGGCGCCCACAGAACAGATCCTTGCTAGAAGCCTCCATATGAGGCTGAATGGAGTCTTTTGGGGGGTAAGGTGTTTGCTATTTTCAGTCATAGTTACACTGCTCTGGTACTGTCCTTCTCATCTTCTCCATTCATATGATGTCAGTTTAGTTAGTCGAGCTAATGTTTTCTTACTTGGAGAAGCCACGTGGTTTAAGAGCGAGCTGTTATCTTCATGTTGTGTTGACATACAGTATTTAGATCCATTTATTGCTTGCAGTCCATTTTAATGCTAATGTGCCTTGGGTAAATTCCAGCATTTTTTTTTTTCAGACTGAAAAAATCCAAAGAACAGATGCAACAAATAGTGATGGGTTGATGAGGCTTCATGAAACAGTGTCCTGATTTTCAGAGGCCACCAGATGGCACTGTCTGTTGACTGTTGGAACAAACACACCTATATCTCTCAGTTACACTTTTAAGTCACTTGAGCTGTTTTGTATGGATCTAATGAAAACAAGTTGAAAAGAACTGAATGATATACTCACTTCAGTTTGACTATCCAGTCTGTTACTAGAGGTGACCGACAAAACAAGTGGTGAGTCTGTGAAATTCTGAAATAAAATAAATCTGAACTGACATAAAATACTGTATAATGTTGAATAGAAGCCAGTGGTTTTGTGGATCAGATTTGGGCTCCCCACCTCCTAAATCTTACAAATGACACAGCTGATATTCACCATCTGGTGTTAGTTTCTCCATAGTGAGTATCAGCTGTAGAAGCTGCTTCCTTCGCCTAACTGGAGGTCTGGCTCTGGCATCCTGAGATGATAGCAGCACAAATGCTGGTGGCCACTGTATTGTGTAACATTCTGAGTCCATTACTGCCGTCGTGCGTCTCCTCCGTGCGCTGAGTAACGTATAATTGTCCACCTATTGATTGGGTTCCTCCCCCATCCTCTCCTGCTTGACCTTTTTACTCAGGACGTGGGTGGGCAGGTGGGTGGGATTCTTCCACACATGCATGTAGATTCAGGGCGTGTTGGTGGAAGGGGAGGGTCCACAGCCAGGCAGGAAAAGGAACTCTTTGTTCCAGCATTGATAAACGCCGGTCGCAAACCAGGAACTGAGGTGAGGCTTCGCATCCTTCCCCCCCTCCTTTTTTCCATCACTCCCTCTTCTCTTTTCCTCCTCTATCTTCACGGCACGTCCCTCCGTCACTAAGGGATGCTGTCGTCTGCTCGTGGGGAATGGGCCACGGCTGCTGTCGGCTGCATCTGTTCGCGATGTGCCGCTTGGACCAAAGGGTAAAATCATCTGCAGGAGGCTGTGCGCATGTGTGTGGGGGTCTTCTCAGAGGAGGGGTCTGTTGGTGATCAAATCTGACTCACTTGTTTCTGGTGACGGAGCTGCAACGCTACGCTTGAATCTGCTGAGTCAAAGCTCTGTCTGGCTTGGCTGACTTCTGCTGCTGAGTTGACTGTTGTATCGCATGTTTTGCCTGTGAGGATTGGTTCAAATGCTACTTGCGGGATGTGAGGTATTAAGAATGCAAGAAGCTTGCTGTGTTGGACCTGCTGCAGCTTCCATTCTAGCCAGATTATATTGGTTTTCTTTCTCCAGTCTTGGTGTTTGGAGTGTTTTCCTCCTATGATGATGTGTGCTCTACTGAGATTCACGGTGAAATGATGTCTGGCACCATTCATTTATGAGGATGGAGGATTTCGCTTCTAGACGTTTTCACTTCTGAAATTTAATAGACAATAGAAGACATGAGACAACCATTCAGTCTTCAAACATTGGGTCAGATGTTTGACTTGTCGAGCAGCCGTCCGGACAGTTGTGGCTCAGATGATGCGGCTTGGTTTGGACATTTAGAGACAGCTATAGCTGCAAGAGAATATGAATAGATTAGAATAAAGCGAGAAAATATCAATAATGTACATTTGAGTCAAGGCGCAAAATTGACTTCGCCGAGAGAAGCATCTTATCAACTAGTGAGGAGGTTGCGCTTTCATTGCAAGTCACGCTTCGCTATATGTCAACTAAAACAATAGACAAATACCTTAATGCTGGTAACAGCTCAGGCTCAAAATGACAGGAACCCTCAATGTCTATTTTGTTTATGTCACATGGTACACTGTGCATCTCATGACAGGCGGTTAGCAAGTCGTGCAACACAATAATTGCTTTACGACAATCTTGTTTGCAATCTTGGGTTGCCATAACCCTTTTTGGGATATGCATTTTTTTTTTTTTTTATTAATTCCACAGGGTTTCTGAGATAACTGTGGCCATCATGGATCTAATGGCTACATTTAAAAAAAGCTCACTATGTGTTTGATCACTGAATGAGGCTAAAATAACTTGAGGAACAGTTCACACTGAAGTGTTGCTTTCTGTAACTGCTGTGTCCAAGTGTTGTTGTGGTCAAAGTGACAACAAAACCCGCCTCTAGCAGAGTCAAATCCAAACAACAATTCCTCCCAATACGCACGTCTGTGCTGCTGTCAATGTTAGCTCCAGCTTCCAGTCCCTGCTCCAGCCAGCTCCGTCTCCTCTTCCCGTCACTCTCCTCCCGCTCTTTTAACCCCCAGTGCCAGTAATTCCATCACACTGCCACGCCTCCTGGTGTTGATCATATATGTCAGATGTGTTTAATAGTGTGCTGATTAGTTCATATAAATGAAACGGAATCAGGATTTTTGAGCAGAGTTCTCTGCTTCTTTAAGAGACTGATGTCGCTCGACATGTTGGGTGTGGGCGCAGTAGATGATCATGCCTCCTGGAGTCACTGCAGGCTGATGACATCATTCTATAGAGACTCACTCTCATACATATTTCACTCCTCTCTGCTCCACCGCTGCTCTGTGAGCTTCTGAAGAAGCAACAGTGGATGTTGTCACGTCACCTCATGTGTGTAGCTGTGATCGATAGTCATTTAACTGTCTGGATGCTTTTGAAAGATGAGACGCTGAGACTCCAGAGTGGATGGGTTTCTGACATGTTCTCAGCTGCTGAGTGTGTGTTAGGTTCGATCGTTTTCTGTTACCAGAGCGTGCTTGCACGGGTTCCACCCAGAAAACTCTGCTTTCCTCCCACAAGTCTGCAGGTTAATTGTTTGAGCATGGAGTTTGCGCGATGGTTTGACTCTGTAGGTCTGTGATGCCCTGCTTGGCGGCAGGAGTCCACCTTCATTATAGATAAGCAGATGATCGAATATTTCTGCTCATTTTGTGCATAAAAATGAAGTATTCCTTATCGCAGTAACCCTGAGCTGTGGCACCATTTCAGGGATTAGGAAAAGTTTTTCCCTTCGAAAATAGAATCTTACAAGTTTTCTGTAAAGGAACGATCTCTTTCTATCCTCAAACTGACTTGAGACTGTCATAATTTGCTTTTATTTTGTCCTGTCACTTTTGTCCCCCCCACCTTCCATGATAATGGCACATAGCTGGAGCTGATCTACAAATCATCGCAGAGCTCTCTTTGCACTTTGGCTCCAGTACTGTGCCATATCGACTTGGCTTTCTCTGTCCGTTCATTCATTCTCTGGCTCGCTTCCTTGTTTTCTGATCCCTTGGTTTTCCCTGGTGCATGAGTTAGTATTTTCGCACTGCTTTGTGTGTTTCCTGTTTTTTTTCTTAAGTTTAATTTGTTCCCCCATCAAGTACCTTTTGACGACCGCGTTTGTTGTTTCTGACCATCGTGTTTGTGTTTCTATTTTCAGATTTAAGTTCGGTTCGGTGACGCTTTCAGTTTGGACTCTTTTTATTTTATATTTATTGAACGATTTTCAAAATTAAATATTGTACTTGTTCCTCTATCTTGTTGTCTCCTTGTGGGTCTTACATCAAAGCAATTGGGTTACACTCGGCTCTGCTTCATAACAGAGACCTTTGTAAGTCTGCTGCTCTGACTTCGATGGGAATTAGGGTGTGAATAAATTGTCGTACCCCAAAATGATTTCAGATGTGAGTGTGAGAGAGTTCAGGAGCTTTGGGGTCTGAATCGAAGCATCACGCCAATGTCACTGTTATATCACAATAGAATTATGTCCCCTGGATTCTTGGCCCATCAGCCTGTCGAGGTCATGTGTCTGTTGAGTCCAGTGTGATTTGTTAGTCCAGCAAGGTTGTTGCTAAGTCATTTGAAATGAATGGTGGGTCGTCCTGAACATCAGTATCTCACTGCAGTCTGGCATCCATTTGTCTGTGTTTGCAGAGTGAAAGTGCCATCGTGAAGGAGAGGGAACTGTCCCTGGAGCTCGCCAGGATCAGGGATGAAGTGGGTGAGTTCACGTCATGTATAATGCACGAGTGCGTACTATCCCGCCCCGGGAGTCCGTCCTGCTGAGTGAAGTCTGGATCTGCTCCAGAGTTCAGGAGCTTTATGAAACCTAGCGTTCGTCACAAATGTCTGGTTGCTGTGAGGCCCACCTTTTGTGTTACAGCTTTCAGTGTTGCACACTGGGAGCAACTGCAGCAGGAGAAGGAGGAACTGGAGCGTCGTTTCGAAGCGGAGCTGCAGGGTTTGCAGGCTCAGCAGCAGAGAGAGCTGGGAGCCCTGGAGGAGCGGCTGAGGGGGCAGCACGCCGCAGACGCCAAGAGCCTGAAGGATCAGCAGCGAGCCGAGCTCAGGGAGCTTCGCTTCCAGCACCAGGAGCAGGTCTGACCGCAAATGCTGGCTTTCTTCTGGCCTCCAATAGTCACGTCATGATCCTGTTTGTCTTCCAAGATGGAGGAAATGAATGAAAACCATGAAGTCTCCCTGATGGAGATGGAGTCTGCTCACAACGACACGCTGGCCACGCTGCAGGAGGAGCACGCCAGGACTGTGAAAAGTACCAATCATTCTGTGGTGTTTCTGACGTCATGGAGAGCTGGGGCTGAACCAGTTGAATTTTGATTATTCAATGACAGAATCACCTTATAAACTCTCCTCACTCTCTACTCACTTAAAATATTGTGTGACTTACTGGAGGTGGACAGTGATGTTTCCTCACATGCAGCATTATATGTTGTTTCTGTTGTGAGGGGATGACACTCCAGCGGGCAGGAGGGATGAGGAAAAGGGCTGTAACTTCAAATATATGTGTATATACTAAAGCAAAAACTAAAAGAACAGATGAAAGAAATGAAAATGAAGTTTGAAAGGTTATATTAAGAGCTTTATTAGGTATAAATGGTGGCAAAGTAGTGATAATATGAGGTGGATATTTATCTGACTGAAGATCATTTCCTCGTGGGTGCAGTCAAAGAGCCGCATGTGGCCCCCAGGGGGCCCCTTTCCCTGGTCTGCTGTACTGTTGCTAGTCTAAAAACATGAATTGTTGGGTATAATTGTCCAAACGAGGGAGTGGCTGGGAAAAACCTCTACAGGCCTGCGACACTGGAACGACGGCCAAGGGAGACAGAAAACGTAATATACACCAGAAAAGCTGTGGTTGCTGCGACTGTGACAATGACTGATGTTTGGGTATAAACTGCGCCGCCAAGTGGGGAAGTAAGGCACTGCAGGGGGGAATCCATTGAATGAAGTTAATGTTAATGCTGCGGTGCTTCTGACCAGAACGTTCTGAGTTGTCAGAGCGATCTACTTGATCTGAGTGGCTCATTCATGTGTCTCGCTTGTGACAGATCTGAAAATGGCCCACGATCAGCAGAGGAAGTCTCTGGAGGAGGAGTTTGAGAAGATCCGACTGTCGCTGCAGGTTGGCTTATCTTCTCCCCTGCAATCTCTCGAACCCTCCTAACGCCGACCTTTAATACCTTTCAGGATCAGGTGGACACCCTGACCTTTCAGAACCGCAGCCTGCGAGACCGAGCCAAGCGATTTGAAGAAGCTCTTCGAAAGAGCACGGACGAGCAGATCGTGGTGACTGCTTCGGGAACTTCTTCAACGTCCCTCATGGTTTCAGTGTTTTAAATGGTCCTCTCACTGCACAGGACGCTCTGGCGCCGTACAAACACATCGAGGAAGACCTGAAGAGTCTGAAGGACGTGCTGGAGATGAAGAACCAGCAGATACATCAGCAGGAACTGAAGATCACGGAGCTGGAGAAAATAGTAGGCTTTAAATTCAAGCAGCAACATCTGTTGACTGGAACCAGCAGAGGAACTTGAGCTCGGAGTTTTGAAGAATTTAAAGTTGTGCTCTGGTCTCGCTGTTTTTGAGCAGGCTGAAAAGAACGTCTACCTGGAGGAGAGAGTTCAGGTGTTGCAGCAGCAGAATGAGGACCTGAAGGAGCGGATAGACAAGAACCTTGCCGTGTCCAGGTCGGTGCTGTGGCCCTGTGATGGGCGTGTGTTAACATTAATAGTCTTCACGGACGGTGTAACACATCCTCGTTCTTCTTCTCTCAGGCAACTGTCGGAGGAAAACGCCAACCTGCAGGTGAACGTGGAGAAGGAGAGCAAAGAGAAGAAGCGTCTGAGTCGGACCAACGAGGAACTGCTGTGGCGCCTGCAGACGGGCGAGCTGAGCCCCCGAATGTCTCCCACCTGCTCACCCATCCACCGACCTGCCTCAGGACCCGGGTCGCCCGCTCGACCTCACTCCTACCATCAGTGACTTCATCGTCCTTCAGGTTTTCTATGTTGACCACAACGACCCGGATGAGAACCGACTTTCAGACCTGGAATTGTAACGGTCTGGTGTCCAAAGGGAATCCTCTGCCATAGTTGGTCTTCACCTCAACATCTGAAGACGGGGATCGTCCGTTTTTCTTACACCAGCAACGTCTCACCTGCGCACTGTACGGACGACAGGATCTTTTCCATCGTCCGCTTGAGCTGCCGATCAAAAATCAAATTGTACAAAGTACTGTCTTTTATAGCATGTTCTCAGTCTTCCAGGTTGATTTCATGGGCGAGTGGGCGAGCGTCAGTCAGTATTCAGGAGAGAATCAAAAGAGAATGTTCGATCACAGCCCTTTCATCCACTGAAGGTCTCATTCAAATTGCACTGTTGAACTCTCAGCTTCACTCGTAATATGTGAACGTTCTGAGGTCAGTGAACGCACCACTGGCGGTGTATTTTTCCATCCTGAGGTGATCATCTTTTTTTTGAGAAAAACTGGATACATACCTCTTTGAATTTCACAAACTTGTTTGCCACATCTTTTCTTTTTCATGGAAACGTCTGACAAACCCACTCACCCTCATCGCCTCAGCTATTTCCTTTTTTACCAAAATACAGAACTGATTGTCCGCTTTTGATTCGCACCGGAATACGGATTGACTCGGATCACAACGCCATTCTTAGTCATCCAAAAGGTCACGACAGCATCACTTTTAATGAAGTTGTGACCAGAAAAAGGTCGACCTATCGATCAAAAGGTCACACTCATTATTTGATATATGATTTATGACCTGTAGTTATCGAGCAGTTAAGCCAACATCTGTGTTTTAAGAATGTGTGAAGGAAATGCTGCCTTATGATCCACCATCCGCGGCTCTATGGTGAAACGAAAACTTGCTCCCTTTGGTTATTAATTTGAAGTGAATGTCTTTTTTTAAGTCGCTAAAGTGGATCCGTAAGTCAATACAACAAGAGGGTTTGAACCTGCGTGTACCTCAGTTCTCTTGGTGGAGCAAATGAATCTCAGGCTTGTGAAAGTTTCTTATTGAATGTCTGTTTGTTTAAATTCTGTTTATGTTTTGAACATTGTGTTGAACTGAGTATGAGAGTCACAGCGACAGAAACAACAGTTGTTTTTTTTATATTCAACTGCCATGAAAATCTTCATATATTAATATTAAACTGCAAGAAGTCTGTATTGTAATTGTACTGTGAGACACCTGATTGCGTGTTTTATTTATATATTTTGTTTTATTAAATACTTGACATATAGGTTTGAAACATTTAACATTGCTAGAATTATTCCATTATTTTGTTTACTCATTTACAATTGTATTCCAGCATATTTTAGATGTATTATTTATTTAATATTCTTTGAAATTGCATTTTTTTTTTATTTTAGAATGTACCCAAAGCCAACTCAGGCAGTGAAATTGAATGTATTTTTTAATACATTAATTTTAATTTTTTTTAAGTTATTCAAGCTGAATTTTCATTTGTGTTATTTAGTTGTTTAGCATTTTCAGTTAAGTATTCGATCATTTCAATCTCAAAATTTTCAGGATAATCTTTTATTTTTGCCAGGGCTATCTAAAGTTTTTTTAAACTTCCCTCAGATTATTTATATTGTTTCATTCGGTTTATTTAAGCTACGATGTAGGCACCATCAACTTGAGCGTAAACCTGCAACAAAAAACGTGTACAGTAACCCATGGTGAAGTTACAGGGTGACACCTACTGGTCACTCTCCTCAGACAGTTGGTTCCTCTGTGGCTCTTATACTCGGTCTTATTTGACAATACAAATGTCTGGCTTTGTAGAAACACAGTGCTGTGGTCGTGAATGTACAGTTTCACTCTGAAGCGACATCAAATGTTGGAGGTTGATTGGTCAACAAGAAATGATCTCTGTTCTCTCCGTCAGCTTCACTGACTGTCTGTGTCCTGTGGACATGAATTCTTCATGTGACTTGTTGAGACTGTAGAGGCACTGAAAACATTGCATGTCGTACTTTATTTGTGCATTTCATACATGTTGTTGACTGGTCCGAGTGGTGTAGTCGTAGTAACACACACACACCTACACTGTCAATGTTGCACTTTGTATTTAGCTCTAAATGACAACAATAAACAAGTACGGTTAGCTTTGGTGTGGAGAGACAATATAAACAAAGATTTAATTAGAAAAGCACTCAGACAGTGCAAACCTCTGCCAGGCAGCTTCAGTCCACCGCCATCACAGTCTTCCAGTATTAAAGTATCCTTCAAAAAGAAATTCCTGGATCTGAACGCCACTTTGGCACATATTCCGAAAACGGTCTGAAAAAATCTCCAGATGTTAAAAAGCAACTAATGCCTGAATCCAGCTCCCTATCAAACAGTTATAAGTTTATCTTGAGTCCAGAGACGCTCTTTGATATCATTGTAAACAACGCTCAGACCTGCCATTAGTTGCTCTTTAAATCCAGACGGTGATCCAGATCACCCCTGAAAACTTCATCATTTGCTCGCATATTTCCATCACTTTTATTATTTTGAACACAGACCGCCGTCGAAAACGTAACCTGTTCAGCAGAAGGAAATATGTTGACAGCATAACTGCTCTGTAGTTGAGAAATAGAGAAGTGTCCAGTGCAAATAAACGGCTAACATGTTAAGATTCTCAGCTTTCAGGCTACTTCCTCTGCATGAACGTCTGGATCATGTCGATGGGCAGCGGGAAGATGATGGTGGAGTTCTTCTCGGCCGCGATGGTGTTGAGTGTCTGCAGGTATCGCAGCTGCAGAGCAGAAGGCGCCTCTGCGATGACCAGGGACGCTTCCTTCAGCGCCCGGGACGCTTTCATCTCTCCTTCTGCAGCAATGATCTGGAACCAGAGGTTAGTCACCAAACTTTTCCTTCACTGACAGATGTGAACCCTTTGTCAGACAGTCTCAACTAGTTCCGAGTTCCTTTCTCCATGGTCCTACCTGTCACTGTCATGGTCTAATCTCGTGCCACAATTGTCTTGATCCTGTTCGGCTTAAAACCACTGACATTGTTCTCCAGTATTTGTCATAGTCTGAGCCATTCTCAGTATTTTTGTTGTCTCTGTATCTTCAGTATCATGTTGCAACTCGAGTCTTGAGTTCAGTCACTGAATGTTTTGGTGTAGTTCGAGCCCCTCTCTTGGTCTATCTGGTCGAAACATCCTGCAGATGAGACAATGGTCTTCACCCCAAAGAGATCTCAACTATCAGAGGGTTTAGTCTTCTCTTGGACTTAATCCACTTGAAAATTGTCCCTTACACATTTTGGACAAGTGTTGATGCCGACCTCCTGGTCAAGTTGAACTGGTCCTCTCAAGGTCTTGGTATTGCCTTGCCTTCAATCCCTAAAGCTTGGGATTTTATCCTGGGTTTCTGCTCAGTCATCCGTGCCTTGCTGAGGAGCAGAATTGGTCTACCTGGCTGTTGTCCTCCATAGGTCTTAACCTCGATTTCTAGAAGGGTGGCCTTGACTTGCGTCTCACCCCTCTGCAAGTCTTTCCCCAACAATGGTCGACCATTTAAAGGTCTTGGATTATCTGTCACCTCCTGTTCTCCTGTTGTGGATACGCACCTTGGCTCTAGCCTCCCTGCTGGCCTCGGCCTCGGCTGCCATGGCTCTCTGCAGCTGCTGTGGCAACTTCACATCCTTGATCTCAACACGCTCCACTTTAATCCCCCACCGATCTGTGGCTTCATCCAGGGACTCCTGCAGAAAAACCATCATCTCCAGTGGGTCTTGATCGTTCATACACGTTGTACAGTTGAACAATGCCCGATCATCCTTTAGCCACGTTTCCTCAAACCATTCTGTGTGAAGCCAACTGTGGAACTCGAAGATAAGAGTCCTCCCAAGCTAGCCAATAGCAGGCGTCCCATGCCTCTCACCTGCATGCTGAGTGAGATCCCTTCTCGGTCCGACAGCAGCTCCGCCAGGTTCTTGGTTCCCAGCACGTTCCTCAGGGTGGTTTGGGCCAGAAGTCTGGTGGAGGAGTGAGCGTTGGACACGTTGGCCACAGCAGAGATGGGACAGTTTATCCGAAAGTAGACCACGCCGTCCACGCTAACCGTCACTGAGTCTTTGGTCAAGATCTGCAAGGGAGCGGATAAAGGGAAGCAGATCACCTGGTGTTAGAAATCTACTCCGTTGATCTAGATAATCCAAAGGGAGACTGGAAAAGCATCAAGTCAAACAAGTGTCCTTTTGTAGCCAAGTCTCTCACCTCTTGAGGGGGAATGTCGAACGAAACTGTCCTCAGATCAACTTTGACAAAGTTGTCGGTGCAGGGAAGCACAAAGAAAAGTCCTGGAGGACAACAACGACTCAGAATCACCTGCACCAGGTCACATGGTTGGACTACACAACTGGGAGGTACCTGGTCCTTTAGGTTTCCTGTCGGCGATACGTCCAAGTCTGAAGATGACGGCTCGCTCGTACTCCTTCACTATCTGTTCGATGAAGCAGTTCATTCAGGAGAAGAGAGTTTGTGTTTAGATTGTTACATCCTCAACAGCAAACACACGGCTCCGACTGCTCTACAGCTCCAAATGTTTACAGGCTTGTCCGTATTTAATGTCGCTACCTACCTGACACGGTGATGATGTTGAAGCTTAGGAGTCTATGCTAGTCAAACTCATGTTGCCTCCCTCTCTGATGTCACAATTCAATCAGAAGCCATGAATATTTGAAAACTATCGAGTCAATAGAGCCACCTGCGTGTTACACACCGATCCCATATCGGCTTCCCCCGTCTGGTGTCGCGTGTCACCACGGCAGCGCTCACCTTCACGCACATCCATATGGTGAGAGGGAACGTAGCGGCTATGAAGAGGAGGGATATGATCACCAAAATCCAGCCAAAGCATCCCAGTTTTCCAGAATTCTTATCTGTAAGACACAGCAACGATCAACTTTGGATGACGGAACTTGGAAAAAAAGAAATAGGAATGAGCTTTGTTCCACTAATAGCTACTGTGAAACAGTTTACTGTTGGTAAACAGTGGAAGAAGCCAAGTTTGGATTTAGCGAGTGTGAAAAACAACTTTCTCCGCTCCTTGCTGTGTCTAGATGTTTATTCCTGCTGCTAATGTGCATTGTACACCAACTAGCATAGCAGCAGCTACATCACGAAAGGGGTTATAAAACGTTTTGGGGCTAATACTGAGCAAGCACTAGTTAGAGAGGAATATTTTTTGTCTGGAGTTTGACCACAACTTTTTTTTTTACTTTTGGAGCCCAACACATGGCGCTCTTTGTGCATAGATAGACGGACAGATAGATACAGTAGATAGATAGATAGATAGGAGAACTTTTTTAAAGTTCCCTGATTTGATATTCTCCAAGATCAGTTCCTCTTAGTCCAAGACTGATCTCAGTCGAAGAGTTGAAGGACTCGCCGTGAGGTCCTTCACCAGGTGGAGGAGACTCCATGTACTGGTTGATTTATGTTCGCATCTGTGGTCACAAGTTTCATAGAAGATAGAAGCCAGGTGAAGTGGTTTGGGCACCTAGTCAGGTGTCTCCTGACTTGTCAAGTGTCCCCCCAGAAGAGGTGGAGGTCTCTATGGACGCAGATGGAACAAACCCTCCTGACATTAAGTAAAGTCAATGAAAAGTCAAAATGTGGACCCCATTGATGATCAGTCAGGAAGCACAACGCTTGTCAACGCTGAATTATTCAGCTGCTTTGTTCACAATATTACAGTGTAACCTGACCCTCTGTGTGCTAACCAAGTCACATGGTATTGTTCAAGCCTGAGTCAATCATCTCTGAAGGAGAACCAGAGAAAATGTGGAGAGCAGAAACGGTGCCACGACTCACCTTCCACACTGTCGATGGAGTTGATCTGGAGCTTCCCCTGCGTGACCATCTCAACGGTGCTAGAGGTGGTGGAGATCATGAGTCCGACCTGGAGTACCTGAGTGCGTTTGTTTACTCGTCTCTTCTCCCGCTGGGGCGTGGCCTCTCTGTCTCTCTCCCTCGCAACCTGTCGCTCCACTGGATCCCGGGACACCTAAACTGGCTCTCTGAGTGACCTCGTGGGTACCGACTGGTAACACGAGTAGGTGGCGCTCTGCACTTCTGACACCTGCAGCTGATGCATTAAGCATGAGTGGTGTAACAAGAGGTGGTGGAGTCCTGTGCGTGGCGAGTTGGAGTCCAGCATTTGCTTAAACCAACACCTCAGTCGCCGAGCTCTGCACGCTGAACGTGTTGTACTATAAACAGTGAGCTGTCATCCGTGTGTCAAGGAGCATGTGACGGTGGTCACGTGACCTCTGGATTTCCATGTTTACTGCTGGAACATGCTTCAATCCTCAAAATGTGGCCCACGTGATTCCAAGAATGTTGGAGATGGAAGAGTAGGAAGACCTTCAGTGGGGTTCATGATGATAGCAAAACATGTCTTCAAAGTACTTCATTGAGTTTTCCTGGGGAACAAAACGATGGCTCCTCCACACAGAGGTCTGTTGTGTTGAACCTGTTGTGACAAAGTCCTGTCCTCTCTGAGGCAGACGAGCTCATGCTCTCACCTCTTCCAAGATGTATCCAACCCAGTCAGACGCTACTGAACCAGTTGTGAGAAATGAGTCAACATATACTGCGATTCTTCAACAATGTGTTGATACTAATGTTCTCAGAAGAATGAGATTTCCTCCCTCACCTTGCTGTGAACTTCTTCTGGCCCTCCAGGAAGGAGATTACAGGAAATCTTGATTTCATTACAGTCCGTGTTTCACTCGCTCCAGAAACGTCGTCCTGCCCGACAGCACTGCGAATCAGGTTCAAACACGTGATCCTGTCCCTTATCTGTCCCTTTGTTCCTTCCTTTGTTTTCTCACTCGGTTTATTGAAATATTCACGTCAACTCTCTCATAATAATATCTATTTTCATATTTTATCCTATTGTGTCAATGACATTTAACACCTTCTATCTAACTTCTTTTTCATGTAGTTGAGCCTTCAATATTTTGACCCTCTATTTCAGGATCGGCTGTATTAAAAAAAAAATTCTATATAGCTTTTCTTAACTTCAATATTTTTACAACCGCTCAGTAGCTCCATATTTACCACTCAGGTTTGGTTGGCCTGCGTTTATTTGCAATGCTGTGTAGTCACCGATAGATGCCGACAAACACCGCTTGATGAAATAGTTTTTGGATTCTACAGTTTAACCACTAGAGGTCACAAAACACCACAACAAGACGCGTCGCAAATAAACTTATTATATCAGTACCTTCATAATAGCGCTGAATTTTGGACATTGAACAGCTATTTTTGACAGAAGATGTGATTAAACCATTTTTTACGCAACGCAAAACTCCATCGTGTGTGAGTCATGAAAACTAATAATAGGACCAAGTGAGTCAAGTGCGTGAGTAGTAAATACTTGCGTAAAGGATTAGAGGTGAAGAGCGCCACCATTTGGTCGTAAGCGGCTTCAGAGTCATTATGGGCTCAAAGTTGTTAAAAACCTGTTGAACGTGAATAAGAACAAGTCTGTTTTCTAAATGGAATTGTTAGATAGTAAGTAAATATTTTTGCTCATTTCAATCCCTAAAAAAACTATGTTGATCATCGAACACAATCAAATAAAATTGAATGAGTTACGTGACTGAAACGTCATTATTTTAGCGAGTCTCTTTGTTACCTGACAAGTTTTTTTAACTAACGCAAACAATGGTTTTATTTGATTTTTTCAAATGACTTATTTGACGTGAGAAATGAGTAAATACTAGTTTAATTCGACACGACCACGCCGTCATTCAAAGGGAATAATTAACTTTCTAGTGTTGCACACTGAAGTGTGTGTGGGAAATTCAGATTAAACTTCCTTTATTCTTCCCGCAAATGTTTCCAGACTAATGCTGGATTTAAGACCTGTTGCCGCAGCGTCACCAGCGTTGCTTGAAAGAGCGTTTCTCCTCGGAGAAGTCCAACATTTTGCCGGAGTTTGTGCTTTAACATCAGCACATTGTCTTCAGAAAAACTTGAGTTGATTTATCAGAATTCATATGTGAAGCGGAATTTTTAAAAAACGCCGTGTATTGATCATATTAAAAAAAAAAAATGAGTTAAAAAATGTGACTTTTCAGACGAGAGGCCAAGTGGAACGCGGCACGACGTCAGAGCAGCAGAGGGACGCAGCTGTGATCAAAAGGCGTCTGAGGCGTGAGGTGTCCGCCACACACGCGCTCCAAAGCGGGGGCTTTGAGGACCGCGCAGGCAAAGATGACGGCTTGGTTTGCTGGGTGAACAGAGACAACAGGTAAAGAGAAACGTGCTTTTGTCGATCAGGATGTTGACGCCAGCGTTGGGCAGCGCGGCTTTTTTACGCGCCTCTCTGTGGGCGCCTGTGATTGGCGGAGGGCAGCTGTCAGTCGGCGGGGGGGGGCGGGGCCGGCTGACTCACTACACTTCCAGTAAGCGGTCTCGCGCTGCTCCGGGACAGACAGTCAACAGGCGGCTCGCTGAGCGCACGCGCCCGCGGGACACAGCCACCACCACCACCGACCTTCCCGACGCGAGACCCGGACTTTTCTAACGCGCTCGCCCTCCTTCACTTTCCGCTTGGGATGTAACTGAAGTGCGCGCGGACGGAGCTGTTTCCCAACTTTCATCTCAGTTCAAGACGATGGCGGAAGCGGCGCAGCAGCAACACCTGGTGGAGATCGACCCGGATTTCGAGCCTCTCTCGCGACCGCGCTCCTGCACTTGGCCCCTGCCGCGGCCGGAGTTCAGCAACCCGGGGGACTCCAACACCTCCTCGCCGGTGCCGTCCGTCAAGCAGGAGCCGTCCACCGGCAACGTCGACTACATCAGCAGCCTCAGCCTGCTGGAGGAGAACGAGGACTTCCCGGAGGAGAAGCCGCTGATCCTGTGCGGGGACTTCCAGTGCCGGGATGAGTGCGTCCACCAGCGGGCTCCGCAGCGGCCGCCGCTCCAGCAGCAGCAGCAGCAGCATCACCCGCAGCCGCCGCCGCCGCCGCAACAGCAGCAGCAGGTGCCGCTGCTCTCCTCCCCGGTGGGCTCGGCGGCTGCCGCCCAGAGGAAGAGCAGCTCCTCCCGCAGGAACGCCTGGGGGAACATGTCCTACGCGGACCTCATCACCAAAGCGATCGAAAGCTCCCCGGAGAACCGCTTAACACTGTCTCAGATTTACGACTGGATGGTGAAGAGCGTCCCCTACTTTAAGGACAAAGGAGACAGCAACAGCTCCGCGGGCTGGAAGGTAAGTTCCTCCGGCCCAAGTTTGGGGCTGTCACTGACCCCTGCAGGGGTCACGGACCGGCCCGAGGGTGGCGCGTTCGTGTAGACTGGCTGCGCGTGATGATGAGTGTGTGACCTTTGATTCATCCCCGGCAGACGCACCGCGCCTTTTATTGTCATAAAGTTTCACGCAGAAGCTTAGGTTTGACTGACAAGCTTGAGTCCAGGTGAAGCTTCACTCCCGCGGGAGAGAAGGGGAGATGGAAGGCTGCGCTCATGGCTGCGTTCAAGAGTCCCAACAGTGTGTGGTCATGTGACCAAAACAAACCTCCAAACAGTTTGCTGGAGGTTTCCCATGGACCGTGTTTTGGGATGTTAACTTTGCCTCCCAGACACTTCATCTGAAGCATGCGTCCGCAGCTCTGTGCGCCACCTGCTGGACGGGTAGATTTCAAACCTGAAATAACGACAAGGTCCTCAAGCAAACTTGATTCAATAAGTGAAGTTTGTCAGGTTTATTCTCGCTTTGGTTTGTGTTTTGATGAGCACGTTGTGTTGCTGCTTAACCGATGGAACCAGATGTGGTGCAGTCGCACCGACGTGGTGCCTGTGATTTTGGGCTTTATAGCATTGTTTAGATGTGTCGGACCTTTAAAGGACGTTAGCCAGTCTAACACTGTGGTTTAGGACAAAAGCTCGTGTTTTGTAAAGCTCCGTCTGCTGTGGCTCATGATGATCCGTTCGGATGCTGGTAGAAGTTGGAGTCATTCAGGGCCCATCTGAACTCATCTGTGAGTCCAGGTTGAGCTCCACTCAACAGCACGGAGGTCGAGAAAACACTGTGTATTTGACCTCACCGTCGTATGTGTTCAATTCCATTCCACTCTGTGAATTAAACATGGAGCTCCACTTTAGTCGTGAGTTCGATCACATGATCGGAGCAGAAGAAAGCGTGAAGAAATGAAGGGACCTGGTGCATCCTGGAAACAAAAGCACCACTGCGGTTTCTGCGGTCAACAAATGCGAACCTATGATGTAAAACCCACCGTGTCCAGGAAGCTACACTGAACGTGAGCTAAGCTATTAGCAACCCGCTGAAGCTAAGCTGGCGAAAGAAGCGACTGTTTTGGTTCATTACAAAGTTCTTCACTTTAGTGAATCGAAACCTGTCCCAGCTCCTCAGGGTGAGAGACTTGCTTCAGTGTATTCTTATATAATGTTATTTTTGTGGCAGTATATATATATATTTTTTTTTTTTTTCAGTTCTTTAAATTATTTTATTTGACGTTTTCTTTTTTTTCCGCTTTATTTCCCTTATTTTTTATGGTCATTTTTGTTTCTCCTATTTTTGTTTTCATTATTTCATGACATACCTTTTTATTCGATTTATTTTACAGATGCTTCATCTCTCATTCAATGCTGTCGGTTATTTCCAGTTAGTTTAGCCAACAGTTATTGTCGCGTCTGTCTGTCCCCTCAGTTAAGTCACTTTGTTCTGTGGGTGCGGACACGCGTTTATAATGATGAGACTGCAGTCGCTGCCCTCAGTCGGTCAAACTCCTGTCCCACTTGGATGCCTGTTGATGGCAGAAGCGAGTGGACAGAGCTGGAGGCCTTGTTTGTGGCGTCCGCTGCCTTCATGGTCTCGTGAAAACCCTGTCCCTCCTCATGGTCATGCGTCCTCTTCATGGTTACTCAGTAAGCTGACCAATGCTGGCCCGCGCTCGCCGGTCATCTGACTGCTCCTGCAGTTTGTCATTTACAGGAGTCTGCTGACTCGGCAGGGTTTTTTCCCCCCCGAGTCTCCTCTGCCGTGTTAAATTACTGATCTGCTGATTCCAGTTTGATCCATTTTTAATTGGGTGGAGTGATCCAATGGTCTCGGTGGATCTGCCCGAGCTCCTGGCTGCAGAAACGCTCTGCCGGCAGGAAATCAGGTTGACCTCATGGTCACACCGGGAGAGACTTGTGGCAGCTCCCACGTGTGTGGTCGGCAGTGCAGTGACTCCCCCGTGACCTCGCAGGCCTTTGGTCATGTGATCAGGTGACATGTCACTCACAACTGACATGGCTTTGTTTGTGAGGTCCACGCTGAGGGGACTTCTGGGTTCGGACCGGACCTGGGTCCCTTCTCTGCTCCGGCAACTCTGGTTTCCTCCCACATTCCAGGAACAGGCAGAGGATTCTCTCTCTGTCTGCAGGTGAGTGAGTGGTGCTCAGTCTGTGACTGGTGAATGAATTCACTTTCCTCACGTCTCTCTCCACGTCAATGAGTCTCTCAATATTTATCAGGAGAAAAAAATATATATATATATATTTTTTTTTTTTTTTACAGTTGTGCAGCATTATCTAGTAATAGGCAAAATAGGATGTCATTGAATTATATGATTTTGTTTGTTAAGTTATTTTGACTTCATAATATTTATTATTATTATGTTGACCTTTTTTTCTGACAATCCCATGTTTTTTGCTAATATTGATATGAGTGTCGTATTTTTTCGGTCATGTTTTAAATTCAAATTTATTTTATTTTATTAATTTACTTTAGTGTTTGTAGCATCATTATTCTTAGTAGATTATTTTAGGTGATACTGCAGTTGTGTTGCAGTGAGTGTGAAAACACACGGGGACTGTCTTTGGACCACAATGCTGTCTTGGTTCTGATGCTGTGGGCTGCATCGGTGAGGTTTCTCAGGACCATTCATCATGAGCTCATTGTGTGTTGGACGGCTGGCGAGGGGCGCTCACTGCGGCGGCCGACCCTGGCGTGACGGGGGCGTGGACGGCGACGAGCTGTGGGAACGTTAACTGCCATTCACGTCATTCACGGGGCTGTCCTCGCCCGGGTCCACGAGGGGGGTGGCATCGCACATTGTCTGCTCAGAAGTTAGCGTTGTAAAGATGTTTCAACACTGGTCTGAACGTCTCAGCTTTTGTTGCATTGTTCCTCCGTCTGAGGCTTGGGGTCACTTCAGGTTCCTGTCGCTGAGAATGTTGATGGAGCAGCAGTAGCTTGTGGGAAGTCTGTGACATTGAAGACGCGGCGTGCGACTTCATTCGGCTTGGGAAGCTTCTATCTGCCACTTTTTTCTGATCTTTTGGGTGACAGAAGCTCCAGTCGCTGAACATGCTGTTTAAGAGTGAGAGAAAGATGGAGCTGGGATCAACTGGTTTGTCCTGGTGAAGAAAGAGCTGAGCCAGAAGACAACACTCTACATTTGAATGTGGATCCAGCTGTGGAGAGAGTGGATCCTGTCTCTTGTCTAGTGAGGTGTTGTATGGGAGGAGGCCCCGGGGCAGACCGGGAGAGATGATGTTCCGTAGTTGACTTGGGAACTACTCGATGTTCCTGCTGAATTTCTGGGGAGAGGATGTGAGTTACCGCTGCGGCCTGAACTACCTGTTGGAGAATATTGATACAGCGATATATCGCGATACTTTGGCCGGCGATGGAATATCAATATTTTCATCTCTTCATGTCAGTGTCATTTTTAAAGCAATAGGAATTTATATTTTAGTCCATTTGGAAGTAAAATACGATTTCCAAACGTGGTCGATGGCGCTGAACAGCATGGTTTGCCGCTGCAGCATTTCCTGTGAGTAAAGAGAGCAAATATGGCCGTTTCTTTGTAACAATAGTCTTATGTTACAGTGGTTTAAGTGACAAAATTGTCCTTTCAGTTTTCAGTCATACTTGCGTGTGTGGAATTCCGCAGTACATCACTATATTGGGATACCATGACCCTAGTATCGTAGTGCTTATCGTATTCTGAGGTCCTTAGAAATACTGCCCCCTAATGGACCATGCTTCAGTTTGATTCCAAGTTCAAGTGTATATCGATGTACATGCTTCTTCAGGCCCTATGGAGTCACTTGGTGGGCCAGGCTCAGGCCCCGGGCCTGTAGTTTGACACCACCAGTATCACTCTTGCCTCCTCTCTTCTGTGGCCGTTCCTCACACTTCCTCTCACGTGGCCTCCAAACCCGCCCGCTCTCCCATTTGTCCACTCTGTGTGTCACCCCGGACAAATATTTGAATTGAGCCGACGTATCTGAAGGACTCAGGTGCTCTTTGAAGTTGGAAGATCAGTCGGCTCGCAAGACTTCTCCCCTGAACACTCCTGCCCTGGAATTCCACCTCTGGTAAACAGCGAGCGCACGGCGGACAAACACCAAGGGCCGCCAGCGATACGTAGGTCATTAGCATGTATGTGCACCCGCTGACTCGGGTCCCCTCTTGAGTCCTACAGTAAACACGGCGGGTTTTGGTGGAGGCTCTGACAGGTCGTGTGTCAGCGCTGTGTTTTTATTCAGCAGCCAGGAAACCCAGTGAACCTGCCAAGAGGGCGCCGGTGTAGCGACTTGGCTAATCGATCCCCACACCCCACGCAAACTCTGCTTTTGCGACTCTCCATCTGAGCCCGGCTCCGGTGGCTTGTTGACCAGCATGTGAATATCGGAACATGCTAATCCCGAATGAATGCAAAGCTGATTTGTCGAGTCCGATCGAGCTTGTTTCCGTGGGCTCGGTGGAAGTGTATTAGTGGGACAGAGCGCCGGCGCTCACAGCAGCCCTCCTGTTTTCCACACATCTCTCTGCCCCTTGAGGAGTCGGGACTTGGCATCACCCCAAGACATGAGGGGCAGCTGTGTTTCTCAGGGCCGGACCGGTGCTCCCTCCTCCCTATTTCCTGCCTCCATTCCTGCTTTACTGCCGCATAGCAAACCTCCCCGCGAAGGGTTAAACTATAAAACCTACACTGCTATTCTGGGAAAAATTAGCAGCAAAAATGCTCGACTTCCTCAAATAGCTGCCGTCGTGTCGGATCTTGCTGCGGTGAATCACGGCACCATCATCCTGGGCTCCTTGCGTGGCGCTAATGAAGAGTCCCAGCGCCGAAGTTCAGACTGGGTGACACTTGTTAGCAGTTGCATAACACGACGTTTACTGGAATCAGGGAGCCGCAGGCCAAAGTCTGGTGCCACTGGTTAGTCAGCGGAACTGTGAGGCGCTGTGCTGGAGAGATGCGGGTTTGTGAGCGCGCTCACTTGAGCCCGGGCCTCTTAATTAAAGCCCTGACGCGCAGACACCACGGCAGACGCCGGGAACATTCCAGCGCTGGGCTTTTATATATCGCTTTTATTGTTGCCGCTACTTCGACTTTTCCTCGCGCCCTGCGGCTCGTGTGAATCCGGTAACTTCTCCTCCGCCTTCACTTTTCGTATTAGCGCTTTGATGAGTCAGCGACACGGTGGTGTTGGAGAGCAGCTGTTTGGTACGTTGGCTGTGCGCGGTAAATACAGGGCAGGCAGGTGGTGCTGACTGCCGCTACATCACAGGTGAGACTGAAGATGAAACGTCCTTTAAATATCGCAGTGAGTCACAATGATGCGGCTCATGGTGGCGCACGCTCGCGTAGGACTGGCAAATAAGTCGTGGAAGAGCCAGATGAAATCAGTCGACACAACAAAGCTCATTTAAGAAACGCTGCATTTGGAGCGCGGCGTAAAGCTAAAGCTAGCAGAAGCTAAGAGCCAGATAGCATCATGTTGTTAGCTCTCGTGAGCATTTAAAGTTAGCACCTGTTAGCTCGGCTTCACATGTTTGAGAAAATGTGACGTCTGTCTTGCAAAGATACTGACACAAAAACAGACATTTAGCGTTTTCTTAGCCACATTTTGGGCTTTTTCTTATTGTACAATGAGGAAGCCAAAAACTTCGGACACTGTTGGTGTGACACGTTTTGTGTCTTTGACCTGTTAATTGTGACGAGGTATTTTTTTTTATATAACAAATTGTAAAAGCAAGAAACTGCTAACGGATATTGTTTTTACGTTTAAAAAAAAAAGTAAAATAAGCTTGTAAAAGATGGGAACTGATCTACTGACACTGATCGCTGCCCCCTACAGTCCATCATAAGGCTTCATGACGGTCATGATGCTCTCACTGTGGTCCCTCCTCCTCCTCACTATCACCTCCTCCACATCGTCCTGTTTCCTTCTGAGGAGCAGCTGCACCAGTGGGCTGTGAGGCAAACGCCAGCTCTTCCTAGGTTCTCCTTCCCCTGGATGGTGAAAAGTGAGGAGGACTAAAGGGCCCTCCTTCCAAGCCATACACAAGTGGATCAGGACTTGAGATGCTCATATCGACTGCTGACTCAGGTAAACCAGCACAGCACCAGACCCTTGAGGAGCCAGTGCAGGACTTCCTCCAGTGCACATCGCCATCCAGGGGAAGGAGAACCTAGGAAGAGCTGGTGCTTCCCAAGGTTGGGTCCAGGTCCAGACCTCACCCCCGACCTTTCCTCCAGACCTGGGTCTGCCACCGGGCTTCCTCCCACTCTGCCCAGGGAGAGACACGTTCTCCCTCGAGTCTCTCCCAGGTGACTGAGCTCACAGTTTGTGACTCCGCCGGCTTCCTTCAGAAGTGTAGAGGAGCACCAGTGAGTGACTGGTACCAGAGCTCCTGCAGGCCAGGAGTACTGGTCGGTGAAGTCCGTCCCCAGGGGCCATGACGGCGCTGCCCTCGCGAGCGGCTGCAGCTGATGACACAAGCATGACCAGCATTAGCAGAGTTACTGAAGTGGTGCTGCGAATGTTCTTGAAGAGCTTTGAAGGAAATGTGATCCAGCTGACTGACAAATATTATTACGGCGCTCCTGATGTAACGGCGCCCGGCTGCGATTGAGCAACGTCCCTGTGGACGGTTTCACAACTGTGTTTGTTGTCGTCCGGCCGGCCGGCCGGGCACGAGGGCTGGGCACCTCCCCTCCCACAGTATTGACTATCGCATCAGGCTGGAGTGAAGGGGAGACGAGGGTGAGCCGGCATTGATCCCGCGGACAGTTGGGCTGGTTGTGTTGTCACCCTGCTGTGTATCGACGCTTGATTCCCAGCACTGGTGAAGTCTGGGTCGTTGCTTCACTGTGACCCTTGACTCAATGCCCAGAATGCATCTGGAGTGAATTCTGTTGAAATTGGAAGCTAAGAAGTCTGTGGTTCAAATCCAGCCTGTGGTTTGTGTTGGTGTGTCTGAGAGGTGGCTCTCCTGTTCCCCCCCTCCAAAATACCTGTTGTGAGTCAGGTCTGAAGTTTAAACTGCCTGTTGGACTGTTGACCTGATTCAGACAAATGTGTTTATGGGTCCACAAACACGTGGATTTCTTCTCCTTTTAATTTGTGTGTATATATATATATAATTCAGGATTTTTATTTTTATTTATCAATAATTTACTTTTTTCTTTTTAGTAAACAGATGCGTTAATGAACTCTTATTTTACTTATTGATTCAACTTATTTTATTTATTTTATACTAATATTCTTTTTTTTTACTTTTCATTTAGTTAGAGACGGAAAATCATAGATCACACATTGAAGGAACCTTTAGTAAACAAAAACAAATAATAAATGATAAAAAATAAAATAAAAAATAAACTGAAATAAATGAAAAATATTTAAAAATTAGGAAAATACATCTAGTAAAATTTGTTTTGGCTCACTTTTCTGCTTTCAATTCAGTTTGTATTTTATTTCTGTTATTTATATTTTTTGCCATTTTTAGGCTCATTTTTTTATCTATTAAATGAATTCCATACTGCCTGATAATTAAATGTAATGTTTTTCTTATTTACTTTATTGCAGTACAGTATTTCATTTTTAATGTAAAACAATCATTAACTTATTGAACTTTTTTAGTCTTTATTTTTCATTGTTGTCTTCACAGCAAAGTTGCCATTAATATAAGTTCAGCGGTTGCTATGGTAACGTCAGGATCCTGCAGTCAACAATTCAGCGCTCTCGGTAATTATTGTTTTTTCGAGGTGAACAATGTTGTGTGGCTTAAATTAATGCTATGTTTTTCAGAGGTGTGTCACCGATCTATTTCCAGTCGAAGAACACGTCAGAGTTTAGTGAGGGGTTCGATCTTCCGTTGATGTTTTCGAGCTGAATGACTTCACACTGGGTCTGTTGCCCCGAGTCATGTCCCTGTAGCGTTGGGACCGGGGCCGCAGGTGGCTCCTGGACACACCTGGTGTCGGCTCTGAACACAAATCTCAAAGCTAAAAGCAACACAAACAGTAGCTGGACTCGTGAGTTCAGGTCCACGCAGGTGTTCTGAACCTGCTCTGAAGCTTAACCTCGCCAAGCTCAACCCAAATCAGCTCTGGTTTCGGGGCAGAGTCTGACTTCCCAATAAGAAGATTAGCGCATGAACGGCGTTTCCTGTGGGCTGTTGGGCACATGTTGCTGGGTGAAAGCAAACGTTTGAATCGGCCTTCACACCTGCCAAGATGGCCGCCTGGTGACCCACTCGACATGTGAGGTCATTTGGTCTTGAGCCTTAATTTTTGCTCTTATTAATTTTTTTCATTACTATTCATCATCAGTCGCATTTTTTTCTTTTCTTTTTTTTTAAATGCTAAACCAGAACGATACTGATTTTTAATTTTTTTTTTTTTGCCCACCATCATCAGCTTTTGAAATGTTTATTTTTAATACTTATTTTTACAGTTTAATTAAGCTTCATTTTCTTGTCTCTTATTTACGTACTTAACCTCTTTTTCCATTTATTTTTCTCTGTGGTTGGCTCTATTTCATGGCCACCTCCATCTTGGATGTAGTTTTGAACTTATTGTGAGTTGTTCCCGCTCTCAACTTCAATTATTATTATTATGTTCACTTTTTCTCAGGGAAATCCCCTGTTCATTTATGCCCTTATATATATACACATATATATGTGTATACTGTATATATATATATATATATACACATTATATATAACCTTTGTTCGTGATCATCTGGACATATTTTCAAGGTTCAGCTTGCTACTTCAGTACTTCCAGTATCTTCGGGACTTGCTTGTATCACGGTGGCGACAGTCGAAGTGTTCATTTCTTCTTTCACCTGAATGGATTGACTTCTTCTTCGGCTTGTCGTTGGACGGAAGCACTGTTGCGGTGATTTGGCTCGTGAGTAGCAGCGGTGTAAATAGTGCAGCAGCATCTGATATCTCGAGTCACTTCCTGCTGAGAGGCGCAGATTTGAGGAGCTGACAGGAAGTCAGCGCTTTGACGGCGGTGTGGCACATTGGTGATGTCACCAGAGGAAGCTCTGTGTTTCCGTCACGTTCTCTCTTATAAAGGTCAGAAGCGTCGGTGGTGAAGGGCTGCGCCGGTGCCCCCGCCAGGGCCCTGGTCCAGGTCTGAGTGACCCGCGTTCGTGCCGCGCTCGCCGTCTGCTGTGACCACGCAGGAATGCGAGCCCTGAGTCACAGCCACCGCAAGCTTTTATTATTCATCTGAGGACATTTTAAACGTTGTGGGGGATTTTTGTGGCTGAATAATTTGATTTTCTTCCACTGTATCGCTTTACCAAGCTTCATTTCTCTCCCCCGCCATGACGACGGCTCAATAAATATTTATTTAACACGCAGAAATGTGTGGCCTGGAAGAAGCCAAGCCAGGACGGCGAAGACAGCGACGACATCATGACAGACGCTGTTTGCTGAGGGAGAGGAATCAGCAGTTCTTGGACTGTGAAAGCAAAGTTCAGGTGAAGGGTTGTGGCCGGGTCACGCCGGGGTGTGGAGAGTGTGCCGTGCGATGGATGGCCGTTCAGGTCCGACTGGTTTGCCGGAGACAATGGATCCTCAGGTTATTGATTCTTGAGACGCAGGGCTTCGTGACTTGAAAATAGCGCCGGGATTAAAGCAGGCCAGGTCTAAACCTGCTTCCTCTGAGTTCCTCCCACAGTCCAGGGACATGCAGAGGTTATTCCGTGACTCCAAATAGTGTCCCTGTCTGAGCAAACATGAGGCTCGTGGGCCATATCTGGCCGCTCAAGTCGTTTATCCCTGGCCCTCCGGTCCAACTTCCAAAACTTACTTCTAAAATTAACCTCCAATAGTTGGAAGCGACTCGTCTTCTCTTCAGACCCGACAGGTCAGTGGAAATACACTTGGTCCCACATGCCTGTTGGATTCTGGCCTCCATGATGAAGCGCCAGTGAGTGAGCGAAGTGGAGCTCAGAATTCATAGACGGAATATAGTACGTTTGAAAAACTTCTTCATCCTGAAGGAACTGGCTGGACACAATTCAAAGGACTGAAGTGTGGGATCTGAAATGTCAGTCTGAGGTCAGCAATGTGGAGACCATGGGTCAGACCAAGGTCCAAAGCCAGAAAACCGCTTGAGCGTGGCTGTATTTCCTCCCACGTTCACCTCGTGGTTGACGTTTTATGTGCTAGATGAGGTATCTTCTTCGCAACTTGCCGCCATTTTTATTTGTTCTGTGGCGCGCCCAAGTCATTTCCTGCTCTTAACCAGTGCTTAAGAGATGACGGCCACTCGCTAAAAGGTCAATGATTGCTCCCGCATGAAGCTTTATTGCTGCCCTTTTCACGTGAATCTTTGAGCAACAACTGATGATAACATCCAGAACCTGTGTCTGGTGTGGAGACGTATGAACTGTGGAAGGGCGTTTCTTAGTCATGTACGGAGGGCTATGATTCACAGCTGCACAGTGATGCCTTTATTCACGCCGCACTCATTGTTGTCCAGTATTCACAGTTGTCAAATAAATACTAATAGTTTCTTGCATCAGCAGTCGGATTTTTACCTCAACTTTTCAAAAATATTTAAACATGTTTTCATCTGGCTTTGTCTTATATTATCTTAGATTTGTCTTATATTAAATATATATGTACATAACTCAATATATGTGTTTTTGTAATTCTTCTTACTTTTTGTTTTATTTATTTAATACAATCTTTTTTAATAATTGATTATAATAATTATAATTATTTATATTCATGTTTTCTATTTTATTGTATTTTTTTCTATTTTTTAATATTATAAATATATTTTCTATTTATCTTTTACGCAGAGTCTGAATATCATTTGAATGAGCTTGCAATAAAAGGGTTAAATTATATTGTCTGTTTTTATGTGTTCTGCATATTGGTTTTTTCTTGGTACTTTTTTCCTAATGTTATTATACTGATATTTAGTTTCTTCTCCTGTCTAACTGCATATATTTTATAATGAAAATATTTTCAATCTAATCCATGTTTCTGAATATGAATGCTTAATATTATACTATTTTTTTCCTTTTTATCTTCTTACTATAAATTATTATTACAGTTGAATATTCCAAATATCTTTCCCAAAACATGTTTTTTGTTGAATATTGTATGATAAATTATTGAATACCATTTACTCTTCCATCCTTATATTATATTTATATATTGCTCCCTGCTGCCTGTGGATGATGATGTTTGCTGATGATATAGTGATTGGTAGAGAGATTGACGAAGAGTGGGAGGAGACTCTGGAGAGAAGACATGTGAAGGGAATAAGGAAGAGTGATCCAGTGTGATGGACAGAGGTTAGGAGGTCAAGTCCTGCTCATTTTGTATTGTATTCTCCAATATCTGATTCCCTCCTTCCTCTCCTTCCTCCCTGCTCCTCCATGAGAAGCAACATTCCCTCGTGTGGCTGGTCTCAGATCCATTTTTCAGCAGCAGGGATATCCCCGTGCTGAACTCGGGTAACAGGCCTATAAATATCTGCCCCTCCCCCTCCCTTCCTCTGGCGGGTCAGCAGCGCCACACAGGCACCCGGCAGCGCTCCACACACTGCATCTTTATCCGGCCCCAACGGCCGAAGGGCCCGGCCCCGACCCTGCTCAGACGATCAGAGGGCGAAAAATAACCCGCCGCCCCACAGTCGCGTCTCTGTGCGTCCACAGACGCACATTGTGTTTCATATAGCAGCACATGCACATATTTCAGCGCGTCGCCCTGGGGCAGCACAACACGGCCCCTGTCTGCACCCATGAGCCGCTCGCCGTGTCGGCTGTGAGTCAGGAAATCACCCCGGACGCGAGAGGAGTCGTAAACAGCCCAGTGACTCAGGGAGCGGAGTGAATGTAGTCAGTGATGCAGGAGCGGAGAAGCGCTCAGGCCGCTTGTGTCTCCCTTGTTGAAGCCAACTTGGCTTACGCAACACAGCTCCAATATGGCCGCCGTCGCCCAGATGTTGGTGCGCGTGAGGCTTGGAGGTTGTGTGGCGGATGTTAATTAAGCTCTCAGGAAGTGTTGACTCTGGGACAGGAGACCCACAATGGCCTGTCGTGACCCTCTGGAATGGGACCCAATGGTTTTTGGTGAAATGTATTTTTCTGTATTTGCAGTTTTCTTCTACAAAATCAAAATTTCTTCTTGCCTTCAAATATTTCTGAACCATTCGGCAGGAATCCTGATTCAAGTGAAGTGTATTTCAAATGTATTCATTACAAACATGGCTGTTGTAGCCTAGCATAGCTGAGCTAGCAGTGCATTGTGGGTGTTATTTTGTTTACATCTGACTTAGACATGGTGGTGCATGTGCGCGATAAATCGTTCAGCCCACCTTTTGCAATGCGGATGAGGCGGCTAACACTTGTTCTGGCTGCTGTGCAGGTTCCAGAACGCTACTGCCACCTACTGTCCATTGAGTGCGTCAATACTTCCTAAAGAAAAAGGTTTAGCATTCTAGAAAAAAATAGATTAAAATATCGCCTCACAAAAATGAAAGTGGAGGTGTGAATGAGCAGCTCGCTGGAGGTCTACCATCCCACGGTGCCTACTTCTGGGGACCCTCTATTTTACGTAGTAACTCTGTGAGGAGTCCATTCATGGGGCGTTGTAGGGTCTTAGGTCTGCTCTATATGGTCATACTCTCTGCATGTGTCCTGTGATGGCGACCTGTCCAGGGTGTTCCTTACCTGTCACCCCTGCTAGCTGGGCCCCAGCCTCCGTGGAGGACTGATGAAGCTCCATCTCGGTCCAGGTGCTCCCAGCGTGTTGACCTGCCAGCCCCTCGACCTGATCTCTGCGATTGTACCAAGAGAAAAACACGGTTCTCGCCTTTAGCCAAACACCTTCTTGTTGAAAACACTAACTGAATGATGGCCACAGACCAAGTTCTGAATTTGAGCCGCAGGTTTCGTAAATACTCGTCCGTTCACTGTCCTAACTTGGCAGGACAAAACGAGAGTATATTACCGCCGACAAACGCGGCGGGAAATCACGTCGCTGTCAAATGTAGCCATAAAGGAAATAACAGCTCATTTTTCATTCTGGCTTTCAAGAATTCTGTTTATTTGGACCTGTAATTGGCAGCGAACCCAAGTGAGAGTGTGTTTGTAAGAATGGTATCCACCATTGTGATTCTGCTGGTGCATGAACTTCTCTTCCTCCGGTTCTGCCCCGTCAGACCGCAGAGCAGGAAGTTCTTGAACCCGCTGGCGGCGTACGGGGGACCCTCGCTGTGCCGTGCAGCGTTTTCGGAGGGATCAGTATCAGGCCCGGCCAGCGCTTCCTGTGCGGATACACGGCAGCAGGAAGTGCACTAATAGCCGCTGCGCCGTCGCACACTATCATGGGCCGATGAGAGATCCTGGTGGAGCGCCGGCCATGTTGCTACCAGCAACCGCTCTGCATCTGTGAGACGGATCAATCTACAGCTGGACCAGTCCCGCCTCCATGTGTGCGCCCAGGATTGTGAAACGCACATCCAGCCAAGAGTAAATACATTTGCAGACAGATTTGCGACTGCATGACTTGTGTTTCTGACACTCGCTCCTATAACTGGTGTTTTCAATAAGTGGCTCAGTCGAACTGTCCGACCACAAATATGGGCCTTTTAAACATGGAGCTCATCACAGAGCGTCTGGGTGAATCGCTTTTCAAGCTCCTCTTTAGCGTGGAAACACAGCCTTGGTCTGTGAGTGAGTGAGATAGGGAGAGCACCAGTGAGTCAAAGAGGGAGCAAGAGCGCATCAGAAGTGTGAGAGAAGTGAAGAGAGATGAAGGGCAAGAGAAGCGGAGAGAAGAAGCGCTGACAATAGAGCAAGAGCGTGAGTTGTGCAAGTGTCATCACGAACAAGAGAGCGCGAGTCAGATGGAAAGAGCGAGACTTTGAGAGTGCGGGAGCAAAAGACGCCACACAAGTTGTGCAAGAGTCATCACGAACAAGAGCGCGTGTCAGAGAGCGGAGTATGACAGAGAGTAAGTGTGAGAAAAATGTGTGCATCAGAGTGTGAGTGAGAGTGAAAGGACAGAAGGAGCCAACAACAGATCAATGGCAAGAGAGAGCGTTGGGAAGTTTGAGAGAGTTAAATATAAATAAATAATAAATGTTGTAGTGTTCTGCATATTGTTTTTCTCTGTTTTATTGTTGAGTTTTTTTATGTTTCTTTTTTCCTAATGTTATTATACTGATATTTAGTTTCTCCTAACAAACTACATACCTGTATATTATATAATAATAATTTTTTCAATATAATACATGTTTCTGAATATGAATGCTTAATATTACACTATTTTTATCTTTTTACAGTACTATTCTGTACTTTATATTTATATATTGCTCCCTCCTTCCCGTGGTTGATGTTGATGATTTGTAGAGAGATTGACAAAGAGTGGGAGAAGACATGTGAAGCTAAGGAGGAAGAGTGATCCATTGTGATCACTCTGTTGTCTTTGCTCTTTCAAAGACAACAGAGCAAAGAGTGGTGAGAGAGCGAAGCCCATGAGGAGAGTTTGGAGAGTAAGAGTAATGAAGGAGAGCTGACATGAGAGATACAAGAGAGGGAGCGTGTGCAATGGAGGGCTGACGTAACAGAGCAAGTGATGGAGAGCCGAGCAAGAGTGAGCGAGTTGGAGGCAGTTAGCTTGACTGGACGTCGCTCCAACATCGTGACAGGTCAGGTGAGGTCCAGCACTGGTTGATCCATGGTGTCACTCATACAGGAGTGGAACACGGGTGGGAAGCCTGGTGTTCTGGGAGTGACAGCAGAGTGAAGTCGCTCTGTGTTGGAGGCTATGCTCCTCGCAAGATTGAGTTAGTAGAAGCTGATGTCAGCTGGCGAGTCAAGGAGCGGAACACGTGGTGCGTGCGTGTGTGACCAGCTCTGGCCCGTCGTGAGCCTGCGTGTGTGGAAACAGGGACCAGAGACCAGTGGAGGTTTCAGGACGGAGATATTTTGAGCTCGCAACATATCCTCCAGTCACGTTCCATTTTTGATCTTTTTTTTTTTTTTTTTTTTTTACTTTATTTAAAAACCAGGGCAAAACACACTTATTTTTAAACCCAAGCAAACAGTGACACGTCTGTGCTCCTGTGAACCTGCAGGCGTTGGGTTGTGTTGCGCGCTGCTACGCAACAGCAGCGCCAACAATCGGCCCTTTGAGCTCGCACTCTTTAATGGAGTTACTGCTGTAAAAATACTCCTCATCATCCTGGTCGTACTAATCATCCAAACGGCCCACGGCTCCTCATTTCCTCTTTAATTCTCGGCTTGTATTGACTTTAGTTATTAGGTCAGTCATTATCAGCACTGGGTTCAATATTGACCCACACTGCAAACACACTTCTATGAACGTCTCGGCGTCTGAGTGACAGGTGTGCGACTCACAACATGGAGGACGAACGCAACCACTGCAACAAGAGACAGACGCACTTAAAGGTCACTGCGATTTCTGCTGCGAATACTCAACAGCTTTTGCTCAAACACCACAACGACAATCTTTATTCGAAACACGACTCAACCTCTGCTACTGCGAAGGTCAACAACAAACTCTGCAACTTAAGAACAACTGCAAACATCACAACAAGAAATACGACAGCAGTGCCACTGTACAACTGTACGTCTGCCACGACTGGAAACCACACATCGGCAGAGTAAGAACCAACTACGACGTCGAAACAATAGCTGCAGACAACTTCTGTCAAAAACACTTCAACTACTTCTTCCGCTACAAATGTCACGACCACTCATACAGCTACAAACAACTCATCTATGTGACCACTGTGACGAACTAAAAACCCCAAACGCCAAAACAACCTGTGCTACGAACAAGAAAGGCCAACAAAATGTACAACTGAAACAAACCACTGAACAACATGGCAACTATTTTCAGGAAAAACACAACTTTTGCAGCTGTAACTTGCGCAGAACTAAGGCACTACATCTGCGACCACCTCCGGCAGCTCCGCCCCTTTGCTGCCGCTAATGATGCTCCTCTTGAAACCGCCGCGTCTGGACCGTAATACCGAAGTGCCAGAGGGGCGTAGCGGAGTGGACATGACGGCGAGTGTTGCGATGACTGGATAATTCCATTTGAGTGGTAGTTCCCCGCCGTCTCACCTGCAACCCAACTCCGGGCTTCACACTGCAGTCAGGCGGGCCGACCTGCTGAGCTGGTGTCCAGTTAATAACAAGTTGACACGTCTCGGGTCGTAACCACGCCGCCCCGACTCAGCACAAAACACTCTTCCACAGACATGATCTCCCCCGGCAGCTCAAGCGCCGAGTCACCGCCGTCACCGCAGCAGACAGAAAATAGCTGTTTATCAGCGCTGCAAGTGCAGGTGAGATGGCGCGCGGCGACTTTCTGCAGGCGGCTGCAACACTGCAGACCTTTGCTGCTGAGGTTTCACTTCAGTGTGGGCGGCGTCTGCAGGGGATTTTGAAGCACACTTCATGTGCCACTTCACACATCTTGAAGAACTTGAAAGCGAGTGAAACTGCATGCTGAGCAACAGTGGGAGGTTTGTCACAAAGACCTTTTTGAGCATGTTAGCATTGCTAGCATCAGATGAGTCCATCCATTTAACCCCTTTGTTTTGAGTTTTTTTGCTGCAGAATTGTTTATAAAAATGTGTTATGAGCCTGTTATTGAGTGAGTTTTTCCAAGTTTCAGTTACTCAACGTGATATTTTTGTCTGTAATAACGGTTAAAGAACTTATTGAACTTGATGATGAATTTGAACTCTTTTGTTTTCCCCCCTGGACTTTTATTCCTCAGTTTTTTGACACAAATGTAGCTTCATGGTTTTGTCTGAGACTCAAACACGTGAAACAACAGCCTAGCTACGCTGCTAGCTGATAGCAAATCACTTGTTTTGACTCACTATTTCAGTACAGTTTTCCATCTTCTTGTCTCCATTTCCCTTTTGGGACCGCTCCGGTCCTTCAGGAGCTACAGGTCTGAGAAATAAGGTGCAAGTGAATGTGCGCTGTGTTTGGTCGCTTCAACCGCAGAGGTCTACCAGCAATATGAAGCTCTGGTTCTCCACATTCAGACGGTGTTTGAACCTTCTAGCTCACTTGTATCTGGTCCTCAACATAGGTTTGAATGCATGTAGACCACCATGCATTCAAATGTCCACCATGGAAGTTGTGATGAATTAAATCATAGTATTAGTGTAGCTCAGTATTGTCAGTGGTAATTGTTATTTTCCGTATTATTTCTCGCAATATTTTTGTGTATATCATTGCAGTAATCTCATGTAAACCTCTGTGAGTTGCAAGTAGAATCCTGAGAGGTGAGAAAGAAAGACCTCACTGGAGCAGCCTTTTTATTTGGTTTATTCTTTCACTTCCTGGTGCTTTGGGTGAACAGTGCGAGGAAGAGATGAGGAGGTGAAGAAGGGAGTGAAGGAGGTGACTGCAGTGGCGTGAGGTTGAAGGTTTGTTGGGGTGTCGTGGAGAAGTTTGGAGACAAAGTTGTGTAGGCCAGGTGGCTTGATGTGTGGCGAGGAGGATGTTGGAGATGAAGGAGAGGAAGATGATGAAGGTGTGAGTTGGAACTCATCAGCAGGTGCAAGTCGATGGTGGTCACTGGTTGGTCACAGAAAAGGAGAAATGAGGAGGTGAGATGGAGAAGTTCAAGCGGAAAGTAGAAGATGAGACAGAAGGAGAGCAGATTTCAGAAGGAGAGGAGGAGGAGGAGGGGAAAAAAGTCCAGAACACTGTGGCCTTTCAGACGAGTGCCAAGTCCAGTGTGTCCTTCCTTCTTCTTCTTCTTCGTCGTCCAGTTTCTGTCACGCGACAAAGTGGCCGTCACTTTTTCTGACATCTGAGACCTCGGCGGGGGGAGGGGGAGGGCACAGCAGCCAGATTTGGTGGGGGATATCTGCGGCGTCTGGTTGGTTCCCGATGCCGCTGCCTCGCATTCCACGCCTTCTTCTCTCTGTGTGCCTCACGACCGCGGTGTTTCCTGTGAGGCAGGAAGTCAACTCTGCTTCCTGTCACTGTCCTCTTTCATGTGGTCACTTCCTCATATTTGGCCGGCGGTGCTGTGTTCTGTCAGGCCCAGAGATCCTAGCTGCGGTTTTGGGGTCAGAGGAGAGAGAAAACACATTTTTATTACACCACGCCACATGAAGGAGCCGAGGAACAAATCTGACGCCTCTTTAATACGGCGTTACAGGGGTGTTTTCAGAGAGTGGGTCTGCGTTGGTAGCTTCCTAGCCACCAGAAATACCTGAGGAAGAGTTCTTGAAAACCAGCAGCGTAACTGTAGTAGCCGCTTTAGCCCTTGTTTAAAATGAAGTTGTAGCATTACCTGTTTAGAACTTTAGTTTGGTTGCGTCTCGATGCTTCATTTCAAGTGCTAATGTCATGTTAATGCTTCAATCATTCGCCTTGGTTCTTTTGTTGAGCTGCTGTTGACAGCGCTACGACCAGACATTCGTTTTACTTGTACTCAGTACTCGGGGTAGTGCACTACGCCGTACCATTTTTTTTTTTTTTTTTTTTTTGGGTGCTACTTTCACATTACCGCTCCAGTGTTCCCACCTCACGAGAGCATTCCCTTCTGGCGTTTAAGTCATGCTAGCCACACGTTGTAGCATTTTGTTATTTTTAGCCCTTAAGCTGTAGAAGCGCTTCATTGATCTTTGCAGTGCAGCACTAGACGATACTAGCGCCACATTTATTTGTTTTGCATTTTGTTCAATTCCATCTAGATTTAGCTTTAAACATGCTAGCTACAGCCCATATGTACTGCCACAATAGTGCCACACTACTGGTGCTAATCTACGCCTCAGGGATTGTAGTTACTGATCTTTCGGGTGCCAGCATTTTCTAGTGAGTATGATGGAGGCTCTGGCCATTGTTGCTAAATATTAAGGTTGAAAGCGCCTGCTAGCTCAGTTTTTATTTCACCTGTTTTCCCAACACCAAACTTGTTGCTCACTTTTGCAATTTAACTCTACTCTAAATGGCTCAAGTTGTTAGCAACATTAGCACATTAGCTCCCAAAGTCAGTAACTGCAATGTGGCAGCATTTCTGTACCTATTTAGCTGGCTAGCCGCGAGCACGTGATAGCATATTTGCTTCTGCTTCTCCATCCAACGCTCTGCTACAGTAGCACCGCGCCGAGCTCAAGCGCTGAGACGCGAGACCTTCTGTCCAAATGTGGGTGAAACAACAGCCTTCAGGAGGGTTTCCTGTATTTCCGCGAGCTCCTGCGTCACCAGCAGAGCTGAACCCTGTGGCTTCGTCCAGTTTTGTAACCTCGGCGAGGAATGTTGATTGTGACGGCTGGGAATCCTGCTTGGCTGTTTCCTAAGAGATACGAAGGCGCTGGTCGTGATTATGATTGAACTTTGCACACAGTGATTAGCTGGAATGCAGAGATTCCTGCGCGCGGCGGCGGCGGCGGCCTGAGATAACAGTGTCACACCGAGCGGCAGGGATCACAGGAAGCAGACGTTTCACCTTCTATTTTCTGCGCAGGATGTGTTTTTCAGGCCGAGGTATGCGCCTGCATGCATGAGCCAGTGTGTGCGTGTGTTTGGAGACCGCAGCATCGCTGGCTGCAGCCGAGCGAGTGAGAAGATCAAACCCCAGCTGCCGTTTGTCATGCTGCCATTTCCACAAAAAACATGAGCTGGCACACACACACACACACACACACAGACACACACAGGGAGACCAGGCTTTTCCACTGGCCCCACCAAACAACCACGCAGCACACAGCGTTCTGCAGAGTTCTGGTATTTCCCATCCCAGTATTTTGACTCGCTCTCCTCCTCCTGGTCTTCTCCATGATCACAACACGGAGACGGTGAAGCTTCAGAACCTCCACAGTGACTCGTTCCTTCCTGTCGTCGCCGGCGTGCAGAGCTGCGACGGGACGTCTGCGCGCGCATTGCAGTCATTCCTGGCCGCAGCAGCTGAAGCGACTGTCAGTGGTCATGGGAAAGAGAAGCTCATGACCCGACTGATCCCCTCATGTCTTTAAGTTGGAGCGGAACAGTAAACACTCACATTTCCTGACATCGAGTCAGTGTTTCTGCTTAACTGCGTCTCCACTTGAGGCGGCGACGGCGAGTGTTGCGGCGTCATCAAAGAACTGTCGACAAGATAGTTGCAAATGTGGCGCACAGGCCTTGTTTCTTAACTTATTTATGCTGCAGTTCAGTCACCTGGGAAGTGGGAGGTCGGGAGTGTCTCCCCTGCAGAGTTTAGTGCCATCCAGTTATCCAAGTCGGACGCCCAGGAAAACTCTTCTGCTCACACATCCGGATAGAAGCAACTTCTTGCTTCCATTTGCAACTAGAAAATGTCCAGGATGAAGAGGAAACTTTTTGCATATTCCATTGATTCAAAACTTCTACTTCCTGTTTACATTCAGGAAGCCATCTTGGATTGAGTACTTGTGATGGTGAGGACTCACCTGACGTCGGATTTCCCAATCGGAAGGCGGGAGAATTTTCACCACCCCATATACACAATCCAAGATGGCCGTTCGTATGTGCGAACTGTGACGTGGTCGAATGCTAGCCATTGGACTTCGGTAACCGTAACGCACTGTGCTCAGCGGTGGCATCATTCCCAGCTTTGTGTTCCGGAGTAACTGGAACGCAACATTCTCACACCTTCCTATCCTACTTTGGGTGATGTCAACGTGCAGCGTAACTAGGAATTCCCCCCATTCCATGCACAACTGAAACGCACCATTAGCCTAAGAAACTATTGTCAAACTTGTCACGCTCATGCTGTCTAGCATGTTTAGCATAAACTAAATACCATGTTAGTCTGTAGCTCCGCAACACGTTTCTCTCTCTGTGCTAGTTTAACTGACAGTCTGATGTTAGCGCCCTCTATTGAGCCCAACTGTTTGTCATGCTAGTCAACTTCTCCGCTCATGTAGTTCAGTGTTGTTGTGTAGCAAGTGTTGCTAGGTTATTTTGCTGTACTGAGTGGGTTGTTCATTTAGCATCTGTTGCCGTGCTAAACTAGCTTGCCAACTAGCATCTTCTTGTTTATGTTTTGTTGTTGAAATGTCATGTAGTGTATGATTTATTCGGCTATTGAACAATTTGAACAAAGTTTATGATTGAAACCCTGTGTTTAAAAGTATAAAGAAGTACCTATCAATCGACACGAGTTACACCAGATTCAACCTTTGAAACTGAAAAAAATCGTGAAGGAAAGTCGATGTTGAAGCTTTAAAGCAGCGGCAGAGTTTGGTAACCGACTGTGATCAGTTCATGTAAGAGGCAGGAGTGGAGGGCAGACTGTCAGCCAGATGTGAGCCGGTGACTCACAGCGGGAACTGGCTTGGTGACGTAAAGCAGCCTGCACGCTAGCCCCTGTTTGTGTGTGTGTGTGTGTGAGAGCCAGTGTGTCAGAGCGAGCCGGGACTTCCAGCGCCGCTGCCAAAACAACATGCACGCAAGTTACATCTGAGTTCACCGACACACGTCAACACGGAGACAATCTCGCCTCAGCCAGCCCTTTCAAGCGAATTCCGCTCCGCAGCCAAGACTCTTGTGACACCCGAGCGGTTTGACAGACACAAATGTGTCGCTCAATATTGACACGCAAATATTTCTGCTCCCTCTCTGAGAGGAAAGAAAACTTTCACACAGTCTTAGTTGGCTCAGTGACCTGCTGGGCATCAGACCTGGTAGGGCTTGGGATTTAAACTCTAAAACTTTCAACCTTAACACCCGATAGAAACACTTGAACCTGTCAACCACAAACATTCGCTTGCTGTTCATTTTCAGCTACTGAGGGAAGCTAGCTCACCGAGCGATGTTTTATTTATTTATCGTTGCTTTTGACCAGAACTACATCCTAACTCTATGAGGCGCCAATATCATAATATTTTTTGTCTTCCTTGAAAAATAATATGATATTAAACTCGGGTTTTGGAGTGGCGTTTGAGTGGCAGGAAGTGACATATTAGTGACCTCATCTTTGGTTTTCATTGGTTTTCAAACATCAACAGAAATAGTTGAAGTTTGAGACTGCGTTGTTATCCAGCTGTGTGTCCCGGGATAGACAAAATATGGTGTGATCATTTCTCCAGTTGTTTGCGATACAGTATTTGTTGACTGGAGTTTGTGGCTCTATAACTTCAGACCATCTCTGAGTTGTTCGCCTCTCTGCAGTCTGTGCCGGGGTGGAGACAGAAATAATGAGTGGAGTTTACCTCTCATGTCTTCGAGCTCACAAGTCATTTGTTCATGAAGTGTTCCACTGCGGGACAGAGAGCTCCTCTGTCAGACTTCGGAATCATGTTTGCGCGTGTCTTCCACCTGCCACCTGGACTGGGCCGGAACATGACGTCAGTCAGGTCTTGACATTCAGCTCATCTCTGCGGAGAATCAACTCTTTCTCCGTCTGCTTCCAGAACTCGATCCGACACAACTTGTCGCTGCACAGCCGGTTCGTCCGGGTCCAGAACGAGGGGACCGGCAAGAGCTCCTGGTGGATGCTGAACCCGGAGGGTGGCAAGAGCGGGAAGTCTCCACGCCGCCGAGCCGCGTCCATGGACAACAACAGCAAGTTCGCCAAGAGCAGAGGACGAGCCGCCAAGAAGAAGGTGCGTGTCTCATACCACGTGATATTTTAAAGAATATTTTTCCAGTTTAAGGAGTTTTTAAAAATTCTAATTTTTAATTTTAATTATTTTTCCCAGATTGCGGGGAAAAATATAAATATTTTCCAATTTTTTTCCAAAAGAAAAAAGGCCAAAAAATGTCAAGAAAATATCGAAAGTTACAAATAGACAACAATATTATGATTCAAACTGCAGAAAGTTTTCTTCTCCTGAAAAAGTTTAAAAGTATGTAGAAAAAGGAAAAGAAAAACCTTCCAGCAGGACTGATATTTAAATTCATGGTAGTGCTGGTGCTGGTGGTTTTGACCAGATATCTTTTCTGGCACTCCAAATTTCCACTGAGCTCCCGCCTTTCTCCACGCAGCTGTCCCTGCAGGGGGGACCTGACGGGGGCGCCGACAGTCCCGGCTCGTACTCCAAGTGGCCCGGCAGCCCCAACTCCCACAGCAACGATGACTTTGACACCTGGAGCAGGCCTCGCGCCGGCTCCAACGCCAGCACCTTGAGCGGCCGGCTGTCGCCCTTCATGCCCGAGGACGACCTTGGAGAAGCGGAGGTGCACATGGGTTACCCTGGAGCGCCCGGCTCCAAGATGACCGCTACCCTACCGAGCCTTACGGAAATGACCAGCTCTTTGGGACACAGCTCGGAGAACGTCATGGAGAACCTTCTGGACAACCTGAACTTACTCTCGCCTAACAACTCCCAGGTGGGCGGAGGGGCCACGACTCCCGGCTCCTCCCAGTCGTCCCCTTCTTCCATGATGCAGCCGAGCCCAGGGTACCCGCCCTACAGCTCCCCGAGTATGGTCCCGCAGCCTCAACAAGAATACCGCAAGTGCGTCTACGGGCAGGCGGGAATGAACGCCTTGGCGTCAATGCCGCTGCAGACGCTGCCGGAGAGCAAACCGGCTTACGGACCCGGCATGAATCAGTACAGCTGCCCCGCCGCGCTCCTGAAGGAGCTGCTGACGTCAGACACGGACCAGCACCCCGAGCTCATGCCACCGGTGGATTCCGTAGTTTCTCAGACGGGCTGCATGCTGCCGCCGTACAGCCGAGGCCAGCATCCCGCCAAACTCATGGCCGGAGGTAACGGTCACCCCCACAGCCTCGCCCACAGTCACCCCCACAGCGTGCACCCTCAAGGCTTGTCCCACCCTCCGGCGATGAACGGCCGCCTGCTGATGTCCCTAAACCACAGCGGGGTGCCGCCGCGTCTGCCTGGGACCAAAAACCCCATGCAGATGCCCTACGGCCTCTCGAACCACCTCGGTGGAGGAATGTCCAGCAACTACTGCCCGCTCAACACCAACGGCTACGGAAGACCCGGCCCGCCGCCAGCCTCTCACCCGGAGAAGCTCCCCAGCGACCTGGACGACATGTCCATCGAGAAGTTCGAGTTCGACATGGAGACGGTCCTCCATGACACGCTGATGGACGGGGACTCACTGGACTTCAACTTTGACCCCACAGTGGCCCAGCAGGGGTTCCCCCACGGGGTCAAGACCACCACACACAGCTGGGTGTCCGGGTAGAGACTGTAAATATGTGTTTTTTTCCTTTGGTTGCTTAAAAATCATAAGTTATTTGAAGATGCCTAAATCGTCAACGTTCAGACCCTGGACCGTCAACATTTCTTTTCGAAAGTACTTTTTGGACAAAGGATTGAATTTTATAAACGGATTTATTTTATATTGTCGTTTACTTCTCCACAAGTGCCAAACAGTTCTGCCTTAACTGGAGCCGTCTCAGGCTGCACCCACACTGCCTGGTTGTGCTACGTGTTAGCGTCGGAGGCTGACTGGAAATCTGCTCTGCTTTCACCAGCAGGAGCTTTCATCTGTTAAAATAGAATAAAATCAAATACTTTAGCTTAGCATTATGATCACGCCAGTGGCAGTCATCTTGTTTATATACATATAAGATACTGTTTAGAATATCTGCATTACAGATTTCCCGATGATTTACTAAAAACTTTCCAGATCAATTTTGAACGTATGATGCAATAAAGGGCTGGACATCCTTATATGGCCATAGATTTGCCATGAAGCAGCGTTAATTTCTCACAGCAATGTCTCTCACCTGCTTCTGCACCGTCGCAGAAGCTAGCTTCCCGTCCGCCAAAGCTAACCTGTGCTTCGTAGCTCAGTACAGGCAGTCACCGACCTGTTTGGCTCTAGGTCCAGTCGTGAATCGATTTGGTTGGCTGCCTTCAAGTTACCGCCAGCATGTTACGGGGTTTACACTGCTAGCGCATTAGCTGCTGTTGTTAGCGTCGCTGGCATGAGTGTGGTCAGGGGTGGTCATGAGATGGGTCCTTAGTTGAAGAGGCTGTAAATCAAAGGCCGTCTCTTTCCAGATTTAATCTGGATGTCAGAAGTAAGTTAGAGTTTGTGAAGCCTTTCCTAATGGACCTTTCATGGACGCCACAAGTCGCTTCGGATTCTCCGAACTGCGGCGTCAGAATCTCCTATCACACGGAGAGCTCAGATTTCCGTGTCCGAACTGTTTGTCGTGGTCATTTCCAGAGCAGCACGAGTGTGGATGCAGCCTGATGAAAGATATGGCAACGACAGAAATGCCCAGCTGTTTTTTTTTCTGCGATCGGAATCACAATTGTTCCAATTATGAGGCTGATCCAGTCAGCGGGCGCCAGGCGACTGACCCTCCCGGGGAGGGAGGCGACCTCATGCCACCCGTCTGATCATCACGTCTGCTGGTGTCGTTTTGCTTTCCAAGACTTCATGTTTACACAGCGAAGGCGGCCGAACCATCAGGCTGCAAAACACCGCCAGCTTTCCTCCTGTACATACGAATGTAAATGACTTAAATTATGTAGTTGGTGTCGACTAGTTTAGCTTCTGTTGCAGAGGTAAATTATTTGTGGTCACTCTGAACCTTAATGAAAACCACCGAGGCCTGACTCCTGTCAGTCGTGAAGGATTTTTACCTGTAAATGTGTCGAGTTTGTTTCATTCCGTCGCTTCTGTGAACTCGTAAGAGGCAAGTGTCCCAGTCTCACTTCCTTTTCTGTCTCAAGTGCGTTTGGGTTCCCCCTCACCGGCCCTCAGGGGGCGCCGAGGATTCGGCTCGTCCAGTCAACGCGCGTGTTCCACTCAGGGTAACGCTGTTTTACTGGTTTATTCGGGCATATAATAAAGACCGTTTTTAGTTTCACTTTCATTCAAAACTTGTATTCTAACAAGCTAATGAACACAAACCTGATAATAATGAAAATTGACTGACGCCTTCTTTGACCCAACTCTCCCTTTACATTGTTTACACGCCGAAAAATGGCCGCCGAGTGTTTGGTTCCTTGCCGAGCTTGTATATTCGCTTCTCCGAACTTAAATTTACGGTGTGTTGAAACTACCTAGTTAAGATCCCAACACCACGTTTGATTCGCAGCTAAAGAACAGGGAATGTATGAAGTGTAAATAGTTAATATTGAAGATAAAATATTGTCGGACATGACTTCAAGATCATGTCGCGACTTCAGAGAACTATTATATTCAAGTCAAATAAATATATTTGTATCTCAAAAGCTCCCTATATGGTTGCTGTTGTAACAAGTCTTGTTGTTGGATCTGTTTTTCAACGACACTCCCGTTAGCTTCCGCGTCGCTACATAGTTAGCTCTCGGTCTCGTCCGCTGTTTGCTTATCCACTTCAGTGGCTCAAAATAAATGTGAATGAAGCCTGAAAACGTTTTACAAACTGGTCTTGACTGACATCAAGATTCATAGTCGCGATTCGCTGTAGAGCTTGAGGCTTTGTTTACGTCATGTTTCGCTCGCCTGCATTCTTCTTTTGTAATTCCCTCCAAAAAAGATGTAGTTTTGCTCCCTACTCAACTTTTCTCAACAGGATTGTCATATTAAATTTTTAGTACCATAAAACTAAAGATTATATGGAATTAATTTAGTAACAAAACTAGCCGCACAATGACATGATTCTTTTTAAAAATCAATGTATTTTATTATCAGTTTTTACATTTTTATATGAATATTTATGAAACAGCTAAATATTTCGGCGAATTTGTTTTGATTTAAAGTATTTTTCTTCTCTGAATAATTCCACTTGTTTTTTTTATTCATATTTTCATTGACAGAGAGTCAGTTTGCAGCAGGTATTATTTTTATAATTTAAATATTTGGTTTCATTTTTTATATATATATATAAAAGACAGTTGAAGCCAAAAAACACGAAAAAGATTTCTCAACGTTCTGAAACGTGCGAGCCACGAGTCGTCAGATGAATAACGTTTTATTGACATTTCAAACTGCTTTCAGGCAGAAGCTGCTGGCTCTCACGCCGCCCCAGAGTCAAACTGAATCAGAGATGTTTTCATGTAGAAATTTTCTGAATTATATCAGTATATATATGTATGAATGAATATATATATATATATATCTATGTGGACGTGCCGGTCACTCGAGTCAGGTGAGTTCATGCGAGTCTCAGAAATTCTATCAGATGAATCTATGCATCTCGAATTGGATGTGTGCTCAGATGTTTTATTGTAACATAGCGCTGTGAGATTCTATGGTGTAGAGACGCAGTGATCCATATGCTTTTGTATACTGACAACCTTTGTGTATTTAGGTGAGTAGATGGCACCGATTTAAAAATAAAAATTAACCGTGACCTATTCTGACAGAGTCGGGGGGGGGCGAGGTGTGTCCCCCCAGTTTTTGGACCAATTCCTCTTTTTTTTTTTTTTTTGTAATTTTGGATCAGAAACATGTTGCACTTTTATATTTTCTAATAAAGTGCTTTTTCTGGGAAAGCCGAGGAAGAGCTCCCGTATATTTTAGAGATAAAGATTCTGTTACATTTAACTTATATTCCCAGATTGTGGCGTGTACTTTGCAATCAAACATGTAACTTGTTCCTTATTAATGTATTAAGAGATGAATAAATGTACTTATGTGTCAGAGATGCTTCGTCCTCCCTTCATTTCTGGTTTCCTCCCTAGTGTTGAGGTCTTGAGGAGCTGGGATGAGGAACAGCGTCTCTCCTGGCGCTAGTGTCGCTCTCTGGTGTGAAATCATCTCCTCGTGTGCTGCGCTGCTCGCAGCTCTGGCGTCTCCTTTCTGCCTCTTAATGGTTCCTACTGCTTTGCCTGACAGCCACATTCCTCAATGGGAGCACCCCCGACCATGAACCCAGTCACCCCGAGTCTTCTGAGTGGCGCACGCACCACAGCGCTGAACTCCTGGCTCCTTCAGGGGGAGTCTGACGGGTGAAAATAGAGCGCCTGTGTTGCAGCCTGTTGTTACCCTCTCGCCTCAGATCAACTCTGGAAACCTTCCTGCCAGTTTGCCGCGTCTATACGTCGACCAGCCCCCCACCTTCCCTACGAAGGGGGGAATTCAGCGGTTCTTTACAGTGAAGGCCGATGTGGGCCAAGGTCTGTGTGTCAGGGAGGAGGAGGCGGCTGAGCACACAGCTGAGGAATGTGGGTGTGGACGGCTGCCAGGAGCTTATGGGATCCTTATGTTCCCCGAGTGTGGGGCCACCTCAGGACAGCCGAGCCAACGAGTTCACCAGTGCTTTTCCTCCTGCGCAAGTTCAGTTGAGGTTTGAGCAGCCGAAGACGGTTCCCAGCGCCTTCAGCGCTGAAGAAACAAAGAGATGCACTATGGATCCACTCAAGAGGACAGAGAGACGTCACCAGCAGATCCTAACGGCGTCTTCAGAAATGAGACTCTAAACTAAAAATAAGTTGGATTTTCTGTAAAAGAATCGACAGTTTTTACATTTACTGTACATACATAATATGGAAAAATAGCTACGCACAAATGCCCAAAAGTATATAGTACATAAAAATAATGACAATTTTTTTCATAATTTCAATTAAAAAAATATATATATATTATGCAAAGTATATATATTTTAATGCAATCTTTATTATTAATCATTATTTAGATTTTTTTATAACTAAAAATTAAGGTGAAAGTAAAACATCAAAATGTAAATCTGAAAAGTGTCTATTTTTAATTATAACACAAATACATTAAAAGAGTAATAAGTCAAAATTAACAAAAAAAATCACCAGAAATAATAAAGTTAAAGGGTCCAACATTATGTTACACAGAAATCTACGTACTGTAAACCTCTATATGAAGTTCATCTAAAAAATGTAGTGTTGAGGCAAAAGAACACATTTAGACGCTTGAACATCCTGCTCTACTCTCCAGCCCATAATACTCCACTGAACATCATGTGACAATAAGAGCAAACCTTTTCCTGACCACCTGACAGTTGAGGTTGAGGTCAGGAATAAGGCTAGAAAAACTGTAGTAAAACCTTTAAAATCAGTGTCACAGTTCCAAGTGTAAACTTCAGATCTCTCTGGAATTTTAAATGTATAAAAATGAGGCAAATAAAATGTTAAAATGTGCACTTATGCGGTTCAAACTGGCATTTAAGAGGTTAAGTTTTCGATATCGGAGGGGATGATGAGCGAGTGACGGATGTTAAATGTTAGTTCAGGGCGCCACAGACAGGGTGGAAATCTTGTTGTTCCCATGTCAGGTCTGGGGGCTACAGCGTCCACCAGTGTCAGAGAGAGCGCAGACCTCTGCCAAGCAGCTCCAGACGTACAGCTCATTCTTAATAGGCTGCTGGGATCTGCGCTCTGAGGCGTCACACATCTTTAATACCTAGGACACTGACCGACGTGATCGCAGGCTGAGATGGTTTGGTCCCGACGGCCCTGAACGCAGCACAAGCCACCTGAAGGATGCTTCCACATGCTGGTCCTGAACGCCACCAAACTCCCAGCATCTGCTCCCATTCTCTATGAGGCATCAGCAGTCAGGGGGCAGCAGCGTAACCCCCGGCGGAGCCATGGCACAACATCACACTAAACATGTAATAAACAGAAGGGTAAAAAAAAAAGTTCTGATTTTCCAGCATGAGACAAGGATCCCAGTTCAGAAGTGCTCCTTGTCACCCCGAGCTGCCAAGCCCTGAACTGGTGCTGGCTTCAGGGGGATCAGGTGAAAGTGCTGCGCTCCTGTTGGAGTCTCCCCTCAGATAAACCCTGGAAGCTTCTCCGCCAGTTTGCTCTGTTCTTTAACTTTATTATTAAGCAAACAAATGGGCAGAACACAAGAAAAACAAATAAATGAAAGCACACAAGAAATTTTACAAGATAAACTAAAAGAAACGGCGAAAAAGACATTGAAAAAGTCATGAAATTTGAAAAATAAATTGACATAAAAAGAATAGACTGGATAAAAAAATAAATAAAGGATTAATTTATTCATTCATTTTTGTAAAAACAAAATCCTTGACATCAAATCAAAATGAAAAATAGAGAAAACTGTAAAAATAGAGAATCAACTATTACAATAATGAACATCAACACCAATAATAATAATACTATAATAATAAGACTGAAGTCTTGCATAAGTACCGGAGAGCCACAGCGGCTCTCTGAGACAGCCAATCCTCTGTGAGGCAGCAGTGCCTCCAGGGCAGCACAAATAAGTCTCAGCGAGACTTCGCCTGGGCCCAGAGGACTCGGGCAGCGGGTCGGTAACCACTGGCGAGTCGCTGAAACCCCTCTGGAGTCCCGTGAGCTCCCCCTGCCAGTGTGAGTCAACGTGGGGCTTATCGAAACACGAGCCGGTGTGTGTGTGCTGAGAGCCCGCGGTGGCCACCCGAGGCCGGCATGCTGAGCATCGCCTCATCCGCCGCTCGGATGCTGGGGCTGGAAGCAGGAGCAGATGTGGGTCAGCTGTTGCGTAAGGCCTCTGCACCGACGTGACCCCGGAGCAGCTGCGAGACGCCGAGCTCTGCTTTCATCTGTCTGCGACCTCCATCACATCCACGCTCATCTTCGCATCGCTGGAACCCATTAGCCTTTAGCTTCCAGGTTGGTTACATTCCTCATCGCTCGCTGCCTTTGTGCTGCGATGCGCTGCTATGTGCTCGCTGACATTATTTTAGAATCGATCATCAGCATGCACTCGCCTGCAGCTGGGTGCAGGACATGTGACGCGGCGCTGCCTCTGCACTCTGAGCCTGTCTGGAGACTGGAGCTGAGGGTGGGAAACATTGCGTGTTCGTCCACAGTTAGATTAGAGACGGAACGAAGAAAAATAGAGAACTGAAAGACGGTCCATTTTTAAAGAAAAAAATATAAAAAAATCACAGAAAAGATAAACATTAAGGAATTTGGAAGAAGGTGAGGGGAAAACTGAAAGTAAAAAAAATAATGGGAAGAAATAAAAAAAGTAAAATAAAAAGTCATTGTTACATAAAAAATTTTAAAAAGCATGAAAACTACAGTGGAGAAATGTGATCAAATTCAGAGGAAAGAAAAGAAAAAAATTGAATTGAAAATTAAAGGTGGTCTAGGCAAAAACCAACCATGAAGAATTCCATCATAATGGACACTTTGGGGGAAAAATGAATTAAAATGTGAATTAAAGAAAAGGTAGGAAAAACCCTACTTCTGTACAAATGTCTGAGTATTGACTGCCATCACTCAAACTAGATTTCCTGAAAGAAGTTTCCCTTTCAAATTAATAAATAAACAAATGAAACAAGTACAAAAATATAGATAAATAAATAAATGAAATAGTCTACCAGGAATTGTTAGGAGCAAAAATATATAATAAATAAATCTTTGAAAATATATACATAAGTTAAGCAAGAAAAAAAGAAGAAAAGACATTTTCGACTTTTAACTTGAATGGACCGACCAAAGTGAAAGGAAGGAGGAGTTGGTATATAAAACTGTCACCATGGAGAGTAAAGTGAGGAAGACAAACACAACTGGAAAGTGGAGTAAAAATACTGTCATGGCATAAATAATTGATGAAAACGATGAAGAGGAGGCAGGTGATGAAGAATGAGAGGAAGAGGTGGATGTGAAAAGGAAAGACGGTGATGATGAAGAAGATGAGTGAGAGGATGAAGAGGCTGAACATGAGGGAGAGTGACTCACTAGTAACAGAAGTGTCTACTACAGAAGAATAGCACATGAAGTACCAGTTATGTACTAGTACTGCTAGCATTAGGAGTGGTGGGGGTGCCACTGTACGCAGTCATTTCAGTTAAAGGTCAGATGTCAATCACAAGAACAGATCACAGGTCGGCTGGGGTCAAAGGTCACCTGGTCATTTTCTGATGACTCAGCAGATTTGAAATCCTGCCAGTGTTTGATGAAATTCAATATTTGTCTGTCAAACACATGACAACCACAAAATGATGTGAGCACACACTGTATACACACACACACACACCTTTCCCCAGCCTCTCCCCCTAAACCTAACCGTCCAAAACACATGGCTAACCTGAACCAGGACTCCAAGGAACCAAACTGAAACACAGTTGTAATGACCCACTTATTTGGAAGTCTTCATCCTCAAGTTGAGGCTTAGCCTTGTGGGAACCGGCTACAGGGCCCCACAAGTATAGCTGTCCGAACTCACAAACACACACACACGCGCTGCAGTATTCAGCAGCAGGTCATGAGTTTTGGAGCCACTGGTCTCCGGCAGTTGTGGCCGGCGCTGCTCCACCGTGTCGCTGGACAGAAGTGCACTTATTCATCAGGCCGGGACTCGTGTGTGTCACAAGGTGCCGCACGCTTGTTTACGTTCGGGGGACGTATCGATTACTTGAGCCCGAGGGCTGCCGTCATCTGCACTGGCGTGTTTACGCAGCGCCGAGGACACGGAGAACACAAACACGCGGCGGCAGCACAACAAGCGTGTTCCAGTCCAGGAGTCGCCACCGCCGAGCCGCTGCCTCTCGCTCGCAAATAAGACCGGCTCGTCCCACACTTGCTTGTTTGTGGCGCCGCGTCCGGTCTTTGTGTCTCACACTTTATTTGATGGCGTTTTTAATCCTATTTGTCCTTCCGTGTCATGTTTACATTTTCTCTTCTGCTGGTAATGAACGTAGCCTCGGTCATACTTTATTGAACTCCATGTTTTGAGTCACCGAACTTCTCCTGAGACGGCAGAGGAAGCAGCGGCCCCCGCCTGCCGTCAGCTCAGTCCACACTTTTATTCAGACAAAGCTCCACGATTGTTCAGAACTGGACGTGGAATGGACGGCGCGAGAGAAACAAAAGCTGCGGTGGGAAATCTGTTTTCGGAGGAGGCGACCGAAGCCCCCGGACACCGCGTGGCCTGAACAGAGTCCTGGAATAATGTCATTGTTTGTGAGTCCCGGGTTATCGACTGGGAGGCCGGAGGAGTCGATCATCTGGCTGGCAGCGCCATGTCGGAGGGCCAGGCTGTAATTGGAGGGAGCGGCCGGGGCATCCTGCCAGCGAATTAGGGAGGCGGGCTGCAGGAGGCGTTTTAATTTGTGCTGCCATGTGCAAAGGCATGCACCTCCAGCCCGGTCGCTTCCCGTCATTAGAAGGCTGCTTCTGAGAAGAGCCCGGGAACACTAGGCTTTCTCTGGAACCACCGTCCACAGGACCAGCTCACCAGCATGTGTGGACCTTAGCATTAGCATCACAGCCTCATCATTTAGGAAAACAATACACAGTTTCATCAAAGTTTTATAGGGAATTTAATAGGGAAATCATTGCAGTCAAGAATCTACTGAAGTTGCAGGGATGGGGGGGGGGGGCGAAGAAGCCTGTCTTGACTGAAGCGCCTCATTTCGAGACGAACTTTTGCTGATCAAAACAAAAAAGTTCTTCAAACAAAGTAACTGAAGGAATTTTTCAAGATAAAATCAATATAAATGACAAGTCAGTGGTTTTCCAAAATCTCACATTTCATGCATCGTGTGATACAAAAACTAGCATTAAAAGGATTCAAGCAGTAAAATCAGCAACAAAAAAACAAATAAATAAATAAAATACTAATACCGAGGGAAATATTATGACAAAAAGATATTTTAAAAAAAAATCTAAACAGGTTTGAATTGAGACTTGAAATAAACAACAAAAGGTAAAACAATATTATTAGGCTCAAAATGTGGGATGTTGAATCACATAAAACGAAAATTAACAATATCAAAATAAAGTAAAGAAAGGAATCAGGAGAAGATCAGAGTAAAAAGAAAAAATAAAAGAAGAAAAGGTGCAAAACTAAAACAGTGAAAATCGAACTTAAAACAACAACAATGTGGAGGCGCAGTGACCTGCTGACTGAGGAACCCCACGTGACCCTTCCTCCCAGCCGGCAGCAGGCCTGCGTTACCTAGGCGATGAAATTATGGGATGTAGCGCAGGGATCAAGCAAAGAGCCGGCTCTCATTAACGAGTTGCGGAGGCAATTATGTGCTGAGGTCCCGTGGGGAAGAGGAGGGGGGGGGGCGACACGGGGTCTCACTGGGGACTTGTTAGGACAGAGACTCGAGGTGACCTGCTCATATCACAGCAGCTAATGAACCATTAGATCCCAGTCAGAGAGCTGGAGACCTGAGACTCAAACTCAACAGTGATGTGTTTGGGATGAAATCAGAGTCAGAGAGGAGTGCAGTGGTCACATGACCTGGTCACCTGGGGTCAGAAGCCGCCAGTTTTGTTGTGGTCATGACAGGAAAAATAAGTGCGAAGAACAACGTTTTAGTTGACCTGAGCAAAACATTATGACCAGCCTTTAGTGAGCCGAAGAGCTGCCCCTGAACGCCTCACAGCTGGAGCGAATCCAAGACAACACAGTGAGACGGCGAACTGTACGAGAAAGTTGGTTTATTTGTGGTGACAGCGGCGCCATGATTGATGTTATCGTAAATATTATGATGTATCACCGGTATTTTGAGATGAGACGTCAGTTTTGGGGCGCGATACTTCTCCGGGTCCTCTCCACAGATGGAGGCTCGCTCGGCGGCGCCACCTGCCACGTCCTCTCTGGGAGCATCTCCAGCTCTGTCCATCATCTCTGGCTGTAGGCTGAGACAACACGACCTGCTGCTGCGACCCACCGGGCCTCTGCGGCGCCGCTCCGTTTCTCACCCGCAGACCAGACCAAGCTGACACCGATGAGACGTCTGTTTTTGTTTTCGCGCTGGACCCGGGCCTGACACGAGATATGTATCAGACGGACTTCAAGCGCCGCCAACCTTGGACTCCCACGCTCGCCGGGGTGGGCTCCTCCGCACCGGCGTGTGAGAACAGGTGGGCCCTGCTTCAGTCCCTGGTCAGAGAAGCTCTTCTCAGCCTGTTTTTCTAGTTGATGTGGACAGGTACCAGTCGCACTGCTCACCAACCAGACTGTGGCAACAAGGCGCATCAAGTCGGACATTAAACACCCGTGGCCACAGTAGAAGTACTTGAGTGACTTGTGAAGTCCTATTAAAAATGGAAATAGTTCTTCACCCGCTCAAGATGATGACGAGTCATTTCGTGTTTCTGTGTTGCAAAGTTTCCTTCCCTCGAGTCCTGTCAAGTAGCAGTCTGCTGATGAGCTCGGGGACTCGCACCAGCAGCTCCAGTCTTCCACCTGCTCAGCCTCCCAGGAGACGCCGGGACCGAGCCACTCGTGCCCGGACTTGCCGGCCCCGCGGCCGCTGAGCCTCCCGGCGTTCAGGTCCGACCTGTTCTTGGGTGCCGTGAGAGAATGGTTAGTTGGAGGGTGAAGGAGCAGCAGGTCTCACACCTGAGCCTCCGGCGACCGAGTCAGACCTCCTCAGGTGACCGGGACTCAGGAACGTTCACACGCTTTGGAGCTCTATTTGGCTCAGAGGTCAGTTGTACACCAGGGACCATCCCACAGAAACCAGTCCTGACATGATGACGGAGGCTCATCTCCTCAACTGAGAAGCTCTGTCACCTGTTAGAGACGTGGGGTAGAGAGCTTCAACGTCTGACACATAAAACCGCTCAATCATCTGTGAGAGACTCGGCGTGCCAGTCTGGTTCTGATGAGATCGGAATCCACCCAACCCACTCCGGTGGCGGAACATCTCGGCTCCGTCAGTGTGGCCCGGCGACAGATGGGCAGTTGGGCACCAGCAGGAACCTTTGCGAGCGTGTGGAGGAAAACAAAGCCTGACGACGGTTCTGGTGTCGTGACTGCAGATCTGAGCCCGGTTCTGCTGACTCACAAGTCTGGACCACCCACGTCCGCCCGGCTGAACATCCCGCCGTTGCCATGGCGACCATAATTAAAACCTTCCAAACAACTTTCCTATTTATCGAAAAACAAAAGTTGCGGTTATCTTCGCTGTCGCCACGGAGACGACAGACAACAGGCTGCAGCTCATTATGGGATGTCAGCGAGGGAGAAAGAGCGCATTCATCATCCAGCCGGACGATGCGAGGAGCGGCTCGTCAAAGTTCTGTCTGACTTCCTCCTGCAGGTCCAGTGCGGCGTCCAGGTCACGTGACCAGGCCGCAGAGAACGTTTGAATGACAGGAAGTGAGGACCGGTGAAAACAGCTCAGAGTTTCTGGATTTGATTTAGATGGTTGAGTTAGTGCTGACCTTTCATTCCAGGGAACGTTTTCGGACCCCTCCTCTCAGACCCCCGTCAGAGACGGCCCCCCGGCGCCGGTCTTGTTGGGACAGCTGCTCGGACTCCCGCTGGTTCCATCACTCACTCTCAGAGCAAAACAGAACACAAGTCCATCGCCCAATTCAACAGTTTAATATTCCTGTGATATTTGGATTATGGACTTGTTTTTTAACATTTACTTTAGTAATATTTCATAATATACTTGGGATTCTTCTTTTTCTACTGAATGGTTAGCGCCAAATTAGCTATACCATATACATATTTTTGAAGTATATGAATACCCATATAATTATGACTTTTTTTAATTAAAAAAAAAAAATTCAATTACAAAAACAAAACTATTTTATTGTCTGTTTTTTATTCTCTCTGGGACAGGTTTTAATATATGGATAACAAGTGTCATGGATATATTACAAAATATTCATACTATGTATGTATGATCATTTATTTAATCAATTCCACAATTATTATCCTGGATGATGTCATGTTTTGTTTTTTTTTTCATTTCTTCATTTTGTGAGGGGGTCAACATTAATATTTATTTTTAAATATATATTTTTGGCTCCCATTATATATATATATATATACTTGTTGGGACAGCTGTGTATATATATATATATATATATATATATATATATATATATATATATATATATATATATATGATGTTTCTATTTTTGTTTGTTTAATTTTGCCCACTCACATTGGATTCTTTTTTATAATATTGTAGTAAGTGTAGCCCTTATAAGTTGGATTTTATTTGTAATAAAAGTAGATGATTACTTTCTAAAACAGAGGGAAAGATTTTGCCATGTATTTGTATAATTTATTCTTTTTTTTTAATAACTGTTTTGTCTAATCTTTTACAAAACTGCAGCCACTTTTTAAAATAATTTAATTTAGTGAAGCTAAACCATTGCATTGGGAAGAGCGTAGCACCCTGCTCCTCTCTCTCTCTGTGAGGTCACACCCACGAGCGAGGACACAACGCGGACAGATCTGGCTCTGGACTGGGTCTCTGTGACGCAGTAGCGTGCTGAGTGTGTGGGCCGGGTGGATTAGTGATGTCATCAGAGCGGGCCACTCCCCGTCTGAGCATAAAGCCACGGACGTAGCTGGTGCCGAGCTAAATATTATGACCGTGAGTTGTAGTGACTCACACTTTCCATTGACTTCTCACTCATTCAGCCACCACAATGAGCAGGAGTGGTCCAGCACTGACACACACACACAGACACACACAGACACACACACAGACACACACGAGGAGTTGACCCGAGTTCATCTGTTGTCTCGACAAATATCATGTCAACAGAAGTGGAATTTACACACTGGCGTTCACTCCCTCTCGTGAATAAGTGGCGCCAAAACTCGCTCGGTTGTGACGAAACCTGCCCAGTTCTGGACCGACCTGTTGAGCTCCGCGACCCATTTACTGTCGTCAGGAACCAGTGAGCATGTGATGCCAGATTACACAACTTTGTTTCGTGACTCATGGTTTCCTGACAGCTTTATTTGAAAGACAGGGAGTAGCATTTATTTTAAATAAGATGAATTAAGTGGCCCAAAAACTTTGTTCACTCTATCTCATCATGACTCATCATTTTTATATTAGGTTTACGGCTCCTTCTTTTTATAATCATTTTCCACATTCAACGTTTAAAATGCTACTTTGTACTTTATCAAAACATGACATTTTTGTGATGAATGACCCACTTCCTTCCACCTTTTTAATACATAAAGTCAACTTCATAAACTATATATCTTTGCTTGTGTAACCTACCACGACTTATCATTTTGTCCAGTCAATTCAAGATGCAGATTTCAGAAACAAAAATAGTAATAGTAAAAGTAGTTTTGCTTTTGTTTTTTTACTGATTCAATTTTTTTATTGATTCAATTATTTTTTTAAATGGTGCTTGTAACACTTAAAACCATATTTTCAATAAAAAGTGTTTGGAGGTCATTCCCAAACATAAAAAATTCCCTTGAATTTATTGATATTTTTATTTTTGTTTAAATAACTGATTTAAATTCTGACGACTCAACCTTTTAGAAGTGAACCTCAGAAACAAACAAACGAAAACAACGTCACCATCGTAGCGGGATATTCAGAGTCCAACTCTTTATTCTTTAAATCTCATCCAACATCAACAGGAAGCACTCGAACATCCAATGTGCTCATAACTGGAGTTGAAGGGTCACATGACCGAGCGGACGCCTCATGAAACGCAGCAGATGCTTCGCCTCCTGAGTTAAACTTCAACACAGGAAACTGCTGACACACACACACACACGTTGACACCATGAGCGAGAGCACTGAACATCAGTCAGCTCAGACATGATGAAAAAGAAGCCAGTGTTCTCCCCTGAAACACATATAGGTGGCGTCGCCTCCCGAACACTGGCAATGAAAAGTCTGCAGGTGCAGCCAAGAGCTTTCTGAGACGAACACGGCAAGATGGGCGAGCTGGTTTCAGATGAGGGGCCATGACGCCACCCTGGAACCTCCAGGAAGGAAGTTCAGCTTCAACGCAGAGCGGAGTCGATCAGACTGATGGCAGAGTTAAACATCCAACATGTTCGTCCTCGTGTCCGAGCCCGGGTCCAGGCTGATCAAGATACATCCTGGGTCTGACCCAGGGAATCTTCCCAGTTCCCCAGAACACCTCACTGAGGATCCAGAAGGCAAGACCACCTCAACGTCTCTCAAAGAGTAGCAGTTCAAGTTAGAGTCTCACCCAGATGACTGAGCTTCTATCTCCAAGAGAAAGTCCAGAGACCCAGCAGGAGGAACCCTTGGTTCCTCTGTCTTTCCCATGACAGGACCACATCGTCCTCAGGACAAAACGCAGACCCCTCTGGACCCCAAGTGGGATGATTCCTCTACCTGAAGAATCATCTCGTTTCGTTTTCTGACTTAGAGGAGGACGTGATTTAATCCATCGATCAGATTTAATCCCGCCATATCGGACCTGTGGCGCCGCGGCAGCATGGGTGGCAGACATTGCACGCCGTGGGTGGTGATGATGATATACCGGGCTATAAATAAAGATGGCGGTCGGAGTGGCTCTTTGTTGTTGACACGAGCGTTTTTTCTGTCGCAGAAACAAATTAGGGAAGGTAAATGATGCTCGAGTGTTTCCAAACGGACCGCCGGGCAGGATCGGGTCGGGTCCAGCTGTTTGTGGTGGGAGGTTTGTTGTGGTTGCGCAGAAACAGAACCGGAGGCCAAAGAGGGGAAGAAGCGAGTCCTGGTTACTGAGTAACCCGGAGCAGCAGTCCCACGCTCACCTCTCCCCTAATGGCCCCTCACCTTCCCGACCACGTGAAGTGGGCCTGGACGCCGACTCCCCACCGTGTGTCCACACACACACTCGGTCAGTGAGAATCACAACAAAGCAGAATAGCTTCTAGCTACATATACAATGAGTCATGGTGAGACTTTTGGGTTTCAGAGCCTGTGCGTGATGCACTTTCCTCTCAAATATTTAGACGATCTTCACTTGCAGACTCTCACACAGCAAGTGGGGCTTGTTAAAATGTGTGTTAAAATATGTAACCTCGGTCATGTGACTGTAGCAACATGGTCTTATTACTTCGAAGCATGTTCCAGGTCTGCTGCTGGAGAGGGGTTTTTCTCTTGGCACATTCTTTCACTCAAGTGGTCATAATGGCAGCAGAGTATCTCCTGAGGCTGCGGACTGCGGAGACGTGACGTCTTCAGGCACATATCAGGAGGGAGACAGCGTCCTTCTTGTCTCCTGAGCTTCGTGTTCGTGAGTCAGCTGCTTACGTTGAAGCCTCACGTCTGCTTCACGCCAAGCTTGATGTGACGTAGCCAACAGTTCGGTGTTGAGGTGACAGAGTCAGTAATCGACCGCATCACCACAAGGGAGAACTTCCAAACCCAAAATTCAAAGTTAACTCAAAACTATGTGTGAAAGAGAACAGTGCCCTGAGGCGGCCCAGAATTGGCCAACACCAAATCTAATTTGCCGTTTCGTCTTTTTCAGTTGTCACGGTCGAACTGTGAAGGTATTCCTCTTGTCTGGGTCTGAAACCCGAAATATCCGAGCGCTTGTTCTCTGTGATCAGAAACATGCTTTGGTCCGGTAGAAAAACTCTTCAGGTCTTAAAAGGTGCCACCTACTACGTCAGCGGTCAAATTTTTTTCGGCCGGCGTGCATGCCTGAGTGCCAGTATTTTGGATCAAGCCAAGTGGAAGCTTCCACCAGTAACTGGACCGAGCGTCAAAACAAGCGTGTGAAGAGAAAACTCTTGTTTGCTGTTCCGGAGTGAGAACATATGAAAGTGGGATGACAGTGCGGCCGTGACCTCGGTGACGAGAGCAGACGCCATACACAAACATACAGGCACCCGGGGGCCGGCGAGTGGAGGGGCACGGCGCTGCTTTGATGAAGCCCGGACCAATGAGACAGAAGCCAGTGTGAGTAATGATGGACAGTCTGGCGGAGTCATCAGCGACGGCGTTAGTCAACGAGAGCGAGCGCCAAGTTTCTGGACGCATCTGTCACTTCGCAGTTGGACGAAGGACAACTAAACTGAGTCCCATGGCACAGCTGTCACGCTCAGTCCTTTAAGGCCAAACACGAGAGTCACGATCGGATGGTTAGTTGAACCCAAAACGTACCTTTGAAATGGTCTCTCTAACTCAGAGCTTCCTGTCGGGCACAGACCTACACACCTAGACTTGGTCTACAGTCCTTGAGTTTCCAGGCAGAAGCTTTGGTTTCCATCTCAGCCTCGAAAATCTCATCTTGTTTGGACCCTACATTGTTTGGACTAAAGCTGGTCTCCACAACTGAAACTGTTGGTCTTGTCCAGAATCTTCTTTGAGTCTATCATCTCGGTTTGTTTTTGGTTTGGTTTGAACTAGCAACCTGGTTCTGGTCTATTGACGGCATTGGTCTAATCTTCATCATCCCCATTCAAAGTCTTGATCTTAAAACCAAAAAATAAAGGAGAAAAAAATCCACGTTTGAAATGTCATATTTTGTTATTGGTTATTGATATTTCAATGCCAAGTAATACCAATATTAAAGTGGCTCTATACGTTCCCACCAAACATGACTCAAGCGACCGGTTTCCACATGGACGTAACAAGGCGGTGACATGCGACAACAGCACTACAATATGGCAGTGGAGGATGTGACACGTTTGGAGCGAAACAGTCGCAGCTTTAGAGCATTTCAAGCAACACTTTCCAGGCAACAATTGTTGCATCAAACGTTGGAAACTCTGAACTGCAGGAACCAGTCACGGCACATTAACTTATCTAACTTACCTAACCTAACTTTACGGTGATGCACTTACTTTCTTCTCTTAGTTCCTCCCGTTCCAATCGGAACATTGGGCAAGGAGTTCATTTGTTCGGGTCTCTGGTGGCCCTTCTAGCCCCGTGCCTGCTGACACCCATCTCACTTAGATCTTCCATGGCTGGTTGTCTCCATGTGGTCTTTGGCCTCCCTCTCTTTCTTTTTCCACCTTCCGGTAATCCGGAAGATGATGCACACAGAGGGACAATTCATCAACAGCAAGAAGTGAAATGGAAGCAAAGCTGATTGTTTTAGTTGCTAGGATGTAGTAGACTTGCCATGTTGTCTTTCCGCTGCCTTTAGACCTGCCCCCAGGAGGAGACTTAAGAGGCAGGCTGGAAAGTGGCCTTGCTCTTGAGTGATAGTCCCATCGCCAAGTCATGTTCCAACTCAAGACTTCAGTTGAACCTATCGAAGCTGTTTCTTGGTTGATGTCACTAAAAGGCTGTGTCCCATTTCTCACCCTAACACTCGTTTTCGACCCTAACACTGGGTTTTGCGCGTTCAGGTGTAGGTGTAGTGTGTCCCAATACTCCTAAGACAGAGGGCACTCACTGTTCACCACTTGAAATGATCCCTTCAAACCGAGGGAGCTGACTTGAAACGTGGTAATATGAAGTGTGGATAGATTTCCAGGATACCAAAGAAGCCGGCTTCGGCTCCGACCATTTCTTCTCCGTTGGTTCACCAAACCAAGTGAGATTATCCACGCAGATGCAAGAGGTTGCAAAAACATTGGGGCTGGCATTTCCGAAACGTCTCCAACACTGGATATGCAGGAAACAGCACGGCAGCCAATGACACATTGTCTTTAAAGCGTAACATTGTGTAGTATTGGCCCAATTCTTCGCGACGTCACTCACTTCACTTCGTCGCCGGAGGCCACTTCATAGTGGAGGCCACTCAAAACCAAGTGCTAGTGTTACGTGCTATTGTTAGGGTGAGAAATGGGACACAGCCGAAGTCTAATCCTGACTCCAAAAAGTCTTTTTCTCTTGATTCCTAAACATCTCTCGATTTGAATCCTGGGAGTCACAACACAGACGGGACTCTCATCAACATCCACTCAGTCCAGTTTCCTATTAGCAGCAATTACTCTGATGGGCTGGGGGGGTTCAGGGGTGACCACGGTCCAACAACAATGGCCGCCTCCGTCACCAATGGTACAGAAATAACCGGCCGCTCTGGCGTTGGACTGTGGACAAAGTGTTCAGAGCAGCAAAAGCAAACAAGTTTCTGCCCGGAGGAGAAGACTTGCACAATGGAGACTCACAGCTCGGTACAGCATTCTGGGGCACCGTCAGGGGGTCCGGGCTTTTTTTTCCACCCGGCCATTGGCTGATCTGTGGCCAGACAGAACCAGTCATGTCCGCGCTCCGCTCTCATCCCACGACTGGACACGGAGCTTCAAATGATGGTTTATCAGGCCACCTGGACGTGCATCTGGTCAGCCGGGGAGTCTGACTCGGCGGTGGCAGATGGACACGCATTCATAACGAGTCCAATGACTGACTAGCAAATGCTGACTTTGTGGAGAAGTTATCAGTCAGAGGGACGAGCCGATCCTCGCGTTTCGAAGGCACGTGAAAGCGAAGACAACAATAGAATAGACTCTATTCCACACCACACACTTCACAAACACTGTTGTCGTGAAATCACTTCGGGACAAATGCACATCAGGACCAAGTCACTCCCAGATGAGTAGATCTTATCTCTGAGATAGTTTTTGCTCCACACCTCGATCGCTTCTTAAGCCTTCAAATTTCTTGATGCCTATATTCAATATTAAGAATCCTTGATCAGACCTGTTCAGAGGTTTACACTTGAAACGGAATTAAGGTTTGGACTAGTCTCAAGTCTTAATCCTGTTTAAGATTAACCCTCAACGGTTTTACATCCTTCAAGTTTTAGGGTTATTTTGGGTCAACCCTTAGAAAGTCGTAGAGCAACCTTGTTCATAACTCTAAAAGAGTCTTATCTAGGTTTTACCCCCCACAAAGTTGTGGTCCTAACTTTTCTCTAGTAACTGAGTCACAATTGTTGATTCAGGATTGACGCTGCACAGTCTTGGTGCTGTGCGGATATCTGGCCGCATCAAGTAGCGCTGGTATCTTGGTTTCTACCCATGAAGTCTTCACCTTAGCTCTAGTCTCGTACCTCCTTGAGACCTGGACATGTATCAGCTGTACAAACCAAAAGGTGGTCTTGATTTTTTTGCCTTTAGATCAGTGGTTCTTAACCTGGGTTCGATCGAACCCTAGGGGTTTGTTGAGTCGGTCTCAGGGGTTCGGTGGAGCCTCCGCCGCAGAGGTCCACCCCTCAGTCTAGTCTGCAGTTAGTGTATCATATTTTATTTTTTACTAAAGAAGGGTTCGGTGAATGAGCATATGAAACTGGTGGGGTTCGGTGCCTCCAACAAGGTTAAGAACCACTGCTTTAGATCATGTCATTTTCGTCTAAATTCTTTGGTCCTACCAAGTTTGGTCTTAAACTAAAGCATCGCTGCTATTACGCCGTTCATTCTGTTTTTATTCTTAAAATTCTGAAAATAATGGTTACGAAAAATCTGCCTGGATTTAAGCTAAAAGATTTGTTTTCAGTCTTGGCAACCGAGAGACTTGAGCTCAGGTGTCTATGATATTAGTCGCACAACACTGCAAAAAGTATGGCCAGCTTGATCTCTGCCACTGAAGACTTTGACCGATGAGATTTCCCATTTATGTTAAGGGTCAAAAACCCTACAAGACTTGGTCGGCCTTGAACCCGGAGGTCTTGGTGTGCACCCTCTTCCATCGTTTCTTAAAACAAAAGCCCATCAATGGCCCTAACTCGTCGTCGGATAATCAGTTGTGATGAGAAAGCAGATCATTATGTACGCTCATGTTTCAGGTCAGTACTTCGGCCCCCCCTTCCCCCCTTTTCCCGCGCTAATAGAGCGATTACACAACAGAGCAGAGGCTTTGACTGAGAGTAACCTTTCCAAACAATGTGGAGTACAACCAAGAGCATTTATAATGCGAGATATTTTGGAGTCACAATGAGACGGGGCTCTATTTTAAGTGAGAATACGAGAAGGTTCTTGTGTCTAATGGACTACAGACAGAAGAGGGGGCTAAACTGAAGAGGTGAGGAGTTTGGGCCGTGCCAGAGCTGCACTGATGGATCTGGAAACGAGAAGCAAAAATAATAAGTCGACACTGTTTGGGATATTATGCAACGGCCTATAATCTGTGGCCCTGTTGGTGAGTCTAATCAAACCTGATAGCACGGCGGCGGTTCTGATTTGACCACTTAGTGGCACAAAGTCCGTTATTCAGTCATTGATTAGCAAACAACTTCCTATTGGATGGGGCGTTATCTGAGCAGGAAGATTAGAGCTGGGAAACATGAAGTCTGGGTCAAGGTATCAGCAGAAGCGTCGTCCGTGAAGTGACGTGTAAACTCGTCATTCGAAGTCCTGATAACAGGGTTTGTTATCCAAAAAAAAAGGGGCAGGTGGTCCTTTCAACCTTTAGCGTAACTGATACTTCCTTTCATGGGGGTCCTGTCCAGGACATCCGCGGTTCTCACTCGGAACCAGGATGGAGAGTGAGTGAGTCGTAAGCATTCTTCACCAGTCTGTCCTGAAGCAGAAAGAGCTCTACTGGCGGACCTCTACTCCACTCTGGGGACAGCTACTTTGGGTAGTACCCCAATGAAGTTGACCACAGAGGGGTCAAGATTAAGCACAGAGCAGCTACTTTCTTCTGAGTCTAGACTCTCTGGGCCTACCAGGACTAGGCCATGGGGTAGACCCAGGATATGTGAGGTTAATGTATGAGCCCTACTGAAGGCTTCGGACAAGAAGGAACTTGAATGAGACAAAGAAAACGGATGGCGGAACAAATGGAAAGAAACAACCACAGCATCAAACTCTACGTATATGTGGAAGAAAATATAAGTGTCCAAATACAGGATTGCCTGAAAATGTCCTTAAAAAGTTTTAGTGTCTCACCGATTCTGCTGATGTAACAGATCAGACATGGAGGTGTGAAGCGGGCGGCTGAAGGGGCCTTGTCCTCTCACCCAGATCTCACGCTCCAGCGCTCAAAAGCTCAGCGACTGCTGTCATATGGAGCGGATGATGGGATGAATGTTTGCTGGGCTGCTTGCCGGTACCTGCCACTAAGTGCTGGCTCACATCTGCCGGCTCATTAGTGGAGCGGTGACAGGAAAAGCGCTCACGTGCTGAGCAGACAAGTAGGCCAGCACGGCCCCTCATGACACAGCTGGGCGTTATCGCCGCACTGCTCGCCAGATCTCGACAGCAGGATCCAGATGCTACACTTGTCGAGGTCGCAGGGAACTCAGCCCAGATGAGGACACAAGTGCTGACGTCAGGAAGCAGAAATCAAAAGTTCAGTTTGGAGACACTCATCGCTGGTTCACTGAGCGCCACGGAAGATTTAACCTCAAAAGGCGTAGAAAAAGTCATTTCATTCAGTGAAGCAACTCCAGAATCAGTCATTCATTCGTCCATTTTAGTTCACCGAGTGTCCTAAAACAGGAGAGATGGATAGATGGGTTAGTGTAGGGACAGTTGCAAGGGTTGGTGGTGGAGTTGATGGGGGAAAGTTGAGTGTTGTAGTCGGAGGACTGATAGTGCTGTATGGTGGGGACGATTCTATGGCAGATGGATGTGTTGGAGGATGAAAGGATGGATGGGTGTACTGTTGAGGGGACGACAAAAGTGTTAGCACTTGAGCTAAGGGAGTTTGCTGACTGACTGACTGAAGTGCGGTTGGGTTATAGAGGGATGAATAGGTATCCTGGTGCAGGCGTGGGTGGAGAGAATGTGAGCGATGGAGGTGGAGAGTGTTAACTGGGGCGATTTGTCTATACAGGGATGAGCATTTTGTGGTGGAATGGTTGAGGAATAGGTGATGAAGGGGAAGATGAGCTGGTAGACGGAAGGATGAATGTTGTGGTGAACAGAAGAATGAATGAGTGCACTGAGGCAATGTAATGGAGCAGTGAAAGAACCCACTAATGATATATCAAGTGACCCAAACAGGTCCCTCAACATTGTGTGAAGGCAAAATAAGATGAATTTAGGTTTGTTTTTTAGACATAAAATGTTTAATAATATTAATTTAAAAAGACTTTTACATTCCCACAGTACAGACAATGAGTGAGAATTCCAGCTGGAAATACACTCATGTAAATGTCCTTCCCTCTCAGAGGAGCTTCTATAAACAGTGGAACAAGGAACCCCACCTACAACCGCTCATGTACACGTTTATTCTGCTGTATAAATACCCTGACGAAGACTCAGGACAGCAGCGTCTGAACCTGCTGGGGCGAGCGCGGCACCAGGTTCTCCGGCTCTCTATAGCTGTTTGCAGGGCTGGTCAGTGCCGCGTGCACCTCCTTGTACGCTCTGCAGACCAGGTCAGTGGACTGACGGAAGATCTGCTCCCTGTGAAGACAGAGAGGGAATTCAACACCAGACAGAACCCTGCTGTGATTACTCAGTCATAAATAACAATTTGCCATTACTCTTGCTGAGTAGTGTGGTCACTGCGGGCACAAATGATGTCCCACACTGCCACCTGTGGGCGAGTTAAACACCTGCACATGGGAGGACAGTCTTTGGTCAAGTTCTAAACCTGTCTAGACTCTGCGGGACTCGACTGGAACATCTTCAGACCCGTCAGGTGGGAGTCTCCATTCTGCAGGGGTCAGTGCATATCAAAAGCTCCTCTAATGTGCAACGGAAGTGACTCATGCGAGTCTCTACACTCAAACGTAATTATTTATAGTCCATATTTCTTTCTTCTTTTTTGTCACATGCTTTTTTTATTTAGAGATTTTTTTTTATTTGGCGAGTTTTACCTGTATTTTAGAAGTTTAAAAAAACTACTTCATTGTAGTTTTAGTTTTTAGATTTTTTTGTTTTGTTGTCTTGAGTTTTTGTTTCTGTCTCGAGACCTGCACATTTTTTTCCCAATTTGTTTTTATTTGACACTTAATTCTTCTATTCCAGTTAAAATTTGTTTCATTTTTGTATTAGATTAGACGGCCATTATCTAATCTAATCTGATTAAAATCTTTCACTGAATCAAGACTTTAAACTTTAGTCCATACAATAATTCCATGGAGGACAAAGCAGAATAGAAGATACATTCTAAATGAGTTTTTGTGTGCGTCTGTTTGTCATGAGACTTCATTACAGTAGTTGGGGAGTTAGCAAAATGACTGTTGTTGCATGTGCAACGTAGTAATTCACAGCCAAACAAAGTCATCCTGATGTTAAAAGAATCTCTACACACAGTAATCGTGTTATGTGGACTGATGTGAGGTGACTCTTGAGGATCGACTCGAGAAGTGGAGCCTGAATCATTGGCATCCAAATGACGCCTAATGAGTCAAAATCTTGTTAAGACCAGCAGCTCTCTCTGCTGCCGCTCACTTCTGAGCGGTTCAATGATGTGGTCGTGTCATGTGAGGTGTGAAGTCACAAGAGAAAACAAAATGGCGACTTCAGCTTGCATTCAAAATCATTAATGTTGGAAGATCTCATGGATCAAAGAGAGGAGCTTCAAGAATAGCACATGATGGAGGTTTACCCCACAGTCTCAGGGACACAGAGGGAGTGTTCTCCGTCGGATCCACTCAGGCTCTTGAGATCCATATTTTTAATTGGTCCACTGAGAAGCAGGAGCAGCGTGCAACACCTCGCTCCACAAATGCATGAAATGTGAAACGGAGGGAGTCGAAAAAGTGCCTGGCCATTATTTGCGCGCTCCATTAGTGCGACGCAGGGTGTTTTTGTGTGTTTAGGTGAGCAGAGACGTGAGAGACGTGGCGGGAGAAGAGCGAAAGACAAAGAGGAGGAATGATTTCAGGGAACCAATGTGAGTGAGAAATGGACCAGAAGCTAATTAATGGCGTCCTGCCCATCAGTGTGCTTGTGTCCATTAATAGAGAACATTAACCTGAGGTACAGAGTGCTCCTCCAGCCGCCTGCACTTCCCAGTAAACGTGACTCATCCTGAGCCCGGCGCTGCGCCGGCCGCGCTCGCCTAAAAGCATTTTCTGATCAAAGACAAATACGGAGTGGTGACGTCCTCCGTTTGCTCTGTGTCGGCGGATTTCGCAATTTAGCATCCCAATTCCGTATGCGTTTAGTGGAGTGTTTTGTTTGGAATGCAGTAATGACCGCGTTCATCCGCGAGGCCGACGAGCGCGGGGCAGTGTTAGGTCAGCCGTGCTTTTAACTGGCTGAAAATAGAATTCAGAGTTACATCTCTCCGGGTTTTCCATGGCAGGTTTGCTGCTAGTTAATGAGAGAGATGACTCACTTGATGGCGGCGCTGAGCAGGAAGTTGAGCTGAGGCATCACCAGAGTGTCCGGTGACGACAGGTACCGGTCGAACTGGACCTGTGGGGGGACGTTTCATTAGAAATTGAAGCCCAAGTTTGCAACATTTTGTTCATGACACCAGAATCCATCCCCGTCGTCTTTCAGCGGGGAGCAGATCATGCCCTCTATCGCCATCACTAGTGCACAATGTGATATTGCAGGGCAAATGACGAATGGTGCATTAGTGGATCAACGATGGATGTATTGAAGGACGAGATGGAAAGGGATGGATAAAAGGAGAGCTGACAAATGTCCTGTTGGTTCAGTGTGGCGGGCTGATGGCTGTATTGGAGTCAAGGAACGCGAGCGGGATCGTGCTGGACGGACAGCACGAGTGTGGCACAGGAATGGTTGCTTGGTTGACACTAGTGTCGGTGGATGAGGAGTGGAGGGAGGAATGGAAGCATGAGTTGGAAGATGAGCCAACGGACAGGTGTGTTAGCAAGGGTCAATGAATGAAAGTTCTTCATGACATCAAAACCAGGCTGCACCAGCACGTTGGATTTTGTTGATATAATAACCACAACGGGTCCTAAACATTCACCTTTTCGTTGCATTGGGGCACAATGCTATAGGGAATCGGCAGATGCAGCTTTAATTGCTATGCATAGATTAAGGTTGACTGCTTAAGATACACAATGACACAACAGAAGTATTTGATACTGGATCATGTATTAGCATTTAAAAAGGGGATACATTTTTGACTGGATGGCATTCAAGATTCTACGACAGACTTTCCCAAAATATCCAGGCTTTAAAACGTAGAATAACGTTCAATAAATATGTGGGTCATTTTTGCGGATGAGTCACTAAAATCATTGTTGAAACATGGACACCTGAGAGAGCGTCCAGACGACAGGGAGACGACCAGGATGTGTGCGAGGAGTCAAAACGTACCATTTCAAATCCCCATATGAACGCATAAACCAAGCTGTTTTATAAATGTGCATAACAATAAAAGACAAAAAGAGAAAATGTGCTGAACAGGCAGGAAAGTTGAGATGAAAGTGGACTGTTTCAATCTATCTGGTTTAAGGCCCACACAGATTACCAGATTACAGAATAATGGAAGAATGTTTATAAATCTGTGAGAGTGGATTTGAGTTTATTCCAAGATAAGACATGACGAGAGACGAAAGCAGGATTACTCTGTTGTCTGGACAATAGAGATTAGCGGAACCAAAGTGAACATCAAACATATGTTTAGGTGGATTTATATGATCATGGATTTATTTGTGCTCACCATCGCTGCTTTTATGGAGGAGGCGTCCATGCCAGGGAGGAGCGAGAGAGCGCCCTGGGAGGAGAAGACAGATGGACATCAGACTGAATCAAAAGTTGCTGTGATGTCTGCCAAAAAGGAATGAAGTGAGTTCTTTTCGGCAGACAATACTTCCACCTCAAAGCCGAAAGGAATCACGAATCAACTCAAAAATATTTGAACAAAAAGGGCAACGTCTGCAACACGAAGCATACAGAGATTCATTACTGCGCTGGAGAAGGGAATGAGTTTCACACAGAATGAAAAATCTTCATGCTGAGCTGCATCAGCAGCCACACATTGCTGAATAAGGGGCTGAAGCGGAAACTTCTGACCCAAGAAACTACTACAGCTTAGTACATTATAGTACTACTTAGTACTACAGCACCAGGGGTTTGATGCAGAGTCCCTTTAAAGTGATGTCACTGTAGCAACTCCAACGGTACAGTTTTTTTGCCACAAAGTTGAGGAAGCAGGTCAGGACGTTTTCAGTACACACATAAGGATCATTAGGCTCTTTTTGTCAAATTTTGCCCCTTTCTGACCAAGGATGGCAAACACCAGATTATCATTCTGTTATGGCATGATGCTATTAGATAATCCTGCAGTCTGAGATGTGTTAAGAGTCAATTTGTCCCAATAATCGGCTCTGACAATCAAATGTTAAATGGGTTCAATATTCACGATAAAAAAAAAGCTGTGAGAAGAGCTGATTGCTCCCGACTCAAACTGTGACCTGGACTGGAAAGTAGCCAATCCAGGAGCAAGCCGACTGAGAAAAAAGGAAGCAAATGGAGGAGTTTGATAACAATATATTTATAACAATAAAAACTTAAAATCCTGAAGAGTAAATCTCACTTCTACCTATCACCGTCTGCACATGGTCGTGCAGTGGTTCGCTGGCATGTGCGGCTTTTACTTTGATACAGCAAACAGCGTAATTTATCTCAGTTTTTCATTAGAAGACTTCTCCATTAAAAAAGGTCATCATTGCTTGCGCTTTCTTCTTTGTTTAATCACATTATCAAGTGAGATTTCTGTTGAGGGTGAGGAGCTTCTAGTTCAGTGGTTGGACAAAATCTTGATGTTTATGGTGTGTTCAAATTACTGGGGTACAGCACAGACAATACAATCATCCGAAGATTTTTTTTTTTTATCTTTGTGTGATGCAGAAAAATCAGAAAATGTCTGGAAAAAACTGGAACTCCTTCCTTGGGGGAGTGGATGGATGCAGATGACTAGAAGGCCGGCCAGAGTCACATAAAACACAAGACCAGCAGAGACTTCAACTTCTGAAAATGCAAATCTGCTAATTGAATTTAAAAAGGGGTACGAAACAGCGACTTAAAAAAGCGGTCCACTTTGCTTCAAAATTAGATTTGATTTAATTTCAGTCAGGCCTGAATATCATTGATGATTTCATTAAAACTGAACTGAAAATAGATTCAAATGTGATTATTCTGTGACATGATTAACATGGACTCATTTTCATTTTTATGCTTCCTTGAACACGCTGAAAAATCCTGGAGATAAAAGCAGAGCAAACATTGTGGCGAGTCAATGAGCTGCTGCTGATAAACCCGTGTGGCTGCAAGCTTCAACGACTAAATTACAGACATAAAAACGCTGCAATGTCGTTTAAGGGTCGCAACTAGAGCACCGTTTTATGAGCATATGGCCACATGAGCAAACACATGACGGATCTACAAGTCCATCAGTGAACCGCTGGCTGGCGGAGTGGCTGGTTCCTGATCATTGTTATCTCATTTGCATGACGCAGAAAATTACAGGGATGAAAAGTGGATGGTGAAAGTTCAGCTGGTGAGACCGGGATTTGACTCCAGGATTTTATTTTGACATCTGGATGCTGTCATGTGTGAACGGATAGGAGAAATCTCAGTATTTAAGGGAAACCAGGCCACCCGGGGAGCTGCGTCGTGTGCAGGACCTCAGCGGGACAGCAGGGTGTGGTGGCGTGTCCTGATGTGACCCCGGGTTCTGAAGACTCGCATGATAAACCTCAACTATGGCCGACCGTCAGCTCCACCAGTCGCAGCCAGGACAAGAGCTTTTAATTTGAAGAAATAAAAGTGATACCACGAGATCGTCAGCCACAGGGAGTATTTTTGAGCCTTACTCACCAGTGGTGGAAGGAGGGTGACTTTGGTGTCACTTATATGGCAAGTCTCATAAGGCACTGCAGCAGTCATTCGTATTTCACTCGTTATTTTAAACATCTGTACTTAAGCATGACATAAACCATGTGGGAGGTGACTTAAGAATCATGTATGCTAGCTCACTAGCGGTGCAACGAATCAAACAAACAAACAAAAGAAAAACCTCCATGGCGCCGATAATTTTTCGGATCACCAATACAAATACAAAGAAGATAAGACAAATTAATTTGGGCCAATATATAAAGTTAATTTGAAATGACAACCATGACGGAAGAATAAAGGCCATCCAATCTAATCTGAAGCAGAAAATGTGTGACTCTTGTGGAGCCACACCGCCTGACCCTCCGATTCAAGTGATGAAGTGTGTGAGTTTGAGAGCCATGTGAGACCTGCTCGGCGCTATGCTGCTGGACACAGTTGTAGATGTAGCTCAGCCCGGCTCTGGTCAGCACATAGGACGCCTGCTCGTTGATCAGCGTGTCCAGATGAGCTTCGATCTGCAGGAGGGAGAAAAGAGGGGGAGAGCCGGCTATTAAACACAAAGGAATTGCTGAGCTACTGATGATGACACGTCCACTCTCCATGAAAAAAGAAGAGCGGTGGACGAACACGAACAATAGTGAGCATGGAAGAGACGGCTTTCATGCATCCTCTTGATCAGACACTTGAGTTCATCTCCTGAATGGAATAATTAGATTTCCCAAGAGCTGAGACGACTGGAGGGTTTTTTTTTTTATTCGCTGCGATGATGATGTCATTCTCTCTCTTCGCCTGGGATTTGAATATCGGGGTCACATTAGAGCGAGGAGTTGGGCAAGGTCTGACCTGGAACTCCAGCATCTCCAGCCTCTTGTCGGTGAACTCGAAAAGCGCCAGAGTCGTCTTCATGACGTAGAGTGAGTTGACCATGTAGGTGGCCATGTCGGCGGTGCCCAGATTGCTGGCTGACACTGTGCAGAGCTGCAGGAGGGGGTCCAGAATGCAGGACAGGACCTAAAGAGGGAGGGGAAATGTGGGAGATGTTAGACAACTTTTAGTAACGCTGGATGCTTTCACTGCTCAGGTTCACTCAGGCAAACTGAAGAGTCCTAACATCAGACTTGGACATATGTTTGGCCTTCCTTCAGCTTGAGAAAGAGACACAGGCAGAGTGAGAACCAGCAAGTCTGAGTACATGCTTCTCAAAACAACACACCAGAACAAGAGTGAAATTGTCAGATGAGGGAATTACATTTTTAATCTCAATAAAAGGAATGGGAGACTGATCTGGAGCTTAGCCATGGATCGCCGCGAGATCACATTCACACCCAACACAATGTAGTGCGATCGCACTGTTCCAGCAGACTGACCGACTGTTTGAACATGACCTAAGACTTGGGGGACTCTGGTGGATCTATGCCAGCAACTATTCAGGTGCAAGTGGTGAGTCAAGTACTACACCTTAGCGCACAAATAGCTCTTCAGCACTGCAATACAGAAGTCTGAAGAAAAGATCAGGTAACCCTCCCATTGAGCAAGAAAGATTGCATGTCTGTCATGAGAACACAAGCTTGAAGGGAGAGGAACGTGCTGCTCTGAGGGAGGTCGCAAGCAGAAAGACAGCAAGCACTTCCAGACTTGAGATGTTCATTCTCAAAGCCCACTCAGAAAGACACCCTGCAAACTGACTTCAGAGGACGAGTAAGGGACAAGTTACCTGGGCAAAGTCGGCCTGGCGGGCATCCAGAGGGACCACAGAAGAGTCGTGAGAGGCGAGGACCTCTCTGAGGAGGGACAGAGTCTGTGTCAGGGATGCAGTGGGACCCAGGTCAGCAGGGGGCAGCTCCACCTGGCAGGTGTGAGAAGAACCGTGGAGTTAGAATAATGAAGAACACCAGCCTCGCAGCACTTCTTCAAGCATAATCAAAGCATTTACCAGAACACCAACAACAGTTGCAGAGGCGGCAGCAGAGGAGTGTTTTTAATCCGCCGCTGGAGCCGAGACCGAGCGAGACTCTCTCTGCCTGACTAATGGAGCAAATCATGAGAAGTCGGTGTTCCTGCTATTAGATCAAATTGACACCAAAACCCAGAGGGGCTGATGATCTGATTAACACCCGGCTACACGGCTAATTCTTGTAACTGATATTGATCGGGACGCGGACCGCAGCGTGGCGAGAAGAGCAGGCGCTGGACATATATTTAGATGTCGATTTGACTCCCACAGTTAACAAGTCGGGCTGTTTTGTGAGCAGTTGCTGTCATTTTGGAGCTGGCTGAATGTTCCGGACCTTAAGTGGTTTCAGAAAATAGAGCTGTTGGGTTTAAGAGGCGAGGCGTCCAACCAGAGCATGTACCTGTTGGTAGGGGTTACATTAAATCATCAGCTAGGAGCGAACGTCAAGAACATCTGTCTGCTCCTTGACTTTGTTACTTTTCAGGTAAAGCAGTGAGTTCCTCATTCTTATAGCAAGACTGCTCAGTTCACTAGATGTTAGCGCTGTAACTTCATCTGTTTGTCTAAAGTTTTCCAAGAACTAAAGTGTGATTACTGAGAGCAGAAAATCACATTAAACATCAGTGAGCTTGTGAGAGGTTGTACATCGACACAACTGCCAAACTGCAAGCAAGCGACTTGGAAAAAACCTTGTCGGTGGAGCGGAGTTTGGAGAAATGGATTCATTCAGAAGTGAAGGATGTAAAGAAAGAAAGGTGCAAACGGAGAGAGGACATGGTGAAGAAGGTTGCCACACAGTGCAAGGAAGTTCAAACTCAATGACAGGAAACCGCCAAAGTCCTCGGGTGAGACAGAGGAGAGAATCACACGACAAAAGCAACAATTAACCAAGAGGGAAGAACACGATGCTATATACTCTGCCAAGGTACATGGAAGCTGATCATCTCAGGCTCCATATTGAGAGCCTGGCTGGATACAAAGAGAAGTATATGATGGGCTCAGCAGCGTGGACCAACAGAGTTGCTGTTATATGCTTACTGTCAAGTGGGAGCGAAATAAAGGTTTGTCCTCTTTATATGTGACCTCTGACGAACTTGAGTTGCAGCTGCAGACCCACGACACTTCATGTGATGCTTTTATACATAAATGTGAATCAAGTTTAATTCAATATTTTACCAGGATATGTTTGTTAATACAGAGAACAGCATAGTGCAGCATTCTACAGGGAAAGAGCTAAATTCTAGGGGGCAATAAAAAAAGTCACAACCTCTGGTCCAGTAGCACTGAACAGCTCGAAATCAGCCTGTACCTTATTTAGAGTCTTATTTTTAAGGTGGCCGAAGGAGGTGTGTGAGTGAGCGCTTTAGTGAAAGGAATGTGTAAACAGTCAACCGCAGCAGCAGGACAATGAGAGTGAAACTCTCGGAGGGATGTGAACACGTCTTTATTTTTTCCCTGGTACTTTTGTTTTGTCCCACGCCGTCATGGAAAAACCTGCACTTTCACTCTGAAGGTCAGACTCTGTGCTGGAGTCGCTGTTTTGTCTGAATTAGTTGGTTATGAAACCGAAACCACAATTCTCCCTGCGTGTGACGAACTCAAAATAAAAGCTTCACCTTGTCCATGAGTCGACTGGCGTGAAGGCTCAGGCTGTTGAAGAACATCTTCTTGCTCAGGACGTGCATTTCATCAACAGTCATGAGCAGCGAGGCCACACTGGTTCCGATGATGGAGCTGAGGAGATCGGGGTCATTAGCTCTGGTGAAGAGACAATTGTACAGCTGTGTTTTGAGGTGCAACCTGACGGTGTGGTGGTAGAACTTCAGCAGGTTGGACAGCTTGTACAGCAGGACGGCACCGGGCTCAGCCACAATCACCTGCTCGATCCGAACCTTCACGGGCGGTCACATGATCAGACAACATGATCAGAGACAAACTGGCATCAGATTCATTCTCACTTTAAGAGGCCTGCAGACGCCCTCAGTGATGTGTCCCACCAACTCCTGCATGTCCTCCGCCACCCCTGCAGATCCAGAAAATAAAGTGTTTAGTAATAATGTTTAGTTTGGACTCGGTCGCGCACAAGCAGAGTCACCGAGTGTGACCAAAGCTTCACCTGGCGTGGTGACTTGTTTGAGCAGTGCTTCTAGATGTTCCCTCTCAGAAGCAGCAGCCTGATGTAGCCACGCCAACATGTCCCCCACATACCTGAGGGAGCAACAAGCCAGGTTGGATAACACTGAACAGCTGACCACCAATATGAGGTGGTCATGTTTCACACAAACAGTTCGGCGAATTACATAATGGAGAAAAATCACAATTTGTATGTGTGTGCGCGTGTGTGTTTGTTCGAGGATGAATCGGGGTGAGAGAGGCACTTGATGTTCTGAGAATTGCCGCCCTATAAAGTGGAGGTGATTTGGTGTTCCAAACGTGGCAGATATTCTGAGAAAATCTCCCATTTGGCTCCGGGGCCAGCGCAAGCAGACAGGGATGAGGCGTTGCAGGAAGCGCAGACACTCTCACACACTTCAGGACATAACAGGCGTATAATCAACTTCTGTTTGTCTGCAGGAAACAACTGTGGTCAGGAAAACGAAGGCTGAAATATCGACTTGGCCAAATTATCACAGGCTGTGTTCACTGATTTCTGCTGTTTCATTTGACAGCGCTCTTCACCCAGCAGGTACTGAATATCTCATATAAATAATTCACAATTAAATCACATGTATTCAATTGGAAGACTTCACCATCCCACTACTGACACTGTTTGTCACAGATAGTAAACACCCAAAGCTGAAAATAAAGTTTCACACAAAGGTGAACAGTGCACAACCCTCAACACCAGCCATCTGATCCAGCTATCGTGCACACAAGGAGGTGCGCGTCGCACGATCGTCCCTCTCTCACGCTCCATTGATCTCAAAATAAAGACCCAAAGCATTGGTATGGCTCTGCAGCTACTCAACTTGAGGCACGGTGGCAAGTGTTTCGACTACCCCTCCAATAATTGAACCCATTTATGCAGCACTATCAGAACAGTATCAGAACTTGGTCATCTACTGGATGATCCACAAAACACTTAACAATAACCTGCACACACCCTGACTCCACCGAACCAGGCGGCAGTAAACATACTCGACATACTCATACACCATCAGCCAAACACAACACAGACATCTTTGATTGTCAATTTGTGATCTCTGCAGAGTTTGTCACATAATGAATATTCTCCATTACAAAGTTTCTGGAACACATAGAGGAACTGAACCATTACCTCATTGGGTCATGTGAGTGCATCTCAATCGGGCGGGGGGTTCCGCCCGGCCCACCGCGCGTGAGGGCGTCGATGAACCCTCGCACCACTGCGTTCCTGCGTGCAGTTCCAAACTCGTCCAGCACGTACCTGGAAAAGAGGAGTGTTGGTTGCCAGAACGTTTTTGTGTGCACAAGTTCAGTGGGAAAAAAAAACACAACGGTCCAGATCGTCGCTGCGGTTGTTTTGATTACTTGGCAGCGCTCAGCTTTTTGTCAGACTAAACACAAGATAGTGGCGAATTAAGATTCTGGGAACAGTGGCAGCCTCAACATCCCCGGCCTGCCGCCGACCTTGGAGACTTTTCTCGGCACTGACACAGGTGCGGTTCCAAGAAGCGGAGCTCTGACACAAGGAGGAACTGACAGATATAACTAATCCCTGAGTAACGTGTGAAATCTTCCTGAGTGTTAAACTCACAGTAAACCCCAGGAAGTGAGTCTGTTTTGCAGCAACCTGTGCTCACCAAGGAGAGGATTCATTTTCCCACACCAAATAGTGGGACTGTTGTTTGAGGCTAGTCAGGAAGTCCAGACTCAGTTTATATAAAGATCTGAAGAGGTTAGTTTATAGTCAATTAATGGATGATTATAATTAATAAGAGGAAAAGGAAGACAGAAGGTAAATAGTCAAATAAGAAACTGTTAAAAGCTGAATAAAAAATGTGATAAAGCAGGAAGGAACAGATTACACGAAAGTAAGACGCCAATTAGAAAAAATGAATGATAAACCATAGAAATATCGTCTTAGTCCTTCAGCATTTCCAGTCAGGTGTTGCCACAGAAAGTTAGCTGCTTCCTCCTTCACCTGTCTTCTTCATCCTCTCCAGTCACACCTCCCCTTTTCTTGAACTCCTTTTGTCTAACCTTCTTTCAGCCGGCACCTCCATTTTGTCTTTATACTAACACTAAATATTATTATAAGAAATCAGAAAAAAAGTTGAAAAATTTGGTAAAAAGGAAAATGAAAAAAAAATAGAAAAGAAGAAAGACGGACACAGTCGTATAGGTGAAAGAAGCAGCAACAAGACATCGAAGAAGCACCATTATAACATATTGATTGATTAATTATTTCATTCATTTTCTTTGTTTTATTCCCTTTCTGTGAGGACAGGTTAGCTTGAGTCTTTCCCAGCTATCCAGGGTTAAGAGGAGGAGACACCATGAGCAGTCAGAAGAGACTACTCACACATGGACAACCATTAAGCTTTGCACAGTGGGAAGAAACCAGAGCACCTGGTGGAAATGCACTCAAGGAAGGAGGAACACACACTAGGCAGAACACAGTGTCTCTCAGTCAGAAATCCAACCCACAACCATCTTGCAGTTAGGCTGCAGCATGGCCAACTGCTCTATAAGCATCACGCCAGAACATCTTACTTGTAGAGGACAGGACGGTCCTGAAGGGCCTCCATGGCCTGGGTCAGCACCGGGCTGATGTCACACGTCTCCTGGGTCAGACCTCTGCATTCATCTGCAACAAACCAAAAAATCCCTGTCGCTTAGAAACACTCCAGGTGTTTAACAACTAAACCTGAATTCACTTTGAAGACATTTGAGGTGAGGGAGGTGATGTTAGCTCATTTCCATCTCCCACAGCATAACCGGGTCAAGACAAACCGCACAAGGTTTATAGACTTAGGATAAATACTTGAAAGGATTTTGACAAAAAGCAGTTTTTGGTTTGTTTATCCATCTTTGACAATATTTAGAGATTATTAAAAAATCTCTTGAGAGGGGATTAAACTTTATTCGTCCATTGACAAAGCATCACTTCACCCTGGCCTGGTGACTCAGCTCAACCTCGCCCGTGTGTGTGTGTGTGTGTGTGTGTGTGTGTGTGTGTGTGTGTGTGTGTGTGTGTGTGTGTGTGTGTGTGTGTGTGTGTGTGTGTGTGTGTGTGTGTGTGTGTGTGTGTGTGTGTGTGTGTGTGTGTGTGTGTGTGTGTGTGTGTGTGTGTGTGTGTGTGTGTGTGTGTGATGGACCTCACGTACTCTGGGCCCAGCGATAGAGCTGCTCGTAAGACGCCGCCTGCAAGTTGGCCATCTGCTCCATGATCTCCAGTCTGGGCAAGCAAGCGCACACATTACACCCCAGCGGCCACAAAGAGTCAACAGCCCTCAGGCCACCTATTGAACGTGTGTGTGTCGTCTTCACCCTGCTGTCTGCTGGTTGGTCCGCAGGAGGATCTTAACATCTTCGTGGATGTTCTTCACTCTGCACAGAGCTCTGAAGAAGTCCTGCAGACACACAAGTGTGGGTGGAAAGCCACAAAATGAGTTCAAATGCCTCAAGTATTTCGTTTCTCCATCTTCTTCTGTATTTTGAGGGTGTTTGCCGTGATTCTGTGTCCTTATATGTGATTTCTGATGATGCTTCTTGTACGTATATGAGTCCATCCGTGTGCCTTGAGTAGTTTGTGTCCTATGTTCTTCGTGTCTGTGTTCCACAATAATGAAACTTTAAGCTGAAAAATAACTTGTGGCCAGTAAACAGACATCCACACAAGGTCCGCGGCCAGAGCCTTGTGTTACTGCAGCAGATGGGAGAGTTTACAGCAATTACACCAGTCTCAGTGATTACCTCAGTAACGGGTCCATCCCTCGCCGTTCGCAGCGCCGCCTTCTCCTCGTTAGACAGCTGGAACTTGCCGAGGAAGGCCTGCGCCACCTGAGCTCTCACCTCCAGCCGGTGACTGAGGGAGGGAGGAGGGGTGCAGTGAAGTCACTGTGTTAATATAAGTGGCAGGGAAGATTTGATGCATAAAGATGGAATGTTCAATGTTTAATCTCTAACTGTCTGTTTTTGTTTCTATTATTGCTTGAATGACTTTCATGTTTGGCCGCCTGCAGAAAATCAGGATCAGGATGTAGAAGATAGGTCAGTTTGGCATACAAAGAGGAGATTTGTCATTTGTTCTTAGATTGTTTCATTGTTTAGATCAGTGCTTCTCAAATAGTGGGGCGGGCCCCTCTGTGGGTGAGGGGGGCGTGGAACATACTTTTTTGGAATACTAGAATAAAGTGTAATTGCTCATCCACTCGTGGTTTTTTTTTTTTTATTTCAGACAAATTGATGCACTTTAAGTTTTTTGTGTTACAGACGAAAATAATGTTATTATAGCAGTACTTTATCGTTCATTGATCTATATTAGTCTTTTTTCTTCTTTTCTTTAATGTTGACAAGGACACAATGTTATGCAAAGGTGTACTTACATTAATTTTATAGACAAATGATACTATTTACAGAAGTGGTGGAGAGTTGGGGGTTGCGAAACGTTTACTTCTTCTTGAGGGGTGGGCGCAACAGAAAATAATTGAGAAGCACTGGTTTAGGTAAAGGGGGACTCGTGACATCAGCAAAGGAAAAGGTTTACAGGACAGTAGTGGCTACTCCAATGATGTCTTCTTTAGAGACTTAGGAGTGTGCATCAGAAGAGACAGAGAATAGATGGGAAATAATTGTGACTTTAAATCAATGACTATGTTTTTATGTGAGAATAATTATGGATTAAATACTACCCAAGCAAAATACACTAAGAATTATTATAAATGAATATAAGTGAAACTGAAAATAAGTTTCTCACAGAAAAAACGCCTATTAAAAAGTATCAGAGAAAAACATACTAATAAATCAAAACTCCTTCTTTAATTGTGCGTTCAATTACTTAAGCTATGCGAGTGAGAATTTTTCCATGAGGCTGATATAGTGCTGAACTACATCTTATTAAATAGTTACCTTTTGTTTTCAAGCTTCTTTCACCTGCAGATATTTAAAATTTATTTTCAACCATTTCATGAAACCACACCCGAGCAGTACATCCTGGAGAATTATCTGAACCCATTAGGAGATGATGACAGAATTATGGAGAATGTTTATAGCTGTATTCAATAATTAATGAAGGTTTAACTGACTCGACTGACTCTCGCAGTACGAGCGCAGCACACGGTGTAATGTGCTGAAGCCACCAGCAGGGGCCGATGTCGCTCCACAACAAGCACACGGAAACACACGGTAACGCAATCAGATTCGGAAGTTCGACCGTAAATGGAGAAGAAAGAGACATCAGGTCAGCATAGATCTCCATCAGTGTCATAAGGACTCTGCACACAAGAGCTGCCATGGCAACCGCCCAAGTGAAAGAGAACACTCTGACAGAGGAGTCCCCCATCTAGACTCACTCCCATAGAGACAAGGCTGGGTCACTAAATCACCAGGCTGTATGGACGCAGGATTAAAGCCCACTATTGTCTAGTGCCGGACTATTGCCCGAACTGAGCCGACTGAGAGGGGCTGGGCAGTAAATCTGCAGCAAGCTTCCATGAGTCGGACCTCGCAGAGTCGTGCTCCTCAAGGAGGCCTCGGCCATCCCCCCTACTTTATGAGTTTGGACTTTATCACGACACGCCGAAGACGGCAGCTTGGCAGAACCCGGCCATTAATTTGCTCACTCACAGGCCTGAGAAGAGCAATGATATTGATCACTGCCAGCTGGCTGCATCACTCACGGAGCAATCACTGACACAAACAAGAAGAAAGCACCTTCCCCTTGTCTCCACTCCTCACTGCGAATACTTATTCATGTTATATGAAAAGAGGGTTTACAAGTGTAAACGGTCTGACTCAGCAAAGTCGAGTTGTCACTGAGCATCCTGAGGATGAAATTAGTCTCATGCTGAGAGGTTTCACCATAATAATGCAGGTTATTCACGGAAACATTCCGGCTCAAACGTTAGATGCTCTGAGGTGTCATCAAGAGGGTTCTACTTCCTTCCAGCTGGAGCAGTTAACAGCCATAATAACAAGAGTGATAAGCGTCTGAGTGAGAATCAATGTAAAGATTCATAAAATGATTCGTGATTTAAAGCTCAGTGAACAACTTGGCATCTGGTCTACTACTGTACTTCATTTCTGAGACTTTGATTTGAAGGTCTTGTGACCAGTAGTCGACTATTAAATAAGTCATCAAATGGTATCACTTGAATAGTCATGACGTCATCATATCTCGTAGCACAGTCCTCAGCAAGAGGAGAAATTTCACACCACTACACACAAATGAGAATTTCGCACTATACCCATGTTTACAAAATCTAGGGCTGCCACTAACAACTGGTCACAGACAACAAGGACAAGTTGGTATGTTAAGCATGGTAAATAGTAAAGAAAATAGTAAAAATAATTCTCAACATTAAATTTAATTTAATTTTTATTGCTCAAGACGAGAGTTTGGAAAACAATATTCCCATACATATGACCTGAAACCATTTCTTCTCATGGTCTGTGGTGAGTTGCACATGTGCGGAAAAGAAAAACGAAACTGATAAGCACATGGTAGGCCTGGGCCATATATCGATTTTCTTGAGCTAACATGGCTAGTGCTAACAAGCTATAAGGCTAGTTGGCTGAGCCGTTGCATTAAAAAAATGTGTAGACACGGTGAAGCGGCTGAGTGCAGCTCTGCTGCTGTCAGCGAGTGAGTTGGATGTGCTGTTTCCAGAGACTGGGGGTCCATCCAACCACTACCATCCTATCAGTTGAACGCTCTCTGTTCAGCGCGTTCTGACATCGTTTTCAGTGTCAGAACCACGCAACAGCAGATGCATATGCAATGTTCATACTCACAACAGCAGTGACCGTTGGTTGTTGGCGATATTACGAAAACTAATGGTTATTTGGATGTGGATCAGTGCATCACAGCAATAGCTCACAAGCAAGTTGAAATGTGGTGAATAAATGAAAAGCTCACCAAACTAGTCTGACTGAGTCTTTTAAGGGAGTTGTTCAGTAAAATGTTCAGTATTCAGAAATAAATTCAAGTTTATTCACATTTATTTAGTAATATTTGTGCATTTATTACAATTAAAAAAAGTATTCACAGGTCCAGAAATAAGTGACAAGAGTATTAAAAACAATTAAGAGAATATATATATATGCAGATTTTATTTTTCGGCCATATTGCCTAGGCTTAGTGCATTTAAAGAATGAGATCTCTAAAAACAATGAAACAAATAAACAAATTCTAAGTCATCCCATGACAATGAAAGTTAAGAGGTTATTAATGGTCAAATTTAAATCGCTAACATTTATTTTACGCACAATCTACCATCCAAATGGCATTGCACAGGCGTGCCTTTTCTCCAGTTGCCCTGCAGCCTGCAGAGCCATGGTTATAAGATTAGTCATTATTAGACATTTATCTTGATTATCATTACACTGAGTCAAACGATCCCGGTGTCTCATTAGTGCTTTTAATGATTACAGGGACGATTTAAGTTTTCTGCTTCGCTGTCTGCGAGTTTGCCGAAAATTTGCTTTTAATTTGAGCTGCGTCGCAGAAAGGTCTCTGGATTGCTGTTTCAAAATTTCTTGTAATATTGTCAATCTGTCAGGAAGCAACAGATGAGCGAGAGAGTGGCACGTGAGTAAAAATAAGGCTAATGATGCGATGAATCAAAGCCAGTGAAGCAGGAGTGGAGAAATCTCTCTCCGTGTCAACACACACAACATCCTCCAGCAGCCGGCTCCGAGGGAGACAAATATTCATCACCGATATGCAAATCTCTGCTCAAGACATTTACAAAATCTAATTGGATAATCTGTTGTGAACTGTAAATCCATCAGACGAGCTTCTGTATGTGGAAACACACGCAGACTATTTATGAGACATGAAATTGATTTGGCTCTGGATGTTCTCAATAATCTTACATCCTTTTTAATCTGTCGACTAAATGGGTCACATGCAACATAGAAAAAAAACTGGCATGTATTTTACACTTGTGTGAATGACAAATACAAATCAATATTGTGTCGTATTTTTGTCAGTCTTTTGTACGGTTGTAATTAAATGCAACTCTGATTAAAATGTGATAAATGTGGAATTCTGGCAGAATTAGTTGGAGATACATCCATGACTAGAATGTCGGCTCAGTCATCGCTTTTCAGAACCCAGCTCAACCTGGGCTGTAATCTTAACATTCAATTTTCGATGGATAGACAGATAGGCAGACAGACTTGCTGAAACACTTCAGACCATCAGAAGTCTTCAGTGTATGACTGTATTAAAAGGCTGCATTGATCCCATCACTCTATTAATAATCTCAGTTACGGTGACCTAAACAGTTCCCATGACACCATTGAAACATGGTTCCGCCTCCACAACCAGTCAACTGGATAGGAACAGAAAAGAAGTGGGATGAAGAAGCAGGACTAGATAGGGAGCAAGACAATGCATTTCGTTGACAGTGATGGCACCTCTCATGCTACTTTACATCACTTATAATTATAGTGGCCGAACATGATGGATAATTTGGAATTAAGTCTGCACTTAGTTGTCACAGTATTTCGAGCTCTGGCGTCAGAGAGCTGTTCAAAGAGTCAGATGCCTTGTCGAAAGAGCCCGAGCCATAGGTTCCCGACCCCTGACCTAAACAAACAAGAACCACAAGACAAAACTGTCTCCACCTGCTGGTGACACTGAGGTCCTTCAGTGTCAGGAGGACACGTCTGAGAATGTTTCATGGTGATGTCAGCCATCTTGTATGCAGTGACCCAATGGAGATGTGGAAGTTCACAAAGGGAGGGTTCAGTCATGGACTCCATAGAGGACAAAGGTGTTACCTGAGCTGTCAATCGTGGACCCTTCTACACGCTACACCTACCAGCATCAATAACGTCTCCATTAGCTTCAATCAGACTGTTTGGATTAGCAACACTTCCAAATCTACAATGGCTTTTCCCCCCAAAAGATGAGAGCAGTCTCATCATGACCCGATGAAATAAAAACCAACTCATCATCCTGTATCTTCTTAGAGCCATATTTACCTTGGAAAATAAATAGCTGATTGCTGCAGCCCGACTCCACTCCGGTCAAAGTAGAACAAAAAAAACTGAAGTTCCAGCTGTGACATCTATTTTGACATTTCCAGTCTGTTTCCAGAGCGATAAGACTCCTCTTAAGAGAATCAATTTCTTCTTTCTCAGCAGAACATCATGTGTTTATGTGTGAACTTTTTCCTCTGCTCCTCGACTGGAATATTTGGTTGATACAAGAGCACCACAGGACAAACCCCTGGCCTCTAAAAGATAAGTAATGCATCCGATTTTTCCGCATCACGGCGCATTCAGGAGTGACTGAGCTGCAGCTTTTGGGATGTAAATCACAACAAACCGACGGGCTCCACGCGCCACGACGAGGTGAACCGTGGTGGCTCCTGGGAATTGCTCCAGGAGGAATAAGGGGGGACGCATACACAACTGCCAGGACATAACACATGCCTCTCAAGACTGTAATTACTGAATACCACTGAGAAGGAGTAAACTGGAGAATGTGGACTCCTGGTGAGGAAACGCAGCTCACAATAAAAGGCCTGTTACATAATATGACATGACAGGATGAAATTTCACATCCTAATACGACAAAAGAGTCAAACAATGACCAGTCGAGAGTGCGTGGATCGCTTTGTGTGCGAGCTCCAATTCTGCAACAATTGATTTTGTCTCGAAATGATTTGAGCAGAAGCACAAGCTCATCAACAACAGTCAAAACGGATCACCCACACAAACATCATAATTCTCTAAGCTGGCGAAGTTCATCGCAAACATCGGTAAAAGGCAAAGTATAAATTTGGTTTGACTCTGAGTCAATTTCCTTTCAGCAGAGAGCTTCAATCTTCGCTCCCAGATAAGACGAAAATAGGATTAACAGGATATTGTTTTGGCTGGTAAAACATGCACACAGAAACGGGCTGCTTCATTGCGCAGCAAATAAATCAGGTGTGTAACTCGGCTCAGAAGTTGAGTCGAGCAGTCATTTAAATCTATTCCTGAGGCGCTTCAAAGCTTCGGGAAATCTAGCATTTTGTAGAGCAGTTAGTTATCAACGCGCCAGTGATCGCTCAGCTGAGCCGCCGCTGTCCATGCAAACAAAAACCACACACACTTTTCAATCGTTGTCACTTCTATTTAAGATCTTGTTTGTCAGTCTAAAGCATTTCACACTGGATGTTTTAGGATCAAACAACACTCAGAAGCAGATTTTGACAACACATCAGTGCAGTCATGATCTCCCGACTATCACAACCAAGGTCAGGGAGAAACTATGGAATTGTGAAAGAAGGGTTGGGGCGGGGGGGCTCTTATTTAAGTCTTACACAACTACACTAAAAGTAGACTGTAGATTAGAGACAAGAATGTAACATCAATCTTGCCACTTGGGCCCATCAAGCACCTGGAACAAAGGCCAAACCCTCATAGCTACTGTCCAATGTTTTACTCTGTTAATAGTATCGTGAGGTACGTAGTCGACAATCAAGCAAGTAAATCAAGAGGTAAATACAGGACTTTGCATCAGTAAATGAGTGATTTATGAGTAAAACGGTCTTCACATTTCAAACGACGACTCTTACGCAGGTAAATTTTAACTGTGGTGTGTTGGCATGAAGCCAAAGAGGCCAGCAGCAAAATATAATGACCTCTTTTGTGTAAGCTCAGAGTCAAAATACTTCCGTTCGTGCAACGCCTCGACTTGTGCTACATGATAACATGTCACTGTAACGCAAACATCACCTCGAGCAAGAGATGTGCTCTGGATTACATTTGGTAGTGTCGACTAGCTGACTCTTTATAGACAACTGACTTGTGTGTGCGTGCGGGTGTGTCGCCAAACAAAAGGTCTGCAAGCCGGCAGACAAACACGGTTCGTTTACCCTCATTGGCTCGCCTCTTCCACCTTTTGGGTCGGCGCACTATAGGCAATCTGCTGAGCCTTTCCGTTTCATTAGAGCTGACAAATGACATGGTGCCAGGGGCTGATAAGATGGCAAACACTTGAGGACAGTTCTGTTCTGCTGGGTAAACACACATCTCCAGCATCTGTGCAGCCCCGTAAACTACTGTCCTGACTCAGCTGACGAGCTCAGATAGCGCCGTGGCGCGATCATGTGTGTCAACGGGACAATAATGAGACAGACAGTTGCTGGGAAATGTGTGAATGGAAACAGAAAATACAGCATTGTCCAAAATCCTCCCTTCACTTATTCCCCACACTGTCAACAACTAACCATTTCAAACAGTGTTGGTCAGGAAGCCAACCTCAGGTCCAGTTCACACTATATTGAATAAATAAAACGTTCATTAATGAATTATTTTGCGGCACGCTTTGCTCCATACTTTGAGTAGTCCTAAGCGCGGAACATTTCTGTCAGCTCTGTGTCGCTCTCCTTGAGTGACAAAGCATCAACCTGTCTCTACCTGGCAAACAGTTGTCAGGAAGAATCAGAAGAAGAGACACAGGAAGACGGGAGCTTGTGCTATGCAGCAAACGCGCCAAGAATTGCCTCTCTTTGGCAGGAGGATAGTTGCACAACTTTTGGAGTTGAAAAGTGAGAGGATCTTTTCTTGTTTTCATGGAGCAGCTTCTGTATAAATGATTAAAGGATAATCATTAGCAGGTATTTTTGCACTCACGCTCATGTATGAGGAAGTCTTTTGTGGTGAGAACCATTATGCAAACACAAAATCAATGTCTTTTAAACAAGTTCGAAGGTTCTGGCTTCGAAACCATTTTAATTTAACAGTTGATGAAAGTGCATAAGAATCAGAGAACGCAGATTCATCACAACAACTGTCACTCCAGAGCCAACCACAGCTATGACATTCTGTTCGACCCATACAAAGCTCTGTGGCCTTTCCCAGTGCTGTAGACATGTTTCAGCATCGCAACACTGTTTCCTGGTCCTGTGGAATCCATTAAAGAGGTCCAGTCCCTCCTCTACAGGTGCGCCATCGTTCATTTAACTTGTGTAGTCTGAGTAATTAAGTTGCAGACGACAATCGGACAGTTCCATGCGAGCACATAAATCTATATTGGTAAGCGCTTCATTGCTGAGCGCATGACCGGCTTTAGTGTGGCATTGTTCACAGCTGACTGAATACATGTATTGTGCTCCTATATTTCCAGAATAGGGTTGTCATTATGAAAGCCATGAAGTCACAGGCGGCTATTCACGGCCGAGACACAAATTGAACTTCATCTGTTTCACCTCATTATGTGGCAACACACCTTTCCTGACTGGAAAATTGCGCGAGGCCTCTGCAACATCCAGGAAATGTCTTGTGAATCGCACACTGACAACGGACCATTGTGGGTTTTCCTGGCAGCTCTTCAGACACCAAACTGCCAGTGACAAGGACAAATCCCAGCAAGCAAACACAATTCCATCTGGTTGTGAGGTCACCGTGGCTTTTTTCAAAGGGGAATGTCAAACTGACGGATATCGAGTCCCCAAAGGAGCCGGTATGCAAACAGAGCGACCGGATCATGTTTTCAGAAGGGCACCCATGTAAAACCTGCCACACCGGCCACGCACAGAGACCCAGGCCGGATTAATTAATTGTTCTTCATCCTTCAAAGCTCATCCTATAGCAGCCTTTCAACAAGGAGATCCTGCCCCAACGCCATCAGCCGAGCATGGAATTGAGGTGGTACATCACAGCTGTCAGCGTTGTCTTTTGGCAGAAATCGACATTGTCCTCGTCCGTGCCCCTCCCTCTATGTCAACTCACAAGGTGACTGAGCAACCAGGTCACAGCCGAGAATACTAATGAAGCTAAAGCCCCTCCCGAGGAGCTCACTAATACATGGCAGTCTTTTATTTGTAACCTTTATTTGTCTGCAAGGACAGCCAAATTGATAGATCGGCAACACTAACCCAGAAATTCAGTGGTGCACAATAATGCCTGGAGAGTCACACGTTTTAATCTTATTTGAGTATTCAGCGAGAGAAAAAAATCCTTTAAGTCAGTGGCTAACAAATAAAAGTGTCTGGTTTCTATACCAACATGGCTAGCTCTTGGGAAATGTGTTTACGCTTGAACTCAAGGTCGAGGAAACAACTTGTGTATTTCACATTTGTTTCTGAGAACCAATAATGTGCACACTGTCACTATTCAAGATTACAGATTGATCCTTTGTAAAATTTGAGTATGTATTTTTATTAGAAAAAAAAATTTGAGATGGAAGGTAGAACCCATTCAGGGTGCTACTCGGAAATAAGAGATGAAGAAGTGCTGACTGGCTCATTGGTATCAGGATTAGAAGAGTCAGACGAAGATACTGAGGTTGTCATTGGGAGGATAAGATGTTAAGTGAGAAGTTAGGGTAGACACAGAAAAAAAAGGATAGGTGTGACTCAAGAATGACCAAGTAAGGTAAAGATGGAGGAGTCGCTATGGCAGCTCCTGACAGAAAGCCACCAAAGAGAAGTTCATTCTCCAGATGAGAACTGGTTTCTGGGCAGTGAGAGCTCTTCAAAAGGAGCTTAAGCAACTCTTGGATGCTCATGAAATGACAAGAGCTCGATACAAAATTTTGATGAGCACGTTGACATTACTATGTGAACATCTAAAAGGTGTTTGCAGCTCTGTAAGAGCTGAAAATTAGTTCCATAACAACACCAGGTCAGACTAGAGTCATAGCTGTTACTGGATGTTTTAGAAAACCTCAAGACAAAACCTCTCAGTAACCAGGCCGGCTCCTCTCAGTAGGATGGCTACTGAACAAACTCGACTTAGAGTCTCGAAGAGATCTGCTACCTCCAACATGGACAGCAGCTATCCATCTATAACCGTCTCTGCGATGCGCTGTCAGCAAATCTCAACCACGCATCGAGTTCTCATCTAAAAGTCCAGCCTCAGCACTATTACAGAAACTCTCGGTGTGAACCAAACCGCGACCACTTTGCATCTCAAGGCCAACATCACAGGACGACTGGCACAGATAGATTTACATGAGTGATGATTGCTGCTCTACTTATGCAAATAGAGAAAGAAGGCAGAAATATTCATCAACCTCATGAATCATTCATCCGACCTCTTCAGAATTAAAGACGAACAAGCTTGCCAGCTCCCGCTGCCTCGGATTTGTCAGTTGGTTAACTGAAGCTGCGAGTTCGAGAATGGCAAATGAACACGGCAACATAAAATGCAACACTTTTGTTTACCGTACAATGAGCAACATTGAGCCTGTTAATGAGTGGAGTCAAACTGCAACCAAAATACCGGTTCTGTTTATATCATCTTATCCACTCCACTGGTTACCCTCTCAGTGTATAGTGTAGCTGTGTATCCCAAACAGCTAAAGCCAAAATAAGAAGTCTTGACAGACAAGAAATACGCGGTGGCTCATCAGACTCACAAGAATATGGGACAATGCGAAATGACAAGTCTGCCACAGCACAGACGTTCGAGAAGAAGACATAAAAGTTTCATTCTTGTCGCTTCCCCTGACATTTCCAAATGTCAGTGTAAAGGTTCATACCGTCATCCTTGTATCCTCGCCTCACATTAGGGTGACAATTAAGTGACAAGGAGGTGTGATGTTGTTGCAACACGGGACGTCTCGGGATGGAGGTGACCTCGCTGGTGCAGAGTGAGCTTTTATATCCAGCGCTGTTACACAATACTAGTGTTCAAACTCATCTCAGGTTGTCCACAAACATCCATTTACCCAGAAGCATCAGTCTAACCAAGATGTTCACTAGTCAGCATATCGTCAAAATGTTTTGCACCAAAACTTATCAAGGACCTTTCCAGAAATTCTCACAACTGCTGACATTTCCAGATCAACGCTGTGCAACACGCATGTCAAAGCCAAGGCCAGTGGGCCACTTTCAATACCTGAGTCCCACAACATAATTTCATGACGTCTATGGTCTGTTGGTCGATCACACGCCCACCTCTCATACTACATGGCCCATGATGCAGTACAACAGTAAAGCTACTAATGAAAGTAACACTTTATGCTGTATCAAAATATAATAAGATCCAGGTTTTAAATTTAGGTTTCAGGGTGTTTTCTCAACCTTAACCCGCTCATCATGCACTAGCATCTATGTAGACTGTGCAGCATATTCAAAACAAACTCCTAGTCTATGCATTTGCACTCACCCTGTCATGTTTGGTCCATGCCTTGGCACGTTTGACAACTAATGCAAAGGTTTGATGACCAATGTGAGGGATTCATTCAGCAGCCCAGGTGGGAGAGGTGGGTCAGATCACTGACCAGTTACTCACTTCACAAAACCCCCAAATCCTCCCATCCCTGCTGACTCAGAAATTATTTTCTGCATTGGTCAAAACAACTCATTAAATTTGCAATGATCCTTGCTTACATGCATTTGCAGTCGCATGTATGAAACTGCATGTAAGGTGGAACTCTTGCCCACAGACACACAAGCACAACAGTATTTGGGAAGAGCATACATGCAATTGATTGGACATTGAATTGACCATACTACGTGAGGGGCCTATAAGTGGGAGGAGTGCAGCTGTCATTTATTAATAAACATTTACAGAATTTCGATAAACAAAAAAGGACTTACTTTTCTCCTTGAAGTTTGTTGGTCTTGATGATCAAGTCTTGTGTTTGCTCTTTTGCTGCCTGAAACACAAAAGTTAATTGTTATACTAGTTTCAAAGTTCTTGTTAAATAAAAAGTAGACACTGAAAACACGGTTCAACATTCTGGAGAATCTTTAACTCCTCAGTACCTTCAACCTGCTGGTCATTTCTTCACAGCACGTGCTCATGGCCTGGACATCCTCATGGACATTTTCCAGCTCCTGAAGGGGAAGAAAATCATCAGTCAAGCTACATATCTACTTATCATGGTCATATATCTGTCTGACAACTTTTACCTCTTTAACTTCTTTAAATATCCGTGCAAAGTCTTCGTTGATAGCTAAACTTCGTCTCTCTATGTCACCTCTTAGGTTTCTTCTGGTGCGCAGGCTGTTCTCCGTGAAGAAGACAGACAACGCCATCAACGCCTCCAGCATTTCCTGGAATTGGTTAATATTGTTGAGTCACTTTGACAAATCAGAATGGATATAAAAGAATCAGCTATAAGAGAGACATAAAACAAAAACCTGGTAAATTAGCTATACCTAATAACACATGGTGAACCATGAAGTGGGGAGGAGTCTTGATCATTTAGAAAGCCCTCAACAAGTCGAATCAATGAATCAGAAATACACCAACAAAATTGTAAACTTCAGAAACAAATCAGTACAAAAAAAAAAACCTAGGTAAATTAATGTGACCAAAAAATAATAGTACTTTCTTTTGATTCAAATCACATTCGCAAAGGCTGTGATTTGAAAAACAAAAGTGCACCACAGAGCTGAGTGAGTTCAGCAGGACTAGATAAAGCCTGGCGACCCAATCCACCAGAATTCTGGCAACCCGCTCGACCGGTCACAGAGGAGCCGTGCAGTGACAGCACCGTCTGATGACCAAGCAGGAGTGGTTCAACTACAGTCAAAGATTGTCTGGTTTGTCCAACACCATATCTCATGTTGGCTCTTTACTTGATCACTCTCTTCATTGTCCATGGTGTCAAGTCTCAAGCACGGCATTATGGCCTTCAAAGTCTGCATTCACGGTTGAATTTTAAAGTTTCCTGGATCCACTTTGCTTTCCATCAACTGACTCCCTGACTATGTTTGCAAGGCTTGTAGTCAATATTCTACAGTGGTAAAAGGTTTTTCAATTAGATTATATTATTCATATCAATGCAGGTATCCATCCATCTCAATCAGCATCATATCTAGTCCTGGCTTACAGGGAAGAAGTGGAAAATCACATGCCGACTCGCAACTGCATTACTGTCAAAATAAAACCGTCAGTGTCAACCACTTAAACAATGACAAACGAAGAGGATACCAGGAGAATGTAGAGCAAGCAGCAACGTAACACCAATGCTGAGACCTTATAAGCGACACAACACATAAATTGGGTGATGAATACTAAAAGAACCACCGAGCAATATAATTAATATTATAGTCTCTAATGCCGATTAAAAGCGTCATAGATACGTTAACATATTCTGCCCATGCAGCTTAGACATCAGCTGTCACCCGGAAGACGTACGTTGCTAGCTAGTACGTTAGCCACCGTTAGCATCTTTGCTTGGAACACCCGTATCCGCCTACCTTGTCATTATCCAGCCGCGTCTCCAATATTTTGTTGAGCTTCCTCGAGAGCGGGTTGTTGGGCTGAGACGGCGCGTTCGGGTTCTGCATCCCAACGGAGGTGTCGGACGAGCTTTCAGCTTTAGTGTCGGCCATCGTTTACTATCCGCTCCACGTCAACTTTGAAGGGAATGTTGTGGTCCGTCATCGAGAACTGTCCGGTGCGCGCAGGAAGAGGAAGGTTCCGCTTTGTCATCAAAGAAATTACTCTTCTGTGGAAATTTTTTTTTATTGAAGGTCTTATTTTTGTCTTTTCTCACAAAGCGAAATTATGTTGCGTTGCATTGTAACCTGTTGCAATTTCTATTATGCAATTTAACCGATTCAAAACAATGATTCTTGTAATATCTATCCTTGGTGGAAACAAGTTGTAGTTTATTTAAATTAAAAGGTGGTTAATGAAATTGGTTGGCACTGCAGGCAAAGTTAAATAATTAACACAATTTTCACGTGTCGAAGTTTTTTTTTTCTTCACCTCGGCAAATCTGAATTCACAAGTTTGACCCACAGCGTCCGAACTCTTAGTCACTCGTACAAGAATCAATGTGAGAGCTGAGCTGCATTCAAGCCCTGTTGGACGTTTTCCAATTACCTAGAAAACAACTACTAAATTATTTATAGGGGATATAAAAGTGGCTATATATAAAGACGTGGGGGATTTCATCTCGTCAATGATTTCCCTTCTGGACTATCCCTCACCATAAATGTCACTGGAAGTTCTAGAATCAATGTCGAGTTCTCTGCTTTAATCACTTACAGGTTCAACTCAGGTTTTATTTTGGACTATTGATGGAAGACTATGAAAATATGCCTCTGTGAGTCGTTATAGTAAGTGTGACATACTATGTGAAAGACTTATGACCTCGATTCCATCTTGTTGCTGTACAATAAAACAATAAAATCAAAGCCAATTCACTGCGTGACATATTTCAGATGATAAAGATTATCAGTTTGTCAGTCAAATCTCATACCACCAGAATTACACGCTTAACTAAAATGACTGTTAAAACATGAGAAAAAAAATTACCCAAAGTGTAATTATTAGTCTGTAGCTGGTTATTAATATATTATTGTGTGCCACATGTCAAATATGTTTTTTTTCACTTGGTGAATGAAATATGACATATTTATAAATGGCAAATATATAATCTTTTTCTGACAATTGAATGGGTAAATCATTTGAAAACAAACAAAATGGAATTATCAGAGAGACAACTGGCTTACTATTCCATTTGTAATGACTAATACCGAACCTAAGTAATTTTTCGTGTTCTGATTTACGCGGTTCATTGAACGCAACAGCAGCATTCAGGGAGCGATAGTAAAATCCGAGTCCTGCCTCTGGGTGGAGATTCCCGTGACTGACAGTCGCCTCCCGGGAGAGCTCCACGGACTTCCCTCCTACCCAGCATATCCCTCTCCGGGTCGGAATGTGGGCTCTGGATCTCCACACATTTTCGCGCAGGGACGAGGATTAACTGAGCCACGGAACCGAGCTGTAGTCGAACCGAGCCTCGTCCTGTTCTCCATCCTCCTGACGTTGTCCCTTTTTCTCCGGACTGTGGAAAAGTTTGCGTCGGGATTTGACACAGCTGGAGTCCGCGGATGGACACGAGCTCACCCCGGGCACAAGATTTCCTCCCAAAATGTGAGACGCTTGTTCTTTTCCCACTTGTTTCATTTACATTCCGACGGTGTGAGCGCTGCGTGGAGGGTCACCTCTAGCGGAAAATCACTTTCTGTCCTGCTCTCGCCTGCGTGGATGTGTCGGATTCTGCTCAGATATTTGGTCTTCAGCCCGCTGTAACACACGCTAAATAGACACCCGAATCCAGTTCAAAGCTTATTTTCCGATAAGGGACTTTTATTTTAACACGACGATGTAATTGAACGCAACACGCCTCAACCACCAAGTATTGAAAAGTCTGTGATTTGATAACTGAAGCAGCATTAGAATACGTTCTGCATCACAACAAGCTATTTTTTCAATTGTATTCATTGATTTATGTTACCTACATCTCAGAAGAGACTTAATATGATTGAGCACAGGCTACGACCAGCAAAGCAACTTCATTATTCTGAAAATATTTTAGATTTATTATCATTATTTATTGTACGTAAGCAAGCAACAACGCGCAAAATGTCATTTGAATTGTTAGTAAAAATTATCATAGTTTTGTCAGTTAAATATCTCATTCAATCATCTGTTTAACGTGTCCCGTCAAGTAAATTGATAATTCAAAATTGTCAATAAAATAGCTTCCAACCTATAATACGTTCCCTGTCATATATAAAATATAATACATATATTTTCTATAACTGTAAATCTGAATTGATTATTGCTTTATATGATAATGTTATGCTACACAATTTATGGCTAAATTAAAAGAATAATATTTTAAATACTGTTTATTGTAAAATGCAATACACATGTTTTATAATTGTTTATTTCAATAAAGTCGACATGATTGATGGTAACATTACTGATGTAAAATGTATGATGAAGTTTTACAGCAAAATACATGACAATTGAAATGCGACACTTGTGAATTACAAACAAGGAGTGTTCTTCAAGAACCACACAGGTAGACAGTGTGCTTAACAAGACATGCTTTGGCATCTTAAAGGCATCATAAGTGGTTTGTTCATCAGCGTATTGTTCCACTCTCTTGTGTGTAGGATGTTTGCGCGTACATTTTAATGGCTGTCCGTGTCACTTATGGAAATAAATGAGAAAGTCTAATTCATTCAGCGATCCAGCATTTTACCAGGGACGTGAGGAGAACCACAATTACATGCCAACAATAACGTTTTACTGCTCGTGTGGAAGAGGGCTTAAATGGAAAAAAGTACACTTTGAACGACGAAAAAGTCACAAATGTGATCCTCACATGACGAAGAAAACCTTGAAGGTCACAAAATCAAATACACAGAAGGTTTGGACACAAAAAGACAATTCTTGGAAACAAAAAGTCCTGAAACCTGACATCTGCTATGATGTGGTACTGTGGCCACTGACCCACAGCTGGTGTTGTGGTAGATAACATCAGGTTAGTGTGGCTCCACACTGATGTCTGTGTTGCTCTGCAGGGACCACCAGTCTGTGAGAAGGTGAGGACTCTCCGTGGGCTCAAACGTCATCAGCTCATTTCAAAAGTTCCGTGTGCGATCGGCCACCATGGCGTCCAGTCTGACGTGTACAGGTGTGATCTGGACCCTGCTGTCCCTGCTTTGCGCCGCCGCCTCCTGCGTGGGCTTCTTCATGCCCTACTGGCTGCTGGGCACTCAGATGGACAAACCCGTGTCCTTCGGCACCTTCCGCCGCTGCTCCTACCCGGTGCGAGATGAGGAGAGTCAGACCACGGTGATGCTGGAGCAGTGCGGGCGCTACGCCTCCTTCAACGGGATCCCCAGCTTGGAGTGGAGGATCTGCACGGTGGTGACCGGCGTGGGATGTGGTCTCCTCCTGCTGGTGGCTCTCACCGCTCTGATGGGCTGCTGCATCTCAGACCTCATCTCACGTACCATCGGTCGGGTCGCTGGAGGGATCCAGTTTGTTGGAGGTGAGTGCCTGAGTGAGGTGGGGCTGGCCGGAGCCCCTCATGTTTGGTCCCTTAAGTCACTTTTAAGGCGCTGGCGGTGTCCTGGTGTGATGGACATGTGTGTGGGTCAGTGTGAGGTCATACTGTGACCTCAAGTTCATGGCTGCTAGATCAAAATAAAATGAAGATGTTGGGTGTGACAGAAAGAAACGTGGCGGCGCGCTGTCCGACATTGGCAACTTGATGGGTTTTGAGCTTTACTTGATTTTAATTTGTTGTTGTTTTCTTGTTTCTTTATCATCATCTGAGTCTAATTAAAGAATGTATAGCAAATGCAGTGTATCTAATGAACATAACTGGTAGCGTAGCAATGCTATGTAACTAAATGTTAGCTCACATTCTTTTTTTAACAGATTGTTGATAAGCAGCATCTGGTTGCTTTCATGTCGGCTCCTGCTTTGTATAAATGTGCTGTGTATTTATAATCACTTCTGCATGTATTTTAAATGCATCACCAACACAGAGCAATACATAACTAGTAAGAAGAAGAACTGGGTTTTCGGGTTTTCATTACCTGTATACAAAACTATTTAATATTATTTGGTTTCCATAACCTACTATAAAATACAATGAGGTCCTGACAAAGTTTTCATAAGTGTTCTTGTGATGTCACTGGATGTACCTAACACCCGTGCGCTGTCCACTGAAGCGGTGGAAATACCTGCGATATCAGCGAATAATGAGGGATTTGTGGTTTTTTGAGGAAGAAGAGCAGGTTCATGTAAACGAAGGACTTGTTTTGATTCCAACCACGTTCTTGTGGAAGCAATGACTGGCACTATTGTGAGAGGATGAAGTGTCTGAAAGGATCAGAGATGAACAGCAACACTGAATGCTAACGTAAATGTAATGTGAACAGTACAAAACATAGAATGTGTTTGGGTACCCATTGGGACTGAGTCTTTTACCGGCGAGTATTGACGCCTTGATGTTTTTGATAGCTTCTGTTTTGATCGGTTCCTATCATCGCTTGTTCACATGGGAAAACCCTGGGCATTTGCAGGCAGTTTCAAAACCTGTTTGAGACAAACATTCAGGGCACCAGTAGAACCTGCATTCTAATGGTGCACCGACAAGCTCCACCTCCTGTGACGTCGCAAAGGCTGGTTTCCGACTCTTGCTTTTTTTCACTTAGTACTAGATTTACACTTACTGCACTTAGTCCAGTGTTATTGGCTGACTGAAGGTTTGCATCAGTGGAGTTGGTCAGTTGGGAGTCCAGCGTGGTGTGGCCCTGCATTCCCACTTGTAGCATGTAATTCTGTGTTCATCGTTTTTAGCTTTGAAACAGCTCTGCTGCAGCGTCTGTGGCTGGCAGGCCGTCTTGTTGCTTCGGTTCCTCTTAAATCACTGCCTTTATAGCAAAGTGAGATCTCTTAACGACTGTAATTAACTCCCCGCCAAATGAAATCCGCTCTTTTTCCCTGTGAAAATCACAGCGGCGCGAGGAAATCTTAACAACCGAGAAAAGTTTGAACCGCAGCCGCCAAGCCGTCGTTTCCCGGGAAACTGAACTCAGCTGGAAATGAAAGTGCCCACTCGATGATTGAGGGCGTGTTCAGGTTTTCTTAACTCCTGATACTTTCAGGAGATTTGGTGGCAGGAATTGAGAAAATGTCGACCTCCGGCTTACTCTCCAGAATGCTTTGCTGATAACAAGACTTTCAGCTCACAGCCAATCAAAAAGGCGGAAGCATATCAGGTGACCGGCTACTACAGCTGTGTTTGTGACCCAATGGATGAGCTCTTCTCTTCTGCTTCTGCCTGGGCTCTGAAGACGCAGTGGTCCTGAGTCCCTAAAAGTGGGGCAGCAGCAGCCCACGCCCAGTCTCACATGTCCGGGTAATGACAGAGTCCTGGACCGGAGCAGCTCCGTCCCTGTTGCTCCCCTGATTACAGTGAGCGGACGCTGCTGCTGTCTGTTCTTGTTGATTCTGCACTGGTGGACATCTTTGGGAAGTGTAGCCCGCTCCACTTTAAGAACCTGTGGCGCGCCGCCCTCTCATTAGCTCCCCCAAATTGTTTGCTTGCATTCCGCGGCACACCACTTTGCTATTTCCAATCACGTGAAAGAGCGACGACGCAGGTTGCGGGCTGATTTGAGGACAGGTTTAAATCTGCCGAGGGAGGACCACCGAAACGCCGACTGTCCCAGTTCCAGCGGGCTTAGCTACTTAGAGACATCAGGATGATGTATAATACGCGGGATGATTAAGGTGAAAGCTGGATGGCTTAGCCAGAAATGTGCACTTTTATGTAAGGGGAGCTCGTTTTTAAGCTCACAGCAACCCCCGACATGCTGCTGGAACTATTTTTGGTTTTTGAATAACTGAATGCATCCTCGTGGAGAATCCCACAGAAGCTGGTGAGACACAATCCTGAACTGAGAATATCAACTTGCCACTTAAAAACATCAAACTCATCAGAAAAGAGTGAAATATAGAAAATATTAAATACAAACACTTTTATTTCATTTGGCGTTTGGTCGTGATGAAGAGCCCCAGACATCCTTTTCTTTAGCTTCAGCTTCTTCAGGGCCTACTCCCTGTTGAACACCTCAGTGGAGATTCGCCAAGTACGCAACCTAGAAGCCATTTCAACTGGCTTCTTTAGAGGAGCACAGGTTATACTCTGAGGTTCTCTCTCCATAAGAGAGTCCAGTCCCGGCTGAGAAAACTTGTGATCTTTGAGTCACTCCCTAAGCTGCTGATCACAAAGAAATCCAGTTAAAAATCAGGAGCTTTATCTTCTGGCTCAGCTCTTACTGCAACACAACAGACCAATCTACCTTCAGACGTCTAATGACTAGCTTTGTTGTTTTAAAATGCACCCGGATTTAATGACTTTGATGAACACAAAACTTAGCAGGTCGACCAGAACCGCCGCTCAGGAAGCATTTTACGTCTGGAATGTCACCCACACTATCCGGATACTCCAGACTCTTTAAAAGCCTACAGGAGGCATAATATGCAGTACCTCATTCCAAAGCTTCAGTGGTCTCTATCTGGTTTCATCCCACTTGGGTTGTCGCTCGGCTTCTCTGGAACAAAATGCCCTCCCATTCCTATCTCCTGCTGAAACACAACTGTCCCCACCCAAGGAGACTCTAATCTCCAAACATCACTGTATTCCTCCTGAGAACCATTGTCTCGGATGCTCCAAGAGTTGTGATGACAGTTGGTTTGAAGAAGCCGTCAGAGTCATTTGGGAAAAGCTTGTCCGTACGCATTCCATATTAAACAATTAACAAACTTGATTCAAGTCTGAAGATAAACTCAAGTTGCTCTGGGGATATTTGAAATTTTATCTGTCTGTATAATCCTTTTAAGTGTTTTTGGAGCAGGATTCATTTTTGTAGTTTTTGGATCCAGTCAAACCTGGGTGAGAAGGCTTCTCTTGTTAAGATAGCAGAGCTCATAGCCATGTTTCCACCCCACCATTAGGTTGTGCAATATGGCGGATAGTTGCTGGCTCTCGAGCTGATCTGACCTCCTGAGCATGCCCCGTACTGGCACAAATACCCATCTGTGTACCACCAGGTTCATCTGAATTGCGTGTCGTGCCACTTGTGATGACGGATCAATCAAACCACAGAGACGAATCAAAACAATTGAGACGGATATGAAAGCAGCAGCTGATGCTGCAGCGGCCATATGACTGTCTCAAATAAGCATCAGAAGTCCTGCAGTGTGCCGAAGAGACAAGGAGCGGGCCCGGCGGGAGGGAGGGAAGAGGGGGTATAAATCCCTGACGACAAAATCCAAGTCAAGAATTGGACCTCCCGTCAGTGCCACGAGAACTGAGAAGGAAGTTGTGTAATGTAAGCAGCAGCCAGACGGCGGGCCTTTGATTCCTGAGCCAGAACCGAGCCTGTTGTGGAAATCTGGGCTTTAGCCAGCAGCAATTAACAGAAAACCGGCAACACTCAGACTCTGCCCGTCCACTGTGACCGCCGTAAACAACAACAACAATCAATGCTAAAAGTTGAGTTTTTGATCTCAACTTGGGAAGAGAAATACAATTTGACTTTGTAGACGAGACGACAGACTTTCACGAGAGATCAGTTTATTAATCGAACACAATTCATCGCAGATTAAACTCAGTTTTGTGTATTGAAATACTTGAAGAACAGCCTTCCGGTGAGACTTCGCACCGTCCAAAAATGTTTGCTCATTTCATTATGGCTTCACAGCGGCCAGGGTTGAACAGAAAGGTTGCTGTGAGGTACAGTGCTGCTCGTGCTCATCGCAGACTTGCCAAGCCACATACATTTAGAGACCTCTGTGATGATGGTTTTCTCTACACAGTGCCATCTCCATTCGCCAGTGACCACATTTCAGAATCGGACCAAGCATTGTAAAGGTTAGCCGGACTTGTTTTCAGGACTGTCACGTCACCTTGTTCAAGGACGATTGGTAACCCAGATTCCTGTCCTGCCGGGACCCTTCAAGACTGCAAATGCTTCTGCTATTTACACCTTTAGCAGTATCTTCAACCCAAAACTGACGACTGAGATCCAAAACCCTGCAGTGCTGGGAACGGTATGTTCACAAAGCAATTGCCGTGTTTCTCCTGCCGTGATTGCACTCAGCAACAACCTGTTTTCTTAGCAGTTAGCTGAGGAAGAAAAGAGAGGCAGGAATCAGACTATGAAGTGTCACTGACTTCTGCGTGTTCCCCTCATTAACTCCAGCCACTTCCTTCTTAGAATATGTTAGCATATCAATTCCCAGCTTTTATCTGCTCCTCTGAAACTTCTCTGCTCTGCGAGTGATAGGCGACCGTCCTGGGTTCTGCCTGCCGAGCTTCCCGACTCTGCCACTTCCAATTAGCCCTGCTGCGATGTTTCCGAGCCGTGGCTTGCCGGAGTTCGACTTAAAAGGGTCCAAGTGGTTCCCTTTTGTAATGTAACCATTTCACTTTGCTTTTGCTGGATCTGAGTACCGACCTGTCAAGTCTTCTCAGTCTACGAGTCCACCAAGGTGGAACACTGTTTCAGACTGCTGAACTTCTCTTCCCTCAATGATAGCTTGCTTTACAGTACGCCTTGTTCGTATCTCACTCAGAGCCGTGTGTCCAGTTGAGAGCTCTACCCTACACCCTACACTCAGATAGTTGTAGGGAAACCTTCTCTGAAATTGCTGATGTGCTATTGTCGTTAGATTTGTCCTTGAATTGGGGGCTAGCGACGGCTACCATTTTTGCCAGGTCCCGCGCTAATAGCGGCTAAAACATGAGTGAATCTTATTTTTCTTATAGAAATGTTCAAAAAGCAACCATTATGATTTCTAATTTTGACATTAATTTTCCCGCTATGATGATGCAAGAATGCACGATGTTGCTAACCTCATGGTCAAGCTCTTAAATCGATGCCTGAGACTTTAATTGTATTGAATCCCATCTTCTCCTCCAACGATGAGATTTAAAATTAGAATTTATAGTTTCCCTGCTGAGCGGTGAAATATGCTGCGTCGGCTGTTTCCCCTGCGTCCCTTGGACACAAAACAAACTCATGTTATGCTCCAGATGAAACAGAAGGCGACATTTCAGACACAAACTACCTTTCGTAACAAGTGACGTCTTTTCACAGCAGCTTTTTTTTTTTACCCCCAGAAGTAACTTCTTGGCATCGATTTGCTGCCAGTTCTGAAATCATTCTGAGATTTATTTTAAGCTATAGCCACTTGGCAGCTGGATATATCACAAGCTTATTAATCCCTTAAAGCCAGTCTCACACACTCACTAACACACACATCGTCTGGGCCAAGTGTGTGTGTGTGTGAGAGAGTGGAGCCAAGTGAGAGAACACTGCCGTCATGACAATCTGTGATTGGGTCAAAGAGGCAGCGAGAAGCTTTTTCAACATCAGCTGATTTGATTTTAAATGTGTTAGAGGGCCATTAGTGTCTGCTGGACTTTGGCAGCCTGACAATGAGATGCAAGTTAGCTGAGTAAGTGTTTGAGGACGTCCACACACACTTCATCCTCCAAAATGGTTCCTTCTATGGGCATGACGGGCTTCTCAGCGAGATATGGATCAGGATTATCTTGTGATTAGCTTTGAGTCACGATAGCTAGTCAAAGACTGCTAGCCGCGGCTAGTGGTTAGCAACAAAGCTGGGGGCGGGGGGTCCTCCCCCTTCCTGAGTCCACAATCCAAGATGGCTAACATGACATAAACAGGAAGTAGAAGTTTTTAGAGAAGACAAACAAGGTCTGCAAATTTGTTACTTCTTCGTCCTTGCAAATGGAGCATGGATTTATCAAGACATTGCAACTGTGCAGCAGCTTTTATGGGTGTCACTAGCTTCTTCTCTGACTTTGATGACTAACTCGACTGTGATGTCATTCCCAGCCCTGACTTCCCGCTTCCAAGGTAACTGGAACACGGCATAAATACAGTTAGCGTTGACTGTGTTAGCCTGCTAGCCAAAGCTATGAACAAGGCAATATCAGAGCATCAACGCAGACCACCAGTCAGACTAACACCAGCCATCATGGATGGGAACTTTACTATCTTGTCCGAATTCCTCATGAAGGCCAGGGTGCCGTTCGCTGGATGGCTGCTGGTGTGAACCGTAGTATCGACGTGGTGGCAAATTAGCATCATATCAAGACATAGTGTTTCACAGATCACTCACCAAGTCAGAATCAATCGGCTCATTACACTGTCTTCATCAGAACCGGAGCATCAGTTTGACAGACTGACAGATCTCAATTCAAGTAAGAGGCAGTTTCTGATGGAAACATCTTCTTGATCCAACAGACGTCTTACTGCATTTCAATGCACTAATTTAAACGCTAAGAGAAACAGTGAACACAAACATATCCTCACTGGTTCAAAGTGCAGTTCAACTGGTTCAAAGTTATATTCTCGTCTTGATCTTAAAGCGCTTCGACCCCAGAGCTCTATCAGCGCGGCAAATGAGAAGATCCCCAAATGCACACCTGAATAATTTACTCTGGTAAATTATCTCAAATTAACGGTTTAGCTGGAGAAAAACACTCTTGGCTGTTTTCCTGCTGAGTCTCCGCTTTCCTCTCTATTTATCTCCAAACGTGGCACCAGGCCTGTTATGCAAATATTTAATACTTCTTTTTAGCAATTGTCATAATAATGATGCGGAAAAAAACCCCGATTGTTGTCTGTGTTCTGACTGGTCCTCCTTCGTGGTGAGTAAACATGCTGGTTCATTTTATTGTCTGCAGTGTTCGGTGTGGATTTTAATCATCTATCTGCGGCCATTTGCACAGGCGTGTTGGCTGAACTGGCGGGACACTTCCCTTCTCCACTGGAGCCACTGTCGATCTGAAATATCAAATAATTGGCAGCTTTTCCTGGGGGAGCGCCTCCGTTTGGTTTTCTGGTTGATTGGTGCTGTTTACACTGCAACTCAGTTGGCCACACTGGTGTGGAATGTCAGTGAAATGAGTTGGTGAAGAGACTCTGAGGTTGCTCCGAATGTTAATCTGTTGTTTTACCTGGTCTGATTTACATCGTTTTTCTGCACAAAAAGTTTCACCACTGGGAGAAATACCTTGTTTATTTAGTTATGCTATAAATATATATCTCAGTCATTTTATCATTATCTATTATTTACATGTACATTTTATATTAGTTAGTAAATATATTTCTTAGAAATAATCAAAATAAATAAATACATGATAAATTAATATCCTTATAGAAGGAATGTAGATATTATTAATGAAGTCATTTCAGTGTTTAATTTCCTTTCAGTCTTTTCAAAATGTTAAGAAAAAATATTGTAATTTGTCAAAAATGTGTTGCTAAGATATTTAAAAATTAAATGTTTTAAGATTATATATTTTCTATAGTAATTATTTCCCAGTAATACAGTTGCTGAATTTTTTAAGAAACAAAAAAAACTGGGAAAACAAGGAAACCTTTTCTTTTCAATATTAGGTCATTTCACAGAAGTATGATTTTCATTTTGCACCGAATACAAAAGGCGTCTGTGTGAAATAAAATAGTGAAGAATGTCAGATGGTTTGCCATCGTGGCTTCACAGTGTCGCCAAAAGCTGTTTGGCACCGAGCGTGTTGTCGTCCTGCTTCAGCGGCACATCGGCGCAGCCAGAAGTCCTTGTGCTGGCTCCTGCCAGCTGGAACCTCACAAATCCCAGAACGTTCCACACCCCTGTTGCCACCCGCCACTCGTTTTGGAGAGGTACAGCGAAAATAAAACTCATATGAGGAAGAGGTCAGCCGGGAAGATGTCAGATGTCGTTCCTTTGAGTCTGGATCAAAACTCTGATGTTATCTGAATTCCATGTTCGCGCCCGATGATGATGATGATGGACTGCGCTTTTGACGCCTGAGAGCGAAGAGGAAGCAGCCAGCCACACGAGTCTCTCCAGACAACTTGGTGTAATGGTTTTTCTCGCCCTCCATGGCTCGGGCATCCGGCCGCCGTCGGCTCTAAAGTGGACCTGTTCTCCGCTGAGTTGATTGATCGACCGGAATGCAACCCGGACCAGTAATGTAATGCACTCACTCGACTCTGTGGCTGGTTCAGTTCCCTCACTGCTGCTGTGTGATACACATGAGCGGAAATGTTTGTGGTTTACTCCAGAATTCAGTCCAACTCAGGGATGCAGACCGAAAACTATTTCTGGTCATCTTGATGAGCAGCTCTTTTCTCTAGTAATATCGAAAATACCTGAGAGTACGTTTCCACCAGTTTAAAAAAAATCCTAGTGGAAACCCTGATTTCTGCTGTTGACACTAGTCATTCAATTCTTCTTGCTAGCATTTAGGCATCATTGCAGGTGGAAATCGATGCTCGCATCATGTAGCATGTTACACCATGCTACCCCTTCAGAGGGTTGGCTGCTTAAATACATGTTTTAAATGAATATGAAATATATGTAAAGCATTCATGATTTTTAGGGACTGAAAATGTATTAATAGGCTTGTGAATATTGCTTTAGCTATCGTACTGCTTCTGTGTAGCAAACTGTTACGCTGTCACAGTCCAGCTTCCACATCCTGGTCCCTAAAAGGTTGAGCAGATTTCTGTCTTTCTGGGTAACACATCATACTCAGCTCTATTTCTGTCTCACCTCTCGCCTGGTTCTGCTGTCCGTGTCCTTCACCCTTGCCGACTAGACTTTGGAGTGAAAAATAGATGAAACTGCGAGCAAGTGACCCCAAAGACAGCCAGTATCCTGTCCAGACACAGAGACGGACGGTGCGGTGTGAGCAAGTGAAACAGGGCGGAAAGCTCGGCATCAACAGGGATTTGGTTTTGTCTAACAGGAAGTCTGGGCAACCAAAGGACAGACAGAAGGCTTATTTCAGTCTGCTCCTCTTGTATTGTTCTCTCTGCCACAGCGGCAGATTGTTGCTGACGCGGACGTGACAGATACAGCGGAGAGACGCTGGTGTCAGAAAATCAAAACATCGGATTGACAGTTAATTAAAGCGTTATGACAGAGGTGAAGGTATTGGAGCTTCCATGCAAGATGGCTACTATAAATATTTATTTTCATTCCTGCATTCACTTTGAGGAAGCACACTTCTGATCTGTTCCCGGCGATGGTGCCACTCTCAACAAAAGAGTAGGGTCATTTTACGACAGCACTGACTTGTCCAGGAGCTCCATGTATGTCCGAATGAATCCAGTCACAGCTGTTGCTTGGGTACGCTGTATGTAATAATGTCTCACTTGATACGAAACCGCAACGTTACACAAGGAAGGAATACTGTTTGATTCCATTGAAACACTCACGTGTCTACATGCAGCACGGAAGGCTGCCTTCGGTGTCACTGTAGGAAGCAAAAGTCCACTTGCAAACGGCAGTATATTGCACCGTGGGAATGAGGATGAGTTGGTGACGGAGACTGACACAGGAGCCGGAATCTAGGGGTCAGTGTTTCATGACATTGTCAAATCCTCGCTGTAAAAGTTCTAGTACTAAACAGAAGCAACGGGTTGTGATTGATCCAAAGTGGGTTTGCCGCCCAGAAAAGCAGGTAGAAAATCAGATGTAGGGGCGTCCAAAGATCGTGATGAGGGTCAAGGCAAAGGTGTCGCCCCCTGTCTTACTCTCCCACCAGCTCAGCAAGCAAACACGTGTGTGACAGTAAATGCGTCACTTTGCCATCTACTCCCCAAATCGTAAATAAGTGGCTGAATCACCGTAGAAACAGATGCTCAGCAGATGGCAAGGGCAGCAGTGTATCAGCGGTGACGCCCCGTGTTGAGGGCATGTTAGCAGCAGCCTTTTTCCTTGACTGATAGTGAGGCTCGATGGGAAAGATAAATCTGGTCCAAAGGAACAGAAATAAAACAGCAGGTACTGACTGTTGGACAGAACTTCACCGCACGGTGTGTCTGTTTAGCCACCAAGGAGATTGAAAGCACATTTCGGACCCACAGATATCGCTGCATGAGTGCGAAGCAGAATAAATGAATAAGTATGGATCGCATGGATTGGGCCAGTGCCCGGTGGGATAAGTTCGTTTGCTCAGTATTCAGCTGCCGCTTTACAGTCTCACCGGCAGCGTGGCTTTAACTCTACAGTTAATTATACCACCAGTGCCGGGGAATGTGGGGTCAATACTTCTTTTGTGCTGTCTTCTGGTGAGGTCAAATAGCAGCCTGGTGAAATAGAACAGGGCCGATAGACAGTGAGGAGACTGGAGACTCATCTATTTTTAAGGAACTGTAGAGGGAGGGCAGATGGCTCCTCTAAACGGGGCACAGAAATCATATCTTGGTCCCTTCTGTTCTCTTTGAGTTTGTGTCAGCGCGTCCGAGAATGCCTCGCTTCCTAATTAACCCGCGGACAGCTTCTAATTCGAGCCTCTCCGCCGTGTCGACCTTCACACCGACCCGACATGTTTGTGGCGTTAATGTAAAACCACTCTATTCATTCTCCTCCACAGATGTACAAAGTTCTACTTGGTGGTTAAGTTACAGAAGCAGAGCAAGACTTCCTGAGACACGCGTTCCTGAGGGGTTCACGTGTGACACCAGACAGGCGTTCCAGTTTGGATATGTGAGGCTTCAGGGGAAGTTCCTGATGACATTACTAATCGGGTTCTCCCCAGGATTTATTTCTCAGTGAAGAGGTGGGGGGTCTTGACAGAGCAAGTCCTCCTCCACTGACGATATAGTCATAGTTCAGTCTGACAAAAACGAGGAATAAATGCAGGACAAATACTCACAATGTAGGTGGTACTTAGCGGCTTGGCGCAGGCCTGCTGTCTCTTTGCTAGTTCCCAGTATGCGATGCCTCTACGATTTCTGCTTTTGGCTAGCAAGGTGTCGCAGTTTCCTCGGGACAGTTGTACTGAAAATGGGACACCCTACATTTAGGTTGGATTCCCTGCGGATGCCCGTTTGTTCTCCACTGTTTCCCATGGTAAAAAGTCCCAGCTAAAAGGCTGCGTTTTGGGAAACGTTCCCAGTGACCTCACTTTGAGTGATAGTTTGAGTAGTGGGATATTCCAGAGGGCGTTGACTGGAAAGGTCTGTGGAGAAGTTGGGAAGGACGGCTGGAAACATGGAGTGGAGAGACAGAGTTGGACCAGGAATGTTTGAGATGAAGAAGAGGAGGACAACAAAGGGGGCTCATGAGGTGTGACTGGAAAATGATAGAGATAGGTTAAAGTGGAGGTGTTTCTGTGACTACAAAGTCATCCCGGATAACATACTGATTTAGTTTTGAAAGCTTTTGGCCGCTTTCCGATGATGTCATATGGATGTGAGAAGATAACATCATGTTTCCCTGTAATACAAGGCATGTTGCCAATGAAGTCATGAATATTCTTTCCCCCCTAACTATACTCTTAATGTCAGTGTACGAGCACTTCATCTGTCGCCTCTAAACTCATTTACTAAGATAACTGGAGAACAGAAGTGAAGTTATTTATAGAGACAGTCGGTATTTGCTGTGTTCACATGCTGGTGCGGCAAAATAGACTGGCCTCTGTCTCGGGGAGAATTAAATCAGGGTCAGACAGAAGATTTATGGGTCACACTGCTGGACACCAGGGACAGGTGAAGGTGCTGTAAAAGACAGCCGATGAAAAAAACAGATGTCACTCATGTGAATGAAGTTTTCAGGCCTGACAGCTAATAAAAAAGTGGAGATAGTGAAGCTTTCAAACTGTGTGGCTCTTTCTGCTGCTGCAGAGGCTGAGGAGTGGAGTGGGTTCCTAGGAATGCTGGGAATTTAGGGTAAATATATTCTGCTGCGACCCTCCTGCCCCAACCCCCACCAGCTTCCTCTCCACTTCTGCACGACAAGCTTTTAATAAGTGTTCTTCCGCTGAGCTTCCACATTTATGATTTTAAACCGCAAACGGCTCTTGAGGAATGAACATTGTTTGCAATCAATAACGCAAGCGGTTCTCCAGACACCTCGGCCCGGCAGTAAGGAAAATGTCACCAGTGCAATTATCATGAAAACGACAGCGCCGATGTTGCGCTGCCTGAAACGACTTCTTTGGAAACATGCCTGGGTTTTATATGGGTTGCTATTTTGCAACTGGTGGCTTCAGAGCGGGGAGGGTTGTGTTTTTAGGTGGAAGGCCACTCGCTGTGATCTGGGCTTTGCTTCACTTCCCAGACTCTCATTCCAGCTGGTCAGCAGCAAATGGGGGCTTTTTCTATTATAGGATCTAGTTTCCACAGTAGCATAGGGAGCCAGTGAAATCATGCGGAGGGGGGGATGCACAACAATTGGGGGATACAGTTGAGAAGATTTCATTGAAACACATTGCTTCCTATTGCGGGTCTATTCCCCAGCCCACCCCTCTGTGTTTGACCGGCTTGCGCTTGAACCTGAAAGAACTGAGAAGCAAAGTCACGACAAAATCTTCTCAGCAGACAAATCCTATTAAAAAGCTCTCAAATCAGTGTGGTCCTGGAGCCCCAAAAATTCACTGTGGAATGTATGGAGACTCAGAGAGAGAGACTATAAACAGCTCCCACCATTTTTGCATGTGTTTAGAAAGACGAGCGAGTACTGCCGGCCATATATAGAGCTGTAGTCGAAGGAAGCTGGCTCGTGTTTGCTTTTATTAAATCCTACTTAGCAACAGTCTCAATAAGATGTAAGTAAGATGTAACGCCAATTAGAGGAAGTAGAGCTCTGGTTGTTCGAAGTGAGAAAGCACACATTGAAGATGTGCACACAAAAGTATGAGACAAAACTTAAATATGTAATTTGTGTTACCCTATTTGGTGGTTTTCCTGCGAGAACGCTCTTGTGCTCTACTGTACTACTAATGTTAATAAAGGTAAGCATGTCAGCATTGATCTGACAAATGTCCCCATGTTGCCCAAACCATGTTGTGTGCCCATTATAATATTACAGCAGAATAGTTTACAGGACATGATCACTCCTAGACTGTGAGCCAATCCCTGTTGACACTGTGCCATGTCAAGTTTTGGAAACACCAAATTAGGTTTCAAGTATTGCCATGGAGGCTTCGGCTCTGGCACAAATGTTTCCCCTGCTGAGCCAACATGACCAAGTGGACTAACATCAGCAATTTGCTGGCTATTTTGAAAGTAACCATCCATCCCGTGCTTAAGGCAATGTGTCAAACTCATGGCCAGGGGCCCATGTCGGGCCCTCGTATGATGTGGCTCCAAAAATATTGACTCAAAATTCAATGCAGGTTACCAAAGTTACCGAAGAAGATGTCAGTGTTCAAGCTTAGCGAAGGAACATTTCAACATTCCACTTCCAAGAATGTAAAGTTTATGTGGAAAGAAGGGAAGTTGTTGGAAAAGGGTGAATGTCTCTGCTTCAATGAGAGAGTCTTGGTGTTGGACAGCAAACCATAAATAATTATTTTAGATTTAGCCTCCAAGAATTATAGCTCAATATTATATATTTATTATGTACTACTATTATTTATTCTCCAAAATCATGCTGGTAGAGACCACTCTTAACCAGTTGCTGTGACACTGATGCTTCGTATGTCTGCGTAAGGCATATCAGACTCTTCTTCTCATGTTATTCAGTCTGCTTCCAGTGAAGGTTGGTGAAGTTAGTTCAGGGGTCAAATGTCATGAGTCTTCAGGCTAGGGAATGGGAGTCAGATTGACAGAGCAATTTTAGCATCTCCTGCAGGAATGAGAACAGAATGTTGCCCCTTGGAGGTGAAGGGTGAGCTGAGCCAGAAGGCAAGGCAACACTCCCCAAATAGAGCCTTCATAACTGAGCAGTAGAAGTTAATGAGATGGTGTGTCTAGTGTCTGTCTGGAGTGAGGGAACCTGAGTTTTGAGATGCCATGTGACTCTCAGCACCATCTATGGCTCTTGCTCTCACTAGACAGCTCTTAATAATGTCCACAGAAAAGGTACAAGGAGACATTTTGGCTGGAACATTGAGGCATCACTTGTGTGGAAACTCATTTTAGAGCGGTCTCAGCTTGCACTCACATACTTTCGCTTGAGAAGATTGTAAGTCTCTGTATTGAATTAGACCACTCCTAAATAAAACCTAAAGGTAATCGATGTGTTTCTGGCCAAGCAACCAACACGAGCGTCAGGATGAATGGGTCGCTACTTTTCACCTGGAAGAAGGAAAGAAGCAGCGTGAGTCGCTGCGACTGACTTCCAAATAGTCGTGTGGTAGGTGGAGATAATGGAATCAGCACTGATACCTTATCTGCCCCCTCACCTGAGAGGAGTCCACAACAAGTGAATTATGCTCTTAATGATCGGTTCGCCTTTTCCTCAGCTGCACTTTTATTCCCTTGATCACCATTAGTCACCTGTTGTCTGCCGCTGTGATCTTATTAGCCTGAGTGGCTGAATATGTTTCACATCTGGGTAGTTTTGTTCTGCTGTTCTCACTCATGAACAAGATAGATCAGAGCACCGAAAGAGACAACAGTCTATGATCCCGCCAGCGACTACATTCTGGCTCTAAACTAGTCAGAGCTCTCCAGGTGTTGTTCCCCTGAGGACTGACAAGTCAGCCCCACCCTGATTCTCAGAGACAGCAACCTGGATCCCTTTTCACTATCAAGATTTTCCTGTCTGATTTCCAGCAGTACTGTGATTGAACCCTTGACTTTTACAGGCTGGTATGCGAGTTGCCTGTGGAAGGTTTGGCTGCGGCTCCTCAGAAATGGTGATCGATTGGCTATCTGCCCAAATTGTATAAAAAAAAAAACTATGATTGACAACGGACAACAAACGGAACAACGGAACAAAGAAAATCATTGTTTGATATAAAGTTTTGTGTGTGTGTTGATGTGGGTGTCCACAAGAGGGCTCCCTTTCTCACTGACTCGCTCCTGAGTTTCACTCATCCAAGTGAGTCATTGGCTTGACTAGACACAAAGTCATTCAGAGTCATGCATCTGTACCACACAGCTGAGTGACTCTGTGTGACTTTGAGTCACAAGACAGAAGGTGGTGAAGAGTCGTGAGTGAATCCACAGCATAGATATGTTCAAACGTAGCCATCTAATTCAGTCCCTGTGACTCAAGTTTCTTTGAAGGAAGTGGCTCTGGAATGAATCCATCACTCACCAGACAAGAGGCAGTGTAGAGGCATTTATTTGCCACAGCTGAGCAAGTCCTTTGACTTGAGTTGCTTGCACAACATTTGTGTGAATCATTCAACTTGGTAAATTTGTTGAATCGCACCTGCTAGTCTGTCCTGTCCTCTGGAAGAAGATGTTTCAGGTGATTCAAGGATCTGTGCTGTGTGTACTGGCATACCTGTAGTACCACTGGGCCCCACACATCTGAGTGAGTCCCTGTGACTTGAGTTGTGTGACTGACAAGAGCATATATTTGCATCACAATCTCAGCAAATCTCTGACTTGAGTTGATAGTGAGAAAGTGGATCACGTTAGTAGATTTTTTAACTGCACACAGAGTGTTGTGATTGAGAGTTATGTGTGTGTGAGTTTGTAGGTTGCTCGACTTAATGTGGTGTGGAAAAAGGAGCCAGTGAATCACACACATCTGAGTGAGTCCTTGTGACTTGAAGTGATGAGTTATGTATTTGTGAATTTTGATGCATCTTTGACTCACCCTTGTGACAGGAGTTGCTACAGACACCACTTTGTTATGTGAACCGCAAACATCTGTGCGGGTCTGTGAAAGAAGCAGTTGTGAGTCAAGGGTATGAGTGAGTCACTGACTTGCTGGACATTAAGTGCTGCAGGTCCTTGGAGTCCCTGAACCGCACACGTCTGCCTGTGACTTCATTTGTTGTACAGGAAGTGGCTCAGAACAGCGGAGAATCTTGGTGAATCTGAGATCTGAGCGTCCCCAAGTCGTTCAGACTTCACACAGTTAATGAGACAGAATTGGAAATGATTGTCATTAAACCGGCTCAAAGAATCACAGTGACTCATTAGACCAGCATTTAAATATGCATGTGAAAGAGGTTGTCATTACAGCTGCCAGTCCAGATGTTGGAGGTCTGGATCAGTGCTTGAGCGTCATTAGAGGAGAAAATTGAAAAGAAAGCAGGAGGAGAATAGAGACTCGGACGACACCTGTGGGACTTAAGGCAAGTCGTTACGAGACGCCCGCCGGAGCTGCCAGTGAGATCACAAGTCTGGTCTCCTGCGGCGCCTGAGACTTGATCACTGGTGTGCGTGCGAGTATGATGTGTGACAGAATCATACAAATGAGTCCAGTCGTTGGGGGCAGCCCCGGCTTGGCAGGAGGGGGAGGCTTTTTCATCTTGGAACGTAGTGAGCTGTTCTCCAGAGAGCCACGTGAGATGATGTGCGATGCTGGAGCGCATCAGTGATGAGGATTTGCTCGGATGTGAGGTCCGCTGGTGAAGCTGTCAATAAACACTGGGAGTCAGTGACAAGCGTAGCAACGACGCTGGCTCTTTGACCCTTGTTACAGATGTGCCTGTTGTGGCTGCGCGGAAACGTGGTCGTAGACATGAAAAGATGTACCTAGTGGGAACCATGATGGCGGTCCGAAGTGGCTTTTCACCATACTAAAGTGATGCAGCGCAGGATCATGTGGTTTTATATATTACCCTCTGGAGAAGGTCACTAAACAGAGCTTCATCCATCGCTACCATGTTTGCTGTGGTGATGTGTTGTTGACGGCTCTGCAGAACCACAGACCAGAGTCTGTCAATAGTACGTGTACTGCAGGTGTGTGTTTTCATATAGTTAACAATGTAAAAAATTTAACAAAGAAATTAACAAAGAAATGACTGTTTTTACACAAATGATCTGAAAATATCTAATAATAAATGTGGAAATACTGTAAATGCATACAGTAAACGTATCATAATAATCATAACTAAACATTACTTGAAATTTACCCCCCCCAAAAATATCCAAAAAATTAAATGATTGATTTTCAAATTAAATTGGAAGGAAATTAAATTTTTAATAACCTAAAAATAAAATAAAGCATTGAAAAAAAGTACACTACAGATTGCAGATAGAACAAAACAAATGTTTAAATAAAAACCGAAATTTAAACATTTATTATCTTGAATTGACATTAGTAAAACAAGTGTTGCCGCTCCAGTCAGGTGAGAATGAAGGTTGTTATGAGGTGTTGGGCTCTGCATATGTCCTCAGATGCCTTTAAGAAGATTGTTTGGCACATTCTGTTTTCTAAATATGGAGACGACTTTTCTAATCTGGTGGAGCTCGTTCACAATAAACACATTCCTCCTGATTATTGAAGTGAACGTTATGACTCCAACTGATTTGATGTCTCGGCAGGGTGACGTGCCAGGAATTTAAAAAAGCTGCACGCCGGCTCTGAGTGACAAAACTGAGCCCAGCGTCATCAAGACGGACATTATTTTCCACTGTCTGTACATTTGCAGATAACCACACAAGCTGGTGTGTGTGTCCACTTGGTCTCACTCGTCGTGAATGCAGAGTGAATCGTTGAGAGCAAGATGGTGGAGGATCAGTACAGAGTTTGTCACACCTCCAGTCATCTCTATCTACCTTCATACGCTTCCTTTCAGTAACTCAAGGTCGGGTCACGGGGGCTGCAGAAGCACAGAGGTCCAGACTTTTTTATTTTTTGTTGTTAACTCAAGGCTCCCCTGATGGCCACTAACAAGATGTCATGTATGAAAGTGTTAAAACAATGTGATTCTGAAAAGCACATTTGAGACTCAGTTATTATCGAAGCAGTTCCCATGCCATTGATTCCGCACCGCGGTGTGAGGGAGTAGAAATTGGTTTTGGCTTTTGACTTCTGTCCCTCAGCAGGTAGGCTGAATTCTTCTGGCCAACTGACCGTCAATAAAAAAAAAAAACAGCCGAGGAGATCCTTCAATTCCCTGCTGGCTTTACAGCCGCGAATGTCCATTATTGAGCGCGAGCGTCTTCCCCTGCAGCGTCCGCAGTGTCTGGAGTTCATTTAGCCTCCACTTCCTCAGGCACTTGGAGATGAGTCCTCCATTATTTCCCCTGTCATAGAGGAACAGCTGATGATGGGACTTTTCTGGCTGCAGATGTGGAGATATTTTCCTGCGAGGCGTGCGGTCCATATGATCACAGACGAAGGATCCAAAACAACTTTAATTGAAGTTTTCATAGCAAAGTTTCTGGTGTGATGGTGAACTCTTGTTTTGAAGGTCTCACTTCAGACAACCGAAACGCAAACATCTTACATCCTCCTCCAGAGGGTTTTCTGACACACCTCTTTTGACATCGTTTTGACGAGAAGCTAACACCTTGATGTGAGATGCTTGAAGATTTGTTTGACTTGCTTTCGAGCTCAGTCATCTATTTACAATATTTGTTATGTTATTTCCAACTCATCTGAATCAGCAGTCACTACGAGGTGTCTTTTGTTTTTGACGTGGAACGTTGGTGTATGAATTCCTACGTTTGTGGGTCTCATTTGTGGGACTCGTTGTTTTCATGAGTCTGACTCCTGGGTAGCCACTCATGTGCGTGGGAGTCCATATCAATATGAGTTAGTGAATCATATTGATACTTGTGTCACAGTTCAGTTCGAGTCCTTGTTGTGTACTCATGTCTCACCACTCCACAAGTAATACAATTCAATAATTTCATACTAAGCGACTGTGGTCATTTTGCAGAGAAGTAGAAACTCAGCTAGTCTTCAAATATTAATGTTGCGATGAGATTCCTCCAGGGGCAGCTGGACTCTCATTTTCTGTGAATGTAAAGACTCGTGGCAACACTGGCCGGCCGATCTATAGCGTGTTTAAACGCTCCGGAGAGGTTCGTCCAGGAATTCTTCTTGTCAGCCAGCTGCTGGTAATTGGTGCTGCAAGATTCCCCGGTGACTACCTTTCTGTTCAGGAGGAAGGAAGGAGTATAACTTCACGTGTCACTCTAAAGTTTGAGCCAAACAAGAGTGTTTACTCCCCAAGATTTAAGAAATCGCTCTATTTTCCAGGAAGGAGTTTGTGTTGTGATGTGAGATCAGACAGTCCCGAGGGTTTTACTGAACTTTCTTAGATGTGGAGAGAAGGAAAGTTGGTTCCCCTGCTTCGCCAACACAAGTTTGGAGTCAATAATGTGTGTTTTACAGGGAAGTAGGTTGTCTTTGAGCAGCTCTTATGCCATTCATTTTCTTCCACTTATCTGAGGCTGGGTTGCCGGGGCACCTGCCACCTGAGAAGCCTAACCTTTTGTTGCCATTTTTAAGGAAATACTGTACAAGGAAGTTGCTTTATGCAAGTATTATACCAGCCATTAGCTTGACGATGCTTTCTCTCCAAAGGCAGTGTCAAGCCACTGCTATTGTTTTTGGCAGCTTATATAACTTTTTATATTCAGTCTATTCTTTGCACTTAGACTAAGACTGATATGTTTGTCCTGTTTCTGTCGCCCAAAATTTTATTGTGTAGAAGAAACGTATTATTACAGACCTGTATCAATATTTAAAATTAAGATTGAACTTAAAGTGTGCAGCTCGCTTGTCAAACATTCTATTGATGTGGAGCTGCATCGCATTTTTTGCAAGGCTGTACACGCAGCACAGTGGTACAGAGTGAGGCATGACGTCAGGTACAGTCTCTTTCCCTCTGTCAGACTACTAAGTTGTTAGTGAGCCCAGCATGAGTAGAGCTAGGCAGCATTAGCCGGCAGCACCATCAGCTAGTGGCGACTGAAAATATTTTAAAAGTCTGAATCACATTTAGTGTCTTTTTTATTTGTCGACAGTGCATGTAATATTCAGTCATAATTGTAATCGCAGGTGCAACATTTTGTTGCGTCTCATCTCGTATTCCTCACAGGATGAAGATGCCTTGATGATGTTTCGTCCCGAGTTTTTGGGACGAGCCACATGTGGGTCACAACATTGCAGAGGTGTCAAACTCACTCACACAAAGCTGAAATTGCACAGAATGCACTGTTGGAGGCTGATCTTTGCCTGAATCTACTGCATACTAATAAAGCAACTTGCTTTGTTGGTGATCTTGTAAACTTTGAATTAACTTGAACCTTGAATCTTGCTGGCCACATCTAATGACTTAGGCCATATTTGGCCCTCTGCCCTTGAGTTCGACGTAGGCCCAGAGGCACTTTTGAGTGTGTGGCCATGTGATTCTCAGTTGTGGAGGGTGAGCAGTCGACTTGTGAGTTAATGATGGTAACAATGCTGCCAGACTTGTGTTCCACATAACTAGCTGTGATTGTTGGTGCATCATCTGTGTGAGGCTCCTGTGTTAAAAAGTTGGAGTGAAGAGCAAGATTTACATGTTTCTGAACACCCAGGCGCAGCTGCTTCTCAGAGCTCAACAAAATGCTAGCTCATGCAGAAACCGTAACAGAACACATCCTTTGTCAGAAGCGACAGTTTATCTGTGAGTGTAAGAATTGAAACTTTCTATTGACGAAGCAGAAATTTACATCGAGCGAGGTGGGAAATGAAAAACAAACAAATGAGTCGCATGCATTATTTGGCGCTGTGCTTTGCAAAGTTTGTAAGCCTCCGTGGGGGTCGGCTGAGGAAACGAACCAGAAATTAAAACGGAGTTATCGCTGACTAATACGGAAGATTCCGGGCCCCCCATCGATACTGTTACCCTGGAGCGCCCACATAGAAGAGGTTTAAGATCAGTCTTGTCTTTCTTGATGCAGATTTTTGATTGGCATCCAAAGAGACGCCTAAAGGTGAAGTGGGTCGCAACACCTTCATCTGTGTGAAATAACAAAGCACGTTCCTCTCTCGCCTCCGCTGGACTCTCAGCAGGGAGCTACTGAGTCAGCCAGACACCTTAGCTCAGCCACATGGATCTGTAGTCATGATTAGAGCTCAGATCTTTCAGCAGGGAGGCTGTTGCCGCTCCAGTCCAGGCTTTGTTCTCCCCCGGCTCGCCTCTGGCCAGCCCTGCAGAGGCAGGATCAGGGGCACTCCGAACTGGTGCTCAGCAAGGTTAAGGACGAACAAAGATGTCTTCTGTCAGAGACACGCTGACACAGCTGAAGACCGGAGTGAGGATTGACTCGCTCGAGAGTGTGCAGTCGACCGCAGTGTGGAGACTGACGGTGCAGTTACACATATATGAGTTCCATTTCTAAACACAATAACAACTCACCGATCATGACATGTCATTGACGCAAGACAACAATCACGGAACAGTGGTTACAACAATTCAACAAAACACAGATCGCTGAACGCAACAATGCATTCACACAAGGACAGATTTTTTTCTCACAACAATGAGTCACTGAACACAACAGTGAACCAGGAACTGAGCATCTCTAAACTCTAATCAAGCATTGCCCGACTGAACACAACTGTGAACAACAAATGACATGACAGTGAATCATGTGACACAACAAACTGCAAGAGAAAAGTTGTAAACAATAGTTAAGCACTAACATTAGTGAGTCATTTTGCACAGCAGTGAATCACTAAACACAAGTGTGACTTGTATAACATGGCAACCGGTAGCATGACTTACCATCTAATCATTAAACACAACAGTGAATCACAGTAAACACCACGCAAATATTACTAAACACGGCATGAAACTAGGGATGTCCTTATCCGATCCTGGTGTTTTTGGATCGGATCGTATTGGATTTTGTCATACAAGATCGCGCCAATGCCGTTTTCATCTGCGACCCACTGGTGTCACCCACTGGTGTGGTGACACTTCACTTGGCCTCGTGCTCATAGCTTGCTGTCTGGTTAACAGGCTCACAAATGACAACACAGGACTTGAGTATAATTTTTTGGCTTCACTTTAGGACTCCATGGCTACTGCATCTGCCATGTAGCAAGGACCAACAACAACGTCATTGACATCATCACACAGATTACCCATAATGCTCTTTTTTGAAAAGAACTTTTATCTTACTTTGTGAGGGTTAAACACTTGGGGTGTGCCAAAAAATCGATTCATATAAAGATCGCTATTCCCATTTGCGACGATTTAGAATTGATTTAAAAGGTCCCAAAATGCTGTCCGCCATTTTACAACCACTTGCGACGTACAGACTGTCCTGTTGTTGCAACTTCAGCACTTTTAAGAAGAAATAAGAGCAACTTATTTTTGAAGTTGAGTTCAATAAAGCGTATGTTATCGGATCGGTACTGGATGGGTGGGTCTAATCGCTCATGAAATCGGAAGCAGAAAAATCTGGATCAAGACATCCCTGCATGAAACTACATGGTCACTATGATATATCACATTATATTTTTGACCACAACAGAAACGACACGTCCGTAATTGCGAAAGTAGATCCACATATGAAGAAAGGTTCACTTCACACAGCGACTGGACGGTGTTTTTCATTAAAGCGCAAGACAAAACAGAGTGGGCCAAACAGCTGAAGACAGGAGCTGATGACTGACTGGTCATAATCAGTCCACACATTTAATCACCCTTCCTCGGAGGTGAGCGGTTGATCAATGATAAAGAAATGTGATTTAATTGAAAGCCCGACTCCGAAGTATAAATCTAATCAACGAGTGGGATCATATTTTAAGGAACCTGTCGTCGGGAAATTGTGTGTCACACATGGATCAATATTAAATTATCACAACAAACCGCCGTACAGCTGCGTGTTATCACAGCCAAACCACATTAGCAGCCACTCAAGCAACTCTAACCCATTTCCCCCGTGTTCACCTCAGCGCCCCCTCCCCATTACCGCCGCTATGAAGATATATGGCCGCTCGCGCTTGCGCCCATGAATCACGGCGCCGCACGCGACCGGCTGCCCTTGGCTCAGTGCAACTTCACACGCTCAAGGTCTAACAGCGGGATAATTATCAGGCGGGGCTGAGATCCAGCAGTGGAGCCGGGACGGTCGTAGTGAAGGGGCTGCTCCTAATAAGGTCGATCGATGGCTGTGAGAGAAACGCATGAAAGGGTGGATGAGTAAAAAGGGGTCGGGGAGAGGAGAAGATCCCCTGAGAGAAGTGGTCAATGAAGTCGATTTGGGATCGATGAGTCTGGCAGACGCCCCTGGAAGGAGCTCAAGTGGAGCTGGAGGTGATCAGAAACAACGGGATGTTGTTGTGAAACTTTTAATGAAGAAAAAACAGCCGCCAGACCTTCACCTTTGTCTTGAGACTCGATAGCAGCTCCACGGAAAAGCAGATTGTTGCCCTGTGTCTTAGCTGCTGCTTTATCTGGAGCCTTTTTAACATTCAACTGAACATTCAAACTGCTGATCCCAGTTACCAGGGACGACACCCGAGTACAGACAACGGTCACGCACGGTGTGATGTAAAGTTTTCTATCATTGAATGTTGTTACTCTTAATCTGACTGCTGTCCTTGCTGATTCAGTGGTCAGAATATTAATTTGTCTTATATGAAACACCACGAAAGAAGATTGATGTGTTTTGAGAGGTCACATGACTAAGTTGTGTATCGTAAACTAGAAAGTATATTCCCTCAGACATCAAGCAGTCTAGCTCTAATCCAGCTCACTTGGATGTGTAAAAATACTGTGGGATTTATTGTCTTTACTTCGAAGGTATTTGTTTCCCTCAGATTAGGAGCCAGAATCTGCACAGCAGTGTTGGGGAAGATAAGAGCGAGGCTGTGTGGAGACTATAAAAATGATCCAGAGATGAGGAATTCCTTCAGCAGGTCACATGTTTGCCACTGTAGAAATAATAGAAAACACTCTCCACTCTCTCTGGATGTCAACTGTGATCCTGACCTAATCTACCAGCCGGCTGTGAGGGCGCTGCAGGGAGATCAGGGGCCCAGGGGGCACAGTGTGGGGGCCTCATCTGTCTTCAAGACAGGCTACAGAAAGGGGCCGGCCTTGTTCATGTCCGGTCACGCTTGCATATGCACAGAGCTGTGGCGCTAGCGCCTGCTCAACAGGTAACATCTCAGTGGCAACGTAAATAACTAAGAGCTAGCATAGTTTATTAATGTGCGGCTCACGGTTGTTCCTTCTGAGTGACGAGCAAAGGTTTGTGGATGATGGCAAGAGTGGAATCAAATGATCCTTAAACAACGTGTCAAGAGGGTGGCTATATATGACTATGTAAACTAGCATCTGGAGCTAGCTTAGTACGCTAGCCTTGATGGGCGTAGTTTTGCATTTGTTATTGTTGGTGAATTCATTTCTGTCCCCTTCAATGAAAATGATATGAGTTGGAATGATACTGACATATTGGAGATGCAGAAAGGGCGTGCTATATCCTGAGCTATCCAAAGTTTGCAAGTAAATAAATGGTATGGTTAGCAAGTCGCAAAGTGCTGATGCATCATTATTGACACTCAGGTGTCCATCATAAGAAAGCTCATCATTTACACTCTCATCAGTGCTGGAGTCACTATGTGATGAGTGGAAATAGCTGTTGTGGCAGGATGAAAACATAGCACCATTATTTAGGCAACAGTTCAGTGACACCGCCTCAGTGTTGGCTGCCAGCTGACTGGTTGACTCTGGCAAGCTTGCTCAGAAACTCTCACGGTTCCGCCGCACACTCCCGCTGTAGCCGTGATGCATCTGCCACGGGCGGAGCCGCTTGTTTGCTCTCCTCAGCAGGAAGTCAAACACACATTCAGCAAACGTCCTCACTGCTCTGCCGTGAAGGAGACAAAAGAGAAGCGGATATAAACGGCCCGTCACTGAGGTGTTTCCTTCAGCGGGAATGATGACCCGCGAAATGAGGCGTTTGAGATCACGGCTCATCTTTAACTGTCTCCTACCGCTCGCTAATGAAATGGGGACATTTAAAGAAAGATTTGCAGGCGGTCACGCCGCCGCTCGTCTGAGGCAGTGGCTCTCCATCACGTTAAAATCATGATCGTCTATGGATTCGAATCACTGTGCTGCAGGGAAATTGTGACATCAAGCCATTTTGTCCTCGTTGTTGATATTTGGAGGCTTCAAGAGATCCAACAGGCTTCAGTTCTCCTGTCCTACATTTTCATGCTGCGATTTTATTTGACATGAAAACTGCCGCCTACAGTTTTTTAACACCAGTAGGTGTACAATCCCTGAAAATCCTGGCGGTGTAATAAGCACCCAGACTCTGTAAGGCGAGGGAGTCCAGTCGCACAGCAATGATAAAGGGGAGGATTGCTGTTTATATTGGGAGCGCTGCAAACATTCATGAAGCATTGCTCATATCCATCTATTTTCTGCGGGGTCGCAGGGGGCAGCAAAGAAGCCCAGACGTCCCTTGCCGGAGAAATGTTGTCCAGCTCTTTGGAAAACACCTCAATGTGGAGGTGTTTTCAGGTCTGCTAAGAGACCCACCTCTTCGGTGTGTCCAGGGTCTGCCCCGAGGCCTCCTCCCAGTGTCGCCTGACTCAAGAGGTCCACTACAATACCATTGTAATTGTTGCTGTAGCTGTTGAATTCACCATCGTAGAGTAGAAACAATGGGATATGTGGCTATCATTGAAAATTCCCTCAGCATTTGAATGCATTGCTGCCTGGTTGCTTACTTCAGTGCGTCTCAAATGGGGTTGTCTTGCATGTATTTGCAAATACGTTGTAATTCGCCCATTCTTTGTGGGGATGAGATTTGTTTTTGGGCAGAGTCTCTCGGTTAACCTCATCTTGGACTTTGGGACATCCTCTCTTGAAATCCTAGCTGAAAGTTTGTGTCGTATGAACATTTAATCTTTCAGATGAATTTCTGCTTCGTCCTGCGACAAAGGCGACCATTGCAAAAACTATCGGAGGGGAAGCTCCGATAGTAGGTGGATCGTGTTTTTCTTGAGAATGAACACTAGACGTTAGCGTAACTCTGAGTCATTTCTGAGGGCACCATGACTTCTCATGAAGTTGTGATGGTCTATAAATCTTCAGCTTTGAATTCAAAGGTGATCAAATAAGTCAGCTGTATATGGCATCGTCTTCATGGAGCAGATGGGACTTGATGGACTTTGATTTGGAGGCTCTCTAGTCACGTCCAGCTGGATGGAGACCACTGGGCAGACCCAGGACCAGATTCCATCTCCTCTCAAGATCAGGAAGAAGCAGAGGAAATAGATTCTGTGTTGGGTAATCTCGACTCCTTCATTATTTAAAGACCTGGAAGCTAAATCAAATTAGCTTCAGAAGTTGATGAATGAGCTCACGAAACACGTTGCTTGGCTTGTGAGAGAGCACAAATGGAAAGGAGGGCGGGGACGTGGCGATGGTGCTTTGAAATCACCTTTGTATTCTGCCTGTTTTCATCCTTTCTCCAACTCGTTTCTGCTCCTGGTCCACCTCTCAGAAGCAGCAGTGGGGGAGGGGAATGAAAGAGAAGGGGCTCTGAAGAGTCTTCACATACCAACACAGAAAGTAGGAGGGATTTTACACCTCCGCAGGCTCCAGACCCAACTATCCCACCTCGTACCTCCCAACCAGAATCATAAACCAGCACAGCAGCTGGTGACAGAGAGGAACAGAGGAGCGCTATCTGGCTCGCCATCTCCCTTAAATAGAGAGCACTGAGCAAAAAAGAAGGAGATTAAACAGACGCGGGGAAGATCTTGGCAGATGGAGATCTAAATCAAGGTCCCTGCTGCTATAAATACAATGGAAAACAAGCAGACAGGCGGAATAATAAGTAGCAGCATATGCTGTGGTCAACCTCTGCGGTGAGGAAACGGTGTTGTTCCTCCGTGCTTTGCATTTCTTTCCTCGGAATCCAACCATGCAGGCGCTCGGTATAGTAGGCGGGGGCAGCGGGACCGGCCCGTCAGACCCACTTCCTTCAACCTTATGATCCACTTCATATTACAGCCGCTCTGTAATTAGATGTTCGACAGCAGTTCTGTTAAAAGCTCCACTGCGGTAGGGAACATCATGGTGGTGGGGGGATGAGGGGAGAGGGGTTCTCTTTTGTTGGCCCTCAAGGATCAATTAAGCCATCAGGGAGGGGGGTCGGTAATAAGACATGTAATGGAGGGTCACAGCTCCTCTGGGAACATTTGGTGGTTGAATTTCTCACACGCGCTCGCAAGTTTACCGCCGGAAAATTACATCTTGTAATCTGTCTCGACGGGAGACAACTCATTTGGAACCTGTGAAGGAAGGAGACAAATTGGGGGATTGACCTCGAGCCTCTCAGGGTTCAAGGTGGTGAGGCAGAAGCTGTAGATTCAGAACATGGGCGTCACACTGGATGACACATTTCACCTCAGGCTTATATACGATGAAGTTTTGTGGTGGGTTGCGAAGTCAACCCGCAGTGTGTGGAGAGCCAGTTTGACAGTTGGCTGAAGCCACATTGTTCTGTGTCCCACAAGAAGTGACGACTGCTTCGCTGAGCCACTCATTCACTGTGTTAGCTGTATGGGTGGAGCCATGGTGCCTTGTTCTTGAGCATGACTATAGGTTTCCTTTTCCTCTGGTGACACTTCGAAAAGGTAGTCTGGAAACACTCGCCCCAAACGTGTCTGTAGAAGTGAGCATCACAGAATACCCTGTTTACTCTGTAGCCATTTGCTCTCTCATTGCGAACCCCATTCGGTCGTTGGTTTGGAATCCTCCGTTGTTCATTCCATATTTTAAAGTTCACTCATGGTGGTTCTGAGAAAGGTGCAATCGTGGTTCAGACCAGGTTTCAACACTTTTACATTTTTAACGAAGTGCCAGTGAAGACCGGCGTGAAGCAGCTGTTCACATCACAACACATTCTTCATGTCTGACAGGAAGCGTGAATCTATTTGCAGTCGTCGTCTCCTCGGAGTTTGTTTCACACTCCTCGCACTTCAGGTGCCAACGCGCCGGGAAAATGGAAAACTGGAAAACATCAACGCGGTTCCTCTTCAGCAGTTTCTGTGGTTCCAGCCCAGCAAGTCCCCGTTCTGGATGCGCAGGCCAAAATATATTCTTGGTGCGCCTTGTAATTTATGTGTCAGAGTGAAACTACGCTTGTTGCCGCCAATCCACAAGCTTGTTTTTTTTACAGCGGGTGGTTGAGTGAGCGTTCATCAGTCAGGTCTGGTGATGAACTCCTCTGTGGAAGATCTGAATTCTGGCTGTGGTGTGAAACCACGTCAGGTGATCCAAACTGCGATGCAATTGCTTGTTCCCCGAACCAAACTGCCGCTCATTGTTTACAGATGGCTTCTCTTGTCGGGAGCAGTTAACGTCCTGGTGCCTTAAAACAGCCGAGATGTTTTTTTGATTTCGCTTTCAAATTTAGTTTGAAGAACTTGAACTGTGGAGTCTGCGTGGGGTTGCTTCTTATAGTCCCAAAAGATACTGAGGTGTTCTTGACTGCTAGTGGTATATTTTTTAAAGATAGTTTTAAAAAATGGGTATTATTCCAAGCATTTTAAATTAGTTTCCAAAATCTGAAGATTTCATCCTGGTTCCAGTGGACCCCAGAAGCCCCTTTGAAGTCTTTTTTTTTTAATACTTCCATTGCTTTATCTTGTGTGGGTTCCTGCGGTGGAATCGGGGTGACGCTGTGCATTTTGATGGGGCGCTGCCGGTCGTGTTGGCTCCACCATATGGCTCTGGAGGAAGAGCAGCCAGAGCCCGAGGTGCAGGCCGCCGTATGTCGGCAGGAAGTAAACAAACACAGCATGATGACTGAATGTGTGCAAAGAAGGCTGAGACAGACTACAGCGAAGACACATCCATGTGAGGTCCAAAAGCAACCTTCAGTCTAAATCACGAGAAGACTGATGTCCCCTGGTCCTGATCCCTTTAGAAATATTAAGCTGGGATAAGATTTCATCGGTCCAGATCAGGTTCTGCTGAGGAGAACCATCCAGGGGCTGTCTTGAGATTGATGAGGGACTAAAAGGCAGGTAGAAAGCAGCTCAAGGATTTTCAGATACGTAGGCGTGTGAGAGGGAGGGGACGCTATTTTGTGACCTTTTTCACAAAGACTCTGAGAGGTTTTGTGCCACCTGCACCCGCCGGGCATCGCTAATCCCCATGCTGCTACACTCAGCAGTAATTGGTACCTTGAATCTTTGAAAGACACACACACCTACACCGCGACAGTTTTCATGTGTCTCACACACACTCGGCAGCTTTGCATACATCAATGGAACTTTTCCTGTGGAGCAGTTTTGTCCAGCGAATAATGCGCCGTGCAGAAAAAGATTCCGAGCCAGAGCTGAGAAACGACTGTCTTAATTGGAAGTAATTAGTGCAATGCAAGATGGTTCACTAAACTGGGAGTTTATTCATGAAGAGATGCAAATGACAAATGGTAATTTTGGAGATTTCTGCTGAACTATACAAAAAAAGTCAAAATAATAACACTTGATATAAATATCGCTAAGATGAATAGTCAGGAACCTCACGCTGTATGACGTTTGTGCTACCCGCAAAGAAAAATAATAACTTCAATAAAAATAAAAGTGCTATGCTAAATAATGTAAGTTATGGGATGCGCTAATGTTGACGCTGTAAACCGCTACCCTGCTGCGCTACTTAACCTCACTCTATGGCCTTAATTGAGCTGACTGCTACTCAATTTTATGTATATTTTTTAGCAGTATCCTGAGTTGTGTTCAGGTCTCACATGCTACCTTGTGAGTATTTTCACTCTTGTCATGTCTCTCCTCGCTTTTTTTTCCCCTGGCGCAGGAACCCTCCTCTCCTGGTGCATCGTTAGCGATCAAAGTGCCGTTCACATATTGTGCTCAAGAAAAATAAAAAAGCAGCTTCAGGATATGACTTTTTTCCTCTCTTGGGTTTTCATTTAATTTCATTCTGTGTCGTTTCCTTTTTTATCACTGGTAATTAGTTTTACAGTGTCTAAAAAAAAAAACCCCATCCATCAGGCGGGCGACTGTTGCTGGCACAGAAAATCATTATTAGCCCCGCGAGCGCGCTCGTACCCGCAGCTGATTATTTCCTCCGGATTTAAAGCAGGAGGCGACACTGTGAGAACCAAGCGACTCACACCAAATTCAATTTTATTCACTTATCTGCTGTTTGTTTGTTTTTTTAATATTGACGCGGCAGCAGTCAGCAGGTACGTCAGATGATTCATGATGGTTTCTCTAGAAGGCACCGGAGTTCCACGCTAACCTGAAAACCATTAAAGAGATTAACCAGTGTCCATGTTCATCCTCCAACACCAAACCCAACTTTTTCCTGCTGCAGCAAACCAATAAGATCGATGAGAATGTTGATGGAGACTGTGAAGTTAAAGGGTTAGTTGCTTCGCAGGGCAACGTTGAGCTGAACTTTTTGTTTACAACCCCAGCCAGATTAACAGAGCACGATGAGTCTGGCACTCTTCTAAACAGAATGCAATATCCGCCCCGCTTTTATTTCTCAAAGCTAAATTTAGAATTTTTCTGTGTTGGAAATTAAAGAAATGGTGTCCTTTAATCCGTCCACCTTCTCTCTTTGATCAGATTCCCTTCCCTACTTATCAATTCTTCTGTTTTCAGAAGTTTCTGTTTGGTCGTGTAGCTTAGGCCCAGGCATCCATATAGGTCACGATATCGACGTGCCCGCCAAGATGAAATCGGAGCTGAATTTCATCTCGAGCTACGCACCTCACAGGCTGCGTAATGTGACGTAGCTGTTTCTCTGTCAACCTATAAAAAATTAAACGTGGGTGAGGGGGAGATGCTGACAATCCTATTTGGTTGGTCACATGATTGATCAAGTTGGCTGTCGTGTTGGACAACCTGTCGGTGGGCATTGTGTTAGGACCCGTGCTGGCAGTGAAAGCTCATCGTCTTCCGTCGTATTGAGTGATCACTGCTGGAGCCGAAAAGTCAACATCTCATTTCAGTGCCTCCTCTCCGCCCCCCATCAGGAGATCAGTATCACTGAGGACACGTTGACCTTCAGGTTCGGGTGCGGGGGCAGCTTTTCTCTCAGGACTTAACCGGGCGGCTGAACTCTGCCTCTCCTCCATCTAGAGTTCCCATGTTCCCAGACAACAGCGATTGTGTCTTAATGAATTCACTGAATACTAATCAGCCCGGGCCAACTCCTGTGGGGGGCAGAGCAGGGGGGTCGGTATAAATATGCAGAGGAATGTTCCTTCATCATCGCTGCAATGGAAGATCTGAATTATTATTTGCCTTTCAAAGTGTCTAACACTTGTTGTGCCGTCCTCATCTGTCACATTACACATTTGCCTCTCTTTCTCTGTTTTGATCAGTTTTCACCCCTCCGTTCTTCCCCTGGGGCATCGAGTGAGTTGCACCCCCTCGCGTGAACATTAGAATAATGTGTTTGCAGTGTGGTTCCTCTCACTGCCACGGATGAGTATATTAAAGGATGGATGTTCGTGTTGGTGGATGGTGCAGTCCAAACATACTATAAGAATGAGTTGTTTGGCAGAGCAGCAGGCAGAAAATGACCCGAGAGCAAACAATGAGGCACGAGATTTGTGTTGAACACACGGAATTTCACTGACGAAAATGGGCAAGGAGTGTTGTCGTTGAGGGGAAGCGTCTAAATATGAGGCTATGAGGCTCACAGCGACGGGAAACAGGGGGAAACAGCCACACGGAAGACGAGGTCCGTTGCAGGGAATCAGGGTGGTGGAAGTCACAATAGGTCGACAACTTTTAGTCCGAAGATAAAAGAGGGGGTCAGGAACAGGTGTTGAAACTGATCATCTGACAGAGTAGACCAGAAGTTGTGACGTAAGCTACAGCCACGCAGCACCCAAACACTATAACAACACTGTCAGCCACAAAATACTGGAAATGATGAACAGCAAATGGAGTGATTTCTCAGATTAAAAGTCACTTTTCGCCCTGGGGAAAACTTTGAGTCTCCCGTGGTTATATCGTCAAACATTAATCTAGAATCCGTTACCCGCGTTCTGCTGAGCCCCACGGACAAACTCTTGATAGCTCAATCAATCAGACCGACTGGCTCTGAAGTGTCCATTAACAGCTCCCGGTTGCTGTGGTCATGTGACCTGCCACGACCAAGGTCCAGCTCTGTAGATCTCCACCTTAATTTGTCGAGTAATTGCACGTGTTGGGAAGCCTCCCTGGTTTGTAATTAAGAGCGGCGCAGTGACACAAAGTTAATTTCGCCACCAAGTTCTTCCCACACGGCGCATCTCCCATTCCTTGTCAGCTCAGGCTGAACAGTTTTATCTGCCGCGGAGCTCCCGAGGCGCGGCTCATGTTCATGAATACTGATAAACTTCATAAAGATCCGCTCGCCAGAAACTCATACAACCTGAGGTCAGGAAGTAATTTGTGTAATCGAAGGAGATGATTCTTCGAGCCGCCGCAGTTGGTTAAGAGAACATTCCAGAGCAAATTACAGGCGTGTGCACGCGTGCGCCTGTGTGTGAAAACACACATTGTTTTTGAGACTATTGTCTTCCTCTCTGAAAGAGACTGATGAGTTCATGTTCAAAAGAGACCAGATCACATGACCCACACTACGGTCAGTTGAACTCCAGGTTTTACTAGTTGGCTGTGAACAGAAATGCGGGTGTGTCTTGGTTAGTAAATTCCACGCTTCGTACTCCAGATTGTCACATCATAATGTTTTCATTCCTCCACCCTAAATATTTTGTATTTTGGCCGGCGGCGCTGAACACACGCCACTTCATCAAGATGCGGGCTTAATGAACGAGCCTGTCACAGGACCCATCAAATGGAGCGGCCAAGAAAAGCATCATCCAGGTCTGGGAATCTGACTTGAGGCGCTGCACATGTTGCATCACTTTCGTGTCAGCAGGCGTTTAACAAGGATCTGAACGACCAGGTCTTCCCACGATCGGCTCTAAAGAGGGCTCTTTTGTGAGGAAGTCTCCGCCGGGGCGGCGCACTTTCATCATTTATCCCGACATAACGGCGGTTTATGGCCTGTCAGACGAAGCACGGTGAAAAGATCAGCATGTAAATCTTTGTCTGCTATTGGTTGGCTTTCTCCTTGACATGGTTTGCTTTCAATCTGCCGAGTCGACGGAGCCGAAGCCGCCCTCCGTTCATGAGCGGACGGGAGAAAGACGATATTATATGATTATGTCGGATCACAATACCAATTCACTATGGTGCACACAGGAGAGAGAGAGTGTGCCGGCCGCCCCGGACCTGATCTCCTCTTCCTGCATTGTCCTTTTGTGAGGCTGGCCATTATATTACATGTCCTAGTTTTGGCAGCTCACTTCTCAAATGTCACTTTATGAGAGTCGCTGTTCTTGACATTATCCTCCAGCTTTCATATCTGAAGGTCAAGAGGACAGGAAGAACAAAAATCTTCCAGGAAACAGAAAGTCTACCTAAGATCAATCAATGAAAAATGGCTTTGGAGAAGACACAACTCTGATCTGAAACCTCAAGAAATCAGAATGGAGTTCATCAGGGAAGTGGAGTATTTTTATCGCTTGTGCACACAGTTCAGACAGTCAGAGTGAACTTACCTTGCAGCGCTGTACCTGCTGTACCTGGTGCCAGAACAAGATGTCACACAGGCTTTTAGTTGGGAGGGCATCTGGGCGTCTGCAAAACAGGAAATTCTCGGGCGCCCGATGCCGCCATATACCGCCATATACCAGCATAATCTGGCGGCCAAACTACGGTCGATAATGGAGCGTCTATTTTTTCATGTTTTGCAGACGCCCAGACACCTGTGCTGTTGTGGAGTGCCAAATCTGCTTCTCAATGAAGACACACTGCACATTTTTGTTTGGTTGTGTTTTGAAAATACGTCTCACTACCTTGCAGCCTTGTGAAGGCTACAGGTGTGTCTTAATTAGCATTAGCATTTTTATCCAATAGACAATGTCAGACAGACTCCATTTGTTGTCTTGCTTTTGAGTTTTGTGTTTATTTGTTGACAGGTCTGTGTCTAGCACAAGAGGCTAGCTATTGTTGAGACAGTGCCACTTTTTTGGACGTTGCTATCTATGAATTCTAAAGTGTAACTGAAGATGACCAGAATTATCGTCCTGTTTATATGCAAGACCACAATGCAGTCATGTTGTGAATAATTTGGTACTTCTTCCTCTGAAAGCAATCCCTGGTTTCGGGAGGTATTATATTTGAATAACTTTCTAGCGCTTGTGCTCAACATCATTTCGAAAGCTGCTAACTGTCAGTGACAACATTGCGTTGAACGTTTGATCAGCTCAGTGTAATACTTTATGTTTGTTCTAATTAACCCTCAAAACAGGCAGAATTTCACGTCTTTGGAGAAACGTCTGCGTCTGCATCACATGCTGGCACAGACACCGATGTTTGGCCTTAAAAAGAAACACACACACAAACAAACAGAAATGTTAGCTGTTGACCAGCCGCAGCGTGAACGGAACTTGATGTTTTGATGCCAGATGAAGCCTGAAATGTCAAATATTACCTCAGTTTATCATTCTAATTATGTGTGTGGGAGTGCTGTGGATATTATGTCAACATGTAAGCGCAATTGTTGTGCAATCGCAGGCTTCCACACCACACACACCAGAAGAAAACGACACACACACCACCTGGTCACATCCACATGTGCTTTCAAGCCAGCTCCTAATCCCAAACCCCCACCACTAATTCAGTTTCAGTCGTGGCTCTTCCTGAAGCGACAGAGAATCCATTGCTTGATCGAACTCGACACCCCAAGAGTTGACGCCTCACAGATGTAGACACGTTTAATCTGGTGCAGAAATCTGATTTCCAGATGATGCCGCCTGGTTTTCGGCGACTGCTTCCTGTCTGTTTTTAATAACATGCCCACGCTCGGCGTGTTGGGCGCAGGTAGCGGTGTGTTTACGTGATTAGAAGAGGCGTCAGAGTTTAATAAAAGCAGGGGACGCTGTGGAAGCAGAGGTTTGTCACACTCAATAAAAACCCAGAGCGCTTTGTACACTTGGCATTGGGAGTCGCAGGATCCGTCCCCCCCCTTGGTCCCTGAAGCGCGGCATTGTCTTTTGAAAAGGCGCCTCTTTGTGTCGGTGGCATGGAACGACTCAGATGAAGAGCCCCTCACTGTCAGAGCGGCGGGTTTGAAGTCTGCCAGCGTCTGTGTGGAGGATTCTAACTCATTCTCTGCATATTTGGATGCTATTAACATGAAACGCCCGGACTGTTATCTTTGATTTCGCTCGCCCCAGAAGCCCTGGCGTTGGCATATTTACGGCTCATTGTTGGGGGAGCGTAATTAGAGCGGGAGCACGCCGTCAGAGGTATATGCTGACTGTTCAGACACGTGTCACGGCCTCCTGTCAGCCAGGAGGAGGACGCCGCTCTCCACATCAGACCTGACCCACTTTAAACCCCTTTGGACCTTCGCAACTGATGGGGGAGTTTCCAAACATCTGGGATTAGATGTTCTCTCGTTGTTTCGTCTGCTGTGGGAAATTTCGACTCCATCAAATTTGCTCTGCTTCTCTTTCACTTGTCGTCCACCTTCGTTTCAAGGAAAGCCGAAGGCCACAAGTGTGAGTAGGAGCGCAGCTCGACCAGTGTAGGGAGATGGTGAGCTTTGTCTTCTGTCTCAGCTCTTTCTTCAGCACAGCCATCATCAATCCATCTCACCCTCTGTCCTTTCCTCACAAGCCAACTAGACCCGAAGAACTGTAGCAGAATCTCATTTCAGAGTCGGACAGAACCTTCCGCTCTTTCTTAGATGAAGAACCAAGATGTCTGACTTTGAGCAGCCTCATTGCCAAAAGTTTTCTCTGCTGGGTGTCTGGACCTTATCAGAGATGGAAGCTCAGTCATCCAGGAGGGACTCAAAGTCCCCCACATCAAGAGAGGCCCCATGGTATCTCGGACAGAAGAGCTGGAGGAGGTTTCTGTGAAGGAAGTCTGGGCCTCTTTGCTGCCGTTGCTGCCCCCGAGACCACTGACCAACCCCTGGCTTCCCTAAGTGCCAAACTGTATTTTCCATGTGGACATCTGAGAGAAGAACTCATTAAGAGCCCCAGCAGTCAATAGAAAGAAACACTTAGATGAAGATAAATGAGCTAATTTCTGTGGCTAACGAGTCACTCGATCTCCAGCTGGACTTGGTTTTCAAGAAAGAAAATCATAATAAATGTGTTGTTCTTCCACAGAGAAGACGTTCGCCTGCGAGCGCGCTGATCGGCAGGGTTTTACTCTTTCAAATGTTCACATCGATTCGGCGTCTTGCTCCAATTGTTAATCAATTCCTGGCGAGAGGACTCGGCCCGGGCCCTTATCGCTGCGCCTCGACGGTCCGAGCGCGGCTGCACTGAAGCGTGGAACTCGCCGTGACGCCCGCGCGGCTGGTGTCGCCGCCTCGCTTGTAATTCATCATATTCCTGTGGAATATTTTCTCACTTCGGCGTGTGATTGCAGGAGTCTTGCAGCAGCAGCAGCAGCGCGTGAATGTGGTGACGGCTTGTTGCAATAAATACATAAAACACTCAGAGACTGGAGCGCGGCGTGGTTTCCAACTCCAGACAGATTTCAGGATGAAGAGAGGGGCTGATGTTCTTTCCCTCTCCGTCGTGGGCTCTGGCGAGAGAAGAAACGCGGGTGGCTGTTTGTAGTTAAAGCATGCGGCGCCCTTCCACTCCACCCGCATCATTATTTCCAAGAAATTAAAAGAATGTGAGCGTCGCTCATTGATCGCTCTTTAATTAACCCCCCTATTCCTTCCATTCCGAGGACCCCCACGCTGGCAGCAGCGGGTGATGCGTTCAGTGCCTGCTCCCTCTGAATGTGGTAACAGTTTCACATCTGGAGCAGAGCGTCACGTAACAAGTGCTGCAAGATGTTGCGCTGGCTAATGAATGGCAATTTGGCGGCGTCCCATGTTCCCCGCGTCCTTAATCCAGCGAGTTGTGAGCCAAACTCTCGGAACGTGTCGTCATCTGAGATCACCCCAAGCTTGAATCGGAAATAGTTTTCAAAGTGCTCCGCTGTCAGTTGAGTAGCAGCCTAATGAGGCAGAGGTTCACGTTCCATTTGTGTTGGAGGTATTTAATAGTTACCAGATGAGGTGGAGTCGCTGCAAATGGCGGCCCAGATTAGATAATCTTGACGGCAAGTCTGGAACACTGGGGGAAATCGATGGAACAGGCGGAGGGTCGTCGGCAGAGTGACGGACGACGGCCGCCCGATACTGCCACGCAGGAGAAAACATCAATTTGGGGACTTTTCTGGTCGATTGAGCGGGAAAACACATGTTGGGACTTGTCTCCTGTGCTGAGTTCATTTCACTAAAAATCTGTTCCTGGGCGTTCCAAAAAACACACACTGTTACAGTCTCTGAGTCTCTGCCTGTGTGTCTGTTTTCATGTCTGGATGCGACACAGTGTCATTGATACAAATTTTTTTTTAAATCTAGACCCTTTTTTACATTAAAAATATACTATTTTTTGCAATTGGAATATTTTAACGGTCTTTTTCTTAAATTGCACAGTATTTGATTCTTTTTTTTTAAATGTATTCTCTTTATTTTGTATTTTCCATTTTGTAATATTTGAAAAGCACGAACTAGACATCAAAATACCAATGGATATTGATATTTTCTCTCTAATACCTATGCACCTTTACTATGTCATTGTTGGGGGTTATTTTATTAAAAAAAATTAATGCAAAACAAAAGATGTTTTCTTAAATCATATCCTATTGAATGTTTTTCTATATTTCTTTTATTTATTTATTTATTTTTTGTTTGTTTCACTGTTAAAATTACATTGTGTGTTTTCATTGAAATAAATATATAAAAACTCATTATTGCCATTTATTTTCAATGCAATGCTATATTTTTTCATCCTGCCAGTTTTTTTTCTTAATTTTAATAATTCGAAGCTTTATTTTGAAAATGAAAATATTGTCACGTCTGTAAAACCATAAATCTTATTCTCCATTTATTTACTTTATTTATATATATATATATATATATATATATATATATGTCTATATATATATATATAGACATATATATATATATATATATATATATATATATATATATATATATATATATATATATATATGTATAGACATATATATATGTCTTTTTTGCTCATTTTTATTTTACAAAGAAATGTTTTCTTTCATATATTTTCCCTTCCAGCTAAATAATTACATTTCATTCTCCATATATTTGTGTTCATTTTGGAATCGAATTGTTCCACCGTCCATGTGTATAATCTATAATTTCATTTTTTATTTGCTGTCGTGTTGAGAATTTTGTCGGGAAGAATCCGACCTGACGAATTGGTGTGATCACCACAATATTCTGCCTCGACTTGTTTAAGAAGTGAAATCAACACGATCCGCACCGAGAGGTCCCACAACAGAACAAGGAAGTGTTTGATAACATGAAAGAGCTTTTGTGTCTGGTTGACCTTTCCTCAGCTGCTGGCAGCAAACACCAGCTGTGAGCGGGGGAAGAGGGTCACCAAGAAGGTTGCCAGAGTCCCCCCATAACTCGAAGGTGAAGGAAAATTAGATTATTGTGGGTAAAATATACAATGGAGAAAACTATGATCTTCAGGAAAAATCTAAAAGAATAATCTGAAAGAAAAAAAAAACATAAAATTAGAGCGGGTAGTGGAGGCAAAACACTTTAAAAAATGGAAAAAAATCTGGAAATATAGAAATAAAGTGAGAGATACTTGCCCAGAAAAATGAAACCTTGAAGGTGAGAAAAGAAAAAATACGTTGAAGGAAGTCCTCCATGCCGACCACGTTCTCATGCTTGATCTTGCATGTGAAAGAAAGTAAATTCAAAATGTCTAAATTAAAAAAAAAAATATATATATATATATATATATATATATATATATATATATATATATATATATATACTCTGAGGGGAAAACATGATGGGAAAAAAAAGATTTCCATCATGTTTTGCTGTTGTATGTGTTGTTCAGAGAAACACGTGTTGCGTGACAGAAGCTGCTGAGCCTGTTTGATTCCTACCTACCGACTGTTTAGCAGACTTTCTTACCGTTTTTAACAGAAGCTTGTTTATTTATTTCACTTCTCTCGTTAAATATTTCACCCACCCCCGTTCCCCCGCCTCTCCTACCCCACCCCCCACACCCCCTCACTGTGAAGACAAAGCACCTGCCGTGCAGAGAAACTCACACTGGAGAAAACAAAACAGTTGACAGAGAATCAGAACGCTGCAGCAGGTGAGAGTGAAGAAAGGAACGAGTCTGAACAGGCTGTCGACACATCAGTCACGCTGGCGGTTATATGTCGCCGTGCAAACCCCTCATCTGCTGGAATCAGCTCATGCAGACAGACAGGAAGACTTTTGCTGCACATATAAATAGCTGTCAGCGATCAGTTCGTTTGGATTTAGAAGTAGAGAATCTCACCGAGGATAAAAGAAACCTTTCAGTAGCTCATTTTCATCTCGACAAATTCAAACTGATGTTGTTTACACAGGAAGGCAGGACTCACTGGGTGCTCTGGTTTTTAGAGTAAATATGAAGCTCAACTCTGAGAGTCTCAAACTTAACCTGATTCTCCAGCACACACACACACACTCAGTTGTCGCCCGGCAGATACATCCATCGCCGCCTGTGTCATGCGTGTCACATGTCTTTAGCTTGACGTCAGCCCTCAGTGTGGCTCCAGGAAAGTGACAGCGCTCCAAGGAAGCATCAGCAGATCACAGCTGACGCGAGGCAGCTTCTGCTCTCAGTGAGGTGTGGAGGAATCGGTTTTCTGTTCTTTCTTCCTGATAAAGTGCTTTCATTTATTCCTATCCTTTTTAACAAACCCATAAAAACAAGCTCAAAATAGTGTTAGTGCTGTCTGCAGCCTGAAAAATCGACTCAAACTTTTCAGTTTTCTCCATGGGAGTCTCCGAATGAGGTTTGTAAATCGCGACTTGGCCCGGTGCAGGTGCAGCGTGACTCTGCAGACAGTTAGAAAGAGAGCAGAAAGCCACGCTGAACTCTGATGTCCAGTCGGGGGTTGAAAGATATTGTTTGCCTGCTCAGGCGTCTGAAGGCTCAGGGCACAAATCCAGTCAGGTGACCTTATGTGGCCCACATCCAGATATGTCATTGGGAGTCAGTGGTGATGACAGACCAGCTGCTTTGACCTATGGCTGCTTGTTTGTGCAGGTTTGAAGCCCCTGTTTCAGGGTCATGTCGGTGACGTGCAGCATTAATTTCCAAGTGTGAGATGAACTTGTTTAAATACTTGAAATGTTGCCCACAACTCGCCTCCAGCCCTGCTCCCCCCCGAGTATCGACTCTGACTTGATTCTTGCTAACACCAGCTAGCTTTGCTAACGTGAGGTAGGACCTCAACTGTAGGAGGTTTTTGGCCGTCACACTTGACCTGATGAAATAAAAATACTGTGGGAATTGGTTTTCATTTGTGACTCTACCTGATTATATTTTGGGAAATTCTTCCCATTAAATGTGTTCATGTCACCCAAGGGTTCAATTTAAAATATTTTCCGCATCATTACTATGTTTCATAACTATTTCATCAATATTTATTTGAAAATAAATCACTTTTCAAGTCATCAAATCTCAGAGGCCACTTCGTGGAACACAAATGGCCCTCGGGCCAGACCTTGGACTCGCCTGCCTTGGTGTCCCAACTGAAAGCATTTGCTAACCGATATGATGATGTTCACAGAGCAGGAAAGGAGCTATGACAAGTGAAAGTGAACCTCATGTTGTAAACCTTGAACTTGAGAAAACATAGCAAAACTAAACCTGCTGTAAAAGTTTTGGTGAATGACAGGTCTGAAGAAGCAAAACATCATTTAGAAGATGAAAAAAAAGTACATTAAAAAGTGGCAAAAAAGAAAATAATTAATTAAAATAAAATAATGGCACTAGCAATAAAAGGTGTAAAATAAATTATAGTTGCATGAAAAGCTATGGAAAAATTTGATGCACTGTTATATAAAAACTAATAATTTAAATAAAGAATAAAGTCATTAGTAAAGTGAGGGAGAGAAATAAGCGTAGATTTTAAAAAAATGTGAGAGAATCTGCTGAGTCAGCATCATCTGCCTGAAGTTCACACAGCAGGAAAGGAGCTCTGGAAAGTGAAAGTGAACCTGATGTTGTAATCCTGTCTCAGTGAGGTTCCAGCTGTTCCTGGAGTAAGAGATATTGGAGTGTGACTGTATCAGTTTCTGGACGACATTGAATATAGAAATCTTGGAAAAGGTGAAAACCACTGACGCAAACATGTAGAGACAAAGATTGCGGACACAGTCTTATCTCATGAACAGCTCCAAATTTGCCACCCATCTGGAACGTGGTCCAGTGAGTCTATTCAGTGGAATCTCACTGACATTCCCAGGCCACCGAATTTCTCTAAAGCTTAGCGCCGGCCTTTTCTCCTCCGTCCTCTTTGGCCTTTTCAGAGATAACCTTGAATGGTATTGTCTGACGGGAGGTCACTGCTTCCTGAAAGAGAGAGGAAACCAGCTCCAGTCCAGGGGGGAAGGGAGAGACGGGGGTGAGGAGGGAGAGTGAGTGACTCGTCTGCGTGTTAGAGACTGTAGCGAGGAGGATGATGATGAAATCTGATGCAAGCGCCTTCACAAGTTTTATGGATTGAACAATAAAACGTGAGAGTGAAGTCCGCTGAGTGAAGTGCCTCTCACAGAATCCATTAGGTCCAGCATGTCATTCTGAAAATGATTGTTGGAGATCGATGGAAACTGGATCCGTAGGTTTGGGTGGACGACCTCGTCCTCTTCTTCAGAGTCAGCTGTCATGGTAACAGGACTCGAGGACGGGCTTCTGCTTTCGGCCACAAACCTGGTAAACAAACAAACCTTCCGGCTCTGTTGTCGGAGAAACGGCTCAGAGAGCCAGGGGCATCGGGAGTTTGACCTGAGCGGGCAGATAAGCCAGCGCCTTCATTCGCGATAACCTCAGCCGCCACCGGGATGATTGAGGCTTCTCTTTTTTTCATATTAAGGTGGAAAACATTGTGAGATTCAGAGTACTGGGATCTGCTGTCATTTCATCATGGCCGTGTTGTTTATCAGACCCAACACAGATAGCAACAAATAGCGACTGGAGTTGGCCAGACTCCAGGATTTTGCTGGATTTAGCCTCTGTAACTGCAGCAACAAGATGCTAACAAGTGCTAGCTGATGGTCAGTGTTCTGTTCTGTAGGGATCATTGTATCCCACTTATAATTATATATTAATAGTAATATTTAGTTAGTGTTTAGTTATTTTAGGAGAAACAAAGCATCTATAAATCCTGTTAGCATTATGTTTATCTCCAACTTGTGTCGCTACGGTGAGAGTGATTACAATAACAAACAGTTTTGAGGCAAGTACGTTTTGCCAGATCAGTTTTTCATTATCGTTTAGCTAGCTAGCATGCTAGCTTGCATGAGAGCGTGCAAATACAACACTTGATGGCGCTGTAAGGGGATAATATTTTCTAGAATAATTTGAGTTTGTGGGCGCTCCTGAACAGTCCAACACCACATAGCTAAATGCTAAGTGTGTGATAGCATTTCATGACCATCCGTAATACATTCCGAGGGTTTGGAAATGTTTAAACATTTCGTTTTAGAAACATTTTGATCTTTTAAATTTAATTGCTCCTTGTCCTTTTTTCCTGTGCGACATTGATTTTCTGCTCCACTAAAGCTTGTGTTTTTCCCAGAGGGAGCAATTTTGTTGTTCGCCTTTAATCATCTGCCTGCTCGTGGGTGATTCGCCCGATTCCAGGAACTGGAACTGAGATCAATAAATGAATATCGAGGCTTTTGAACGGCCCACTTGTTCCTCTCATGGAGTCATGAGGAGAGAGGGAAGCTGAGGGCGCTAGCTAAACGACACAAATCCACGACTGTCGGAATATTCGGCTGAGGAGGCGCCAAAATCCAGAGGTGCCTGTTGACGGCAAGCTCTGGTGCCTGAGGCGGTTTCCTCTCACATGTCTTATTTCTCTGCGTGGCGCATCGGCTTCTGTGAAAGAGCTTTTTTTTTTTTTTTTTTTTAATCTGGCGGCGACATCCCAGTCACAAGATTACCAACCATTTGATTCCCAAAACCCTGCCCAGTACGAGGATTACAGCAAATTCACTGATGAGAATTTGAATATGCTTAGTAACCAGCGCTCGAAGAAGGCGACAAAAACATGGACGTCGTAGGAAAGTTCGGAAGAGAAAAGAGAATTTCTATAGAACGGAACTTGACGTCAGAAAAAGACTAACTTTGGTTCGGATCAAGGAGCCGGTTGCTAATCTAGCTTTAGCATCGGACTGAACCGCGTGATGTGGTGATTCATTGGCAGATTTTTAAACTGTAGTTTGCATCAAAACAAGTTAGGAGAGACACAAGCACATGATGAAATTGCCCTCCATTGGAGAGCAAGATGGCGACAGACAAGCTGCTCCCATGCTTGCGTTTTCTGAATATAAGGTCGGGATATATGTGGTACTTTTGCAGTTAGAGAACCCATTGTGTTCCAAGAAAGATGGAGCCGCTACTTCTCTACGTTGAGAGGAATCCGCTGAGGTGTTTCGGGCATCTCATGAGGATCGCCGTCCCTTTGGAGGTGTTACAGGAGCAGCCAGCTGGGAGGAGACCAAGGGCTCTGAAGCTGCTGCCCCCGTGACCTGACAACGTACAAGCGGATTAGGGTGGATGGATGGTTATTGCGTTCCCTTGTGGGACTATAGTGGTGATGTTGCTGTTGGTGGTGACCACTGGAAGTCATCGCCAGGAACAATATCCTTTGCTCCTCTAAAATCGCGCACCTTTGTTTCTCTCTTGATAAATATGACATGCTGTGCCTCCTAGTGGTCAGACAAAAAGTGAAACAATCACATTAGGAGGTCAGGTCCAACACTAGTGATGGGTTGGTGAAGCATCATGGAAGAGTGTCCTCACTATCACAGGCCACTAGATGGCACTTTTTGCTGGATAACATTTGGCTTCCAGCATCTACTAAACCGACACTGAGGAGTCATGAAGCCTCACTATCTCTCACTGAAACTGACTTTTAAATTGACAGAGAAAAAAGTCCCTCTCAAAGAAAAGATAAGTCTTAACTCACCACCAAAGATGAAACTGTAATAAGGTCCAGAAATTTGGGTCAAGAAAAATGCAGTGAGCCTGAGGTTGAACATTCTGCTAAGGAACATCTCATCCCATATGTGAACACAATGGCTCTGACACATTGTGTGTCGGTACCTGGTGAAGCTATATTCCCTTTATCTTGGAAACCAAAGGATCTTCTTCAAACCGAGTCTCTTTTGATCACGAGTCGGGTCGACACCGGCCTGGTGTGCTAATCAAAGCCAAGTCTTGACTCGCCAAACATCTCACAAGAAACGACGACCAAACAAAGCTCTCCCCGCTGCCGCTGCGAGGAAATTCGGTTTGATTAGGCGCCGCTGTATCTCCGCACATTACACAAGACTTGAAAGAGAATTTCTGAATCCATTAAATATTAATCGTGAATGCATTAAAACATGGCCGTCAGTCTTTTTTACCCTTTTTACATAACCCAGCGTAAATGAGCGTGTTAGCTGCTAAACGTGTCTTTCTTTTGGGTTGTGTTTTCGTTCGTGGCTGCCTCTTCACTTTGAAGGTTTGAGGTCAAAAAAAAAAAGTTGAGAAGAAGGAGAGGCGGCTTGTGGAAGTGAAAATCCCAGGATTCCCTCTGATCCTGTGCTTTCTTCTTTCTTCATTGCTGTTTCACACAGCCACAGAAGGGAGAGTCGTTCAAATGAAAATGAAATGAAAATGGAGCGTGGAGAACAGAGGTTTTGGGCGATGATGGTCAGAATGGTCTCTGACGACAGGAGTCAGAGTCAGAAGAGTCAGAGATGAAGATAGTGAGGTTGTCATGAGGAGATCAGAAACCATTGTGTCAGAGGGACAAAGTTAGTGAGGACAGATGGTTGGGACTTGATGGAGGGAAGAGACAGAGTTGGACCAGGAAGGTTGGCGATGAAGAGGAGGATGGTGTTGGTGACTAGAGGATGATGAAGACAGGTGGAGGGGGAGGACAGCTCTCCTCCAGCTGTTCCTCCTCTCTGACCTTTCCTTCTTGTGTAATTTTGTTTGTTTTTACTGTCCACTGTGTTGCTCGTGATAGAAATTTTATTTTTGTTGGGTGTTCATCTTGATTTAAATTTGCTGTTAAATTTTCTTATTTTATTGTATTTTATTTGTTTGTTTATTTTTCAATTCTTCTTTTAATCTATTGCTAGTCTTTAAAATATGTTCTATTATACCTAATATAAAAAACAGCAGCATCACATTTTTGACTCAAAAGGTTAACAGTAAAATGTTTTTTTAAAAACTGTACAGGGAAAAAAAAGTCAAACAAAACATGTCATGATCAACGGCTAGTAGCTGTTAGCGCTGCAGGAGCAATTGCAGTAGACTAGAATGTGCTCACTAAAGAGCTTATTTGGTGAATTAGCATTGCTCGCAGCGCAACATCCTCTGGAGTCATTTCATAAACTGTAGCTTTGTGACCGATGTTTCTTTATTTGATGATGTGGTGATAACGCGAGCTAGCATGTTGATGACTAGCTCGACGCTAGCTCGGTGAAACCGTATTAGTCAGTGAACAAACTCGATGACCAATGTTGAATTCGGCCGCACACCTGCAGACGTCCCATAGCTCACGCGACACACTTGAGGGGATTAACCTGTGAGCCAGGAGCCGAACCTGCCTCGGCGACCTGGGGACACAGCGGCAGCAGCCAAAACTCTGGATATATTAATCCTGGAGTTGATACCAGGTTGATACCAGTGCCGCCCTTAGTGTCTTTAATCGCTGACACAAAGTCGTCCCTCAAGGTTCCGCCTCCGATTTAAAGAAATGATTGCTTCCCCGCCGCCTCCTCCCGGAGCCCGTGGTGCCAGAAAGTGCCAGGTTATTTGCATGTTTGCGACGGTTTGATGAGTCGCTGGCAGCGAGGCACAGCTCTGCCAGGTTTCAGTAAACACGATGAAGTGTTCAAATCACAGCCTGTGTCAGTTTTTGGAAAGGTGGCTCGCGGTGAAGCCGCCAGAGCTGCACCGAGCTGTTGGATTACAAGCAGAGTTCAATTAAGCAGAGCTTCCTGCTACGCCAAGTCGCGCCCATAGTTAGTCTGAAGATGGCGCTCACGCTTCATATGTTGATCTGCCTCTCAATATTCTCATCAGGATCATATTTGAATTGAAATTGATTCTCCGACGGCAGGCGGCACCTTGTTTCCTGCTGGTGATGGGGAACTAGAGTGGGCCCGCATCAGAGCCCTGAGGGACGCCTGTTGTCTTGCTTTAACCCCTGAATTTCTGCACCAGGAGTTCATTTTTTTTATGATTATTATTGTTTGATATTCACGTGTTTCAGTATTTTAAAGGATGTTTACATTTAGTTGATTATTCTTCACATAAATTATTTTTAATATGTCTTAATTCTTTAATTATATTTTCATGGTTTCAAGTACTTTTGAATTTTAGCATATTTAGATGTGTTTGATCCCTTGATTTAGTCAAATTTTCATGTTCGTATTTTCATATTTTGATATGTATGTTTTTCTTACTTTTTTTTACATTGCACTGTGTGGTAGAGTAGATGTTTTATTTGTATTTTTCATTTTTTATTTCCATTATTTTATTTTATTTTTGTTTTCATTGATCTATCTCTATTCAAAAACATAAAAAATAAAGAAATATTGGCTGTGTAATTTAATTCTGATCATCTTATGATATTTCAGTTGTTGATAATCATTATTTTATAAAACAATGACAAAGTTGTATTTAAATTTTGGTATTTGATTTCTTTGTGTTTAGTTTAAATATTGTTTTTTGAAAGCATTTTTTTATTTTATTAAAATGAGCTATATTTTTTCTGTATATATTTTTATTCCCGTCAACAATGACAATTTTAATTTTTTTTTTTGTTAATGCAGTTTTAAACAGCGCCCTCCTTAATGTAAAAAGAAAGAATTTATTTTAAAGATAAAAAGGGTTTCAGGCGAAGTCGACTTCTAACGTGTGGGCCGTCCAGAACAGTGCGATCAAAGGGGCCGAGGAGCCTTGAATGGGCCACAAATTGGACAATGATCGTAGTCGTCTCAGTGAAAGTGCTGCAAATGAGTCGCCGGGGAACAAGGTCCCTGTGAAACACTGACCGTCTCTGCTGTCCGCAGGTCTGCTGATCGGCTCCGGCTGCGCCCTCTACCCTCTGGGCTGGGACAGTGAGGAGGTGCAACAGACCTGCAGCAACAGCTCCAACCAGTTCCAGCTCGGTGAGGCCTCACACACACACACCTACGCTTGCACCGCTGTCTTCATAGGGACCTCTCATTGACACGGCCATGACTCTCGATGCGCATCCTCCGCAGGTTCCTGCCAGATCGGTTGGGCCTACTACTGCACGGGCGCCGGGGCGGCGGCCGCCATGCTGCTGTGCACCTGGCTGGCCTGTTTCGCTGGGAAGAAGCAGAAGCAGTATCCGTACTGACAGGAGGAGCGGGGGGGCGGAAGCGGCCGGAGACCTCGGGCCAGAACTGTGGACTCACAGCAGAACAGCACAGCAGGCACCAAAGACTCGGTCATAATGGTGCTCTGGACTTCAGGGGACGCTGCAGGGACTCTTTCATAACATGCGCACACACGCACACACACACACACAAACACACACACACACACAGACACTTTGAAACATGGCTGTTCAGTGGAGATGTTTGGACCAATACGGTTTGTTGTCAGCAGAAGTGTGCGACCGTCACTCGAGAATTTCACTGAGTTCAAAGGTCATTCAACTTGCCGGTGGTGCGTTCAAGCATGCATGGGAAAATCCCATCTCAACCCTCCATGCAGGCTACTGACAGCACATCACAAGCCAAGCTTCCATTTCAATGTTTACAAAATGTTACATTCAAACTCCTGTCAAGTCAGTGGGACGTTTCCTTGGAAAGATGGATGCTGATTTTCTTCTTTTAGAACAGAATCCCCTCAAAAAAATGTTTTTATGCCTCAGTATTTTTGAAATTATTTTAAAATGTTTTTTATCCTAAAATATACAAATTCAAATTAAATTTAAATAGCCAGTATATTTTAGTAAGCAAAAAAAAAGTTAAGCAATTTCTTTGGCGAATTAATTTTAAAAATTTAAGTATTTCTTTTTAAATATTTAATATGCAATCGCATCTGTTTTATTGTGACAATTTTTTGCAAAATTGTCACATTTTTGTTTCAGAAATATTATGAAGTATTCTGTCTTGTAAAACTTCTTTGAGAGAGGGTTTTTTTCTTAATTATTCTTTATTTTAAGTAAAAAAGTATTGAGAGAATTCTTTTATTTTTTTATATATTTTTTATTTTTAATCAAAGTCCCAGTAAATTCTGAGTCAGAGCGACAGAATGAAAGAAGAAAGAAGAAGAGCAGTAAACATTATTCCAGCGAGGAATTTTCTTGACAACAAAAACGGGAATTTTCTCGAGTGAACCCGCACACTTCTGCGCCAAACCTTTTCAAGCAAAGCATTTTGTTTGTGGTTTTGTTCTCGTGACAAAGAGCAAAGTAATATTGCTTCATTGTATGGTGTTTCCTCCATCTTGGCCTTAAAACCCACCAAGACGCAATAATAATAATCCAGACGCCCGGCCGCCCGCTCCCTCCGAACCCTGCTCCTCATATCACCTATAAGCTTTTGTGTACGACGACGTATTTTATCATGATAGCACCTCTCTTTTTTTATTCTTCACTCTTTCTTTGTCATTGTTATACTTTCCTTTGTTTTGTAAATAAACGTTTATGGAAACTCTCGACTTTTATTCCGACCTGGTTGTGGATTCGCTCTGTTTGTTGTCCGATCGATTCCGGCAGAGCGACGGATTATTGATGAGTTAAATCCCACAGCCTTCAAATCATCGGTGATTTACACTGCCTTTCCCAGGAGGCCACGGGAGGAGCGGAGGCTGCTGCCGCAACAAACGTCACAGAGAATCGGCTCGGCTCATACGGGCTGCTCATGCTGCAGTCTGGAACTGGGAAATCCTGGATGACGTCACCTGGCGGCGGATTTCCAAGTCGGAATGGAGAAGTGGAGAATTCTTGCCACAGTGGTCATGCAATCCAAGATGGCGGCTGGGCATGTAAACAATGAGGAGAGCTCCTGTAATGTTTATATTCCACTCCTATTTTTTTCTCCGAATCAGTCAAATACGTTGTATAACATGAAGATTTTGCAGTGCTGTTTTATATTTTCATGTTCAGCGGACCATGCTAACATTGGCCTTTGCTTGCCAGGTACGATGCCTGTGGCACTTTTCATGGAGAGTCTTCCAACTTCAGAGGTCACTGGCGCTCTAACATCAGCGCAACCATGAGTTTGGTGACCATGACTCAACAGTTACCAGCTTTTGTTTTTGTGTCAACTATAATGTAATTTGCATTGGAGCTACATATTAGCCTCACTGTTTTTGGTGATGGTAGTTTGGCTTTAGCGTCGAAGCTACACTCCATGACACTACATTTTCTTTTTAAATTACGGCATTAATAAACTGTATTATTAGCTGTTTTGGAACGCATGATAATATAATTACATTTGCTTTTATGACATAATAATATGTTATTAGCGACACACGATGTTAACATGTCTGTGTCAGAGTTCCTTGTGTAACCTTTTGTGTTTGTGCCTATGTGTTTGCTTTTCACCGCGGTGATTCACAAACCTCCGTCGACACTCATCTCATTTGTGATGCAGAAGTGTGTTTGGCCTTGTTAGCATCCACATCGACTCACTACTTCCCCCCCCCAGCACCTCCTCCCCCCACACACCTCCGCTCACACACTCTCCCTGGCAATGTTTACGCGGCTCTGTTGTTGCTGTGCCTCACTCCGCTTGATATCACCACAGACAGTCGTCTGCGAGTGCCAGATGTCCAGGTGTCACCAGATACGTTTCCCTGAACCCACGAGTCGCCGACCTGCGTCTCCAGTCATTCTCTCTCAAGTTTCTTATTAGGTTTTGTGTTTGCAGTGACGCTGTTGTCCACCAGGGGGCGAGACTTGTGGTGTACATGTGTCAGACCGCTCAAAAGTGGTTCCTCACCTCATCAAAGCCTCCTAGAGAGTTTGATTCTTCTTTCTAGTTTGCGAGTCAGAGGTTTGACCAGCAGGAAGTGAGGCCATCAATACTCCACAGGAACTCGGGATCTTTGCGAGGCAACTCTAAAGAGCTCCCCCTGTTCGACACATCTATTAGCGTTTTCTAATTAATTCCTCCGTGGCAGTGTAGCGGGGAGATAACCAGCGGCTTGAAGAGCAGCGCTGATCTAAAACTGCTCTTTATGACACCAATCTGCATGAAGATAAGGCGGCGTTGATCCCGCTGCAGCGGAGATGGTGAGGCGAGACGGAGCAGCATCCGAGCAGGGACAAAGAAACAGGCTCACATCAGGTTCTTCAGCAGGTTTGAGGGGCTCTTATCACAAGATGTCTGACGGAGGGACGACAAGCAAGCGCACTCTTTTGTGAGGTCAAAAATAAAATTGGCTGAAATATGCTAAATAAATTCAGTTTGAAAAAAAAACAACAAAAAATTCAATAAAATTTATAATAAAGCATCAACATTTTCAAATAATAAAGCATCTGTTTCTTTCTAAAAAGGAACGTAGACAGTAATAATAACATGAAATCATTATAATCATTTTTATAGTCAAAATTAGATATGAATGTGATCCAGATTATAATCCAGAACATTGAAACATTTCATATTTATTTTTAATTATTTTTATTCTTTATAAAAACACACTATTTTTAATGTTCAAGTTGTTAATATTAATGAGCAAAATTAATTAGATTACAGCATAAATTTTCATAGTTCATAGAGAAATTAATTGTGAACAGACGTGTGTGTATATATATATTTTTATATACATATATAATTCTTAAATATGAAATGTTTCTTTGTTTCAAACATTATTTTTAATAAAGTTATATTAATATTTTTTTTTAAATAATAAAATAATAATTTGGAGGGAAAACAAAATAAGTGCTGATTTCTGGCGGTGATCTTCTCCTGAAGCTTCCTGCTCTGTGTGAACGTGGAGCTCCAGTGCCGTGGCGAGAAAGGCTCTGGCGCCTCCACTGAAGAGTCGCTTTGTGTTTCCCACCTGCAGGAACAGGAGTGTGGACAAGTCGCCCTGCTGCTGTGAGGTGAATTCATCAGGTAACTCCTGGCCTGGACTGCCACTATGGCTCCAGACTCGTGACACGGAATGAGCCTCACAATGGTGACGACCAATACTAGTTACCTGTCACAACAACTCGGAGGAGGTTCAGATCAGATGAGGGAAATTATGGGGTGTCGCCGGGAGCTGTCAGTCGCCAGCTGGCTCCTCGCTGACGCGCCGTCATTTTCAGAAAAGATCAAGGACGTCTGCGTGGAGGAGAAAGAGGCCCATGGAGTCGGTTTTGTCTGAGTCTAATCCCGTCTACAATGAAGTCAACACTTATTTTTAATCCTTGACTCAACAAAAATGTTGGGTGGTCGTTCTCCCATCCCGGCGCCTCACAACTGCGTGACAGCATCACACTGCCATCTCTGTCAGGGACCAACCCTCTTGTATCGCAGTCCACGATGCCGCAACCAAGAGCGCCATTCTGCAGCAAAGCATTCCATGTTTTAAAATAAAAAACATGGACGTTTATACTGTTGCAATGCGAGCAATGCGCTCCCAAAACATGCGGCACCAAGACTAGAATCCCACAGCAAAGCATGCCATGCCAAAAAGACCACCCCTCCTGTATGATACCGTAACCAAGAACACCATTCTGGAGCAAAGTGACACGCTCCCCTGCCCTGGACCTTCCTGGACCTTCGATCACCTTCATCCCTCCAACTTGTCGCGAGCATCAACCGGCCAAGCACGGCACGTAAACGGTCATCACACTGGATCCACCTTGGAGCCTGTAATCCTACATAAGCACAGCGGCGACATCCAACTGCTGTTTACTGGACAAAATGTTGTGTTCAGGGAGGGAAACTCACAGCTGCAGTCTGGAAGGGTGTGTAGTTGCAAAGTGTTCAGAGGTGCTAACCAACTGGCTCATCGGCACGTGCAGTGCTGAATAGCTTCTTAGGTTCTTATCTGAAATAGGTTTCACTGAATTGTCGTGATTTCCACAATATAAAAGCCAATGTGAACTAGAACACTCAAACCACAGGAACTAGCATGTAGTTTCACAATTTGTAAGCCCTAGTCTCAAAAGAAGACAACACAAAATGTAGCCGATATTGACAGAAGCTAGCATTAGCTACCTCGATGGTCGATGGTTGGATGACAGCGACCGCTGTGTAATGGTTAACAGAGGTTTATAAATACTGTGGTACCTCGGTTCTCGACCACAATCCGTTCCAGACGGCCTTTCAAGAAGTGATTTGTTCGAAATCTGAATCGATTTTTCCCCATTACATTTAATGGAAAAAGAAACAATGCGTTCCAAGCCTTAAAATAGTCTTTTGTAGGAGTGAATGTAGAGTGTCTGCTGCAGGTGGCTGTTCCTCTATGTGTGTGGCCGCTGCATGTGGGAGGGGTTGCCGAGTGAGTGACGTCTCTCCAGAAGGGAAGAGGTGCCCGGTGCGTGTCCAGCTCTGAATGTGCGCTTCTGTGCAGTTTGGCTGTGACAAAGTCATAAACCAAGTCACGCTCTGTCCCAGACTCGCCTCATTCACCATCAGGCATGGACGGCCTTTGGTGTGACCTCGGTGTGTCACTGTTGTCGCCCTCTGAAGAGAAGAGCTATGATGCTAATTAGTATTGTTAGCACTCAGGTCTCTTCTAGAATCTTTTTTTCCTGTGATCTGACCCACTGATCTTAAACAAATGTCCTTTCTTCCTGTATATTTCTTGGCCCTTCTCTCATGTGGGTCCTCAGGTACCGTGGAATCTCTTCATCAGGACCCGTAAGAATGAGTCGGAAACTTCCTCCTCAGCAGCACGTGTTCTACGCATCGACCACTAGGTGGCAGCAAAGTGCTGCTCAGACAAAATCCTGCAGTGGAAAGCAGGGAACACAGTCGGAGCAGGAGAGAAGCCCGCGTGACTCTCTCAGCACCTGCAGCCTTTTTCTTCTATCCTCTTTAACCTTGCTGCAGAAGGCCGGTCCCCGCGAGCCCGGCCGCCGCTCTCATATGAAGTATTCCGTCTCTGTAGCGCAGCGGGACGCGGCGGCGCCAAGACTTTCACATAACGCGAGTCGTCTGCTGTTCCCGCCTCTATAAAGAGTCGGAGATGAGAAGGCAAACTGGGGTTTGGACAAACCGGGTTTCTTGGCGGAATTAGGTCTGAGGTATAATGAGGGGTCAAACTGATTGCTCGGGGGCCGAAACCTGCTCGCCAAGTCTGTTTCTGTGGCCAGAGAGAGTGGGACTGCCTCCAAACCGTATTCACTCTTGATTTAAAGATGGTTATTCTGCCGAACATAGCACGAAAGCGACTCTGGTGGGACTCGAACCCACAACCTTTGAATTGCTGCTTACACAACATCACAACTAGAAGTCCAACGCGCTATCCATTGCGCCACAGAGCCTTTGGCTTTGCTGATATTTTAGTGTTTATGAAGATATTAAAATACATAAATGTGTTTTTGCGTTTACAAAAATACAAAAATAAATAATAATTTTTAAAATTGAAGCTGCACATTCAACCATCAACATAGATGCTGGCGCCAAAAAGGAAAAAAGACAACAAAAAAAATCACTGCATCAAAAGCAATGCTGTCAGTTAGAAACATGCTCCAGGCGAATGCTTGTGACATGGGGTTTATTTATTTATCCATTGCTATATCATTTATTTATTTCAAATTTGAAATCTAGTGTGTCATTGAAACGTTTCTTTTTCTTCCTAAACTACGACTACATAAAAAAACACACAGCAAATGAAGCCACAAACAGAAGAATATAAATTTTGCAGAAAGTTTATACTCAAAAACCTTCTTTCCGCCGCAACTTACTGCCTGGTTGAAGATGAGGGACAAAAGCGACTCTGGTGGGACTCGAACGCACAACCTTTGAATTGCTGCTTCCACAATGTCACAACTAGAAGTCCAACGCGCTATCCATTGCGCCACAGAGCCATAGGACCCCTGTATTCTAGAACTGTTGGTCTCTTTGGTGACAAGATAAGAAAGGAAAAATATATAACACCCTCTATAACAAGTTGAAGGTGCAGCAGCAAATTCAACAATCAACATAAATGCTGGGGCCAAAAATGGAGAAAAAAAAATCAGTCTATCCAAAGCAAAGTCGTCAGTTTAAAAAAATGTTTGTGACATATTTTAACTTGTTCATACTGATGCTACAGCGGAACAATGGAACCAGGGTGGGGTCAGGGTTGGGAGTTGAAGGCCCAATACATCCAGAGAACTAGAAAAATACCATCGCCCAAACAGGGACTTGAACCCTGGACCCTCAGATTAAAAGTCTGATGCTCTACCGACTGAGCTATCCGGGCTCTGGAAGTGATGTCACATCAATTCTAAAACAGCTACATGCCATGTTGACTACATCTCATCTAGTCTGTACGTGAAATATCATTTTCATATACATAATCTATAATGAAAGTGAGACCACAACAAGAATTCATAAATCCATGACTGCTCCCAAAACTTTATTATTGTTATTACTATATCATTATAGTATAATTATTTCATTCTTTCTTTTTTAAATTATTTTAAACATTGTTTCTAAGATACATAAAAAATAATAAAATAAATGACAACCTGCCCCGAAAATTTTGTGTGGCAAACTACAACCACAAAAAATCTTGCTAAACTTTCTTCCTAAACTACTACTATCTGAAACTTAAATACTCAACAAATGAAGCCCCAAGCGTTTTAAGAACATACCCTGCAGCAAGAAAAAAGAAATCCTGCGCATTATTCATGTATCACATGTAGCGATAAATAGACTGAACACCTGTTTTCTCATTCAAACTTTAAACCCAAAAGAAACCTATGATCAGAGATGTGGTGGATGGTATCAGAGGCAAGAATACGCAAGGTGGAGTTGTTATCCAGCAAGAATGCTAGTAGTACCGAGGAGTCCAGAGAGGATTTTCATGTGGAGGTTGGTGGAGCGCTGGGGCTTGTGGTGGGTCAGGGTGAAGGTTGGGGGCCTTGGGAGGCAGAGAAAAAGCATCGCCCGAACAGGGACTTGAACCCTGGACCCTCAGATTAAAAGTCTGATGCTCTACCGACTGAGCTATCCGGGCTCTGACAGAGAGGTTGGACCTCGTGGTTCAATAACCTCCACCGCATTCCTGCTGTGTACGGACAGGTTCACTGAATTTAGGCGCTTAAGACATTACGTCATGTTTTTAAAACTACGAACATTACTCGCGCAGAGAAAAAGATCAACGCCAATAAAACTCGCTTATTGCGTTAAACCTTGTAGTCTGCTGCCATCTAGCGGCTGTATTGTTTACTTCATCAACGCGCAGGCAGTGATTCTTCGTGAGCTTTGAGTAAAAAAAAAAAAACATAAACAAGAGTTTAAAACATATCACTAGAAGGCCATAGATGCAGAATTGTAAGTAAAAAATAAACATCACCGCTAAAAACATGTAAATGAAATAGTAACCTTCACGATCATGAAAGTTATAGGCGAGATGTTTAGGTGCAATGACGGGGATTGTGAAGCGCCCTCCAGTGTCGAAACGTGGAACTGCTGAGAAAGAAAAGCGTTCGTTCATCTTTTCATTCTCCGGCGAGCGGCACTTGTTATTTGTGCTTCGTGCGGAGTCATCACTTCTGTCTCGTCTCCCTCACACATAATGGACAATAAGGCTCGTGGTGAATTCCAAGGAGCCTCGGCATCATTCTGCTGACTCATGCTCAGAGGGTTTTATCGTTTCATTATTATGTCGCAGCTTTCGAGGAAGCTCCAGTTTATTCGAGTTTATATTCACTTTCAGGAGATTATAGTTTAAAAAAAACTGAGGCTTGGAAGGATGCTACTTTAGCATGCAGGTAAACATCGAGTTCTCTTCTATTGCCTTCTCTTTTTGTTGTGTTCTTTTGAATTGATTTATTTTAATAATGTTTGGAAATATATCTAAGAATAAGAATATTGACTATATATAAAAGATATAGTATACGTTTTTTGTGAATCTTATCTTCATATATATATATATATATATATAGTGCAACACAAAAGCGACTCTGGTGGGACTCGAACCCACAACCTTTGAATGTCTGCTTCCACACACTACTAGAAGTCCAACGCGCTATCCATTGCGCCACAGAGCCGTCATACGCCTTAGTGTGAGAAAACGCGGTCAGAGTCACGTTTAAACGTTCGTCGAAAGATGATTCATTCTTACTTGATTTAGAGTCTCACGAAATAAATAATCGTGAATTTTCCGGCAACTTTGAGTCACGTGTTTCGTCGTTTAGCAAATCATAGCGCTCCATTGAGTCACGTGAACAACCAAGCGCTGCGAGGTGAATTGACGCCGACCAGCCGGAAGTAAAGGAATATACATATAAATATATAGTGTGTCCGCGCTCTCGCGTGACAAACAGGCGCAACATTCTCTGAAGAGGTTATTGTCTTTGTGTTCATTTTGGTTCGCAACATCTAAACACACGTTGGTCTCTTATGTAACAACCCAAAGTGTTGCCATGGCGACTCGCTGCTCCTCTGACGAAGGTGGACTCTTGTCGCCATGGTAACAAAGCTATTATTTGCGGAAACTAGAGCCGCAAATGAGTGTTTTAATGACGGAATAATTCAACGTTGATGGAGGACCAGCATGAATGAACAGCGCCACTGGGCTGGTGCTGATGAACAACAAGTTTCACAGCAGTTTGAGTTGATGTTTATTTTCCAGCTTGCTCAAAGACACTAGCAGTTGGGGTGTCAAACACCCACATGTTCCTCTTAAAAAAAATATTGAAACCAGCAGTTCAGAACACAACCGTTCGTTATTCTGACATCACGTATAAAAATAACAAAACCAGTCGTTGTGCATCTCATTCCGAAGCATCTGTGTCGCAGCTTCGTCGTGTCTCAGAACGGTCATGAACAAAACGGATAAAACACATACACTTTCACTCGCTCGCTGTCGGACCTGCGGCGGTTCAGAACCAGAATCTCAGACTGGTCAGGAAACTGGAGACTTGACTGGAACTTGAACCTGCAACTCTTCCAGTTCCAGGTGAGGGTTGAAGGTTCAACCCCGCGGCGCTGAGGTGAGCCTGCTCCATCGACTCTAAAACTAGTGCAAGTGAACCGAGAGGGAAGCAGCAACCTAAACCTGGCATTAAGATCCCCGGCCGTGGGCTCAGGTGGATCGGGTCAGTACCAAAACTCAGGAGTTACATTGACCTGTCGGTGCGAAAACAGAATCGTACCAGCAACTCTAAGAGAGCGATTCTTGTGACCGGGAGGGCGTCCGCTTCAATCCCAATAAGCGTCACAATTCTTCAGGTTCTGGATGTGACCCAGTTTCCTTCATTATTACTCATAACCAAGAGCGCACAGATGAGACCCGAACTCACACGCATGCACTCACACACACACACACGCAGTAAACATCAGTTAAAAACTCCCATGAGTCTTTGGGCTCCTGGGTCGCAGCAGGTGACGACAGCAGTGGCATCTCTCCGTCTGGAGTGATGTGACAGATCAGGTCAGGCCCAGGGTCGACCAGAACCGTCGTCCTCCAAATACACAGGAAACTTGGAGGCCAACGGCAGAAAGTGAAGAGTGTAGGGAAGGAGGGGAGAGAGAGACAGATGGGAGAAGGAGTGCAGCGCCACCTAGCGGTTGTTTTTGGCCGCCTCCTTGGCAGCGATGATGAGAGGTGTGAGACTGGAGAGAGGCTTGGCCATCTTCAGGAACTGATGCTGAGGAGGAGGAAGGGGAGGAGGAGGTCAGTGAAGACACACACTCTGGTTACAGCGTCTGTGTGTGTGCGCACTGAGGTACCTGCAGCAGGTCTCGGGCAGATCCCCTCTTCTCCACGTCCATCTCCAGACACTGGTTGAGAAAATCTCTGAAAGTGACAGAGAGTTTCTCTGGATTCTGAAGCTCTGGAGTTCCGTTGGTGGCGATGAGATAGAGAGCCTGAGGAGCAACACATAGGTGAGGACAGGCACTACAGCGCTATGTAATGACGTCGCCACCAGGGGGCGACTCACCCTGAGTGGGTTCTCGTTCAGGTACGGCGGCTCGCCCTCCACCATCTCTATGGCCATGATGCCCAGAGACCAGATGTCCACTTTGGGCCCGTAAGCTTTGCGGGTCACGACCTCAGGGGCCATCCAGTAAGGCGTCCCCACCATCGTGCTGCGCTTGCTCTGCTCCGGCGTGATCTGAGCGCAGAAGCCAAAGTCCGCTGCATCGACGGACCAGAGGGACAGTCAGTCATGTGACCAGAACCTGAAAAGGAGGAGGAGAAGAGGCACTCACTGAGCTTGACGGAGCCGTCCATGCCCAGCAAGATGTTGTCGCTCTTGATGTCTCGATGAATGACTTGGTTGGAGTGGAGGAACTCCAGAGCCTGCAGACACTGAGGAAGAAGAGGATGACGAAGATGATTGGGACCACCACTGTGAAGTAGACTCACTTCTCTGCACACGGCAGCGATCTGGGCCTCGTCCATGCACGTCTCGGTGACCACGTCGGTCAGGGAACCCCCGGCCAGGTACTCCATCACCACCCACAGCTCGTCTCCCACCAGGTAACTACGGCGACGACAGTCCAGTCAGAGTGTGAGCAGAGGGTGAGGAGACCGCACCGCTGGTGTCCTCACCTGTCCAGGTAGTTGACAATGTTGGGGTTCTTGTTTTCCCTCATCACCAGGATCTCGTTGATGATCAGCTCCTTCTTGGGCTGCTGCTGCAGGTTCATCTGTTTGATGGCCACCTTCAGGGCGACAGATCGGTGAGTCAGGTGACCCCACACCCACCAATCATCTCAGCAGCCACTCACCTCTTGTCCAGTGGCCACATCGATGGCGGTGTAGACCGTCCCCGACGCCCTGGAGACAGCAGACGGACCTGTTAGAACCCGGGCCAACAGGAAGTGACATCAGTGGACTCACCCCTGCCCGATCTTCTCAAAGCGCGTGTACTTCTTCTTGGGGTCTCCCACGCTAACTATGGTCCCTGAGGAGGAGAGAGGAGGGGATTATCCCCCTGTCCAGCAAGATTGTGGAGACATGGAGCATGCTGACCAGGGACAGAGACCAGAAGAAGGACAGAGCAGGGAGGAGGTAGATACAAGGGGAGAGGTGGACAGGAAGAGAGAGAGAGAGGCTGACGCAAGATCAGATCAGAGATTATCAATCCCCACACGGGCCACGGCGTGACTCATGAAGACATGAGAAACTCAAGTGCTGCCATGTTGCAGTCACAGGAAGAAACAGCTGATCTTCCTTGGGGAAAAAAAAAAAGGACGAGGCGGGGACAGGGCACACAGGGGCTGTCAATCAAAGGCTTCCCTTCTTACCAGCAGAGGGCGACCTGAGGACATCTGGGGCATGAGGCAAGAACAGAGGCTTTGAAGGGCCATTTCAATATAAAAGGAGATTTGGATTGTCCTGACACAGACTCCGCCTCCAGGTGAACAGCGCTGAGAATGTTTTCATTTCCAAAGATCTGGATCAGTAACACTCACGCAGCTTCTCCAGGATCTCTTCATCCGACATCTTCTTCTTCCGCCCTTTGTCGTGGGGGCGGGGCATCGAGGGTCCTGGCGCAGGGCTGGCACTGGGGGGGCTGCTGGGGGCGGCATCTACAGATGTGGCCGGCGTCACCGGGGCGGCGGCGGCAGCGGCGGCAGGGGTGGGCATGACGATGGGAGACGTGGCAGCGTCTTTGGTGGGAGGGGGGCCGAGAGGCTCGATCACTGAGCGAGTGTAAATCTGGAGAACAGGACAATCAGAGCGCGCCTCAGTGTGAGTGTGTGTGTGTGTGTGTGTGTGATCTTACTGATTTGGTGTGTTCTGGTCGGGGGGCGATGACCGGCGGCGGCTCGGCCTCATCTTCCTCTTCATCCTCAGACACGGTGGCGATGGCAGGCGTCTCTGACACGGTCTTGGAGCTCTGTACGAGGACACGTGGGGGAGAGGGGCGGAGCCTCTGTGACATCATCATTCAACATCTCACGCACCACACCCATCTCTCACGCTCTCGTCTTACCGCGGTGGTGGAGGAGCTGAAGGCCTCGGCACTTTTATCTGGAGAGATGAAAGATTCATGAGCAAGGAGGCGGGTGAGAGCGTGTGAGTGTGTGTGTGTGTGTGTACCTGTGAAGCTCATGTACTTCTGGCTGTTTGCCGTCTCCTTGGAGTCGTAGAACTTGAGAACGTCGAGAACAGCCTGAGGATTCTTCTTCTGCTCTAGTTTGGTGATGTTGGAGGTCTGAAGCAGCCGAGCCCACTGCTCCGGCATCCCCTGCAGGCAGGAAGAGTGAGCCACAGAAGACACCAGCCACACCAGCATGAGCCCCGCCCCTGCCCCCTCAGGTGGTCCATAACTATGCATGGACTTCCATGTCTGTCACCAGTCGTAGTCACAGGTCATCGGACCACAACGTCACACTTCCAGCATTCACTCATCATAACATAGCAAACGTTGAGTGTCTGCTGAACATCAGCAATATTTTACATCCTGTTTCCACATCGTCACACACACACACACTTGTGCCTTCCTATCTTAGTGAGGACCGTCATCGACATACATTGATATAAAGCTTTCCCCAGCTTCTCCCCCTAAACCTAACCATCTGAAACAAATGGCTGAACTTAACCTTCACTCTGAACCAGACTAAAATCCAATTATAATAACCGAGCTATTTTGTAGATTCAACTTGACAAAGTGACGACCGGCCAAAATGTCTTCACTTTGCAAAAATGTCCTCACTCTGTCGATTAAAAACACATACAGGTTCTCACAAAGATAGAAGTACAAGAACACACACACACTGATGTTTGGACCTGTGAGGACTGGCAGGAGGTCCTCACAAAGACATAATGTCCCCACGAGGCAGTATATATGTCCTCACACACACACACACTTACAGTGAACTCGCCAGTGACCGCGTCAAAGCCGACATGGATGGTGTGCTCAAAGTCTGATGGCAGAGAAATCTCCGGACGCTCCTTCCGCTTGTACGCTGGAGAAACACAACAATGACAACTTCAGCTGAAGCCAACATGAAGACCACACGTCCAAAGGAGTTTCACATCTTCTGCGTCACTTCCTGTCCATCATGGGCCGCTCTACAGGTGATCCACCTCTGGTACATGAGTGAACATGAAGATCCCACTGTTTCACTCACACACTTGTGACCATTGAGTACTGTATATGATAAATGATGTGTACAGGCTTATGAACGTGGCAACATTGTCTGACTGCAGTGTTGGAAATAGAACATCAATACATACCAATAAAATGTATGCACACTTTATTTATTCTTATTTGAATTTTACTTGCTCAATATGGTGTGGAAGGTATGTTTTCTGTGAATTGGTCCTACGCTGTAGTACTGTGGACTGTGCTATGAGGAAGACGACGTCACAACTAGTCGACTGATGAACCACACACTCGGCGACTATAAGCCACTCACTCTTGTCCCCTCCGCCCGTCAAGATGAACCGGATGGAGCGGTCCTTCTTCTTCTTGTCCTCTGGGTTTGGAGGGAGGGGCTTGGAGCTGTGGTTGAGGGGGGCGGGGTCTTTGTTGCAGGAGCTGATCAGGGTGCTGGTGTTCCTCATGGGTGGAGCTGGAGGTTTGTCCTCGACCTCCCCATTATCAGACATCTTCAGCGAAACAGCAGCCGCAGCGCCTGCGACACACACACGCGACAGACAGGGGGCGCCAGTCAGCTCATCAATCACAACTGAAGGCTTTCATATGCTGATAACAGTGGTCCAGCTGGTCTGTGGTCCACAGGCCAGACAGGCCAGAAGCAGGCGGTCAGACTCAGAAATCTGCTTCAGTCACATGACCAAGCAGCAGAAGCTCTGCCTCAAGTGAGACAGAGTTTTACTTCGTAGCTCTTAAAGTGACGGCACCAAGAATCCGCTTAACACTGAGATGACATTTAAAAGGACTGCGGCAGGAAGATAAAGAAGACACAGAGTGAGAGATCCGTCTTCCTGCGGCGCTCCACTGTGAGCGGAGAAAATCAAACAACATGAAAGCAGACTTGAAAGGAGCACAAAGAGTTTGTTCACACAGGAGATCCATCAGCAAACACTGCTGACCAAACAGTGTGTGTGTGCGTGTGAGTGTGAGTGTGTGCATGTTCACGGCTACTGTTGTCTCAGCAGGTCCAGGATCAGTACGCACAGCTTCTCATTAGCAAGTCTTCCGCTGACTCAGAAGTCACTGAGGTCAAGTCCAGTGCACTTCACTCTGGAACTGGCAAGATGCATTTCGAGAAACCATAGGGTCGAATAAACCACACTAACATGACGCGGCGAAAAGGAGAGCTAACGGCTAGCAACACTAGCTAAGTGCTGTCTCCACCGGGTCGTCCAGGAGACCAGGAGAGTAACCTGACCACTGACCTCACCTGTTTCCACTCAACCACACGCGAGACATCTTTCAAGTCAGTGTCGTCTGAGCGCGCTTAGACTGACAGTACGGTGTCACTGGAGGAAGAAGATCACTTCAAACAGGCTGAGGAGCTTAACAGGGAAGCTTGAAGTTTACACACACTCACACACACTCACATAATCGATAGCAACATAATGTGCTAATGTCGCATTAGGACCCCCGACTGTGAGACCTTCTGTTCAGTGAACATGTGACCCGACAGGAAAGACAACAAAGCGTGCGACAGGTGTGAGAAAGTAGCTACGGGGGAGACACCACTGTGTGCGATGGCGGGGAGGAGGGGGGGCAGTAGGAGGTGGACAGCTCCTCTATCAGCCACGGCTCTGTGTGTTGCCGGGGCAATGGTGCATGCCTGAATGGCTGGGAATTCTGGTGACCCACTTCGCCTCCGCACATGACGCTCCATCACCCCACACAATCACCATCTGAACCTGCTCACCTGGTGCCTCACATCTGAAGAGAGACACCTAAGCAGCACACACAAGTGTAGAAGGAGGCTTCAGAGTCAGGAGCAGAGTTGTGACGCCTTCAGGCAGAGTGTGAAGGGGAGCAGCAGGTGAGGAGACGCTTCCTAAGCCAAAGCCCTGCACATCTTCCATAACTCGCTGTGACAGACCGCAACGACCAGGTCACTAGTGCAGGGACGCCAAGTCTCACCGGCGAGACGTCTTTATTGGAAGGTTCCCAAGAGACATCAGGAGTGTCTAGATGGCAAAGATAGTCGGGAGACACCAGGTGGCAGATGGACCAGGGCTTGATCATTAGGAGACGTCAGGCTGGAGGGAGGAGATGTCGAGCTCATGAAGACTGAAGACAGGGATGAAGGTAGTGACGAGAGGCTGCATGCACGCCTGACTGCACGTGTCAGGTCCGGAGAGCCGATGCCGTCCACGACTCTCAGTTCCGACTTCACACAAAGTTCCAGGCGAGGAAGCAATGAGGGCGCGACTTACCAGGAAACACAGAGTCACAGGTACGAATTGTCCCAGCAAGCCCTGGACGGCGCTGAAAGCAGCGCCAGGAAGGCTTGGAACCAAAAATAGAGCTTGACCGACTTACTTTGCATCAAACAGAGTGAAGCTGTTTTCATGTTGTAGCAGACACTACTTTCTTCAACTTCAGACTAATCCCTCCCTCCTGGCTTCACCGTCGCCGACCAACATTAGGAGGACTTATCCTTCACATTTCACACTTCCTGTTGTTGATGTCCCTCGGTGCCCACCAACATCCATTTAGATAATCCCACTTTTGTCTGAGGGTCCGCAGCAGCAGACTCCACTTTTTCAGAGGATTCACAGTAAATCAAAGACTCCACAGCAGAACTGATGCTGGAGGTCTTAACCTTGTTACGATCTAGCTGAAACTGCCGACTCATCCTTTCACAAGAACGGACCACAGCAAATATTTACCGACTCTGGACACAACTGGCTCAAACATCTCGCATGTTTTGTTTAACAGTGAAGAGGTCTGCTCTTCATCTGTTCCCGGGGCCAGTTCACTTCCAGGCAGCACCACAACACAGATCTGAACTCTGAATTATGACCCTCAATTGAGATGCCGATCACTGGCTCATGGGTTATTTTATTACTGTACACAATTGGCACTGCTGTATGTCAGGTTTGACTGGATTTAACTCTGATTTTAATCACTTTTTTTCTTTTTCATGCAAAGCAATTTATGACCTTTAAATCTTAAATACATTAAGTTGGAATAACTACTTTTTAACCATCACAGCTGCTAAAAAAAAAAGCATCTTTCATACATTTCTCATTAACTAGTTTAATGTCGGATGTAAAATTAGAAGTGGACTTCTCTTTGTTTCAGAACTACTTTCCTAGAATGTGAACTCAGTGACAAGAGACTCAACAAATCACTGTTGACCAAAGACCAAGTTTAAAAATAACTTCAGCGGCAGGTGAGCGACGCCAAACGTGTGTGTGTTCGCGGTGTCCCGGTGACGAATGGGGGGCTTCACCAGGGACAATGAAGCCCCCCCCCTCCCTGCAACCCCCCATCTCCCCCCCCACCCGTAGGTCACGCCCAGATCTCCATGGTAACCGCGACCCTAAACCATGTCTTCGGGGTCCTCGCATCACTCACATGGTGCAACAATACAAGTGAATGCGGTGAAACGAGACACTGATCGGATGGAAAAATGATCCCAGAGTCTGAACCGAGTGAATCGTGGGATCGTTCTGTTGAAGTTATCGGATTTCACACTTTAAAAAAAAACGTATTTCCCGGTGTATTTGTTGTCAGTGTAAAGTCATAATTCCAGTGAAGTTCCTCCAGAAAAAGGAGGGTTGCGGCGAGTATCTGACGGGAATCTGCTAATGAATCATTAATCAGGATCGACTCATATCTCAGCCCGCGTGTCAACTCCCCACACCCGAGGCCACGACTCGCTTCCCCGGCTGCTCAGCGCTTCGGCAGCAGATTAGCTGCGTTCGGCGTGTAAGGTCCGGCGAGCGAGGGCTGGAGGGTCCGAGGGAGCGCACGGAGAGCCGGGACCGCGGCGCAGTGACGCGCAGCAAGTCGGCTTCTCAGACGGAGCCAGAGGACGTACTCACCGCGGCGAGCGTCAAAGCGTCTTCTGGGTGGTGAGTCGGGCGAGTTTCCGTTTCATTGAGCAGATTTGCCGGCGTCTTCTCGGCGTCCTCCAGCGGCCGCTCTGACGTCCACAGCCGGGAGCACCGACACTTTAACTCAGCTATTGTTAGCAAAGCGCTGCGGAGTCTGCCGCACAACAATCCCCGCCCCCTCCGCGCCCCTCTAACCACACGATTGGCTAGATTCCCGTCACGCTCGCAGTGGATTGGCTACAGCGGACGCTCGTTTCAATGCTGGGCAGACGAGTGAGACACGGTGCGTTCATGAACAGCGAGACAACAGAACTCTTCACGTGTATCTCCAGGTGAATGTCGCGTTTACGAACCAACGGGATTAATGTGGGGGCTCCTCAGATGAAAATGAAGTTGAAAATGTAGTTTCTAAACTGAAGACCACCAAAAAGAAAAGGAGCAGCTTTTTCAAGGCGGGTTGAGTCGCAATTCAACGTTTGGAAAATAAACTGTTTTGTGCACTACTTCGTGAGGAAAAAGTTGTAGAAGTGATCTAAAAGACATTGATTTAAAACTGACTCCAGTTCCAGAGAAATTGTTTCAATGTGGCGACTCTCTTTATTAAATCTTCATTGAAATATTGTCTGTCATGTCATTGTGTCTGTTGTCGGTATGATCTGGGAAAGACAAACCTTCGACTACTTAAAACTGAAAGATCTTTTTTTGTGTCTTTTCTTCATTCCGTATGTTTTATTGTGAAACGTCGCTGCGCCCTTTATTTTGAAGGAGGCCTGTCGCAACTCATTGACGCCTGTGTGTTCCAGGAACTTGGAAGAGCCGTTGCTGCTGCGACTGCAGGTTTGCTGCTTCCGCAAAGCGTCCGCCTGAAGTTCCATTCTGTCACGTCGAGTGTGTTCGGAAGCCGTTTGTAGGAGTCCGGAGCGATGGCGACCGTGAGCTTGGTGAGGAAGATGTACGGAGTCTGTGTCCACGCCGCTCGCCAGGCGGCCACACTCAACTGTCCGAGGCCGCTTCAGCTCCGCCACTTCAGGATGAGTGTAAGCTCCGTCTCTTATTTGTGATTCACCGCATCACAACCGCAGGTTCAGTGCGAAAACATCCGTAACCAATTCAATAGAAATGTCAGTCGATGCTAATGGTCTCGCGATATTTGGTTACCCGCTGTCACCAACAACCTTGCACACTAAAGACCTGCGTGTGATCTTGCCTACTTTAACGTTCAGTGTTCGATATGTCGCGTTCGTTTGTTTCCGCTGCTCAGCTGTTAAGCCTTGTATGTTCATCTCTATTAACATTTAGCTCGGCGGCCAAAGTAGCCGAGCTCTGATTGGCTGCGTCCAGGGGCGTGTGACGTATGAGGTAGAATAATAAAAGGACCTTTTTTTACATTTATTTCTCCCATTTAGAAAAACGCTTAGCCTCTTTTCCATCTTAGAAATGCTTAAAAAAGGTCTTGGCAGATGAATGTTTTGGTTGACTACCAGTCATTGAACGCATCACCAGGTGTCCAGGTCAACTACGATAGTGTGTGATCTAGCGAGAGAATGAAGAGAATACGCGCGAAGTCATTCGCCTGATTTAAACTTGGCGATGACGAGTTTATTAACCACCATGACTCTCCAGGCCGCCCGACCGCAGCAGCCGTTCGACTCCTCGCTGGAGAAGCCCCAGTTTCCTGGAGCCTCAGCTGAGTTTGTGGAGGAGCTGGAGTTCATCCAGCCCAATGTCATCTCTGGAATCCCCATCTACAGAGTGATGGACCGTCAGGGAAACATCATCAACCCGTCTCAAGACCCTCAGGTACCACAGACCTTTTCAATTCAGCAGGGGTTTCTGAGTCAAATGTTGGATTCTTGGAGGATTTTACTCCAAAGAACTGGATGTTCTTTAGTAATGCAAGAGCGATCCGCTCACATCTGTGCTGCAGCTCTCCAAGGAGACGGTCCTGAACTTCTACCAGAAGATGACGATGCTCAACACCATGGATCGGATCCTGTACGAGTCCCAGAGACAGGTACGCTCGCTCACCTGCCGCCTACTGAGGAAAAGCTGAGCTTATTTTCTCCACAGGGTCGTATCTCCTTCTACATGACCAACTACGGGGAGGAGGGGACGCACATCGGCAGCGCCGCGGCACTGGAGTCCAGTGACTTGGTGTTTGGACAGTACAGAGAAGCAGGTGAAGACTGCAGAGCTTTTCTTTACCTGGACTTGTTTTAGGGGACATGTCGAGAGATTGGGGGGGGACCAGGGGTTTCACCCTCTCCAGGCTGTGTGGTCTGGAACTCACCCGTCCACGTCTCCCCCACAGGTGTGCTAATGTACCGCGGCTTCCCGCTGGACTCCTTCATGGCTCAGTGCTATGCAAACGCCGACGACCTCGGTAAAGGTCGACAGATGCCCGTTCACTACGGCTCCAAAGACCTGAACTTCGTCACCATCTCATCTCCCCTGGCCACGCAGATCCCTCAAGGTGAGTCCAACTGTGCAGGTCGTGCTCGAACCTCTGACCGTCTCTGTGTTGCAGCGGTGGGCGCGGCCTACGCCTACAAGAGGGAGAACACCAACCGGGCTGTCATCTGCTACTTTGGCGAGGGAGCGGCCAGCGAGGGTGACGCCCACGCCGGCTTCAACTTCTCCGCCACGCTCGAGTGCCCGCTCATCTTCTTCTGCCGTAATAACGGCTACGCCATCTCCACGCCAACCGATGAGCAGTACAGAGGCGACGGCATCGGTGAGCTCTCGTTCTCTTCCTTAAATCCCAGAGTGTTGATGCGCCTGTTTCCCGGCAGCGGCTCGTGGTCCCGGGTATGGAATGCTGTCCATCCGTGTGGACGGTAACGACGTCTTCGCCGTCTACAACGCCACCAAGGAAGCGCGGCGCAGAGCTGTCACCGAAAACCGGCCCTTCCTCATCGAGGCCATGACCTACAGGTGAGCACGAGCTCGCTGCTACCGGGACTTTCCTTTTCCTCTGCTGAACACCATGCTGGTCTTCACCCCAGAATCGGGCACCACAGCACCAGCGATGACAGCTCTGCCTACCGCTCGGTGGACGAGGTGAACTACTGGGACAAGCAGGACCACCCCATCTCCCGCCTCAGGCACTACATGACGGCACGCGGCTGGTGGAGCGAGGACGACGAGAGGAGCTGGAGGAAGCAGTCACGCAAGACGGTGATGGAGGCCTTTGAGCGCGCGGAGAAGCGTCTGAAGCCCAACCCGGAACTGCTGTTCACCGATGTGTACCAGGAGATGACACCTCACCTGAACAAGCAAAGGGAGGGCCTGTGGAGACACGTGCAGCAGTACAAGGATCAGTACCCCCTCGACCTGTACGACAAACAGTAGTGCAGTGAGGAACCCTGACTTCTTTTTTTTGGACTTGTGAGAAGTTAGCTGGAGCTGTTGGTGTCGGTGCCTTACGCTCACTAGAACCTGCAACAAATGACGACATGAAATCCATAGCAATAATGTCGCTGCTTTTCTGGGTTCTGAATGTCTCCCCTGATTGCAATTCATCAAACATATCCAGATTTCAGGGGCGTGTCTGTCTGTGTGTGTGTGTGTGTGTGTGTGTGTATCTTGGAGTGTGTTACATGGATTTGTCACTACTGTACACTAGCATTCTTCATGTTGCGTGAGGAATAAAAGGTCAAACTGAGAGGCTGCCTGGTAGTTTCTCTGCATCTGAGTGCTGTGTCAGGAGACAGCACAACTTGAGGTGTTATGAGGATGAAATAGAGCACATGAGCAGCTGTATGCTGATTTTCAAGTTTGTCAATCTGAAGTACGACAGGAATCAGGAAGTAGGTCACTGAGATTAAGAATGTGGGGCGATGATGAGGAGCAGATCAAGTCAAGGACACTGAGGCTCCACACAGTCCAGACCGCACAGACTTCTTATGGGGCATATGCTTCATTGAACTAGCAGGACATAAATAAACTCTGAGTAAAACCTAGCTCCTCCCAGGTCAACATGTTTGCTCCATAAGTTCCCGCTGATGAAGAAATGCCAGTGACAGGCGGGTTAGTGTCGCACTCCTGAAGGCTGGTGTCACTCATCATGTGCACTTGCAGTGGTGAGTTGTTCATAGTGAAACAAAAGCAGTGGTTAAATGGTAATCTTCAAAACTTCACAAATAAAAAAAAAATTGGTTTGTCAAGTCATTTTTATTTCAAGATGCAAAACAAAACACAGCAAGTGTTACTCCTGCAGTGGTCAGAACCGTTGTTCCACAGGGAGCTTGTCAATGTGTTTCATCACAACAGCCACGGACAGGCGTTCATAATGTTATAGCTGGTGACACACAAGTTAGAAGAAGGCTGAGGTGTTCCACGAACGCTCTTGGCAAACGTTTTCGGAGATGTAAAAAAACAAATGGGTCAAATTGGATGAAAGCTTTTAACAGAAACTCCCCAAGCATGCAGGGCTCTTTCCTCCCACACAAACAGTACGGCTTAAAGGTGGTTGACATCACGGCTACACTCTCAGAGGGCCGAACTGGGATAAGAAAAATAATCTGAGTTTACACCTGGAGTTGTTGTCAGTAGAAAAAGATAAAGGAGGTAAAAATATTTGGTCCAGTTCGGAGGGTCAATGACGGTCAGCGGAGGTCGATTTCTTGGTGTCTGATGGTGTCTTTCACCCGCAGCAGCAGGCTGGAGGCCCAGGGTTCCAGCCGAGTGATGGACTCGAACTGTTTGACCTGAAGGGAGTCACGAGTCAGAACCAAACACATCTGTCAGACGCCACCGCAGCTGAAATGGGGATTCGGAGTCGCTGGATGTTTGACAGCAGCTGTCAGAAGAGACGGGCTGACCAATCACAGCAGAGTGGGCGTGGCTGGGTGATTTCATCTTGAGGGAAACTGAGCTTTTTCAACAGGTGGGGCACATTTTCTAATGTTAATATTAGTGCAAACAGACAGTCATTGAGGTCCAATATCACCACATCACACAGGGTCAACTCATCTGAGACAAGGTGGTTTACCTGACGTGGTCGGGAAGAGGCCAAATTGGGACAAAAACAGCCCGAATATTGTTTCCCGTGTAGCTTCCTCCTCATCCACTCACCGCATTAGTGAACGCGTCCACGTCTCCTTCTTCACTAGCTTCCAGAAGTTTCTGTCAGAACAAAACTCACACTGTTATCACAAGCTGTGTGATGAAACTTAAAAAGATTTTCAAGTTTCTGAGGTCTGTTCATCGTTCCCACAGGTTGTCTGATAGATAACCTGGCAACCCGAGTACGAATCGCATCAGCTGGACTCACCTTCAACAATTTACACTCTCTGCAGTCGGAGAAAGCTGGAAACATTTCTTGGTATCGCTGCACAGCGAGCTGCGGGTCATGAGAACAAAGGTCAGCGGCGAGGGAGCGCCTCGCGGCAGCCATGCCACAACTCACTTTGGCGTTGAGCATGTCGATGCAGAAGTGGCACAGCGCCGCCTTGAAGAAGTGGTCTTTGGCACTGTACTTGAGCAGCGGGCTGTCCATGCAGTAGGTGCCGATCTGTGGGTCACATGGTTACCGTGGACGACAGCCTGGCGGAACAAAGACTCACCTGCTCGTAGATCTGCACGGCTCTCTGGTACTGATACTGCAGTGCCACGTGAGCCGCCACTTTTAGAAGGCAATTGTTGGCAGAGCTGGAGGAGGATGTGAGACACCATTATGACCACGGAGATTTTAGGGAGTGAGAAGGAGAGAGGGAACTGACACCTCGTGGATTCTTCTCCTTTGTAGTAATCTGCCGCCTGCTGGTAATGGACGACGGCCTGGAGGAACCACACAAGGATTGAATTAACAAGAAAGATCTTCAGATCTTCTGCAGCAGAGGAACGTCCACTGGCCTGAGTCACATCGTCCAGCTGCGTCTCACATATTTCACCGAGAGTCATGTGATGTTTGGCTGCGGTGGTGAAGCGACCCTGGAAAGAGAAGGACACGCCCGCTGAAGAGAAGCGACAGAGAAGAGCTCAGAAGTGAGATGGTTCTGTCCCCACCATGTCAGTGTAGATGTGGATGGCTTTGGTCACCAGCTCGACTGCCTCTGTGGACAAACACAAGTCACCAGACCATGACGCGATACATGCTGAACTCTTGGTGTGAGGAGCCCAGTCATCCACACCAGACTCAGATCAGAGCTGACTTCTTCTTCTGGTCTTCTCACTTGGAAGGTTTTATTAGCATAGTAAGCTTGGAGAAGAGCCTCTGAGAGTAACGCCTCCAGTCTTGAAGAGTCTGTGATCGGATCAGAAGCTGCAGATGTGTTAGAAACCCTCCTCCACTCTCCGTTTCTCCTCAGTTTGACCGTGGTGAAACTGCTGTCAGAGGAGAAGTCCACGTTTCCCAAGAGCCTCAGAAGTGACCGTGTCTCACAGGTCTTTGGAGGTCTGAGGGGTGGACTTTCTAGTGTGAGCTGTGTTGCAAAAAGCTATTTATTGAAGATTTATCTTTATACTTATGTCTACTGTGGCAATTCATCTGACAGCCAAGTGGGTCCAACAGAACTCATCACAAATTGACCTTTGACACGGTAAATCACGGTAAAAATTACTTTTTGGATCCACTTTCTTGTAGGCGTTCCCGGCGTTGATGAAGTCATTGGCAGCCTCGTGCTGCCGCCCGGACTGTTGGTGAATCCGACCGGCTTTGGAGAAACATTTCCCCGCCTCTGGACACAGGACTCAGACGTCAGTCACCCTAGGATAACATGAGTGAGTGAGGGAGGCTCTCACCCGTCCAGTTCTTGGTCATCTTGAACATGTTGGCTGCTTTGATGTAGAGATCGCAGGCCTCTTCTGGTTTGGAGGATCCGCTGTAAGACGCACCCGGATTACTTAGAGAAATGATCCTCAACTCTGATTTAAAGGTATAAAAAGTGTGGATGAAAAAAACACCAAGTCATTTTCACCAAATGTACTGGCTTGAACTGAACAAATATGAGCATGTGTGTTGTTCTTTCACAAGAATTCATGAAGCCTTCTGCTCGATTGACACAAAAGCTCAGCTGCAGTGATGATTCAATGTTGACACGCTCAACAAGTTTCTTCTGATATTCAAGTTGAACTACTTCCATTTTAAAGCTGTCTGCGGTCAAAAGGTACGTGTGCAAAACACTTAAGAGAGACTCTGATTCGTGATCACATTGTTCACAGCCTGACCTCTGAGCCAAAACTAATTCCCAAGTTTGTGAAGAGTCATCGACACCGATGTAGTGTACATGCCAGGCCAACAGGTGGAGTTGTAGCGACCAAGACATGGCATGTTTAAAAGGCTTAGCATTAGCTACATTAGCATAACAACCTGAACATGGAATCTGAGACATTGTAAGAGTCACATTTTAATCCTAATCGACAAAAAAAAACAATCATCAATATTCAGCGAAGCTAACACAAACGGCAATAACAGCAAACTACCACAAACACAATAGTGTAGGGGCCACTTTGCAGGCATTGAAGTCACCAAAATGGAATAAAAAGTCAAAATATAAAAATGTAAAAATAAAATAAATTAAAGCATTACAGCCTATACATCTATACATGAATATACACATATGATACACACTACATTTATTATTATTAATAATAACAATAATAATAATAATAATAATAATAAAGGGATTTTCAGGCAGCCTTAGAAAAAGAGGACAGCAAAGTCTGGAACACTATATGATGCTATAATGTTCTTCTGAATGACTTCCTCAATATTACAATTACATTTTTTAAATATAATAAGTTTTTTGTTTGTTTTTGTGTTTATTTAGACAAAATCCAATGCCTTCTGAAGCAAGTTTGGCAGGTTTTGCCATTTACGTGCAATATGACCATCGTATTGTCTGGAGAGATGGAGCAAAGAGACATTCTTCTGATAAAATCAAACAACTTCAAACAGTTCATCATCGATCATTTTCCAAGCAGTCATCTTCATATGGGATAAAACAGGAAAGTATGATGTCAGTATGTCTCAGGGAACAATATATTCAACTGATATACAATCTAAAATCGGATGATTCAGAGAAACATCAACATTGTTTCCACCAGTGGAATCAGTGTGATACATACATATGAACATATTGGACCTCCTTGATGTAGCATTCTAATCCATTGAATTACATTTCAGTGTAGTCTACAGTCTTAGCACTAAAAAGGGATAATGATAATGGACTGTCACTCTTGCGACTCGTGATATTTTGAGTCGCAAATATTTGTTACCAGTCTGCACACACCTACGACAGAGCGCGAGCACGCAGCCATGTTTACGTACGCGACTAGCTGTAGGGAAACCAGCCAAACTCACCCGAACATCCGCCCAACAAGCGCGCCGACGGAGCTGGCCTTTTTGTCCGCCTCCCTTTTCAAAGCCTCCGCTTCTTGTTCCTTCCCACTGTGGTCCATTTTCGAGGCGAGGCAGGTGGACGGACAGAAACTTTTCGTGCAGATGCAGCAGCGGTTCGTCACATCGCTGACGGATACGTCATCTGTCAACAGAGTCACGTGACAAAGGGTTGCGTTCAGGGACGATTTGGAAAATACTCTCGCCGACACGAACTGCGATATAAAAAGCAACCGCTTTCTTTCCCACTTTGAATAATTTATGTTTTTATGAAGCAATATTTCAAAGCTGCAACGTCGCTTTGTATGCCTCCACCTTAGAACATTAAGGTGACATGTACGTCTCAACGCTGAATCCAACCGTCCTGAATGCCTCTTAAAGTGAACGAACGCCAATGATGACGTAAACCAGAGAAACTCGATTGTGATGAGGACATTTTTGGGGGAATAAATGCAATGTAGAACAGTTAGCTATGTGAAAACGGTTTTAAAACACACAATCTCAATTTCTTCTCCAAATTACCCCCGCATGTAAAAATGTTTCCAGTATTTTTTATACCTTTTTGTTGAATGAGGTTTTGTCGATCGGATCGTTTTCTTTTTTTCTCAACACGCAGCCAACAAGATATTTTGTGCCCGTGAAATCATCGACATATGTGTGTGTAAATGGAAATAAACTCATGAAGAACACAAAATCAACCAATGCTGGGGTGATACAGGTGCTATACTTAAGTTGCCCGATTCATAGAAACGTGCACAAAAGACTTGTTTTTGATAAATTATTTTTAATTGTGAAAAACGTGATGATGGAACCAAAATGACTGTTGCAGCAGGAGGTTTGAGTCTGTTACTGGGATGTGGCCATGATGCTGGAAACACCTGAAATCACAGGAGCAAAAAGCATGAACAACATGTGGGTAAAGATTCACGCAGACCCACGGAGTAACCAACGCACTCTCAAAGTCGATCTTCTCTACGATGTTCTTGGGTTTGACACTCTCCTCCTGGTTGAAGATAAAAATCTGACCCTCTTCATTCTCCGTCCAGCCGTACTTGTTCATCCACACCTTCACCTGGGTGTCTGCAGAGTCAACAACCGTCAGACATTTGAACACCCGCAGGTGACCAAGATTTACCGATCGGAGTGTGGACTCTTACCTAGCGGGTCTCCCAGCATCTCAGCCAGCAGCCGGTGCTCAATGGTCTGGTAGGTGATGCCCACCACGTGACAGATGACTGCAGAGGACAGTCAGATTGTAAATACACACTCACATGACTGTACCTGTCAAGTGATCGTGATCACACTCACACTTGCGGACAGAATCCTCAAAACCGGTGATGCCATCTATAAGCTCACGGTTCTCCTCCAGAGTCGTCTGGAATCAAAAAAAGAAAACAAAAATGGTCAGCAACAAACTAAAGGTGGCTGGAAGGAAATAAGTATTTAGTTGTACCCAGAAGCTTTGGAAGTGACAGGTCTCCAGCAGGTTCCCCAGGTACAGGATCTGTCTGATCGGTCGTTCCTCTTGCTGCGACACTGTAGTCAAGGAAAGTCCCGCACATACACCAAAGTCCCCCCCACTATATGACTCACAGGGAAAACAACTGCGAGGGCACCAAAAGGATACGTGTGTCTGGTCAATCATGCACTTGCACAGCGTGAAGTCTGTGTGAGGGAGGTTGGTCAGAGCCTTCAGCAGGACCTGTGACGTCACATGGGTCTGGAAGTAGGCCGGGTTAAACTGATACCTGTCGGGTGAGAATCTGTGTCAGTCGGTTATCGTTCAAATTTAGCAGGGAAAAACTACTGTATGTTCAACAGGATGACTTTAAAAACAAGGGGGACTTGACATCGGCAGGAATCTTACAGTTTAAGGACAGCAAGGTTTGCCTCCAGGTCGTAGGCATTCTCTCGAGCCTGTGTCTCCACATACCGCTCCAGTGTCGCCAGGTTTTCAGGGTTGTATCTGGAGAGATAATGAAAAGTGTTAGTTTTGAAATATCTGCAGATGATACCACACAATCCAATGTTTTCAAGGCTGGGCATCCATGCCTGGATTTCATCATTTCAGAGACAATACAGTTGGAATCAAATCTGGACATAGCGACTGATCGATGCATCAATTTTTTTAAAATTTGGGTTTATCAACCACACTATTGATGTCGCAGCCCCACAGACTTTGGATTCTAAGCTTTAAGCAGGTAAATTATACCTTTATAAAATCATACTTGTGCACTCGCACGTCAATATAGAATCTTCTGCACCATACTCTGAGCTTTATCAAGAACTCTTCACTGTTTTGGACATCCAACACTAACAGTAAAGACAACAAAAGCCTACATGTTTTAACCAGCTTCAATATTTGGAGTTACAACGTAAACATATGAAATCCTTTCTTCCATTAAAAACAAACATTATCCAACATTCATAATTTATCTTTAAGTACTACAGACAACACAACTGTTCAGGACTCATCTCTATAAACAAGAAAACATAATCAGTAGCAATAGTTTAACATGATTTCAATTTTTAAAAAGGTTATTTTCGCAGGGTTGGGCGAAAATAAACAGACAAAAAAAGAAAGCAAGGCTTTCAGTTGCCAGGAAAAAAAGTTCATACGGCGAAATCTGTCAATGTAGGCGGTAAAGTCATGAGTATTAGACGCATGGGAGCATCTCACCAGAATATTCGGCACTTTATAATCATATAAACACAAATTAACTCGGAAATATATTTTAGCTGCTAAGCAGTTAGCCACTACTAGCTGCCTGCATTAGCATACAGGCTAACGCTGGCTAGCTCTTTACTACGTTAGCGATCCTGCGTACCGGTCAATTCCTCGCAGGAGTTTCCCAACATTCGCCCTCATCTGCTCAAAAGTCGACGACATTTGGTCCGGTTGTTGAGGCAACAATTGGTTAAAATCAGAAGGAAATCCACACGTGGACCGACGATCTGGACGACCACTGGGGAACACCGGAACCAGAAGACGGCTAACCGGAAGTAGTTTGATGAAAACAATAGAGTCGACCACCACGCCTTTTTGAAGTTACTTTTGTGTAAAAGCTTTTTTTTTCAGATTTCGTGTGCGTTATGATTTTGTAACGTTGCTTTTTAAGAATATGAAAGAATGAGTTCATATCGATTTCTCAATCTTTCTGTAATTCTATTGATATGAATCTTTTTAAATTGAAGAATAAAAAATAATCTTATTTTAAAAAAGCTGTACAACTTGCTTGCCACTAATATTTACTCAACTGTCAGTTACACGTTTAGTATTGAAACCTTTTATATTGACCAAATGAGCTTTGCTGCTCAGCTTCCTTTCATTGTGACCGTGGAGTGTCACAAAAAGCTTTGTGACTTCTTCAGGTGAGGAAACCTTTGCTTGGTTGTGACATCACAGAATCAAAGCACAAAAAGAAGATAAAATGTCTCAGGAAGCGCAGCAAGATATAGTCGCTCCTAAGAACGGGAACAACATTTGTCCTAGCACAAGCAATTGAATTAAAATGTTTTTCAGATTAAACATCAAACAACATTGTGAACAGTTTTAGACATTTATACTTTCCTTTTGTCAGTTTCTTTATGAGGTCATCACAACCGTTGGAGCTTCACCCTCGAGGTCTCTGTTTTTTTGAGTTAAGTACACAAGATATCGGGCAAGGAGCCTGTCGATCTCCTGTCCAGCTCCTCTGAAGGGCCAAAACAAAGCTAGGATGATGGGGGAGTTTGCAGGAGCTGATGTTGGGCACTCAGGGAATTCAGGAGTCATTGACACAGGAAGTTCAGTGAAGGAGAAAAAGAAATATGAACGGGAGTTTCTCCTGAATTTACAGTTTGTTCCGGCGAGCTTGCAAAAGCCAAAATGCCTCAACGACCTCAGTGACATCGTCCTGGACAAGGTGAAGAGCCTCATGAAGCTCCTGTTTATCTGTCTGCTTGTTTATTTAACAACCTTTAGAAGCAGTTTGGAGGATGTTACATCGTCTTCAGGATCCCCTGGCACTAGCCAGTAGCTCTACACCAACCTGACCAAGTCTCATGCTGAGAGCAAAGTACATGCTTCAAGGCTCTACTTTGGGGCAACACCCCCCCAAGGCTTTCTTCACTTTCAAAACCACAGACCTGAAACTGGAGTCTTTTACTTGTCAGTTCCACCGATGTACCCCTAGCCCCTAAAAATGTTGTTTTGTGTTCTTCAGCCCAACATGAATCCTCTGCATCGACCTGGTCGTCATGACTTCATACCACCTTTTGCAAACCTGTCCAGGTCCAGCACCGGGCGGTCGGTGAGTTTGACCCTCCTGAATACATCTGTAGTGAAGTCTTTGGGCTGACTCCAGTGATGAAATCTTTGCCATGCCATATGTCTTGTACCAGTGGAAAACAGGGATTCAAACCTCTAACCGCACAAGCAATCTTGGGACAGAATGCTAAACTCTCCTCACAGCTGCCATCCAACCGTCGCCTTCATGCACCACAGAGACACTGACATGTTTGAACTCCTTCACTGTTGGGATGTTTTTCCCTTCCTCAGTTTCAAGAGCGTCACATCATCTGCCAACAGCAGAGATCAGGTCTGGTGGCAGTCAGTCACCTAAACCCTCTGTGCCCTGGCTGAACTAGAAATCCTAGTCATATTAGATGATGACCAGTCTGCCATGAAGTCCAGGGCTCATTGCAACCCTTGACCAACTTTAACATTGGTCAAGCAAGGGCTGAAATAGAAGGTTTAGTTCCCCAGGCACAAAGTTCTCAGAACTCTTGAGCCCGATGGAATGAACTGACATGAAGCTGGAGAGCTGGGGCATATTGTTCCATGTCAGTCACCTTGACCAGAAAAGTCACAACTTGATGGAACCTAGAACTCCACCCTAATTCTGTAGAAAAGGGTTTCAGGCTGCACGAGGTCCTGCTGAAGTCGGGCAGGGTTAGGTTGCAGGTCTACAACATACAGATCTTGAAAGAAATTCCTGTGCCGATGTTGGTTTCCTCCAGGAAGCTCGTCTCTCTCAGACAGAAAGGCGGTACATAAGGATCGAGCCTCTGGAGAGTCCTCAGGTGAGCGTCCACATGAGTAGGTGATGCATGGTGGCACAGATACGAACTCATCATCTCCTTTGTGCCCACAGCCGAGGAAGATCATCTCGGGGATGCCCCTCTCGGATGTGAAGCTGAACAAAGCTGAGAACGCCTGGAGGCCCTCCATGAAGAAGTCCTGCCAGGCAGCAGGAAGAGAGGCAGAGAAGGACCGGGAGACCCAGGATCTGCTGAAGAAGTTTCGCAGCATCCTCAACAAACTGACCCCTGAGAAGTTCAACCAGCTGATGAAACGAGTCACAGACCTGAATATCAACTCAGAAGAGAAGTTGAAAGGAGTCATTGACCTCATGTTTGAGAAGGCCATCTCTGAACCAAACTTCTCTGTGGCCTACGCCAGGATGTGCCACCATCTCAAGGCGGTAAGTGAGAACCGGCGATGCCAGACTCCTGTCGTTGAGGAATGACCCCCAATAATCTGCTTCAGATTGAGGTGCAGAAGGCAGACAAACCCGGCCAGAAGGTGAAATTCAGTGCACTGCTGCTGGTCCAGTGCCAGAAAGAGTTCCAGACAGACAAGAACCACAACCAGCTGGTTTTACAGAAGCAGAAGGAGTTAGAGGAGGCTTCAGGGGTAAAGTACTGAGACTTAAATCTGAGGCCCTGATGAATGGTTGCTGTAGTAAGGAGCAGTAGTTTCTGTATGAGATCAGATTTTCAAGAAGTTGTTGGACTGGCAGGTGGCAAGATCTTCACCGTCACCTAACGTTCTGATTCGCCCATCATATTTTGGAAGTCGGCTATAGGCCAGTTGTCATACCAACGTGGAGTCAGTTAGAAGGAGCTGTAGACTGAGTCTTCTCTGACTCCATATCCAACCTTTGTCCCCAGGAGCTCGAGAAGCAGCTCCTGACTGAAGAGCTGGAGGAGGCCAAAGACAAAGCCAGGAGAAGATCCCTCGGCAACGTGAGGTTCATCGGCGAGCTCTTCAACCTCAGGATGCTTAACGACGTAATCATGCACGACTGCATCATAAAGCTTCTCCGGACGCCTGACGACGAGTTCCTGGAGTGTCTTTGCAAACTCTTGTCCACCATCGGGAAGAACCTGGACGCAGACAATGACCAGGTACAGCACACAGACCACCTGCATGACTCCGAGGTCTGGTTAGACAATCAGTCACTGTGATGCTCCTCAGACTCATATGGACAAGTACTTCTACCAGATGAAGACCATAGTGAAGGAGAGAAGAACCTCCACCAGAATCCGCTTCATGCTACAGGACGTGCTGGACCTTCGGCAGGTAACTGAACATCATCTAGCTACCTCACCTGGTTTTTGGACTTGTTTTTTTACCCTTGTAGAACAATTGGGTCCCTCGGAGGGGTGATCAAGGACCAAAGACCCTGGACCAAATACACAAGGAGGCTGAGTTGGAGAAGCAGATGGAGCAAGTGAAGGTGCATCAATCCACGTTCTTCAAAAGGGAGATGAGCGGGAGTCCAGAGGGCAGGATGGTCAGGGCAGGTCCGGGAGTCGGTGGAGGCAGCTACAGCCCTCGAGACAGTATTTGGCGGCAAGATGAGCGGTGGAAGCCAGTTCCGAACCTACGGAAGCAGGCAGTCGACATCCCGCACCTGAGCAACGGCACAAAGGTAAGAGTAGCGCCTCCCGGTGGTGTGTGGAGCTGTGTGAGGGTTCAGTCCAGGTGGTAAAGTTGTTGCTCTCACTGTCAAGAGGCCACTCCGAGACTATCATCGCTCGCTCGTCCTGGGAGAAGGAGTAGGAGCACGCCTCAACTGGTGCAAAGGAAACGCCAGCGACGTCGTGGAGTCTGGTAGGAGTCTCCCAACCTTCTGAAGCCGACTAACCCTGCTGCAACATTCTACTTCTGACTTCAGGACTGGACTCACTCGGTCGTCCATTGGTCACCAGCATTTACAGGTCGGTTGTTTTTCTCACCCGCTTTACAAACACAAACCATCCTTGGCTACTGTATGTGATCCATGTGACTTGGGTCTTCATCAGAGCCAGCACCGGTCGGCAGCTCTACAGTCCGTGCGAACACTCGGATCATGGCTCCGACCTGCGCTCTGACAGTGAAGGAGACCAGCTGAGGGTGCACAGGTATAGCGTCATACGCGAGTATGAGCACAGGCAGCAGCCGAGACGCCACACCAGGTCTGCAGACTCGGTGAACGGAGAAGAAGACGGGGCAGAGTGTCAGCGCTCCAGAGAACACAGCAGGAGTGAGGAGAACAGCCTTGACTCTGCAGGACTAAGAAAGTAACCTTCGGTTTCATCTTGTCTTGTGTTTTGAACAGATGGGCACAAAACCGCCACGTCCCCGCCCCCAGTGACCAACCTGAAGAACAAGTCCACAGCCATCATCCAAGAGTACCTCACCATCAACGACCTGAAGGTAGGCACATGACACATCACACTGATGGATGTTCTCATTTTTTACCTTTCGTCCCGACAGGAAGCTTTGACTTGTGTTCAGGAGCTAAACTGCCCTCAGCTGCTGTTTGTCTTTGTGCAAACTGGTCTGGATTATACCTTGGAAAAAAGCCCCAAAGCAAGGGAGGACATGGGGCTGCTGCTGCTTCACCTGATCAAGAACCAAACGCTGCAGACTCAGCAGTACTACAAAGGGTATAAATCCTATTTGTTTGATCACTTGAGGGTGATGCCGAGTGGTTGTTCTGGTTGGTGTCCCATGATGGGAGTTCCTGAGGTTCTGCATGTTCTGGAACTATTTTCCTAATCCGCAGGCTTCACCACATCCTGGAGATGGTTGAGGACCTGGTCATAGACATCCCGCACATTTGGCTGTACCTGGCAGAACTGATCCGTCCCATGGTCCAAGAGGGCGTTGTCCCAATGGGGGCGCTCTTCAGGTACGACCCTCTCTACATGAATAATGTCAGCGCTCTCCTGGTTATCAATTGCAACTTGACTAGTGTTTGGTTTCCAGGGAGATTTCCAAATGTCTAACTCCATCAGGGAAGGCTGACAAGCTGCTGGTTCCAATCCTGGAACTGCTCTGCAGACACATGGTGGGAATCTGTCTGCTGCACACTTGATAAGACGATGTGTCTGTGATGCGCATGCTCCTCAAACAGGGCCAGGACTCAGTGAAGACCATGTGGAGAGAGGCGGGGCTGCAGTGGACGGACTTCCTCCCTAAAGAAGTCACAGTCAAAACATTTGTGAAAGAAAGGGTGAGGCAGTGACGTGACATGCTGCTTCAGCAGTCCACTCCTCCAAGAACTGATGGCTAGTTTGGACCTTTGACAGAATCTGGAGTTCACACTTGAGGATGATTCACAGAAGAAGAAGCGACTGAACGACGCAGAGATCACCTCACAGCTCTCCCTCCTCCTGCAGGAGGAGGCCGACAACCAGAACATCTCCAGCTGGATTCAGGTGAGTCATGTGCGAGAGGAGTGTCTGCTGAGTTTGTGATGACTGTCTGAGGCTGCAGGTGGCGTCGATCTTGACTTCTGTACTGAAGTGAACAAAAAGAGCTTGTGTGTTTAGATGAACGTTGAGGAGCAGCAGATGGCCTCCGACATGTTTGCTCGAGTCCTTACGACCTGCGTCTGCCAGTCGGCAATCACCTGTGAGTCCCGCTCCTCCAGCACGTCACAATGGCGTTGTGTAGTCATGTTATGCTTCCCTGTTGCAGTCAAGACCGTCTTCAAGGTGAGCGCGAGGCAGATCCATCGACGGGCCAAGCTGCTGCAGAAGTTCCTGACAGATGAGCGGAAGCAGCTGCAGGCTCTGTTCGCTCTTCAGGCTCTGATGGTGCAGATGGACCATCCAGCATGTGAGTGGCCCAGACGAGCCCAAGCCTTGCAGCCCGACCGAACCTCTGTGACCCTCACTTTTGCCTCAGATTTGCTCCGGATGTTCTTTGACACTCTCCTGGACGAGGACCTCATCACAGAGGAGACCTTCTTCTCCTGGGAGTCAAGCAAAGACCCGGCTGAGATGCTGGGCAGGCAGCCAGCACTCCACTCCGTTGCAGGCTTCTTCACTTGGCTCAGAGACGTTGAGGACTTCATCATCTAACTCGAGAGACTTTGCACAGACATTTTATTATAATATAATATAATTATATATTACAATTCTGTTTTATTATACAAAACTAACACCTGTTTTTTAGGTTGTTATTTGGGTTCTTTTATTTCTCAGCATGCGTGTAAAATATGAAATAAAACTGTCTATGCATTTGGTTTATTTACAACTCCTTGCATATTTAAAAAAAAAAAAAATATATATATATATATCTTCTGCATTTCCTATTTATATTATTAATTTCCACATCGATGCATTTCTGCATTTTTGTTTTTATTTATTCTTTTTTATATATCACCATACGCTAGTTGGTTTTCTTGTTTTGTCTTATTAGAGAAGCTTCTGTTGATCGATTTTGTAGTTTTCCGTGCAGAAAGGCAGTACATTTGAATACGAGTGGGCGGACACTGTGGGCGTGTCCATGTGTTGCTACGTTTCCTCTCTCATGCTTACGGTCAATGACTTTTTTTCTGACTTACAATAGCGACTATAAAGGGTCTTTATTCACTAGCATTGTCTCGCTCAGCACACTCTGCGTGGATCTACTTGTGGTTGAAGAGCATCTCCTTGATCATTTTAGGAACCGATTAATGTTAAGGAATTTGTGGCAAAAGAATGTAAAGGATTAGATTTATCGGACTCATTTCCAAACAGTGGCCGGGAAGTTACCTGAGAATTTTAAGAGATTGTTACAATGCCACTTTGAAATAACTTTTAAACCATCATCAGTTCAACAAATTTGTTCGATACCTGCAGGGATTTCTGGTCACAAATCTGCTGCCATCATCTGCGTTTCTCAGGCATCTGCAGGAGGAAGAGCTCCTTTAACCAGCTCAGGCGTGAGAGTAGTGTTGCTGCCACACACTCAGACTGAGGATGAATCCACACCACGTGTGCATCGCAGACCGTGTTGTGGTCACTGTGCTTCATCATGTAGCAGCAGGAGGCTAGTATTTCAGTGTTAAGTTGCCACCATGGTTAGCAGGTGACGGCATAAACCCTAGAATCCGGCCACCAAGTGCAGGTCAGTAGCGGCAGCTAGCCCTTCACTAGCCGCGGCTGACACAAGATCATGAAGTCTTCCGCTCCCGTGAACCGGTTCAGTGAGATTCTAGAAGTGAGACAATAATGACAAGCATGTAGGTTGTGTTTTTCTTGACTCACGTAAACAGACACACATTGGCCACATGGGGGCCTCTTAACTCTCGCAGGCTGAACAAACGCATGAGAGAGGGTGAGATTAGTCAGAGGCTGACAAACAGAAAGAGGAAGGTGTGCGTGCGTGTCAGAAGCCGAATGACGGGTTCAGGACGGTGTTTTCGAAGTTCCTCACTTCAGCTGCCATAGATGCTGTCGAGCATGTGTGCGGACTTGTGTGTGCGTGTGTGTCCGTGTGTGTGATGACTCCTGAGCTGGATTTTCACCATGGACTTCCCGAACATGTCCACACTAGACATCTCCACCAGGAATCCTCAGGAGGACTTTGAGTTGCTGGTGAAGGTGGGAGGAGGCACCTATGGAGATGTGTACAAGGTGAGTCTGCCGACGGTGATTTTTGAGCCGCGATCTTGTGTGGATGCTGCTGTTAGAGGAAGTGGGGAGACCGGAAGTGGGTCGCCCATTGCTGACATCTGAGCCTACATGAACTCAGGAGCAGTTTGGGGACTCTTGACCGCTCACCTCTCAAATGAGTTGCTGCAAATAACTCCCAGGAGTTTGTTCAAATTGAAATCTTCCCATCCACTCCAGGGGCTCCGCTCAGAGTCTCTGGTGGACGGCTGAGGTCAGTGGAAGCCATTTTGTCTGTTGTCTGTTTATTGATCTCCTCACTCCTGGTTTTAGGGGTTAGTGTTAGTGTCGCATTTGTACGACTTCAGAGGTCAAGCCATCAGAAAGACTTCAGCAACATAAGATCAAGGGTTTGAATCCCTGAGAGGGTCCAAGATGTCGGCGTCGAGGCGAGGGGTTCGTGTGTATAATGAATCAACAGAAGGAAACCATAGAGGTCACCATCAAGGTCACCATTAATGTACCACTACTGATCTTCAGGGTCAAAATAAGTACCGTAGTGACCCTGAGAGGACTTGTGGTGCTCCATGAAAGTGTCTCAGAAGTCTCAGCCCAGGCACGAGGATACAGTCATGGTTGAAAATCAAAAGTCCTGGGATCTCTCTGAAGAAAGTGGACTCATGGAGACAAAGTCAATCACTCAGATCAACAGACCAGAACACTTCTCCTGATTCTGGTTTTCCTTAGTTCCTATAGCTCCTTCAAACCCTGGTGACCATCCCACTGCTGACACCACTTGTCAGCGGGTGGAGGCCCCCAGGCTGTGAGCCAGGTCGACTCTCCTGCCCTCTCCCACCCCACCACTGAGAGGCCATCCTGCCCTACTCACTAATGTTCTCTGGATCAGACAGTGAATGTGACTATAACTTTTGGAATCAAACCAAACCTCCTTCTTATTCTCATTCAACATGTCCAGAAGAGAAAGCAACTCCATCTCGACTTGTGCAGCTCTTTTCAGTGTGAACTTGATTCTTATCGATGCAAAACAACTTCTGTGTAGGCAGACACTTCCTCTGCAGCCCCCCTCCTCCCACACACACACACACACACACACACACACCCCAGCACACACCCACACACCAGTGCACACACACTCTGACACACACTGAAACTCACTCACACACTCTTGAACCGCTATCGTTGTGGGTACATCCAGTTGACTCTCATGCTTTCCCCAGCCTCTCCTCCTAACCCTAACCCTCCAAAACACATGGCTAAACTGAACCAGGACTCTGAACCCAACTTTTTTTTTTACTTTTAATCCTCAAATTGAGGCTCAACCTCATGGGGACAGGCGAAAGGTCCTCACAAATATCATAAGATCCCCAGAAGAAGGTGTGTTTGCCAGAAATGGTTCCCACAGGTATGGCTATACAAGCTTGCACACACACACGTTGCTTCCTATCTTAGTGAGGACCATCATTGACACACATTGACGTAACCCTTTCCCCAGCCTCTCACCCTAAACCTAACCATCGAAAACAAATGGCAAAACTTAACCGTCACTCCGAACCAAACTAAAACCCAATGATAATAACGTAGCTATTTTGTAGTTTTAACCCTCAAAATGAGGCTTAACAAAGTGAGGACCCGCCAAAATGTCCTCACTCTGTTGATTAAAAAACTCTTGACTGATGAGGCTCCAAAGGTCAGGACCCCACTGGTCCTCCTCTCCATCACCTCCTCCACACTGTCCTGCCTGCTCCCTACAAGCATCTTCCCTGGGTCCCACCGGGCCACAGCTGCTGACAACAGAGGTGTGCTGGGCCTCAGCCTCCTGCTCTTCTTGTAGACACCAGTGAGGTGGTCATCCCATCCTGAGTCTGAGTCTGAGCCCAGACACCACCCGCTGCAGTGCACAGGAGGTCACGTGACCGCTTCACAGGGAAGTGCATTTGTTCAAATCAAACTAAAGCATGAATAAAGCGTTGCCACTTCTGTAAATCAACTTCAGTTTTTACAACGATTTGCGTGACATGGTGGTTCTCAGATCTACTCCGAAAGTACCCGGGCAGCATTTTCCTGAAGCGGCTGGTTCACTCTCAGCTGGTGAGACGGCCAAGCAGCACACGGACAGGTTCTACCTGTCGGCCAGCACCAGAGGGAAAACAGGAAGTGGCTGACGCGCGCTTTCTGGGTCACTCACGTCAGATCGCGGGCCGCATGGCAACTTCTCCTCTGCAGAGGAGGAGGAGAAAGATCCACTGATCAGACCAAAGTTTGAACTGGAAACGTAGCTATTTAAAACTGATGTGGAAAAGATGAGAGGGTTAAGTTCACACGGTATTAGAGAGAAATTAGTTAGTGGTGAAGAAAGTGCCTCTGGAAGATGTTGCCTTCCAGGGGCACATGACACCCGGAGACAGATATGTGAGCCAGGATGGATGTGTGGGTGGATGGGTGGAAAGTGCCCCTGGTCTCTGTGTTTCTTTACAAGGAAGGTCAAGTGTAGCTACATGCTGTTGTAAAGGCGATCCAGCTGTAAAAACTAAAATGCAATGAACATCCAATGAAGCCATGGTGATGGACGTTGATCTTTGCTGATGATATAGTGATTTGAGAAGCTTGAGGGGTGGAGGAATGAGCTGGAGAGAAGAGCAATGAAACTGTGGGGGTCAATCATCTAAAGTAATGGAGGAGAGGGAGGTGAAGAGGAGAGTGCAGACAGGGAGGAGATACTGCTGGAGGTGGACCCCCCACCTTAGTGATCTGGTTCAGGAGCAGAGAGTTTTACCTTTCAGTCTAACACAGTCGCAAACAGGGAAGGGAGGTGACCTCACGCTGACGTGTTCCACAGACCAGATATCAGTTATGGCGTGGGGCCCTCAGCTCACCCTGCTTCCTGTGGGGCCGTAACCTCCCAAAAACCTGATGGCAGTAGAACCAGTGACGCTCGACGGCGGGTTGATGTTTCCAGTGAGGTGGGCCACTTCCTCCACTCGCAGTGCTGCTCTGAGATCGGCTTTTCAGGCTGCGGACGGTCAAATTGAGGTCAAAGCTGAGCTGGGTCCATTGTCAACAACAAGTCCAGTGAAAAAAACACAAACCCTTTTTTTTTGATTGAGCAAAAGTTCACTGAGAAAAGTCCAGAGAAGCTTGTGCTGCCTGCTGAGGTCAGAGCTGGAGGTTCCTCAAACTGTTGGAGTCTGAGACTCATGACCTGGAGGTCAAAGACGACCCACCAAAAGATTTAAATCGATGAAATCGTCTCTAAACCTTGATCTAAAGTCCAACAAAAACTAGACCTCCTCCAGTGCGTGTGAGATGACAGGCAGTTTCCAGGGATGATGAAGGTCAACATTTGAAATTCCATAAGTTGACGCGGATGAAAGGGAATCTGAGAGAGTGAGTTGATAATTATGTTATTCTAGAATTCACGTCTCTAAATGAACCACACAAATGTGGTGAAATTAGCCACCAAGACGCTACGCAGAGCGTGACCTTCTGTTTAGGCTTGTATTTCCTGTAAGACCAAGAGCTGTGCATCTGACTCACGACTTGTTTGGCCCCTTGAGTCAGTGTGACACTTCTCACTTGAATAGAAAATGGTGGTGGAGGAGGAGGCAGGAAGCAGCGAAGAACTTTTACAACTCTGGTTCTGTGAGTCGACTTGTGAAATCATCGTCTTTAAGCTGTCGTGGCATCTAGTTGCGTCGCTAATGCCACACACGCTTCTTTCCTCCTGCTGCCTCCACCTTCGGAAAAATTTTCACTCATCTGCAGCAAGCAGAGTCATGAGTCATGTTGAGACACACAGAGCGGCCCTGGTCGGGTGTGGAGGTCCCGGTCGTCTTCTGCGGGGCCGCGACTCATCTCTAGCTGATGAGGCGAGTGACTGCAGCGCAGGCAAAGTTCAGTCAAGTCAAGTGAACTGTGATGAGTCGAGTTTCCTCTTGAAGCGTGACTCTGCGGCTGCACCTGTGTGTGTGTGTGTGTGTGTGCAAGTTCATGATATCCAGGAAGCTGTGACAGTTAGAAATCCTGCCAGAGATTTCAGTACACAGAAGCGAAGTGAACCATGAAGCAGTGTTCCAGTTGTTTGGCCAACACTTGGATCAGCTAGAGTCTTGCCTCCCCTCCTCTAAGTTTAATGATGACATCACAACACCTGTCACCGTAATGGAAACGAAACTGAAGAAGATCCACCAGACCACCAACTCTCTGTGCTCTTTCCGTAAACACAAAAACATCTCCACTGATGTCGATTCTCCAGGCCACAACAAATAAAGGTCATTTTCTGGGGGCCACCTTGTGCCTCTCTTCATCCCCCTCTACTAACTTGGACATCCAGATTTGGACACCCAGGCCTCCTGGATACTTGAACTGTGTCCACCACTATCTTCAGATTTGATTCACTATAAACCCCTATATCATCAGCAAACATCATGGACTCCCCACCATACAGGGCCCAGCAGCACCCTCACCGACTTCCTCCCGCAGCAGCACACTTCCTCTTTAGGAACTGCCAAAGACTTTGCCTCCTACAGACCATCTATCTCCATCCTCATGTGTAAGACAAGATAACGTTGGCTCAGAATGGTGTGAATTTAAAAGCTTGAAGAAAGTCCTGATTTAAACCCAGAACAGATGGTGTTCAAAGAAACAGAATAGACAGGAATGTGTTCTCGATTACTCATTAACCTGTGAGTTTCTGTGTCATCAGGCTCGAAACAAGCAGAGTGGAGAACTGGCGGCTATCAAGGTGATCAAGATGGAGCCAGGTGAGAGGGACTCACCCGAGTCCAAAAACACACCTGACAGTTTAACAAGCTACAAGGACGAGGAGTGCTCTGTCTGGTTTGTTGGGTTCAATTGGCCAAAGCATCTACCAACGAAACAAATCAGAACTTCCTCAACATCTGGTCCAACACAGCCAGGTGACGCCCTCTAGTGGCCCGGGAGTTTTCATTAACAGATCTGAATGAAACACTAAAAACTCCCTGTCCATCCAAAAACTGATTCTGCTGCATTCTTGGAAGCGGAACAGTTGAACAACTACAGCTGCCGGACCTTCAGAATAACAAGACTCTTCTGGTCCCTCAGACGACGACTTCTCCATCATCCAGCAGGAGATCGTCATCGTCAGGAGCTGCATGCACCCCAACATCGTGGCGTACTACGGCAGCTACATACGGTCGGCTCTCCTCCATCACTTTTCTGTCATAAAACCTCCACCTCTGAACTTGTCTTCTCCCTGCACAGGACTCATAAGTTGTGGATCTGTATGGAGTTCTGTGGGGGAGGTTCACTCCAGGACATCTACACAAGTGAGTCCTCTGATGAGCAGGTCTAGTTGGTTCTTGAGTGGTCTTCGCTCCCAGTAGAGAAGTTCGGAGAGGTCTTCTACGGTAGATGAGTAAACAAGAGAGAGCTGAGCTCAAGGCCACGCATAGCAAAGTCTCACTCAGAGAAACTTGATGAGAACTCCCATCTGACCTTGTAAGAAGGAACAAAAGAAACATCTTTAAACACAATATTTTGTAGCTGGACTTGTCCTTCCTTGTAAAATTTCATATTTGAAGCAGTTCCGTTTCCTCCTGTGATCTTTTGTTTGGCAGCAATAACCGCCACCTTGCTAGCTCTCTGACGCAGGAACTCACAATGTAAACTCAACTGTGGTCTCTGATGATGGTGCATGTCAACCCCGACAGTGACCGGCCCACTGACCGAGACCCAGATTGCCTACGTCTGTCGAGAGATGCTGCAGGTAGATGTGATCACATGATGGTCTATGCACAGACACCTGTCCTGAAAGTGTGTGTGTCACCAGGGGGTGGACTACCTGCACGCTCAGAAGAAGATGCACAGAGACATCAAGGTGACCTTTACCTTGAAGCCTCTGCCTCTCTTCCTGAAATTTCACAAACCTTGAAATGCTTTTTGAAACGTACAAAGAGGAGGTGTTTGGAAATGAGAGGATGTGAGCTGATATTGTGTGTGTGTGTCTGGTCCTCCTCAGGGAGCCAACATCCTCCTCAATGACCACGGAGAGGTGAAGTTAGGTGAGTGGAAGCGTTAGAAGTTGAGCACTTTGCCTGATAACTTACGAACGTCTCATCTCTTTTGACGACGAAGCCGACTTTGGCATCTCGGCACAGATCACAGCCACGCTGGCCCGCAGGATGTCATTCATTGGAACGCCATACTGGTGAGTGACTCGTCGCTCACGAGGACCTTCGTAGTCTCGACGCTGCGGTGTTCCGAGGTTTGATTCCCACGCTAGAGTTAGAGGTACCAAGCAGTTGCAGGAGCAACTAGAAAAACACTCCTTCATGTCTATGTTATTTAAAAATATTTTTATCTGTTATAATCTGAGGCCTTTCGCTGCGTTTGAAAGATTATATTATTATATAGTGATGAATGATAGTTGTAGAACAGTCAAAGAAGTGGTTGTATTCCAATGAGAAGAAGCATTTCAGAGCTATTTCTTGTAGAAGTAAGTAGCAGCAGAAGTTCCACAGTCTTACATTTGTCCATCTTCCCGCCACAGGATGGCCCCAGAGGTGGCAGCGGTGGAGATCAAGGGCGGCTACAATGAGCTGTGTGACATCTGGTCGGTGGGCATCACAGCTATCGAGCTGGCTGAGCTGCAGCCACCCATGTTTGACGTCCACCCGCTGAGGTAGCTTCTCCTGCTGGGCCCCCAGACCTGGGCCCTCCAACTGTGAGGTGCACACTGACTGAGTGTTCTTCTTCTGCAGGGTTCTGTTCCTCATGTCCAAGAGCAGCTACCAGCCCCCCAAACTGAAGGAGCGCTCCAAGTGGTAAACACCACCTTAAAGTTCCTCTGGTCTCCTAGACCACTCTGCACCACCTGAAGGCTGTTGTCTCCTCCTGCAGGTCCTCCAGCTTCTACTCGTTCGTGAAGGCCATGTTAGTGAAGAACCCCAGGAGGAGACCTGGTGCCTCCAAAATGCTCTCGGTCAGTCTCTTCTTCAGTCCCATGTAAATATGGTGGTGTCTTAGAACGAACAGGTCCTTTGACTGTGGGACTTGTCTTAGTGGCGCTCCGGTAGTCCAGTATCACTCAGGACTTGTCCTTGAAGTGTCACCATCTTGACTGCAGCACGCGTTCGTGACCCAGCATGGCCTGACCCAGGAGCTGACCCTGGAGCTGCTGGAGAAGAGCCGGCACCCTGAGAAGCCCTGCCTGGTGACCGAGGACGACGACTTGGAGGTGAAGACCTGCTGCTGAGTTTGAATGTGACCAGCAGAAGAACCTGGGCTTCTCTGGAGTTCCATCTTTTTGTGCTGCAGGTGGCCGTGCCCAGATCCCTGAGGAGGATTCTGTCCGTGAGCAAACACAAGCAGGCGGAGAGGACCAACTCCGACACCAGCTGTAAGAAACTTCTCTTCTCTCTCCCACCACAACTGTCAAGGTCACAAGACTCACAGCTGTGTTTCAGTCACGCCTCTTCATTGCTCAGGCAACAGTGATGTCTTGTCGTGCAGGTGATCAGATCTACACCCAGAGGCCCGTCAGGAGAGAGTCGCCCGAGCCAACCGTGAGTCCAGGAGCGCATGCTTGATCAAAGGTCTCCTCTTCATCAACCTTCTGCTCCCTCCAGCTGAGACCGTCGCGCAGCTTCCGCAGGGCTCCAGTCAGGTCCCAGGAGAGCGACTCTGACAACGACTACGACGACATTGACGTGTAAGAGCGCAGTTCAAGCAGCATCTAAGACTCCTGAGCTAAAGTCCACTTTTGTTTTTCAGCCCCACTCTGCACGGGGGTCGAAGGTGAGGCAAATCACATGACCAGCGCTCGCATCACAACACGGTCCTAAGTTACTGTTGTGCCGCTGCAAATGCACTTTTCTTCATTCATATTGTATTCATTTTTTTCATTGAAACTATTTTCATTGAAACCAGGAAAACTGAAAAAGCTGCACTTTTCTAAGACTCTCTTACTGTATTAAAACTATATACCGTGTATTTACAACAAGATTGTCGGACGTTTGGAATATTGTTTTCACTTGAGTAAAGTTCTTTAGCGAACATTCTACGTCATACTTTAAGATAGTCGCTCATTGTCAATATGATGCTGTTGTTCCACATAATGCGGGCTGAAATTAATGTAGTAAAAACAGCGTTGAATTTTCTTCGTTATTGAAAAAGTGGAGCGCATGACGAACATCGCTGCATCCTATACCGCCCTCTCCTGAGAGAAGCGGGTATTACAGCATGATATCTCGGCTAAAATAATCGTTTTGCTGTTCATACACACACACACGGTTCGTGATCAAAAGTCAGATACGAGTCGTGTACAGCAACAGAGATGAATCACCGGTCTGCAGCTCACCCTCTCTTCCTCCCCAGTATTCAATTTGATGCTCCACCTGCCGAGGATGCTCCGCCTCCTCTGCCCCCGAAGGTGACTATATCATTGTCCACTCTGGGGTCAGTTAGAGGTCACGTGAGAATGAGTGTTTGTCCCTGCAGCCCAAAGGTAGAACCAGCTCCTGGGAAAGTGTGGTGGGTGATGACGATTCCACGAGGACCTCCTTGCACGCCCCGACCCCCCTGATCAGGACCTCCAGTGGGACTCATGTGCGGCCCTTTCCCCAGCCAAGACCGGCGCGACACTCGGGTGAGTGGCCTGAGTGATGAGGCCTCGGTGTTCTGGGTGATTCTACCATGCTTCTGTGTGTGTATAGGCCTCTGGTCAGATGTGGCGACAGAAGACCCCCGGCCCCCCAAACTACCCCCTAAATCTACTCACAGACGGCGCCCCGTCTCCAAGGTACGAGGCAGAAATCTCCCATCATGTCATGTGTTGGCTTCACCGGCGTCTGATTTCAGGGGTCTCCCGACTGTGTCAGTCCCGTCCTGAAGAAACCCCCGGTGAGTTTTCTTATACCACGACGGCTTTCATAGAAGCTCAGGGTCAGCTAACGTCTTCTCCAGGTCTACTTCAAGAAAGTCTTCAACGGCTGCCCGCTCAAGATAAACAGCTCCACGACGTGGGACCACCCGACCAGCAAAGGTTGTGTGAGAGGTTTCCTCGCCAACGCAGTTTCCTCGCCTGTTTAACCCTCATGTCTCCATCCTCAGACAAACATCTGATCCTGGCCGCTGAAGAAGGAATCTACACCCTCAACCTGAACAGCAGCGAGGCGACGATGGAGCTGGTACAACCCGACTCTTGTTTCAGAGGTGGAAGGTTCTGGTGGGGGGGTTAGGTCATGAAAGGTCAAGGGTGTGGGGTCTTGTGTGGTGGAGGCTACAGTCCTTTATTGAGAGTTTGAGGAGGTGAGTACGGAGAGTCCATCCTTAGACCAGGGTCTGTGCTGGAGTGTCCTTTGTGGAGGGTCAACGGACATTCAGTGATGGAGGGTCTGCGGAGGGGGAGTTATGGGGAGTCCATCTCGAGACCTAAGGTCTATGGTGCACATGTAGTAATGGATGATCTGTTGAGGGTTTCTGGTCAAAGGTCTTTGAGAAGACCGGGTGGAGTGTGTGGAGAGCATCTGTGCACGGTCTGTAATTCAAGACCTTGGTGGAGGACCTCAGGTATGGTCTGGGGTGGAGAATCAGTTTTGGATGTTCTTTGAAGGGTCCAGTCCTTCGTAGAGGGTGGGAGTGGGAGTTGGTCTGATGACAGCTTCTGGCCGGGGGTCTGTGGTGGAATGTCCTTCTAAGGAGGGTTCTTGTGGTGGAGAGCGTTTAGCGTGACAGTCTGTGGTCCTCTCCTGATTGTGACCTTCACTGTGACCTCCCTCAGTTGTACCCGGGGCGCTGCAGCTGGGTCTACAGCTGCAACAACGTGCTGATGTCTGTGTCAGGTGAGAGGTCTTCTCATCTTTCGCTGAACTCCAGCGCCTCCACCTGACGAGAACCTGTCTGCTCCTCAGGAAAGTCCTCGCAGCTGCACTCTCACTCCCTGAAGGAGCTGTACGAACAAGCACGGAGAGACCAGCGAATGGTTGCCCTGCCGACACACAGGCTGTTGCCACGGTGACTCTCTGCCGTTGGTTTGCTTCATCTCACTTCCTGGACAGTGGAAACTGACAGACTCTTTCTTCTGTCTGCAGGAAGAATCCAGTGACTTACAAGATACCGGACACCAAAGGCTGCAAGACCTGCTCTGTAGGTGAGAACCTGCCGACTCAGAAGGTCTCAACTCAGCTGGGTTGTTTACAAACTGCTGCTGTGTCCTACAGCCGACAACAGTCAGCAGGGATGTGTCTTCCTGTGCTGTGCGCTGGAGCTGAGTGTGGTTCTGCTGCAGTGGTACGAGCCCATGCACAAGTTCATGCTCATCAAGGTACTGAAGGACCCAAGCTTCTTAATTATCAGTCGTCTGCGTGTGCTGTGCCACTTCCTGTACGCGTCCAGTGCAGCTATCAGAACCTCAGGAGGAGAACCTGGACCTACAGCTGAGACTGACTCTGGTGTCCCCTGCAGAACTTTGACTTCCCGCTGCCGAACCCTCTGAGGCTCTTCAAGATGGTGGTGGACCCGCAGCAGGAGTACCCGCTGGTCTGCATCGGGGCCTCGCTGGGATCCGGCTCACACTCGGTCGTGGAGGTGGATTATATCAACCTGAACTCCAACACCTCCTGGTTCACCCACTCGGGCTCAGGTGAGTGGACCAACAGCGTGCATCACAACTTTCACCTTCCTATGAATACATCTTCTACTACTGGTACTACTTCTACGACCACAACTATTACAACAACATTTGCAATTACTACTCATGCTCTTGATAAGGCTACTACAATCACTACTTTACTACTTCAACTGTTGCTACTATGAGCTTGTCGCCATGTACTCCTGCAGGTGTGTGTGTATATATCTACTACTTGCTACACAAAACTACTTCTATGACTGACATCTGTTATTCCTCCTTTCACATGAAATAGTGATGACAACTGCTGTTGATACACCCCACCTACTGCAGTAGTACAACTGCCACATTAAGTATCATTAGTGGTAGAAGTTTTACTGTTACCGCTGCCTGTGTTAAAACACTACTAGTACCTGTGTATCTGCTTCAAGCCACAGCAGCCGCAGTTTCAGTCCTGAACTTCTTGCACTCCTCCTACTTTAAACTGCTGACACTAGTGAGACTCTGCTTCCACTCCGACAGAGAAGTCGTGTCCTGACGTGGTCCAAGTCAACCAGCTGGACAGCACCTCGCTTCTTGTCCTCCTGGAACGTAAGTAGGTCCTGATGACCCTCCATGGTCTCCATGTCAGAACTTCCACGTCACAACTCTGCTGAGAATATGACTGAGGCACAGTTTGTAAGAGTTAGTCTGGGGCTGTCTGATCTGAGGTGGGTCCGCACCACGGCCCCGTCCCCCTCAGCCTTCTGCTTTCTCCCCCAAGTGTGGTGCAGATGACCACCATGTCAGCAACCCAGCTCGCTCAGTGAACAGTGAAATCAAATGTTATTTTCTTCCTCACCTGCCTTTTCCCACCCACAGGGTCAGTACATATAGTCGGCCTGGAGGGGGCACCAAAGAGCATCAGATCTTGTGAGACCACCTTCTCTCATGAGGTGGAATCTGTAGGTGAGTGGGTTTGATTCCCATTCAAAATTGCAGCCCTGAGAAATGCTGTATTTGAGCTGTTTAAAGTTTCCTCTGTGTTGGCTTCACAACTACAGTGTATTTTGAGGACACCTTGTTAGCGGTGTGGCGTCACGGCTGGCTACGAAGAAGACAAGGTTCCTCTGAGCCGCTGCAGGAGGCCACAGACTACAAGAAGGTCTACCGGCTCCTCCAGTCCGACAGGTACGGTGTGTGCTTTTACGTGGTGTTAACATGGTTGATGACTTGTTCGTCCATCGTCCCAGCAGAGTGGTGGTGCTGGAGTCCCGACGGACCGACGATCAAGCCGGCCTCTCGACCCTGTACGTCCTGGAGATCGCTGAGAACTACGTCATGCTGTCCTGACACACTCAGGGGAAGCTTCATGGGAAACTTCTGGCTCCGTTTGAAGGCTGCACCACTAACTTTGGGGGGGTGGGGGCGCACTGTGAATGCACCGTCAATATAATATGTGATTTCCAAAACAAGGACTGTACTTGAACGTGAAGTCGATGTGATTTCAAACTTGTTATAAAATGTGTTTTTTAAACGACGATCTTTGAATGAATTATTTGTGTAAAGGTACCATGAAGAAGAAACAGGCCTATTTAAATGAAGACGACTTTCAGAGGAACTGTGTGTTTCTAGCTCGCACTACAAAATTGAGGGGCTAAAGGTTCCACGACTACTTTATAAATGTGCACTGAAATATGTTGAGTTTAAAACGAGGGTCCTCATACGGACCGCACCGTCCCTCGCAGAGACCTGGGGCCGCAGGTTGCCCCCACCCCTCAGCTCACCAGTGCGCAGCGGCGGCTCGGCAGCTCAAGAGTCGCATCATCACACACGCCGGATGAAGCGAGCCACAGCAGAAGCGGACTGGAGATGAAGGCTGCCGCGGCCCACGGGGGCTCTTCCTCGGGCTTCCGTCACCGGGAATCAGCGGTCCGCTCTCCGGCTCTGGTCTAACATGCACTGCGGGAGAGGGGCTCCGCTTGTCGGCCTAGCTGAGCTCGGCTGCTCCTCGCCGCCGCTCCCATCGCTCCTCTAGCATCCTCATCGCACTTTGATATTTCCAGGTCAAAATCTCCCGAGCGGCCGGTTCCGAGTGAAAATGGCCGGAGATGGCGGCGCGCTGAAGGATATCAATGAGATCAAGTCTCAGTTCCGGACCAGGGAGGGATTCTACAAGCTGCTCACCCTCTCGGACTCACAGCAGCGGGGCGGGCTGCCGCGGGCTCCGGCCGCGGGCTCCACGCTGGGGCCCGGTGCGGGAGCGGCTCCGATCCCCGGCGGAGGGGTCGGGCTGCTGCAGGGGCCCGGGGCCGCCGCCGCCGCCTCCTCCTCCTCCAACGCCGCAGCCAGCTCCTCTCCGGCGGGCTTCCTTCCCCCGGTGCGGGTCTCCATGGTCAAGCTGCAGCCGGAGGACCCGGGCGAGGAGTCGGAGCGCGTGTGCTTCAACATCGGACGGGAGCTCTATTTCTACACCTACACCAACATCAAGAAGGTGAGTCCGGTTCTGGTTCTGGTCCGGCGGGAGGCTCGGACTTAGCTTAGCATGTTAGCCCCGGAGATGTGTCACCATTAGCATGTTTGTTTATAAACCGTCTCCGGGGCTCGCGCTCTTAGCAGTTTATTTCAGGGGCTCGTGACTCTGAACGGAGGACGGTCAGTAAATCACAGGCGGTCAGTTGGTCTGGAGGGACCGGACTGTCCTCCTTCGAACCCCTGCGCTGAGAGTTAGCATCTGTGCCTCCACATCAGAGGTTCCTCCTGCTGCCACCCATGATGTCATGTGCGCTGGCCGGTGCATCAGAAGGTCCATCACTTCTGTCATGTGTTCGCTTCGGAACCGTGGCCCAGCTCAGTCGGTTTCCCTCAGTTTCCTCTTGTCTTGACGGGATTCGAACCCTCCATCTTCCAACTTGCCCATCAAAAGAGAAGTTAAACACTAGACTTCTGCTCACTAACCTACTGCACTCTGCAAGTCCAAGGTTTGGACTGAGTTGTTTTCCCTACTTTCTACACCCTGAAGACATTGAACACATGAAGCAGGAGCCTGAGCACAAACCCACGGCCTTCATGAGCTTCATGAACAGTAGTCACCCAATGGAAAAGCCTTCGAGGTGAAGACCTCCTGAAGTTCATGGGTGTGCAAATTATAAAACATGTTTGTTTGCTGCATAATTGCATGTGTTCATTCATTGAGTAGCTTTGATGCCTTCAGTGAGAATCTGCAGTGTCAACAGTCATGAAATCACGGCACTAAAGAACCTGAGAAGCAACACTTTTAGGGGAGGACGCGCCATCCTTTTTTTCCGTTTTTTTGTCCCCACCACTCTCAAATCTAATCTAACCCCGGTTATGTTCACTGGTATGGAAAATTCTGACACTCCTGAACGCACCATCCGCACCCATCTGAGATATGTAGCTCGACTTTTCACCCGACAGTGAGAGAAATGAAGCAGCTATGACGTGAGATATGAATACGCTCTCAAAAAGTCACGTGTAAAACAAAAAATATATGATTTTTTAATTTTAACCTGATCAGCTCAAGCAGGTAGCAGAAGTAGCTTTATCTACGGTGGCCTGAAGTGGACAAAAAGTACATCTCACGAAATAGATTCATGAGAAAGATAAAATATTTACTGAAGTAAAACAGTTACATTTCACTTAAAAATGTAATAAGTCTGTATCACACACCCATGAGAAGGTGGCCTCAAACTTCAGACTGGTTGTGTCGTTCGATCTGTGTTTCCACTGGAACTTTGCAAAGCCACATCATCAGTGCCTCTGAAGGTGATGTCCTGTGGCTCATCTCGAATCAGGAAGGTCTTGTTTCACCTCCTGTATCCAGAGTTCTGACCGACCCTCTGTTTTCCTGCCTCCGCAGGCTGTGGATCTGAGCAAGCCCATCGACAAGAGGATCTACAAGGGAACTCAGCCCACATGTCACGACTTCAACCAGTACTCCGCCTCGGCGGAGAGCGTGGCCCTCATCGTGGGGTTCTCGGCCGGTCAGGTTCAGTATCTGGACCCCATCAAGAAGGAAACCAGCAAGCTCTTCAACGAAGAGGTGAGAAGTCGTGACCGGAACGGAAATGTTGTGGTTCATTTTAGATTCTTTCCGACCTCTCCAATAACCACCGCCCTATGAAGGGATTACGCAGCAGAAAATGCTAGTGAATTTTCCTCAGCTAAAAACTATTCGTCCTAAAACTCTCCTCTTGTTTCCTCTCCAGAGGTTAATAGACAAATCCAAGGTCACCTGTCTAAAATGGCTTCCCAAGTCGGAGAACCTGTTCCTGGCCTCCCATGCCAGCGGCCACCTCTACCTCTACAACGTGGACCACCCGTGCGGCACGACGGCTCCGCAGTACTCGCTGCTGCGGCAGGGCGAAGGCTTTGCCGTCTACGCCTGCAAAACCAAGACGCCGCGCAACCCGCTCCTGCGGTGGGCCGTGGGCGAGGGCGGCCTCAACGAGTTTGCCTTCTCCCCGGATGGCGTGCACGTGGCGTGCGTGGGCCAGGACGGCTGCCTGCGTGTCTTCCACTTTGACTCGATGGAGCTGCAGGGGGTCATGAAGAGCTACTTCGGGGGGCTGCTCTGCGTGTCGTGGAGTCCTGACGGGAAGTACTTGGCGACCGGCGGCGAGGATGACCTGGTGACGGTGTGGTCCTTCTCGGAAAGCCGAGTGGTCGCCAGGGGACATGGACACAAGTCGTGGGTCAACGTGGTGGCCTTTGACCCCTTTACCACCTCTCTGGAGGACGACGAGCCGATGGAGCTCAGCGGCAGCGAGGAGGACCTCCACCAGGGGGCGCCCAATAACTCTATGCACTTTGGCCGGGTGAGAACAAGCAGCACGCTGTCCCGACTGTCCCGCCACAGCTCCAAAGGCGGCTCGGCAGCGGTGACCTACCGGTTTGGCTCGGTGGGTCAGGACACCCAGTTCTGTCTCTGGGATCTGACCGACGACGTGTTGTACCCTCGCCTACCGCTGTCCCGCGCCTTCACCAACACCTTTGGACCGTCTCTGTCCAACTCTGGCAGCGGGGTGGTCAACAGCACCACGGTTGTGGGCAGCGGCGGGGGAGTGGAGGGCCACCACCACCCGCCCAACACCACCATCGGCTCCTCCAACCCTCCCACGCTGCCGCTTCCTCTCCCTCGCTCCCTCTCGCGCTCCAACTCCCTGCCCCACCCCGCCGTCGCCAATGCCTCCAAGGGTCAGGGCGCGTCGGAGGCGGGAGGGGGCGGCGGGGTGGTGGGAGGAGGCGGGGGAGGAGGAGGCGGCGGGAACAGTACGCCCTTCAGCATCGGCCGCTTCGCCACGCTGTCGCTGCAGGAGAGAAAGTCGGACAAGTCGAGCAGCAGCGGCGTGGAGAAGGAGCACAAGAGGTACCACAGCTTGGGGAACATCAGCAAGAGCAATGACAAGATCAACGTGGCGCCCAGGAGCAACCGGCTGGACGCCGCCAAGGTCCTGGGTACCACGCTGTGCCCGCGCATGCATGAGGTGCCACTGCTGGAGCCGCTGGTGTGCAAGAAGATCGCCCACGAGAGGCTGACGGTGCTAGTGTTCATGGACGACTGCATTATCACCGCCTGCCAGGAGGGACTCATCTGCACGTGGGCGCGGCCCGGGAAGGCGGTATGTGCTCCTCCACCCCTCCACCCAGTGCTGTGCATGACTTCCATCCATCCTCTCCTCTTGTCTTCTCCAGAACCTGACCGCCGCACAGAACGGGAGCTCGCCGAGCGGCACGGTCGTATAGCCGGAGGACACCTCTGCACTCATCTTCTGGTCGTCTCTTCCGTCCGTCTGGCAGCTTCTCTAGCTACCTGAGGTGGAAGTTTGTGATCCACCGCTGCAGTATTAGACCTCCGTCCACCCCCACCTCACTCACAGGGAAACACTTCTGAAGCTCCTCAGCTGTCCATCTCTGCTCTTTTAAAAAGATCAAAGTGACGGTTATTTCTCCATCGACCTGCGTGTCCAGAGGACCAGGTTCATCCAGGCTCTAACCAAGCTCCTGTAGATCCTCCTCACCCAGGAGACCCCATCTGAGGAGAGCCACACTCAGATCTGGTGCTGCATCTGGTCGTGTGGTGCTGGGTCATGAGGACCTTCTACTGCTTCAGCGTATGACCTGAAAAAAGTAGGTATATAATTGAAACTCAACTCCAGACTTTAGTTTTCAGGCGCCGCCCCGCTGAGTTCCACCAAGTGTTTCATCTCCTTCACGAAGCTGCTTCACTTATTTATTTTATCAGCGTCAGCTAATTTATTCTGTAAATACTGAACTAACGGAAACGTGAAGAACAGTTCAGCCTGAATGTCTGCGGACGCGAGGAACTTGATGTCACTGTTTTTATTTGTCCGACCGACGCGGAGAATCTGACGACTGATGCAGGATGTTGTCAGCTGATGGTCCAGATCTACAGAACCGATACGACACACCTACACACACACACACCGCCTCCTGCGAGAGTTTGCACAACAAACCCACATACATCCTGAGCTGCAACACGAGAAAGTTCTGGTCACGTCACTGTTGTTCGTCTCACGTTCTGTTCGGTCCAGATTCCTCTGATACGTTCGTGTCCCACTTCTGGACGAAGTGGTGACTGAGTGGAGCTGAAACCTTGTAGGAGGGATTGTTCTGCTCATTTTACTCTGAAATGGAACAATAAAGACGAAAGCAATCACAGCTTGTGTTAGTGTTGATCTGGGGATGAAGGTGAACGCACAGCTGGTATCACCGCAGCAGTGGCGACACCTGGTGGTCAGATTGTGCTGCGTCAACGAAGGATAAACGCATCGTTCGGTGTGTTACCGCGTCCAAAACGTCACTTCCTGTCCAGTGGATCAGTCTTCTCTTATGGTGAGTCCTAGACTCCTGGAGCTGATGTGGTCCCTAAAATGTTCTCAATTCGAGCCAACTACGGGAAGTCACGACTGCGCAGCTTCAACACAAATTTATTGAGCAACAACATAAAGAACGATGTGCGGATCTTCTCACACAAAGATGTGACTCAACTACATTCATGGTCTGAGGGTGTCGGCGGGCAGAGAAACAAAACCTGGGTTCTACATGTCTCCACTGAGTCAACTCCCATCTCCAGATGTTCCGGCCATGAGGTGGAGATTCATCTGGTTCTGCTCCACAATGTCCACCTCACCTAATGTTAGCCATGTATGGACTGGTTCTTTTCATGTGGACCAACTAAGAAAGAAGTGGTCAGCATGTGGACCAGATGTGAACCTTGCCAGCGACTGGGTCAGCCCCATGCCACCCTCTCATGTAGGAACATCTCACCAGAAAGGTGTTAAGGACGCATACCTGAAAAACGCCTGGTTCCAAAGCAGCTGCTCCTCGACTCCACATACCTCACGGATGTAGGAGCTCTGTGAAGGAGTCCAGAGGCCTGCAGTGGAAATACTTTCAGTGGCCTTCCCACAGCACTTCGGGACTTGAAGACATCTGTCTCTCACCACATGGACCTGGTGAATGTCATAGCTGAGACCTCAAGCAGGAACTCTGAGTCATCACAGTCCTAGTTCTGACTCCTGGACCCGGTCGTCCTCACATGGTCAAACAACAAGCGCACTGTCTCTATTTACATTCGGGAACGTCTCCTGAGGCTCCATACATTCGTGATTTCCCATCTGGACGAAAGTGTTGGGAGCAGATCTGAACAAGTTCAGGAGTTCTTGTTATCAGAGAGCGCCACCTGCAGCTGGCAGTCACCCAGTCTGTCTCTGCGATGTGACTGGACCTCCTCGTAAGGGGGCGGGGGCTGGTCGGGGCTGTGAATGGGCAGCAGGGGGCGCTGGCTGTCCTCTGACTGGCTGTTCTGGGGTGAACCTTGGGGTCCAGAGGCCTCCTGAGCCAGCAGGAGCTGCGTGGGTCCTGGTGTGGAGCAAGATGCGAGGCGCTGACCCCAGCTGCCATAGACGGCCTCCTCGTACGACGGCAGCGACACAGGAAGGCCCTCAACCATCAGGTCCAGCTGGTCCGAGCGCCGGCGGCTGTGGAAACATGGCGTTCAGTTTGGGCTCGCGTGGATGGACCTAAGGTGTGCTTACTTCTGCGTCTGGCATGGGTAAAGTCCAGACTTGACCACCAGACAGGCCGTGGTGCTCAGCAGGAGGATGGACACACCCACAGCCGTGGTCACCATGTTGCCCATGGAGTCGCTACCTCGGCTGTCAGAGTTCATTCGCGTTCCTACTGAGATGAAGAAGATATTGGAGGCCTCGTGAGAGAGGAAGTCAGCTGAAGACAAACAAGCTCAAGCTCCGAACCCGTTGCTAACTGCTAACGTGTGCTGGAAAGCAGATGGAGAACTTACCGTTGACAGGGACGCACGCAGGGATGGGCGGCACCCAGCGGCCGTGGCGACACCTGGACATGCGCACCTTGTTGCTGAGGTGGAATCCCGGCTCGCAGAACATGTGGATGGTGGTTCTCTGAGGGAATCCACGGCACGGTGACGGGTCGCAGCGGAAGCCTCCATGTTCCTGCACCAGAGGGTGAGTGCAGTTGCTGAGTCGACCTTCAACACAGAGAGAAAGGGAAGATCAGGCAGCAGCCCAAGACTCAGATTGATCACAGCAGTGCGTTATGGGACTTGTAGGAGAGATCACGGGCCACAAGAGTTAGCATCCAAGCAGATGCTTTAGAGGAGCAACCACAGATTGAGGGTGCAGAACACTGGACCACAGAGGATGAGGTCAGAGGTCGTACCTGCAGTCAGGTGTTGCAGCGAGGCCAGCATGAAGAGTCCACACACCAGATGTCCACAGAGCCGTGGAGTGAAGACGGACGTCGACATCAAACCTGAGTTCCTGCAACAGCAAAGAGGAGACTAAAGTCCGGAACCATGTACCACTCTTGCCCAACGGCACCTGGCCGTGACTCAGTGAATCCCCGAACCAGCCACGACTGTCTGTGAATTAACAACCAAGTGGCCTGATTTGAAGTAGACAGTCAGCGTTAACCCAGTGACCCACTTCAGAGATTGATGATTCTTGGTTCCTCTTTCCGCTCAGCCGCCTCACTGGGTCACGTCAGGTGAGGAACACTGAAGTCTCAGGTGTGTAACGTTGGCCACAACACCCGCAGGTCATTGTGGATGGACAACACACAGAGGAAGCGCTGACGCTGCGTTGGAGGACGCCACTGACCTCAGAACGGTCTGTGAGCAGGAGCAAAACTTTGTACCGCACTGCGTGTGTTCGAGTCCCACACGGTAGATCTGACCTCCAGGATAATGGGCCGGGGGTCAGCAGCGCGCTGCCTCGACACTGTTGTCACATCATGACAGTGCGGCTGCAACAGCAGCTGATGACACTGACAACATCCAACTGGTTCTTCCTGAGCTGTTCCTACAGGTCACTCGAAACACGAGCCGCAGCTCATCGCCACCCAGCACTTCCCACACAGAACCCGCTTATGACCTGAGTTCCGATGATACTTGTGTTTATTTGCTCACAAATACCACCGAGATAACTACTAAATTCAGTAGGACACTTGCGTTGCGGTTAATAATCGCAGTCGAATATTAACTTTTATGTTGAGTCCATATTTAAATTGAATCAACCCTGAACGCCGCATAAAAGGCTTTAAACGTTTAAACGCTTATTTTAAAATGCGCTAAAAGCCGCCGTGAATAGAATGAAAGGACATTTTTTTCGTGTTTGGTGATAAAGACAGTAAAAAAAATGGAGATTGAATCAAAGACTGCGGGGGCGTGAATTCACAAGTAGCCGCCAATAAACACCGAGGCTGGATTCTCAGGGGTGATAACAGCAGCGGTTCGGGTTCCGACTCTCACCTGGAGGCCGTGAGGAGGCAGCAGTGAGGAGGTCTGGGGCGGCAGCGGCGGCAGCGGGGGACGCAGCGGTGCTCGGCGGTCAGCTGACGCTCGCGGCTCCTGCTCAGCAACAAGTGCCATCGAGTGAGCTGCGCGAGACTGGACACCCGCCGCACTGAGTGACAGCTCGACCGAGGCCTCCAATTGGCTGCAGTAGCAGGAGACCCCGCCTCTTATCGTGACGTAGTTGAGTGAACACGAGTAGAGTTTGACTCGAAGAGTTTTTGCCAGAAGAATACTCATCAACAACAAATGGATTAAAGCAATGTTTCTCATCATAAACGTTTAAAACACTCCACCAACGACGTGGTTCATAATCTTGTGTCTTTGTGTCCGGTTTACTGCACTCGTCTGATAGCGATCAAGTCGCAGAAGCCAGATAAGACTGACAGATAAACTAGTTCTGATTTGAGATGACCTGCACTCCCACACCACCTGTTTCTGTTCTCTAATAAAACTCAATTTCAGCAGTCACTTCTCCTCGCCAACAGTCCATACCTCATCGTCCATCTTGTTTGTTCCAGTACCGTTTTAAACAGTGGGCGACAAGTGTATCTGCACCATGTCTCCATGTTTACACCGTCAAATGAGCTTGTTTTGCTTTCATACATGTTTCTCTCTTCAGGTCTTATACGTGTCCTTCATGCTGCCTCCCGGCCGCTTGTCAGAACTGGTTCTCAACTGACCTACCAAGGAAAATAAGGGCAAAATAAATAAGGAGTCAGATGCTTCAGAAGATAGTGAGGTTGTCATTGGGAGGACAAGATAAAAAAAAGGAGTCAGTTCAGGAGGTGGAATGTTGGAGGTGGACTGAGAGAGACGACATGGGTGACCATGGAAGAAGATCAAGTAGAAGTTGTGATGTATTCAGAGGAGCCTTCTGGCTCAGCTCTTTTAGTAAGTTGGGGGTCAGAGAAGAGATAGCTGTCTTTCATCAAGAGCACAGCACCAGGAGAACGGACGTGAACATGAAAGAGAACATTAAAAGTGTAATATAAATGAATAATCAAGTGAAAAAGAGGAAGAGTGTTACAGCGATTTTCCCTCCGTTTCCCCGACTTTCAAGGTCGACGATGACCTAGTCTGGTCCACAGGACTCATGTCCAGACGCAGTTCCGAGGCACGTTGAGGTAACTTCAGCCTCAACATTTCAATGTCAATGTCCTCATTTGAACTGCAAACCAAGTTTCCATTGTTTCATTCACATGAAAGCAGAAGTGGTTAACATCACCATCTACCGCCCTCTGAACCAGAAGCCAGCTGAAGACGCAAGTTCCCCTCAATGATCAGAAGTTCAGATCGAACCTCCCTTTTCCTGTTTAAAAGTGTTCTCCTGGCAGGAAATGAAGAGATGAGCTGTGACGCAGGTCATTCATCAAACTGATGTAATAGATAACTCGGGAATATTATGTCCTGAGCGTCTGTTGAAATTGCTCTACTGAGAAACAAATGGGGCGCCGCCTGGTGGCTGGCAGCAGAACTAACACCGTCATTGTTGATCAGCCTGTCATGAGGATGGAAATATTTGGCAGGTATATATTTGCCCAAAGAACACGTCGGCATGTAGTACAGTTACACTGTAACTGAGGGTGTTAATCAGAAAGCACTGACTCAACATCTCATCTCTGACAGTCACCAGCGGGTCATAATGTTATGGCCGATTGCTCACATTTGAGCAGAAAAAAAAAGCAGGCGACAAAATACTTTTACAAAAACTGTATTTGAAAAAAAGTAGAATCTGCAAAGTGAAGTCTATTTTTTTTATACAAAACACAGAAACAGTTTTCGTCTCACAGTTCTGAAACAGTTGTGTTTTTTTTGCGACGACAGAAATGACAAACCACCAGAAGCTAACAAGGCACTGGCGCGGCTCGCTACTGACAACTACTGGTCTCCGCTGGAAGCGCGTTATCAGGTGATAGCTCGCGTTAGTGTCGTGGAATTACTCGCACTGAGGTTCACAAAAATAGTTGACATTTAGTGGGAATCACTTTTCCTTTGCGTCGACAGGAACGTTACAGTGTGTTTTAGCAGAGCAACAAACAAACCAAAATAAATCAACAACAAAGAAAGACAGACAGTTGTGTAGTTCTTTTTGGGAAGTTTTGAGCACACCAAGCTTTTGTTTCTGAAAAACCATCAGACTGTTGCGACTCCTGAGTTTGTCACTGTAATACTCATTCATTGTCTCAGGATTGGCCCAGCTAGCCAGGAGTAGAATCCAAGCTAACTAGAGTAGAATAAGAGTTCACCTGTCACTCACAGACAGTGGGTGAAGTGGTTAGTGTTGCAGCGACCAGGTTCAATTCCCAGCCAGTGTGGACAGGGTGAGGAGGGTGTGTCGTTGCAGTAACAAGTCCCAACACCAGAGTTCAAACTGTGACCTCTAGAATCTCTTCATGCTGAACTCCAGGCCGCATTCCACTCGTGTTGATGGTTCTCCCGTCCTGGTTCTGGTGCCTCAGCTCTCAGCCACAAAAGAAGGCTTGACGCTTAACTGAGCGCATCAATGAATAACCAGCCGCACAACGGAGCAGTGACCTGTGACCCCGCCAGTCTGCCAGGAGACCTCGGTACTTTCCAAAAAAAAAAAAAAAATTAAAAACTGTTAGCTATTAACTTGATGACGACCGCGAACAGGACTCTGGTGAGGATGTGGTCAGAGATCTACGTGGAGTCTGTGCAGAACGACTGAGCCCCACTGTCGACACTGGTCCACGCTCACACCTGGGAGTTAGTTATTAAAGGGTCATGAGTCACAGCCTCTTGGGCGTGACTCAGAAAGTGTGCAGCCCTGAGGTCCACCATGGACGAGGCTGCTTTTCAATCACAACGGACCTCATGAGTCATGGAAACCCGTGCGGGACGTCAGATGAGGTGGTCAGAGGCAGCTCAGGTTGTGAGAACGACTCCAAAACCACAGCCGCCTGAACAGGAGCGAGTCAGTCGTCACAGACGTGGGGCAGGTGTGCTCCCTCCCTCTGGGTGAACTGTAGTGTGATCAAAAATACAGCGCGAGTCATGTGTGCAGCGTCTTTCAACATGAGCCGAACTAAAAAAGCTCAAAAATAAAACCACGCCGGGGTCAAGCATCCACTCCGCCCTCACACCACATCAAAAATAAAACCATGTTATTAAAACTCCAGTGTTGACCTTTGACTCCTGCGAAAGGAAGCTTGAGTGTTTAAGGCGACACAATAAAAGCGGGGCTCCGCGGTGAGTCAAACGTTTCTTCCCTCAGTAGTAAAGTTGGGCTTGTCGTGAAAAAAATGTTCCAGCTTCAGACCGTCCAGGCAGGAAGTCCAAACCCTCGGCGGGACAGTTAGTGTGCAAATCCCACCTTCACACTGAGGAGCGACAGAAGCACAGCAGCTCTGACTCGTCTGCCGTCTTCTTCCAACATGGGTCGGCTGTTTCATCCAGGAAGCACTTCACACACTCACTCACTCACACACACTCTCACACAAACTTAGCGGTCTCGCTGCTGCCCCCCTCAGTTCAGTGGAATACTCCTGCACACTCGTCCAGCGACCTTTGCCCCGTGTGGAGGAGTATTCCAGTCCATCCGTCAGCGGTTCTGATGTCTCATCTCATTCTGTTCTGCCGCATTAAGGGGACGATGCAGGAGGGGGGGCCGGCTTTGGTCAGGAAGGGGTGCTTGAGGAGCTCGCTGGCAGTGGCCCTCTGAGCCGGGTCTCGTACCAACATCCGGTCCAGGAATCCTTTCAGCAGAGGGGAGACCTGGAGGAGCAGAGAGGACAGTCGCTGAGGAGGACGACCTGAACAATGATGTGGTGAAGAAAACCCAGACAAGTCGCGACTGGAGTCAGCTTCTGGACCAGGACGCTGGATGCCAACACAACTGCGTGTTGGAGTCAGAACTCATCTGACCACATTCTGAAACACCATCTCTGGGACTCAACTGCATCTCTGACACTCTACTGACACCATAGCACCTGTGAGACTCTTCTGCATTTCTGGGATTCCACTGAGGCTTTGACATCTTTATCGTGTCGTCCATGGCGAAGCAGAGCGACTCTTTCACTGCAGTAATCTGGAGCTACTAACCTTGTGCAGGTTCTTGAGTTTGGGAGGCAGATTGTCTCGGATCATCTTCATGGCTTTGAGCGGCGCTTCGTTGAAGTACGGAGGCTCGCCGTCCACCATCTCGATGACCATGATCCCCAGAGACCAGATGTCCACCTGCAACACAGAAGGTGATGCTTGAGTCAGGTGGCCACACCAGAGGCCAGCCGGACCTCAGTCCTGCTCAGAGACACCGTCACCTCTTGTCCATAGGGGAGTCTTGATATGAGCTCCGGAGCCATCCAGTAGGGGGTTCCCACCAGAGACTTCCTCCTTTGCACCTCTTTGGACACCTGAGCGCAGAAGCCGAAGTCGGACAGCTTCACCTGCAGACAGTGGAGTGGGAGATGACCAAGCAGCCTCTTCATTCAGCAGGAAGTGACACTTCACATCAGAGGACGTCACCAGACTGGAGCCCTAAAATACACATTTCTCTCCACTGCACTTCCTTTAACCGTCAACGACCAAATAAAAGTTGAGTTGGTGATGTCACACCTGATGATTGATGTGCTAACCATGGAAGCAAATGTGGAACACACACCCACGTTTTCGTGCCAAGTTTCAGGAAACACTCGCATAGATCAAATGAACTGGCTGACAGGACAGTTCAGTGTGAAGCTATTTAGAGAGGAGCACTCGCCACGTTTGGGAAAAGCATCTCACGTTTCTTCAGAACTCACTGGTTGTTTCAGAGAAAGCTTGTTGGCCCCTCGACCTAAACACACCCCTCACTGGCTCACTGGGTGGGACGAGTGCAGACCATTGGAGCACGGAGAAACATGATGTTAAAATGAAGATGAGCCAAACATACAATATAGTTGTTGACTTCATAAAAGGCCACTGAGTCCATTTCGACACATGGTGGCGCCAGCAGCAAATCAGGTGTTTTATTCTGCTGGGTCACTTCAGATGTGACTGAGTGAGACATTCCCAGGCTAGAGCAACGGTCACCACAGTCACATGACGGCCCAGAAAACCTGAGAAAAATCTTTTGTTTCTCAGAGTTGGACTATTATGTAACAGAAACCTGTCGAAGCTCTATTCTGAGCAGTCCAGGATGCAGATGGTGTTGAACCATCGCTCCAATGACCCTGGACCTCTTGAGAGAAACAAGCTGATGACTCAGCATGATCACAATATTACAGTCTCAGAACGTCTCCTCACGAGCTGTTCACACAGTGTTCCTATTGACAGATGAACCGGTAGGATTCAGGAGGTGACAGCGCCACCCCTTGTCACGGAAGCAACATGACTCAATAATTTGTTTCAATGCACGAGAATCTGAGCGAACCCTGACACCTGGACTCAGTGAGTCCAACTCTTCTGTGGTGAGTGGTATCAGGGGAGTGAGAGCCACGTACCCGGCCGTCGTGAGTGAGCAGGATGGAGTCGCTCTTGATGTCTCTGTGAATCACTCCCTGGGTGTGCAGCACCGACAGCGCCTTCAGGACCGATAGACACACCGTGGCGATCTGCTCCTCGTTCATCCTGAGAGGAGGGAAGAACTCAGTTAGACTTCGATGTGCTCTCTCCGAGCCACTCTTTGGAGTTTCAGGTGATGATACATGGAGATAATAGTGAAGAAAAACGACTCATAACCACACTGCCACCTGCTGGGAGTCGAGTGAATCGCAGCATGCGGCTGTCTCGCTCTCACCTGGTGTGCGTCACGATGTCGGTGAGAGCCCCGCCCTCCAGAAACTCCATGACGACCCACAGCTCGTCGCCCACCAGGTAGCTGTTGTACATCTCCACGACGTTCTCGTGGTGATAGTCTCGCATGATGACCACCTGCAGGGGGCGGAGGAGGGTCAGACTGTGAATGGCAGCGCAGACCAAGACTTGACCACAGGAAAACATCTGGTATCAGACCTCATTAAAGAGAAGCTCTCTACGCTGCTGCTTCCTCAAGTCCATCTTCTTCACCGCCACCAGCTTCCCGGTGGTCTTGACCGTGGCTATGCACACGATGCCCGTGGACCCCTCCCCGATCTTGATGTAGTGGTCCAGGTAGGTCCGAGGGTCGCCAGGGTCCACCACCATCTGCAGCGCAGCCCTGAACTGCTCATGAGAGACTCGCTGCGGCTCCCGCTGTGGAGATCGGGTCTGGGGTGGAGCACCGGACATCTGAGGTCCCGAGGGCACGGGGGGTCTGGGTGCAGGCACGTTGGGGTGCGGCGTGTGCGGATGCTGGGAGGACTCGGGGGCTAAGGTGGGGTGGGACTTGTGATGAGGATGTGGGTGGCTGACCGGCGGCTTGGAGGACCCACGCTGGGGGGCGGCAGAGGGGCCATTTTTGGGGGAAGGTTCCGGGTGCCGAGCCGGCTTGAGGAGGAAGATCATGTGACAGTTAGACACCCTGAAGCGCTCCCCGTCATGTGACTCGCTCTCACCTGTCCTGTGGGGCTCCGTCCGCCCTCACTGTCCGTCCTGGGGTAGGTGTTGAATGGCCGCGTGGACTGCTGCGTGGGTTTGACCACCCCGTCTGTAACAGGGAGGTTTGGGGTACGAATGTTGGGCCCAGAGAGGGGACGCTTGTCTCTGGGGGACTGAGGGCTGCCCTCTCTTCCGATGTAGCTGGACTTTGGTCGATGATCGCTCTGCTGGTCCCGACGGGTCACCTGGTCCTGAAGAAGAGAGGGATTCATGAGAGGGAAGGAGGAAACTGACTCAAGCTAAGGCTAAGCTAAGGCTAGCGGGAGCAAAGAGCCAGGCATCGTTCGACTCTCAGCTTCATGAGATACAAACATCGACATGTGACTATGTGACGGTGGGGGTTTTGGACCTGGTTTCGCTCTCGGTGCTCCCTGTCTCTGGGGGGCGGTACTGGAGGACCTGAGCCCGGTCTGGGGACCCTGCTGGGCTCTTGACCGCGAGGCTGCTGCTGTGGTCGAACCAGGCCCGAGTCGTCTCGCTGAGGGGGCCGGACCGCGTGCTGACCGTGTCGGGGGTCACCTCCACCCTGCTGGTCCGGTCGTGATCTGCCAGAGATGAACAGGAAGAAGGCCGATTGGTACCAAACTTGTGTTGGGTCTTGATGACACAGAGCGCCTGCTCACCTGTCCTGCCGGTCTGACATGTGTCTGTGGTGCGGGTCTCCGTTCTCCTGACCCCCGCCTCCAGAGGAGTCTCTGCGAGGCTGGACTGGAGGACTTCCTCGCCGCAGCGAATTGGAGCGGGTCACCGACATGGTGTCGAACTCGTCCAGCAGCCACGTCAGAGAGCCGTCGACGGCCATTTTGTTGCCTCGAACAATTGACTGCAAATCAGGCAGCTGTTTCACTTTAAAGGTTAAGATGTTCTAGACGTTACATGATGAGACGAAGAGCTGCTGCACCACACAGCTCAAGAATCCTTTTAAAACGGATCCATGACGGCAAAACCACTTCAACAGGGCAACAGCCGTGGAAAGCTTTTAGTGAGGAGGGAGTCTGGGCGTCTGTAAAACATGAAAAAAAATGGACGCCCGATTCTCGACCGTAGCTTGGCTGCCAGATTACACTGGTATATGGCGGCATCTGGCAGCCAAGCTACGGTCGAGAATCGGGCGTCCATTTTTTCCCATTTTGCAGACGCCCTCCTAGCTAAAAGCCTGGTGGAAAGGTTTGGTCACAGACCCCGACTTGAGCTGGAGCTTCTCCACTCCCCTCATTAATAAGATCAGAAACTCATCATCAACTCCAGCGTTAACACAACTGGCAGGTTTGCCACAGAGCAATTATAGAAACACATCAGTCTGGTTTGACTGGTATTGTCATCATGGTGTCATTTCCGAAGACCTTGACCTCCAACAGTGATTGCTGAGGATCAGTGGCTCCTCCCACCTTGCTGGGCTCCACAGTGGTGATGACGGTGACGTCGATGAAGGGCTTGGGCCTCTTGGCCGTGTCTTCGATGAGGGACTGCCATTGTCGCGGCAGCCCGACGAACTTCTGCTCCTGCTCGTCAAAGTCTGTATGGACACGGTGCTCAAAGTTGGACGGCGCCGAGATCTGGATGCGAGACTTCTTCTTCTTGGTGAACATGGTGGCGCCTGAGGAAGCCAAGCATCAGACCTGAGGAGGAGCAAAGGAGGCCTCTGGTCACGCTCACTCCACTGCATTCAAACCTCACCTCCCAACAGGTGAACACAGTTTTGTCAGTTTTGAATGGCATATGAGTAGCAGCAGTTGGAAACCATAGAAGTTAATGACTCTTTCCAAACCACCTTAATCCAGATGGTCACCCAAAAAACATCTGACATTATTAACCAACAACTCCTTCTATGTCCCATTATAAAAACCTCACACTTCCACAACTTGTTTTTCCAAAAAGGACACTGTGCGGCCAAATGTGTGACTGAGTAAAAGTAACATTATACATGGTGGTTTAATATAATTCCGACAGAACCCTCGGGCCACCGGATCACAGGTGCAACACCAAAGAGGACTCCCCAAAGATCAGAGACGACGGACTCGTTTCGAGGCTAGACACACTGAAAGAGCAGCTCAGAGGTTTTCCAAAACACTTTTGAGATTTGTGTTTTACTAAAACACAAATCAGCTTCCTAAAGACCCCGACTGGTAGAGAGCGTCCAACACCCTACAGGAACACACAAAAGAACCATTTTAAAACATATAAATGGAGTTTATGAGCGGTTTGAAGTCCTGTTTGTCTCTTCTCTTCTGCAGCCTCCACCCTCCTCTTCCTTCATCTCAGTGTTTGCCTTCACATCCCCGAGGACAGGCTGCACATTTGCTCTCTCACAGGAGCAAACAGATAACACGACTCGGAGCGAAACAGGATCGTTTCGTCAGGTCTGACTTAGAGTGACCCCCCCCAGCCCACCACCGTAGCAAGACGAAAACCAGAGCTTCAGAAGCAGATGTGGGGATAGTAGACAGGCTTCAAGGCTTGGAGCTCTGGACCTGGGCGAGCCAGGAGGGAGAGGCCATGAGTCATGCGGCCCAGTTTGGCCTGTAGCGTTAATAAAGCCTTTCACAGCAGGAGCGTTTGAAGTGCGGCAGGATCCGCCCTCAGAAACACAGAGGAAAAACCCGAGATCACTGCCAGCAGCCAGGAATCAGAGAAATGTAGGTGAAGTTCCAAAACTGACACAATAGCTCGGATTATCTTGGTGTGAAGTAAAAGCCGCCACGCAGGAAGCAAACAGAAGAAAATTCTGTTTCGTTACTGAACACTTTTTCTCTTCATCCTCAGCCAGCTAGGTCCAGGGGAGCTTCTGAAGCAACAAGAGAGCGAGACGATCTCGACTTTCTGTCACGTCCATTTCAGGTTGCTATTAAGGGTGTCAAGAAGGAGCCTGTAGATCTCTGAGAGCTGAGTCAGCAGTCCTATCAGTCACACAGTGAGGACTGACACGAGCCGGAACAAACCACCTGACCTCACAGCTTAGTGGCCTTGGTTTCATTCCTACCTGAGCAAGGGTCAGCCACATCAGTGGAACTCTTCCCACCTTCACATCTGGCCACGCCAGCGCTCGCTCACATGCTCGCACATACGTACATCCTGGATTACAGTGTAGCTACAAGCATGGGCTTCAAATCAGCTTTTGTGAGTGGACAGTCAGTGCCATCAGATTTTAACGCAGCTAACACTTTGTGAACTTGGGATCCATCATGAATGTGTGGGCACCAGCCTCACTCAGAGCAGAGTACAGAGACACATGGTTTGGAGAAGAAATGAACTTCCAAACCAGCCAGGGATCAAGTGAAACATCAACAGGGGAAAGTTATTTACTACCAACAGGAAGTGTGTGAAACAGAGCGAGAAATCCCGAGGTGGCCGCTGCAACACTGTACCCCATCTTTCACACACACAGAAGCACAAACAGCCCCCGCCCCTCAGCAGCTCCCACCCTGAACAACAATCTCTGCGTCCACCCCCAACCACCACTCAAATTGATCTCTCACTCTCACTCTGTCCCATCACCCTTTCACCCCGAGCTCCCCTCTAACTCTTCCCTGCTCTTTGATGATACCCCCGACCGGCCTCCCTCCACACACACACACGCACGTATTGACCTGAACCTCGGACTCCTGTTTGCCTGAGCGAACCGTGAGAAAGCAGCTGATGAGACTGAAGGGCCGGGACAAGAATACACCCTCAGTTTGACTCACATTCGTTCATGAGATCAGCTGTGGTGGATGACTTGTCCACGCTGAGGTGGAGGGTGTTGCAGCAAGTTGTCAAAGTGCTATTTAAAGTTCTAATGATGACACTATATTCACAACACTGTAGTCATGTGGCAACAAATGAACTGTCTGAATGACTGATTTAACGCTTTTGCTTCTACTTTCCTCTTATCTTTGAGAACTTCCTTCAGCTGTGACGCTCCCACATAGTCATATCACCCCAGCAAGGAGGTTGTGTCTCTGAAGGAATTTCAATGAAATGTTGATTTGTGGGTTTAAAAGGCAGCCACCCTGCATATGTTCACACATGAAGCCCCAAATCGTGATGAAGCTCATGTTGGATACAACACCATGGTGAAAACACCAGGCCCCGCCCTCATCTATCTGCCCATGTTTTCATGTGACTTACCTTCCTGACAGCAACAGTCAGCCAGATTTCAGCAACAAAAACTGTTTTCTGTGGGTGTGGCTTATGTACACTATCTAATGTAAATATTTTAAAAATACAGAGAGTTGTGTCTAGAACAAACAAACGAAGTAGCCATCGGAATATACTCTAGCGAATACAGTGCATTTGAGCATGGACTGTGATTGGTTGACCAGGCTGCAGAGGATCATGGGAAGCCAGCATAACTGAACTTATGGTTGACAGTGAGCGCGGTCCATGCCTTGGAAAGAGCCAGATGCAGCAGTCGCAAGAGCGACATCTGGCTCATGAGCTTCATTGCACTCTGCCTTTTATACAGAACGGGGAAACAAGCTTCCAAGTAGACATTTTCTTCCTCTCAGCGCCAGCCTAGTTCTACAATGTCACCTATTTTGATATGATACATTGCGATATAGTTTCAACAATAGATTGACGTCAGTCCAGAAAGACTTTCAGTTAAATTCCAAACAGAGGAGTGAATCCCTCCCTGATGCATTGAAATAAATGGTGAACAAAAAGAAAATAAAAAAATGCAGCAGCATAGCCAAGTATCTGTGTATTAAATATTGATAGAGCTGAAAATCAAGACAATATCATATAATCAAGTTTTGCAATATTGCGGCAAAAATATTGATACAATATCACGCAATTAAGTATCACAACATTTGAGTGGATCATTTTTTTTCCTACACCCATACACTTCGTACACACTCGGTTGTCATGGCGATATTGACAAGGTAGTGTCTTAGACACCTTTTCTGTGCCTGTGTACGAAGAAAATCTTATCTTAATGTCATAAACTAATAATAGCAATAAAGGCTCAAAGGTTCCGATCAGCAGTAGGTGCTGAGAAGATCCGGGAACACATCGTGCACAGGCGCTACTGTGGAGACCATATCTAATCATCATCAACTTTATAGAGACGTAGTCACTTGGATGAATAAGTCAAACTACCTTCTTCATCTGACGGCAACGGCATCTGAAGACTCAAGACTTGATTGACAGACGAGACAGGAAGAGGGGAGCGTGATTAAAGGAAGCTCAACCATCAGCAGAAAGTTTGAGGACCAGACAGCAGCAGCAGCAGCAGACTGCAGTTTAAGTGCAGCTTCACAGAAATAATCATTAGACACAGCAGTCACCTGACCCTTGCAATCTTCAGTGTCACACAAAGAATCTCAAACACGCTGGTGGCAGATGATACACACGGCTGAAGTTTCCCTGGTGAAGGTGAGTTCTGACCTGGTTCATCAACAGTTTTATCTGGTGAGGTCACTACAGGAAGCAGGATCCCACCCCACCACTCAAGAGTCCGATATGTAATATATTGTCATGAAAAAAATCTATGATGCAGGGGCGAGGAATTCACTTTCGATGAGGTCACATGACACACTGGGACCGGCCAGTGGGCTGTGAAGCCAAGGACAGAAGAGACGTAGCAAAAGAGCCTTACTCTGATGGGAAAACCGTGAAAACATATATAATTAGGTCACAGTCATCATGGAAAAGATGTTAAAAAGAATATTAACACAAGTGACGGGGCCAAGAAACAGATTTTTAAAAAGTTACAATTATATTCTGATATTTTATGTGTTTTTGTATATTGTACTATAAATAATGCAAAATGTGGACAAGATGTTTGTTTACATTTTCTCTTAATTCATTCTGAGGGACAAAGCAAACAAAATGACAAATGGAAATACGGGAAAAATAAAAGAGAAAATTTTGTCTTTGGCTATATTGTGAGTAGAACTTCTAATGAAGAGCAACATAATTCAAAACAAAACACCTCTTTAGGGATTTCAAGGGATACACTCTCTGCTCAGGGCTGCTCTTATCTACTATTGGCACAGCCAGAGGACTTGAGAGTGAAAAGTTAGCAATTCAAATGGAGTGACTCTTCAAAGTCATCTCACCAAGTTCATATTTCTATCATTGTTAGGACACTTGGGGTTTCTCATTACCACAACCCTTTCCCCAGCCTCTCACCCTAAACCTAACCATCTAAAACAAACATTAACCAGGACTCTCAGTTAGGACGGGCATATATCCTCACAAGAAGGTGTTTTCCCAAGAACTGGCTCTCACATGAGTAGATAAAACAGCAACTTAACCCCTACCCCCACACACAGTTCTTGTCCACAAATGTATTTGCATTGCAACACCTTGATATAACGTGTCAATGAATGAGTAAATATTTTGCTGGTAATTGAGAACTCCAAAGTCGCTGCTGAAGTTGGAGTTCAAGGAACTAAGCACAGTGACATCACACCTTCTGTCTGCTCGGGTTCACAGGGACGCGCAACAGCGACAGTGAATCACCGGCTGCTCTCCGCGTGTCAGCAACACTTGTGGCGGGTTGGTTCGGAGCGGGTCAGCTGTCCACGCCAGACCTCCCGCGCGCCCCCCTCCTGCGTCCGCATCAACAATCGACTCTTTTTCCTGACTCGGTTCATCAGATTTAAACAACGCAGGTTTGTTTTGCGTCTCAGCTCGGCACTCACCGTCATCCGGAGGTGGAGCTGTAGCCCGCAGCAACTCATGATCCACCTGATCCCGCGGTCGGACAAGAGAGGAAAAACACACACGCTCTTCCCGCGGGCAAAAAAAATAGTTTCCGTAACAAAGTTAAAGTCCGGTTGGACGAGAGGGAGCTTCAGCACGAACACGGATCCAGGTGCGCAAACCTCACCAGCACCGACATCGAGAGGCCGTTTTGTTGGGCTTTAAACCAGCATCGCGTCGCATTCCGATGGTTTCAGCGGAGCTCGGCCGAGTATCGTGACGTCACCGAAAGAGAGAGAGAGAGAGAGAGAGAGAGAGAGAGAGAGAGAGAGAAGAGACGGGGGCGCGCACACACGTGCCCGTGTGCTCGCTGGTAGTAAAACGGTGACGTCACAAAACCGGTCGTACTAGAGCGTGTGAATGTCCCGGTTCGCTTGTGCATCAAACCAAATGATCGATGTTAGAATAGCGACCGAGATCGCCACCAACTTCAATGAGGCAAACTAAGCAGCAGCCAGACCCTGAAACAGGGGAGCCCAACTGAATCACAGACAAATTCAAATTAAATGCGACATTAGAGTCGGTCATATGACGACATGCAAGTGGCGAAGCTGGAGGCAGCCATGTGGCCGCAGCAGGTAGCTGTGAGAAACAGAGGGTGACTGCTAAAATAAACATCGATCTGCGGTGACATCACGGCAGAGGAGGCCAGCACAGCGTGAGAACCTTTCAGGCCAGAGGTGGCTCATCTCCAGCGTTACTCTCTGCCTCCACGTGTCCAGATGTATTACTACAGAAAACACTTATAATCATTAAATACTGAAGTGTTTTCTCCTGTGGTTTTCTGATCCCCCTAGTATATTGATCACAATTACTCCCAATAATAAGCACTTTACTTTGCTCCTATATAATTACTTTCTAAAGCGCTCTTCAAAAAGTAGATTTCACTTTTCAGGACAAGATAATGAGGTCATTAAGGAAGAAGCCTGTCGACATTCCAGAGTAGAGAAATAAATAAATAAGCAGAACACACTCCGACCGTGGGAATGCTCCAATCCTAAAGCCGAGTTTGAACAAAGCATGTAGAGTTACAGCCAATGAGCGACGCCTTCCACCGGCAGGTCCAGGAATGTGGGACGGCCAGTGATAACAGAGTCATATGTGGAGCACTCACACACACACACACATATATGCGCCACAGTCAAGTGACTTCACTTCAATTCAAGTTGGAACTGTAGTTCATGTGCTCATCATGTCATAGCAGAGGGGAATCGATAAGTGTTTGAGCCAGAATGCTAACGCTAACATTGGATGGGATGGCTAGGCTAATGGCAACATCACCGCATTGACTAATAACGTCCCCTGAAAAATAGCTTGCAGCGTCTTGACTCATCCTCACAGCTGGCCAGGACTTCCTGCAAACCATGATGGAGATGACACAAAGCTACTAGCATCCGGAGGCATATCTCACTCAAACGCTACAAATGAAACCCAAAATAAAAGAACATAGAACACAGTAACAGCCAATATAACAATAGTAGTAGCCTTAGCTACAATAACACAACACTTTCAACATCACCAAACTTTAGTTCCGAGCAGCTCTGAATGATTCAGCACCAGGCCTCGCTGCTCCTCAGAAGAGAAGACCCGTGAAATGGACCTATATTAGAAAAGTACCGTTTGTTTACTCAGCATTCCGCTTCCACCGGCTTTCTCCGACTTTGTCATGCTGAAGAGAAACATAGCAGTAGCTTAGCCCACTTCCTCCGACCCCGCCCGTATATTCATATGCTGACCTTTACCTCCAGACTGTTGACTCAAACATTCTCCGAGTGGCTGCACAACTTTTATCTTTACTCGATACGGTTCACTTGACCGGAGCTGGTGCCGAATACCGCCGTCGAAGGCTCGAAGTGTCGCCCAGAAAGGTTCTGGTGACCATCTACTCTAACTTCAGCTACACAGAAAACAAGTCACACGTGACTGTGAAACACAAAGCGTCACAACTAAAACTTTGTGGAGCAAGTGACAGGAGCAACAAGCCGAGCGCCCCCACACAGGATGGGGTGAACATTGGCTGGGGGGGTCAGATGCACAGCAGCCCCAGGCTCGACAATATCAGCTTCAATAGTTGACTTCTACTTTTAGGAGAAAGGGTTGAGGTCAGTGGAAAGTTTTATGTGGAACAGTTTAGAAGGAAACTCAGCAGGGTTGAACTGACTCCAAGGTGAGATGGTTTCTGCAGCGCAAAGGAGTACAACAAGTTCAGAGCAAAACTTGAGATTACCATCACAGTCGTCATGGCCGGACCCTAGGAGATGCAGGAAAATCTCAGAAGACCAACAAACACTCAGGACTTAGAGAGAGCTCCAGAGGTCCAACATTGACGGCACAAGTGCAGCAATGACATCATGAGACAATTACAGAGAGCATCCACACTCACAGTCCGCCTGGCTGAGTAAACACAGCAGGTGACTCACAAATGATGACAGGTGGAGAACAGTCAGGAAGAGCTTCAGCTACAGCAGCGACATCTAAAACCTTCATTTCCTAAGATTGGACATGCTGATCGGACAAAGCAAAATTCAAGTGTCGAACTTGTTCAGAAAGTTACGAGTGGATTTGTAATCCACCAAAAAAAGAGCAGCCAAATCAGACAATCACACACATGAATGATATGCAGGAGCCAAAAGAAGGAAACACAGCATCTCCAGCCGTCTCACAGCAGCAGAACCAGATTGCAACATGAGTGAAGTGAAGGGCTCAGTCGGGCTGGACAAGTCAGAGCTTGATTTCCAGAACAACACGAGCAAGCGAACACAAGAAAATAAAGCTGGTTTGATTTGTATTGTTCGCAACGACCCGCTGAACCGACAGTTGAGTGTTTGGAATTCTGCTCTTGTCTGGGCCTTGAACTCATTTTATTCTGCGCTTATCTCATGCTGGCGTCTGAAACTTTGGGTTTTTCAGACTTGGTTCTGGAGAAAACAATCAGCTTAGTGGTGGGTTTGTGCTGGCGTCAGGGAAAGATGGAGGAATATCCTGTGAGTCAAAACACAATGGTGAAAGCATCAGCTGAACACAGATGGGCCTCTAATCTGTCCCAGCTACTTGGGGTCAGTGGAAGGGGACACCCTGGAAAGTGCACCTGTCAAATGCTCTGCACAGACAGACAGTCACACACAGACATTTTTAGAGTCCACAAGTTGTGTTTTTAACTGTGGGAGGATACCATTCAAACACTGGGAGCACAGAGTACCACAAATGATCCCTGTGTATCATGTCCTGCTCAGACAACAACCAGCAGACCTGAACTGTCCAACAGGAGCGGCGCTGTTGTTATCCCCCTGCACCTTCAGACCTGTTTGTGTTGGACTCCGAGCTCATTCCACAGAGGACTTCTCCTCCAGGGGTGAGACAGCGGTCGATTTCCAACTGCACGAAGAGGAATCTTCAAGTCGCCTCAGCATGTTGCTTCAGTCTCCACCTCACCTTCTTGTGCTTTGATCTTTTCTCACTCTGATGATCTTAATCCTCCACGTTCTGATCCTGAGCCTCTGGGTTTCATCTCTAATCAACCTGATGTGATCTCACCGTCAAACATCTTCAAACATCAGATTCACTGGACTTCTCCCACCTGCATCACATGATCTGTACCCTGCACCCATGTCTTCTTCTTCTACCCTGTGAAACCTGACACTGGCAGACACGCAAAACTCTCATCTGACCGAACACAGTATCAAACACTGGAGCTGCTCTTTTCAGGCAAACTGGACCAGTGGCAAGGCTGCTGACCTTTGACCCCCTCTAAGGAGACAAAGACACAGAACAATCATTGTGGTAAAGGAGAAGAAATAACTAGACGAATGAATGACTTGTAGACTCAACAGAAAGGTGGAAGCCTGCTCACACACGAGCCTAATGAAAACTACCTTGTTGACAAGAGAGCAGCGACTGGGAATCACGTTGGTATAGTGGAGACGCAGGGCTGTGACATCGCCATTAAGTTGTATTTCACATGTGAATCCACCATTTTCAAATCAATACTAATAACTTTCAAGAAAACTTTGTTGCCATGCGCAGTAGAGGAGGTTTGAGTCGACTCACTTCAGTCCTCCCACCAGGACAGTGTCACCCCTCTACTCTTCAGGATCATCGCTCAATCATCAGAGCTAAAGAACCATTCCATGCACTGGTTGCGGATCAGACATCCTGCTTCAGAATGAAGCTCAGATGTCACACAAGCATGTACTCCATGCTCCAGACTGTTTCCTTCCTTCACATCTTGCGGCTGTTATCTTAGCTGATCCCCGACCACCCCTCAGAGGGGGCCATGAATGGTGTGTGAAGGTGCCTCCCTGGCATTCCAGGAAGGGCTGATTTCTCCTGGCACCACACTGCTGACTAACTGGCCGTGAAGGCTCTGGTACGGGATCCTCTGTCAGCCACATACTGGACACAGTCAGGCGAGGAATAGAAAGGAAGACCTGTTCTGACGAGTGAAAACCAGGTCACGGACGAGTCATGGACTCTTCGTTCCAGTCACTCAATAGTGTACCAGTCTAGTATTGAGTAGAGGCGGGGGGGTTTCATACACAGACTTGGCTGGAGGTGACAGACACATGAGGAATGCCAAGATTACCAGAACGAGCTTGACTCGGATTTTCACTTAAGCCGACCACTGAGCTCCGAGGGTCTCCGCTGACGCCGCCTCGGCTGAGACGACTTTGTTTGCCGGCCAACAACTTCCATAACTCCGAGTTCCTCCGAGCCTTATAGGCGAACACAGGACTCCCGAATAAAAGCACCGAGACGCCGGCAGCAGCAAATCATCACGGAAGCTCTTCAGTACACTTCACAGCGGCTAACGTTAGCAACGGCTAGCCAGTAACCAGGGAGTCGAGACGCGCCATAAGCTCAGACACAACAAGCGAAAGGAAAGTTCTTCACTCACCCTGGAAATGTCCAATAACAGTGCCTTTCTTTGCCAGTGACGTGAGGGGAACGAATCTTGTTTCAGTCAACTCAATCGATACCAACTAACTTCGAGCAAAGTGTGTGACATCAGACGGAGAAGTCTCATTTCCCGACGCCATGTTGGACTAGGGAGGAATACTACATCCGGGAAACTGGCGCTCACCATGGCAACGCACGGTCGCTGTTAACCCCAAACTTATCAAACTTGCTGGGAAACGAGAAATAAAAAGAGCACATTTAAAAGTCACACACATCACCACCAAATTACACTAATTTATTTCGATGTTTTGTTCAAAGCTAATATAACGCCTGATACTTGAATTATTATTATTTCTACTGTATTATTTAGTCAAAATTAATAAAAAAAAAAAATAAAAATAATAAGTTTAAACTTTATATGTTTAAACTTGATTTATATCAATTGTTGCATACAATTAGCTCCCAGACTGACTTGTTGCAGTCCTACTACATTTCACTGTTTGTAGAAATGCTGAAATAATCTTAAATATTAATCAATTGATGATACTATTACTAGTATAAACCATCGTATTCGATAGTTCAAAAGCAGTACTCGAAAAATAATAAAGAACGGCGGCATCTAGTGGCTTTACATGCGCACTGCTCTGTGACGCAAAAAGACGATATTATTTTCATTAGATTAGATCATGTATTCAAACCAAACACATTCTGACTCGACAAATAGATAAATATAAACATGACTACATTTAACACAAACATGTATGTTGCATTACAAACTTCACTCATCCACTGTCCCTTAATCTTGACTGAATTTTACACTATTTGAAACCGAATCTTCATAACTTAAAGCAAACTCTTTTCATCACGCTCATTAAAAATGCTACTTTAAGTGTGCGTGAGTACTTCATATACCTATTCTTGTCGGGACTAATTCTTGGGAAAACACCTACTTGCGGGGACATTTTTACCGGTCCCTACAAGTCCAGGCTTCAAATTGAGAATGAAAACTTCAGAAAAACAAGGTCATTATAAGTGGGTTTCTGTCCGGTTCAGAGTCCTAGTTAAGATTAGCCATTTGTTTTGGATGGTTAAGTTAAGCGTAAGAGGCTGGGCAAAGCATTACGTCAATGAGTGTCCTCACAAGGATATAATAAAAAAACGCGTGTGTGAGAGAGAGAGGGGAGGAGGAGGAGGAGAATGGAGGTCTTCTAAGTGAAAGGGGTTAAATGATTTCGATTATTCACATTTTCCTGTGACATTTCCATCCCCTCTGACCTCTGACATTGAAAACTGTTAAATCAATTGAGTGAATTAAACATCTATGTTAGTGCAGTAGAGTCGCTTCCTGCCCCTTCCATAAGAAGTTACCACCGGGTCAGCTTGCCGCAGTGCTGTCTCTCAGGCAGCTCACAAAGCTTCATGAAACCGTACTTGTCTTTCCAGGCCACTGGATAGCGCCTCCTGCTTTATAATTTTGTTTAAAGGTGATGAGAATGAGGTCACTGCCTTCTTCACTCCTCACAGCTGAGGTCACCTCAGCTGGATCTCCTCCAGGTCCTTGTCTCTTCCTCAGAGCTGCTGCAGACACGTGTTTGGGAACTGTTGTTTGTTTATATCAGCGTCATCGTGGAAGTGACTTCCTTACATGGTCACATCTTCCGCAGCAGAGCACATGAGGTGTTTGTCACGTCAGTCTCGCTCAGTCGCAGCGCCTTGCCTGACCTCCATCATGTTGATGGAGCAGTCTTTGAAAAAGCCGTCGTCCATCAGGGACTCGGCTGAGCAGTCACCTGACACTAACTCTAGCTCTGGACCAGCATGCGGGACCTTTAAGAAAAGTTGGGCCTCCACAGTGATGATGGATTCTTGCAGCTCCAGAGCACAGCGGTGCAGCAGCTGCAGTGTCTGTCGGGAAAAAGGGAGAACTGCAGCAGAGTTAGTGCTGCTGCAGTCCGGAGAGGACCAGAGCTGCTGACTCACCAACACTCGGCTGCCGTTCAGCTCTCGTCTGATGATTTATTGAAGCAGGCAGTGGCAGTGTTTGAGGCTGTCTGTGGGCTTGCTGGACCAGATGTGACCCCACAGAGCAGGAGGTTCTGAGTCTAAGTCTAGACAGCGGTCCATCCTTCTCCAGTCGCACAGAGAAGCTTGTGCAGACTCAGACTTGCAAATCCACATCCTTCACTCTAACCTCTCCAGTGCTGAGTTCACACTGAGGGAGTTGAACCCTCACACCCAGAATACAAAGAAGCCCCTGGTGGACCAAAGAGATCGAGACACAGTCTGTCTTCTGGAATTGCAACACCCGAGACAGCGAAGAAGGAGACAAGCCCACTGAGTAGATGCATAGTTTATCATCATGTCATAGCAGATTCTGGAGGCTACATTGTCAACAACAACAGTCTCAAAGGTTCACAGGTGCGTAGAGCTGCACGGAAGCCCGTTCTGGTTATCAAGACAAACTACAGAGTATAACGTGACCGGGTCACTGCGGCTACAGAACTGAGGCTCCTCTAGATACCTGAAGAAAACAGCTTCCTGCTGAAAGAAAAAGGCATTCGGATATATGGTCAGTGCAGGGGGCGGGGGTGCTTTGGAGGGTGGTGGTGGGGGGTTGTCCCAGGAACAGTCTTGGTCCCCCCCACAAGGTTTTTGCTTGATAGTTTGTAGCTTCTGAGGAACGTTGATCCCCTAACACTGAGTCCAGGTTTGGACCAGGGCGAGACAGGTTCAGGAAGTGACACGTCACATGACTATTTTTAAGATGCCAACTGTAGCGGTTAGCATCACACAGCATTGAAATGTTGCAGAAACGGCTAAAAACTACAGCTCTTTGAGGTTATTCAAACATGAAAAGGAGAAATTTTCAATGAATTATTGAATATTGTTGTGTGCAAGAGAATAAAAGAGTCAGGTATGAGGCTCCCTGTTGTGTGTTTGTGTGTCGCTTCTCTGTTTCCCACTAGTGACGCAGTAGTAGGGATCTCTTAACTCATTTTTCCTTTTACACAATGTCAGGAGGTGAAAATGTTTGTCAACTAACTTCCAGCAGCCAACATAGAAAAAAAGTTGAGATAAAAAATAAACCGCATTTTCCTTTCATTAAAAAAAATAATAAAAAATATATTAGCAGGTGCTAATAAAACTACATTTCTTTCTCACGTTTCCCTATTTTTTTATTACAAGTTCAAAATAAAGTCGCATTGTTTGAAGTTTACCGAGCAGACGTTAGTGTTCGAATCCTGTCAGAAGAAAAATCAGAAGTTTCGGAGATTCTTTTCAGTCGTGAAAAGAAATTAGATTGTTGTTTTAGTGCCACTAAAAGATGTTTCGATCAACATCCAACAGTTATTCGTTATTAAAATCTTATAAGTGCCACCCCCGACAAACCGCTCAGCACCACAGACCCAGAGTAGTTAGGGGGACTCGAACCCGCGGCCCCCAGGAACCGCCGGCGCGTCCCTTCGGCGGCCGCCGTTATCCCAGTTTGGGAGTGCACTCAGTCCGGTTCGGCGTCCCGCCAGCTGTGCTGTTGGTGCTGTGGGGGTCCGGGGTCCAGAAGAAAACGTAGTAGATGACCAGGATGAACGCGGCCACGGACACGCACAGGAAGTAGGCGATGGCCATCGCCACTTTGACCCAAATCTTGGTGGACATGTTGACGTGTTTGGCCCGCAGCTCTCCAGGGTAGCTTGGCCTCCTCATGTCCCCGTTCAGCTTCTCCACGGTCACCTGTCTGTCGGCAGCGTTCATCTCGGGATGTGCGCCAAATATAGATCCAGATGTTTCCCAGGCGCGTTCATTTAAGTTCGTCCAGCGGAGCTGCTCCTGCTCTCAGTGGTTCCGGTCCTGCCGGACGTCAGCCTGGGCTCAGATGTGGAGAGTCCCGGAGCCTTTTCTCCGGTGGTTCTGTCGCCGTCCTCCACCTTCACCGGACAGTCTGAACTCGAAGAGGCTTCACCGCGGAGGATGGACGGGACGCAGTTCAGCTCGTCGGCTTGAAGCAGATCGTTTCCGGTTATTGCCTTCAAAGTAAACATAGGGAAGGAGAAATTAAACGTAAGGTTTAAATCTGTCGTTTTCTCTCTTGATGTTGAGTGTACTCGGTTGTGCTGGCGTATTTTTATACAATTGATTGCAGTCACAAGTTTTAGTTAATCTTAAAGAAGTGCCAGTTACTTCGCGGAAGACTTGTATAGTGAAACTAAAGACTAATTTCCGGTTGAGCTGAGCCTGTGCAACGTATGGCTTGATGCAGACTCAAAAGGGGCGGGGTCGAAAGTGCGCAGCGGCTGCTGATTGGCTGAGAGTTTGAGGGGAAACGTCCCGCAGAAGAGGTTGGGGTTCTGCCGCTCGGACACACGTGATTCGGTGATTCATGTGTGCACAGCGAAGCGGAGACGACGGAGCGATGACAGCGTGAAAACAGAACTAGCGGACCGTCGATTTCCACGAGCTTCCGAGCCAAATGAGGGGAGAGACGGGGAAGGAAAGCCTTCTTCCGGTCCACTGAACCCAAGGTCACAGTCACGAAGGTGAAGACATAAAACAAAAATATTTGAAAATAACACAGAAAGTCACGAAGAAAAAGAAACCTATATAAAATAATAATTGAAATAAAGATAAGAATTCGCCAAATCAGATCCTCAGAAGAACATTTATTGACTAAATGAGAAAACAAAGTTGATGTGTACAAACTTTCAGAGACAAAACTAAAATTTAAAATAGGAGTTTGCGCTTGTTAAGTTTAACGGTGGTTGCCAAGCATCATCTGTCCACTGTCCTTGCCAGGACGACCAGATGAGACCACCCAGGAAACAAAGCTTTAATTTACCACAAATTTCAGCGCAGGTCAAGGTGGACAGAGCTCAGTTGGAAGTGAATTAATGTCTTCTGGAGCAGTCGTGGTGATGATTAAAATCTGAGTTCTAGTTCCAGCAGCAGGGAAGGGGCCCGGGTGAGCAGCCGATTGGGTCACGACCTGAGCACTAGGGTTTGTTGAGGACGAGGCCGATGACGACATCATCCTCCTCCGGTGTAATTTTGCGGCGTCACTCTGTCGACACAAACATCGGGAGACAAGTTCAGTTCAGCGGCAGAAAGAAGGGCTCCTGCGTCACCACAGCTTCAAGCCCAACAGCAGCTATCTCCCTCTCTCGCCATGATCTAATTCAATCGCACGCCATCGCTTCACAACACTTTATCAGCTCTGTGACCAGCTGAAGCTCATTTCCTCCCCAAAGCCTGAATTCAATTGAGCCTTTAATTCACCCAAACAACCCTCCCACCACAATCAGGCCATTACTACATCGGATGCGTGTGTGAGAGATCGCATTACCACTCATCAGTGAGCAACAGGGAGAAACGACATGTGGCCTGCTGCCACGCCCGACCCACAACCACCCAAACATTTTCACCCAAAACACTGTTGACACATCGAAAATGCTAAAGTTTTTTCACCCCCGTGACACATTCTAACTGCCTCATTTTGAACACCTAGTACAGTTAATGCTCACAATTGAGCTTTGTCGATATAAACAAGCATAAATCTTTCCGTGACGCTTGAAAGCATGGTCGATAGGTGGCGCTCTACTGCCTCAGATGGGTGCAATTCCCAACTGCTATGATTTGAAACTGGCTGAGGAATTATAGTCAAATCTGTTGACAAAAGAGTGCGACCGACTGATGCAGCTACACTCAGCATCCATGGTGGTCATGAGGCTGGTGACGCCTGAAGTTTTGAAGGCGACCGATGATTCAAATCTCATCTTCAGAATCATTGAAAATAACCTCTGATTCATCTGATCCAGCTCGGAGAGAGCAATGTGAACGACGCCATTTAAAACCACAGACCCATCCCAGCACTCCGTCGACCGCAGATTACTGCGTCAGAGTGAAGCTGGAAGCATGAGACTGAAACATTCACTTACCCAGAACTGACTTTTCACCTGTGAGTCAGACCTCTTTTAGTTCACTGACTCATGTGCTGCCCGGTCGTACAGCCGCAGGACGAATTAAACATTAAAAGGTATTACTGTGGTGAAGCTCGCTTCCACTAGTGGGGCTCTGGGAGCAGAGGGCAAGTCAAGAGCGATTCACTCGCCAAACAGTGTCTTTGATTTACATCAGTCCTTCTCAAATAGTGGGGACGGGGGTCTTTTCTGTTACAGACCAAGACAATGGTAATTATTCTTTATTGCAAGTTGATCTGTATTACTTTTTTTCTTTTCTTTAATGTTTACAAGGATACAATGTTATGCAGAGGTGTACTTTTAATAATTTTACAGGCGAATGATACTATTCACAAAGGTGGCGAAGAGTTGGGGGGCGCGAAACATCTACACCATCCTGGGGGGGGTGCAACAGAAACGGCGCTCACCTGGCGAAGGCTCGTCCTTCGTCTCCGTCTTCTCCACCTCGCTTGTTCCAGCATCGTCTTGTGGCTCGCAGTTCCTCAGCGGAGCTTCAGGGGCCACAACAGATGAGGGCTCGTCCACTGGAGGAGACACAGAGCAGAGCTTCCATCAGAACCACTGAAGCAGTCAGAGAGGTGAGCAAGCACAAGGAGGCCAGAGAGAAAGGGCACGTTCTCCTTCAACAAGAGTCCAGGAGACTGAACTGAAATGTATTCGTTCTACTCTGTTTCCTTCCGGACACCAAGCAGCTCCAGAGCCTCAGTCCAGCTTGAGGAACATCTTTCACCTTCACCAAAGACTTTAGCTGCTTGTTTACCCTCCAGAGAATCCTGCTCCATCAGCGCCACAGCCTCTCGGGCCTCGGACGGGTTCACCACCGAGACAGCGGAAGGAGTGGAGTCGGACTCCTCTGAGGAGAGATCAGGTGGTGGAGTCTGGAGACCAGACTCTGGTTCTGAAGGAACTGGAGGAGAGTGCACCTGTTCAGGAGGTGGAGAGACAACTGCTGCAGCTGATCAGAGAGATACAGAGGAGGGAGAGAGGGAGGTGGGGTGCGCCGGCAGGTGAAGAAAAGAAAAGAAATTGGTGAAGACAGTGGAAAGTAAAGAGAGCTGAGGCAGGATCTCCACTAACTCCTCCCTACACGGCGTGTCGGAGAGTGGTTCACCTGAGTCCTCGTCCTCTGGTCTCTCCGAGTCCTCGGGCTGGGTGACTTCCACCGACACGTCGGCCTGACCCTCCACCCGCTGCTCCTTCTTCTCGGCCGGGCTAGACTCCGTGCTGGAGGGTTTCAGCGGGCTGTCCCCCCCCATGCTGCTCCTCGGAGACAGCATCTCCATCTCCTCACCCCAGTCCGTCACCGGCCTGTAGCCCTCCGGCAGCGTGAACGGGCTGATGGGCTTGGCGCCCTCCGGAGACTCGGGCACCGGTGCCGGCGCTGGGATGTGGACTTTGGGTCTGGGGGTCCGCTGCTCCTTCGGGCTGCTGGAGGAGGATGGCTTCTCATTTCCCGTGTCTCTCTTCTCGTCCTGCTCTGCGTCAGAACCTTCCTCCTCCACCTCTCCGTCGCTGGCATCCTCCCACTCATCCTCGTCTTCATCTTCAGGCTTGGGTTCCACCTGAGCAGTAAATTCCACATCACCATGATGGAGAAAAATGCTCGTGATATCACCAGGTCCTACTGAGGATCAACTGCTATGTATTTGTGAACACACGTTTGATGTTCCCACATCATCACCACACTCACGCACACTCTTATCCTCTCAGGTCCAGCTGGAGTCCATACTGGCTACACAGTGTGCGAGGTGTGCAACACAGTCAGGACTCACACAGACTCTTAAGCTGAGGACCCATGTTCCACACGACACTTACAGTCTGAGCTGGAGCTGCTTTGGGCTTCTCCTTTTTAACGTTCTCCTCCTTCTTCACCCGGTCCTGCTTCTCTCTCCCCTCCTCCTCCTCCTCCTTCTCTCCCTCCCAGCGGTTGTCATGCATGCTGGAGGCGAACAGACAATGTGAGGGAATCAGAAGCCGATCACTCCAAAACGTTTTCATCTCACCTGTAGCTCTGCCTCTGTCCTCTTCCCTTCCCTCGACCCCGGTCTCCTCGGTGACCCTGCGACCTCCCCTGAGACACAAAGTCACCGAATGTTGGTGCTCTGGGAGGACGCCGCCCGTCGTCTGGAGAGCAGATTAAACGGAAGGACAAGAGAAGGCGGAAGGTCACATGAAATGAAGAGTGGGAGCCATAAAGAGAAGGTGAAATGAGGAGATCAGTGGGGAGTCAAGAAGATATTTGATGATTAAAACTGTAATGGGGGGGGTGGGGCTGATGAAAGTCATTACAAAGGTCAGCGTTAAGTGGATGTCTCCAGGGAGCAGCTCTGGGATCAGCAGTGCTTGTGACCTGAGACTGCAGTGATTACACACACATGCATTAACATTCTTGTATGGACTTCCATGTATCTTTGACAAAACACTGGATCTTAAAAGGACATTTGGGCTGGTGAACGTCGAGTTTTGGGGGTGTAAATGTCAAAATAACTGGGTCATTACAACTGGGTTTTAGTTTGGTTCAGAGTCCTGGTTAAGGTTAGTCATCTGTTTTGGATGGTTCAGTTTAGGGGGAGAGGCCGGGGAAAGGGTTATGGCAATGAGACGTCCTCAGAACGATGGAAATATAAGAACATGTGTGAGAGACGTCACGTCTCGCAGGTCCAGGACGAGTGTGAGCAGCTGTACTTGCCTCTCCTGCCGCCGCCCTCTGAGGTCATGCCCTCCGAGGTCACAGATGGATCCTCCTTGAACCTGCACAGTCAGCATGAGACGCTCAAACATCTGACCACTGACTCAAAGTTTCCTGAGCCGATGCAAGCAAGCGTCTGGGTTCCTACATGGTGTCAGTCTTCTGCATGTCCCACTCCCTCCGCCACTGGCCCGTGGCGTTACGATGGCGTGCCAGTCTCTCTTCGTCGATCTGCTCGCGCTCCTTCTTCCAGCGCAGGTACTCGGCTCTCTCCCGGCCCGTCATGGACATGGTCATGTCCACCGAGCCTTTCTGACCCGGGCGCCGACTCTATGGCGTGAGAGAAAACAGGCAGGTTAAAACACGACTCAGCTTCCTGGTGACTGCAGCAGGGATGGTCCGACTCACGGTCCACTCTCGCTCCAGCTCAGCTCCAGTCTTCACGTTGTCAAAGTCCAGTCCTCCCCAGTTCCTCACGTGTCTCCGGCTACCCTCTTTTCGGTCAGAGTCAGGAACAGGACCGGAGCGTCTCGGGTCGTCCAGGAAGTTGCGGAGTGGCTTGTCACCATCCGACTGGAATTAAAATGAGGTTATCGAAGCACAGTCCGGTTTGTTTGGCTTTCAAAAGAGCAAAATATGCCTCACCAACTGTCCCCGCTCGTACTCCGCGATCCTCTCCATCTCCTCGTTCATCTTCTCAATGTTCTGTCTTCTCTTCTCCTCCCACTCCTGCAGCAGGTTCATCACATCCACACAGCTTCAGCAAACTACCCCAACAACACACATCTGAGGAGCGTTTACCTTGTTTTTTCTGTCACCACCACCTCCGGGCGGTCCTCCCCCGCCGCCCCCTCTTCCTCTCCTTCCACCTCTGCGTCCCTGACCGCCCGATTCTCCGGGGTCTCCCTCTCTATGTGGCCGTCGTTCTGCATCCCTGGGGGGCCTGGAATCTGCGTGCCTTTGGGGCTTCGCTTCACCATCTCGTGGGGCTTTTGGTTCCCCGTCACGTGGAGTCCTGGGCTCCCACTCCCTTCTCTCCTGTCGAGCGCCTCCTCGCTGCCCGCCCTGACCCACTCGGCCAGACCCCGTCCTGCGAGGCGGACTGTGGCCCTCACTGTCTTCAGACGTCTTCCGTCCTCTGGGCTTTCGGTCATTCAGAACTCTTTTCTCCTATGAGGACAGAAACACTCAGGGAAGGGGTGCCACACTTGGTCTCCAGACAGAAGCGAGTGCTTAGTATGAAGTCTTACCGCTGTTGGTTTTGAAAGATCGACAGTCACAGTGAAGTTCTCCTTCTCTGGCCTCCTTCTGTCCTCAGGCTCATGTGGTCTGGGCTTCCTTGTGGTCGTCACAGCAATGCCCTCCTGCTCTGCCTTCTTCTTGTCTTCTTCAATTTCCTGCAGCCATTGAGAGATGTCAGAAACAACTCATGTTGCTATAGACGGAAACACAAAAGTTGAATCAAGAGACAGGATTTCTCCCGACATTGGTTGAATGAGACGGTGATGTTTCGCACCTGGTAACGCTTGACAAGTGCCTCATTCTTCTTCCGCAGAGCTTCAATCCTTCTGTCCAGCTCTGCATCCTTCTCCTCCTTGGTTTTCAAATCCACGGTGGAAGACTGAAGAAGATTTCACATTGATTTAGCGAACAGACCGAATCATCTGAAATCCTTCAGCACTCACCATCGCAGCCTGGTGCTCGCCTTCATAAACCTCTGGGCTTGCGGGACGAAGAAGATCAGCAGGACCAGCTGTTCCTGCTGGAAAACATCATTGGATCATAAGCTTTTTAAGCTGTTTAGTTGTCTCTGTCTTAGCACCTTTAAGTCCTCAAACTATTTAACTCCAAAACTCAAATCACACACAGTATGAAAACGGTGATCTTAGAATACCCAACACGTTCTGAACCAAGGATCCAAAGGTGATAATCGAACCTAAAAGCCGATCGATCCTTTTCCATTAAGTTGCCTCGCGACTTTGGAACCGATCAAGGCGAGTTCTATGCCTCACCGTTTCACGTTTTAATCGGTTTGTCTTAGATGATTGCTAAAGTATAATTCTCACTATTACCATCGACACAATGTAACATATTGTTGAGCTCTTCATTCTCCTTTTATGTGTCTGTCGCGTTTCAAATATTCTGCGCTACAATCCAATACTGTCATCCAGTTGATGCCAGACGACTTATTTATGACGAACAGAACCGAACAACGAAAACTGACGCAGATCTACTCACCTCGCTCGTCTACTGAGCCAATCACAGGTGATCTTGCATCCAGGGAACCGAACAATTAAAGCCTCTCGTAAGCGTGTTAGCGCATCCGATCGTGACTAGAAACTGAGAGACTCGGACCTCTAATCGCTAAAAACGAAACCTGATTATTATTATATATGCTTTTAGTTTCTGCTCGGCGGCAGCGTGAACAACATCGCGCTGTCTACTTCGGATAATGACGTCACAACCACACGACACGCCGCGAAAATGAAGTCCACGTCGAAATGGACCTTTAAAGACTCCTTTTATAAATCACCTGAGTCGGCTTTGTTGCATCAATGACAATGTTTGACGCTTTGCGAAGTCCCGCGACTCAATGTGTCCTCATTATTTGGCATCCGGTGTCTTTCTTCTTCTACGGCACATTTGTCTCTGAACGCGGTCGTGGGCGAGATTGGACAGTGAAACAGCGCCATCTTATGTCTGGAGTGCGTATAGATGAATCACCTTCTATAAACGCGACATGACGCATTTTTCATCAGCTGGAATGCTTTTTCGGATTCGTTGACAGCCCTCATCTACTCCAAAAATAAGGAACAAAAAAGGCGCAAATATGTTATGTCAAACATTTATTTTACCTCATTCAAAATCAAGATACATTTCATTAATCTGTTTATACATTCATTAAGTGTTTTAGATCCCACTGGTTGACTACCATCAAAAGGGTGTCGTGATCAAGTCACATTTACCTCAACCGTGTCAGACCTCTGATCTTAGATTAGATGGCCTTTATTAGTCCCACAGTGGGGAAATTCAACTGAGTAGTTTTACAGTGAACTGGACAGGCCAAAATATACTGAAGAATAAAATGTGTTTAAACCTCATATACAGCCCAATATAGCAGTTAACGCGGTGTGAAGTGCTGCTTCAGGATTGTTTTAGGCAATATATTTTATCATTAATATTTTGATATTTCCATTTATTTTGATACAACAGCCACCATACTAATGGTAAAGATGGTCAAAATTGCTGGGGTCAGGTTCTGACCAGGGTTCTGAGTTCAAAGGCCTGGAAATAGGCTGGCAGTTCGGCGTGATACAATAATAATAGCAATAATAGAAAGTATTTTTTGGCCTGCAACTCACTGAAATCAATTCTTGTGACACAATCACTGGATCAGAAGACCAAAACAGTTACTGCTTCAACTGTCTTTAATTGATAAACTATTTAAATTTAAATACTTTTATGTACACGTCAGTCTGGATTTGGTTTGAAGTCCCTTGTCTCGGGCTGCTGAAGTTTGATGGTGATAATATGAATTAAATAAGTGAGTAATTCAATGCTGAAGTATTTGTGTTTCAGCACTAGCTGGCGCTCTGGTCCAGTGACTCCAGCTCAGTCTCGGCCTTTGCCTCTCTGAGCCCGGCCAGGAACCCCGCGACCGACTTCAGGGCCTCGTTCCGGCCCAGCTGCTCCTCCGGGTCAGTGCAGGACTCCCACCTGAAGAAGGCCTCGTCCGAGATCACGTCCTGATCGTGCAGCGTAACAAAGAACATCCGCAGAAGATCTGACAAAGTGACAGAGAGATGGGGAGCGTGAGAGAGTGATACGTGGAACGGTCAACCCTGCGTCGGGGGGGGGCAGGTCACTCACAGGGTGGATGGTCCATCTGCACCATCAGAGCCTGCAGTGCGTAAAGAGCCTGCAGCTGCTTCTGCTCATCTGGCAGATATTTCTGCAGCAGCCCTGCCCTGTGATAGATCTGCAGCACGTTCACTGTGAACACTTTATCACCTGCAGCAGAAACATCAGAATCAAGTTACCACGGAAATGAGGCGGTCACAGGATGCTGTAATGTCATCATCTCTGCCTCACTCTTCTATTCGTCTCAAATGTGTTTCATTGCTCCTGACAAGACCAACATATGTGTAGCTCAAAAACACTTATAGTCAGCTTATAGTCTGCTGTACATTGGAATGTGATTTATATTTTGAAGCTCTTCTGAGCTACATAAAAACCTTGGTGCGTCAGCTTTGGCCCCCAAGACTTAGGTTTAACACGTGTGCTCGAAGCGAGGTGAAAAAAAGTTCAGTTGGGAACCATCCCATGATAAGAGTGACTCACAGACGATGGCAGACTTGCAGATGCAGCTGGTCAGGACTCTCAAGAACACGTCGGAAGTCTGCAGCTCCTGCCGGACCACACACGTATTTTTCTTTTTGCAGAAAAAGAAATGAATGACTGTCCACAATGTACTTTTTTTCTAAAATACCTGAACCAATATAAGAAAACAAATCCACTGATTAGTACAACTAATATTTACTGTTAAATCGGGTGGAAAATGATGCCTCCAAATTTATGCAAGTCTTTCATATAAGAATCTAAACAAAAATAAAGAGAAACAAAATAAACATTGAGAATGAGAGATAAAGTTTTTAAGTTGAAACATAACGATGAAGTAAAGAACATGGGTTCGTTGCAGTAGGTGGAAGGTCCAACCTCAGACCAGTCAGAGATGCTCTGGTTGTCGGCCCTGTCCCGGATCAGTGCGTCCAGCTGCTCGGTCAGTTCAGCAGCACTCAGCACGTTCCTCAGGGCAGGTTCAAGTGTCGCCTCCACTTTCTGCATGAGACAGACATGCAGCTCAAACACATCCAGCGAGAGCGAAGGACCCAAGTACTTCCTGCTCACCTCCGGCAGGTGGAGTCTGGGGTTGACGTGGGCAGGCGGGGAGGCAGTAACCAGCTTCTCTGTTCACCAACACGCAAAAGTCATGACAACAATCAGCACTCGACTTGAGCGACTGGTCTAACAACTGGCGTTATTTAACAAAGTTATTTTATTTGTCTTCATCCTGTCATCAATTGTATGGAATCCCACACACAAAACTGACCTCCGTGTCCACTGTCACCTCTGCAGACTGGTTCTTCTGACTCGGCTCTCTGAACGCTCTCTCCATTCTCAGTGACTTGACGTTCGTTGGTGAGTCTGTCAGAGATAGGACATGACAAGTTAACATGTCAGCTGCAGTTATGGAGAGAACGGACAGGGTAGACACAGACATAGTCAAACCACCGCCAGACTTGAGAGACCATGAACGAGCGCTAAGAAGGGACCTGATCTATACTGAAGCTTTATGAAGCTATAACCACAACTCCATCCTGGTCATGAGCCCCATCTACTGGCAGCACCTCACCTCTCTGGGTCCGGGATCGAGGAGCATGGCGGTTTTGGCACAAGTGAGAAGCCGGGGAGGGACGAACAGCCATTCAATTCTAGTCCTGAAACAGCAGCATCCGTTTTAGTGAGAACACAAATTGTGACAGACCAGAATTTGAAGTTTCACCTCCTGCAGCCAGACCCAGCAGTTGTTCCTGAACATCACAAGTCGGTGAATCGTGGCTCAGTGGTGTCACGTCAGCAGCAAGAGGGCCGGCCACACAGTTCTGTCCTTCATCTGGAGAGGAGGGGTCACCTGCTGCTGCCAGCACAGGCTCTACACTCCTTTTCGTGCCATCTTCGGCCACCTTTGATCCTGCATCAGCGTTTGTCTCGACTTTCTCTAAGGCCTGCTGCACCTCCAGCTGCAGCTCAGGTTCAGCATGGTTCTGCTCCAAGGTCTTGAGGCGCTGGTCAGCCTTCCTGGGAACCCAGTTGTTCTGGGAAGAGTGGCGTCAGGTTGGTGGAATCACACAACTGAATGAGATCTAATCTTCAATCTTTTTACTTTAAGAAAGCAATTAAAAAGAAAATCGTCCACTTGACAGCTGTGTCAGGACAGCACAGCTCAGATATCTAAATACATATCATCCAAATCCAGGATCTGTGTTTTGCCAACACGGCTCCTTGTGGGGACCTTTTGCGGGTTTGAGGGTTAAAACTTCTATATAACTGGGTCATTGTAATTGGGTTACAGTGTGGTCCAGAGTCCTGGTTAAGGTTAGTTTTGGATGGTCAAGTTTAGGGTGAGAGGCTGGGGAAAGGGTTATGGCAATGCAAGGTCCCCACAAGGATAGAGATACAACCGTGTGTGTGTGTGCGTGCAGTCACCTGTCGAAGATCCAAAACATCCTGCAGCTTGAAGCGGATCCTGAAGGACGTTTTTCTGTTCTTAATGATCTTCTTCATCTGGTTACAGTACTGGTCGATACGAGACTGAGAGAGAATTACTTGTTATTGTGACGAGCAATAAACTCAAAATCCAACTGTGGTTTCCCTTGACAGGAAGAAGATCAACACCTCCAAGTCAGAGGTGAAGGTTCTCAGCAGAAAACGGAGGGAGTTACTGTCTGTCTCAGACGGAGAGACTGTGCTACGCTGGAGGTTTTCCTAACTTGAGTGAGGGCGGAGAGAAACGTAGCTGAGCTTCTTATCAGCGGTTCCTTCCTTCACCTGTGTCCATGAGCTCTGAGCCATGACCGATATAAAGAAATTAAAACAATTTAAACGCTCTTAGTCATCTTTCAGAGACAGGAGAGAGGCCACCGTCAGAGTTCAGAGATCTTCAGTCCCTCTGGTCGTCCTCCTAACCCCAGCAGATGTGCATGTGTGAACCTCACCTTGGACTTCTTGTCGTCCAGGTTCTTGCCGACGGTTAAAAACACTTTGCAAAGACACTCCAGAGACTCTTCGTCGTGATTCTTCAGTAGCTTCATGATGTAGTCATGCATGATGTGTCCAGTGATCATCTTCAGCTTAAACAACTCGCCCATGAACACGGTGTGACCCAGGGAGCGCCGCCTGGCTCTGTCTTTGGCCTCCTGCAGTTCCTCAGCGAGTCGCTGCTTCTCGTCCTGTCAGAAGAGGGGGAGGGGGGGTTGGTCACGGTCATGGTGTATGGAAGCAGAGTCAGAGGCAAGATTGGAAATACGTCTATTAGAGGTATATGTGGAGAAGCTTGGAGGCAAAGTCAGAGAGGGCAGATGGTTTGGACACAACGTGGAGAGGGGAGACAGGGTGGGACCAATGTCAGAGGTGAAGTGGAGGAGGACAGACAATGAAGTCCTCACTTCTTGTGAGTCTTTTAGCGCCTCCATCTTCTTCTCAAAGATCCACTTGTTCATCTTGTCGCTCTGAAACTCCCTCAGACTTTCCTTCAGCAGCAGCTTGCGGAAATTCACAAACTCCCCAGGTTTACTTTGGCAGCGGACCTTAAGCTGGAGTGCAAACACAAAGAAGAAAAGGCTCGTACAAAGATGGAATACATAACTTGTGAAAATGAACATGACAGATTCGATTAAGAGGACGTGGGGTCTGTTTGAACAGCTCCTCTTTTCTCTGAATTATAGTCTACTTTGGGAAGACTTTGGCAGATCAGAACAGGTTTCCATTGTCCACCCTTCCACCGATAAACTTGGCTCACCCCGGAGAGCATGCGGCTCATCTTGGCGTACTGCTCCGAGTACGCAGGCTCGGCAATTGCCTTCTCAAAAATTAGGTCCACAACTCCCTTCAGCTTCTCCTCCGTGTTTATCTTCAGCCCTGCCACCTGTCTCATCAGTCGGTCCAGCTTCTCGGGCATCATCTTGTTCAGGATTCCACGGAACTGTTTCAACAGGACTTTAGCGTCGGCCTCGCTCTCCTCGGTCTCCCTCGTCGGCTGGTTCCAGGTGGGTTTCCTCACGGACGGCTTCCAGGCGTTCTCCACTGTGTTCAGCTGCACTTCAGCACTCAGCTGGCTGGTGGCTTTCTCTGTCTGCAAGGAGACACAGTTACAGTTCAGTGTTTTGGCTTTACAACAGAAGATCTGGAGCCTTGGATGAGGTCTGACAGTCAGACCAGTCAGGAGGGAGCAGAACTTGGTGCACCGCTGGGACTCTGTGAGAGTCTGGGAACACTGAAGTTCTCCATTGCTCCAGTGGTTCCTACCTCACAATCTTTGACCCGTGACCAAATAAGATTGTGTTGGTATCAATTGGTGTCTGGCCCACACCTCCTTCACGTGGAGGCGCTCCTTGGCAACCACCTGGGAAGACCTCAGTTTCTGCCCCCGTGACATCACTTCAGATGCGGAAGAGATAAACTGGATGGGAGCTAGATGTCAAGGTTCGATGCAGTCTGGGGTCAGGTGACAATGAGGTCTTGGTACAGACAGGTGCGACGATGATGTCAGACAGAAAACAAAGAAAACATCTGGCAAAGAGTTTGATTTAGGGACCATCTGAAAAGGAGGTGCAAGACCACACAAATACATGCCGCCAGTGACAAAAGAGAACCTACTGGTCTTTGTCTTCCCTCTGCCGCTCCAGGTGTGAGCTGGTTGCCACTGCACTGAGTGGAATCATGACTACTAAGAGGATGAGGGGGCGTCGCCACGGGCTGGGAGAGAGGAACACAAAAAACTGAACATCATTCACTAAGTTCAGCAGAGATAACCACCATGTTGTCTGTATATGTGATACTGAGGTACCTGAAGGCTAGTGCTGCAGTACGTGAGACCAGGTTTAACAGCAAATTTTCAAGGTCGGCTGTGCTAAACGCAGGGTTTTTGTCAAGACTACAGCCGCCATGAGTTTTAAAAATCAAAATGTGTGAGATTCCCGGACTAAAATGGAACCAACGTATTTTAGACTTCTGTGCTCCGCATTAACATTGGTTTTGCACTTGGACTTGGATGTGCCAATTCTCGGCCACAATCTTGACCTAAATCTTGGACTTATCTTTTCATATATGTGCCTGTAAATATGCTCATCTGTTTTCAAATTAAACCATGTCTTGGAGGAACCATGATGGAGGTCAACTGGAACTTTTCCGCCTTCAGAGATAGAGACTGAGTTGAATATGATATTCAACTCAGTCCTGCATCTTATTGGACTGTAAAACCTTTGGTATGAAGTGCTCAGGTGGAATTCACAGTGAATAAGAAAGTGACGAACACAAAGCCGTCCTGAACCTGAGCGGTGATGAGAGTGAGAAGCGGCACCTTGTCGAAGACGACGTCTTTGATGGGCGGGAGACCGTCAGGTTTCTTCAGGCTTGCCGGGATGAACTGCAAACTCAGAAGAAACGTCTTGTCATATCTCTTCTTTCCCTCTGTGCAGCTTTTTGGGCCAAACTCCAGAGGCTGCACGGCTGCTGTGGGCTGAGTCATTCTCCTGACCTTCTACGGCCTGTTGGGTCTGCAGGTGTTAGGAAGAGCACGAGTGAGACGCCTGAGAAAGGAAGGAGAGTCACATCTTCCAGTTATGATAAACACGCTCTCTGCTTTGATTTTCTCTGATGCCTTTGATGACTTGACAGCCTGCTGGTTTCAAACAAACGTGGACTTGAACACATCACGGCAGAGACGCACAAGAAGACACCTAGCATGGCATCATTTCTAAAACATTGACCATAAACTGTTTATAAAGGTGCATCCTGGTTACTGCCAGTTGAGCCTGGCCAGAGAAGACCCCCAGCAGGGCTGACTGAAGGTCACTATTTTGAGAATATTTTAAGGACAGGACAGTCATGATCATTTCCAAAAAGTGTAAAGACAGTTCCATTAAATTAATTCTGCTGTACAATCAAAGTCTTTCTTACCTAATTAGATGGTTGAGAAGCACGACTGAGGCGGTCAGCTACTTTTAATGTTTCACAGCATGACCTCACACAGACCAGTGGCCCGCTTGTCTTTAGTTGATGGTCAAAGCACAAGCTTGCAAACTCATTTACATCACAACACGCACTGTAACTGTGAAGCATTTAAAGGTTGACATCAGAGCCCTGGTCAACAGCAGCAGTGGCTTGACGGAAATGCGTCATTGAATTAAACATCTTTTAACAATCCACCTGACATATTTCATTTTGTTGTTGTGATCTTTTAAGTCGCTCTCTGGTTGAGTTTAGAAAGTTTTTTTTTTTTAACCACACTATTGGTGAAAATAGTGTCAATTAAATTTGTCCTGGAGACACCAAAATAGTCCACGCTGTAACGCAGATGTCAATCTCAACGTCAAATAACCTGTGTTGAACACGGCGGGGCGCTGCAGACCAGCATTCACGCATGGACTCGAGTGAAACAGGAAGCGGCATCACCAACATCGCAATCCATCGGTACACTGACAACTTGTGTCTCAACTACGACTGTTGCTCCTTTGGTACTCGATGACGTCACTATCGAGGGGTCGGGGGTGGTCGGAGAAGCAGTCAGCAGCGACACACAACAATACAGAACTTACGAGTAGAACTTTCTGCGGTGGTCACTTAACACTCAAAAACATCCATTTTGACTGTTCCTTTGAGCAAGACGTCGACTTACACTAACAAATGATCCAGGCATCATACAAAATGTGGTATATTGAATGGTATGCTGTTTTAACAGCACACAGTTTCTCACAATAGTTAGCAAAAAGCTATGTTTTGACAGCGGGCGAAGCGAGGTGCGTCCTGGGTAATGTAGTTCAATGAGTCTTCATGCGCCTTGTACCGAAATTGTGAGTGTATTTCGTGTATTTGCCATAAAGGGAAACTGATGCTCAATAGATCATTTGATTCACGAATGAAAGCAGCAACGTTCTGTATTTTAAAATTATGTCATGATCCAGCAGCCTTGTGGTATGACCGCAATTTGCCTTGTGTGAGGTCACATGTGGTCACACAGCATTTGTGACATAACGAGAAAGACAAGGTAACATGATATTCTGTTCCTCAAATCATGTGACACAGTGAACATGATATGTTGTGGATACATGTGGTGTAATTATATAACAGCTGAAAATAACAAATCATTTTTAGCTTTTGTTTTATCATCTTTAGCTGCCTATAAATATGACATTTTATCATTAAGATTACAGTCTTTTCAACTGCTACGATTTACACTGAAAGGCGTGTTTTTGTTTTCATGTTTAATATTCAGTTATTATGCAGTTATGATAATATTCAGTTATTATGCAGTAATGATTGTTTTAATTTCAGTGACAATTCACTCCTGAGTTTACTTGTCATAGAGTCCAAATCCAAACTTTTCTTTTGCCACTGATGACAATAACAGTGACACATTCCTCGTCTCTGTGTTGACCTAGAAGGGATTTTCTGGTCTGTCGGGACTGAGAGGGGAAATTTAAAGGACAGACACTCATGAACACACGCGCACACACGGACAGGGACAGGAAAAACAATATCAAATCCATGTGTACTTTGTCTGAAAGTGTGCTGACCGAATAGCCCAGACATGGATATCAGGGGACATGAGGTCATATCTTTGAGCAGAAATGTCTCCACAGCAAATCAAAATGAAACAAAGCTCCCGCCATCTCAACACTCTCTCTGAGGTGAAACTTCCACCTGAGAAGCTACAACAATCAGCCTTTGCAGTGTTTTGTGTCACTATTTCTTTTCCCTCTCTGACCTCGCACCTACTAACAGCTTATCTGTAAACACTCTCTGATCGTGTCTGCTGCGAGGTCACTGGAGATGGCGGTGAGAGCAGCTGATAATTAGCTGATCAGACTTCTCAAAACTAACAGAGGTCAAATGAAGGTCATGTGTGACACACTGACCTCCAACCTCCAAACAAACCGAGACATATTTAATATCCAAACATGAAGTTCCTCAAGGGGTGACCACAGACTGCCAACATCAGTCTTCAGAGGTCACATGAGGTCGAGAGGTGGCCGGAGAAAATGTTATCAGCTTCCTCGGTTTACTTACGACCTCGTGTTGAGGTCACAGCCAGGACATATAACACTGCAACCTGAATAGAAATGAAACTTTGATGACTGAGCTGAAGTTAAACACTTGTTGCTGGGCCACTGCAGCTCTCAGGTGTCTCACAAACACGATGACATCACCACAGGTACGGTCAGCTGATGTAGTCAACTCTTGTTTCCAGGTTACACAACAACACAGGCTCACTGGGACTTAAGTTTTGTTACATAATGAAGTCAACAGTAAATACAGTCTCTGCCACGATCCATCCATCTCTTCAACCATCCATCCTGCTCTTCAACGAGCCCGCGCCGCATCCGCGGCTAGCAAGGGTTGTTCGCCCGGACATGTACCTGAGGGTGGGCCCGTCTCGCCCCTCCCCTTCCTCCAACTCCCACACCATAGAGTTTGGAGAGGGAGGAGGGTCTGCGTTTCCACCCGATTAAACATCCTGTGACTCGCAGCCCAGCAGATGTGCAGGAAGACAATGACGTGGGGGTCAGAGGTCGTGACAGCAGGGGGTGTCCAAAGTAGCCAATTGATATGCAAATGTAGTGTTTTCATCCCAGAGTGTCAACATGTGACCAAGTTTGGAAGATTAGTACCACAGAAACCTAGAAAACTGGGTCTGTAAAACCATTTGCAGATGGTGTTGAAGTTGGTGAAATGAAACCAAAAATCTGATAAGACCTTGCCATCATCTGGACCTCTGCTGTGTCTATCAAAGAATGGAAGCTGTATGGAAAGTGATGTGTAAAATTAATAATCATCATGTTGATCATTCTTATTATTATTACTATGAGTTTTCACTCTAGTTTCTGACACTCCACGACAGAGATGAGTCATCCTCGGGCCACATGGTGTGTGTTTACATCGTCAGCAGTCAGGAGGAAATTCTTCAATGTGTGTGTGTGTGTGTGTGTGTGTGTGAGTGGCGGCGGGAGGGAGGGTGGGGGTGTCTGTTGTCACGTGTGGAGGGAAGATTTGAAGGAGTGATAGGATGTGGCAATGGAAGTGGAAATCACCGGAGGTGCCAGAAATAGCGATGCACTTGTTGAACTCACGGGTGACTATGATACTGATAACCAGTTAAAGCACGACTCCACGCGTTGATTCATTCGACTCTTTAATAAAATCCAAACCATGTCTGCATATAGACCAAAAACACACATATTAGTTTTATGTTCATTCTTTAAAAAAACGGTAACCAGGAGCATGCCCGCACTTGTCACGCTCGCCGGAAGTCAAGCTAATTTGTTACGGTATACGCCCCTTCAAAATAAGACATTTTTAAACTCAAATAAACCAAACTCAGCATATTGGTGAAAACAATAACAAAATATCAAAATAGCTTATATACTCAATACCACCAGTGGCATAACATTTGATTTAAAATGTTAAAACCGTCTTAAATGGATAATAACACTCAAGAAAATCGCTATATTGTCCATAAGTTCAGGAGTACTTGACTTCTCCCTGGGGTTTAAATTTGTTTTCTAACTTGAAGGCAGGTGGACTGTGCCAGTTTACAAGCGTTTTATTCTTGCAACCAAACCGGAAGTGGTAGAAACTCCCTCTGTCTTGATCGCTGGTTAAATACGAGGCGAGTCATCACTGTCACTCAAATCAAGAGTATCATCTTCGGCATCAGCGCGGACATTCGCTCCTCCGTGTCCTCACGTGTTTCCACCGAACCTTCGGACCGAGTGTTCGAGACATGCGCATGATCCTCGCCGCGGACTTCGTCGCCTGCTTCTCTGTGGAATCTCGCTGTGCAGCTCCGGGTGTTTACGGCTCCTCCCGCCGCCGCTGATGTTCACCGGCCGCCTCGTCCTCTCCACCCGCCGCTGCTGCTTCCACACCTGTGCCGGGACTCGAACCACCGGACCCACACTGTCGACAAGTAAGAAGTTTTTCTAAGAGAGTTTTTCTGCGCGTCTGCGCGAGTCGTGTGATTTAAAGTTGCATCATCTTTCTTCCACTGTCGCTGCGACCTGCGTTTAATTTCACCGCGAGCAGCGAAGTGAACAGAGATGGAAAAGCAACGTTATTTTCCGGAGATTGTTTTTTTTTTTTTGTTGTTGCAACTATTAAAAAATGTTTTGATAAACCGTAAAAGAAAAAAAAGATTTTTTTTTCTGAAATTGAAAGTTAATTAGTATTTAACTGCGTTTTAAACGAAAATCAAATTTAAATCAACAACCTTTGTCACCCAAGTTTGAGTTAAAACGTGATTCGAGAGATTTTGTTTCCGCGATGACGTGCACTATTTACAAACAAGAACTCGTGGCCACGGAGTGTCCGTGCGCCCCCTTGTGGTCACTGCAGTAACTAGGTCGGTGGGTCACACAAGTTCGTTTGAAAAAGGTTTTTTTAAATTTACACTGATACTAACAAATTTACGGTCTTGAATTGGCATTGTTCACACATTTGAGCAGTTTCCTGTAAATGCTTTAAAATGATCGAAACTCCCCGCACCTAAAATAAAAGTCATATTTGCAATGCAGTATTGACAAATGTTTTATGAAGCTAGTTAAACTCACTTTTGGATATGTAATAATAATATATGTAATGAAATATATGGCGACACGTATATAATAATGATATAAATAATTATAAATATAGTTAAATATATAATATACAATATTTTGAAACACATAAGTGTTAATAATTATCTAATAAAATGTTATAATTGTGAATTATCAAGTGAATTGTGCATCAAGAAGTCAAAACAGTTGCATGCACACTGACAGTTAAAAGCTGTAACATGGGGCTGCTTGAGTTGAGATTTCAAATTCGATGAGATTCTGAATCTTTCTGAGCACGAGCAACTAAACTAGGGTCATGTGGGCTCCTTGTTTATTGAGTTAATTTTGGAGGACTAGCACCGTTGCATGAGAAGCTTTGTGGCGCTTGTTTACTCATCCTATGTCTGAAATATGTGTTCACTTTGCCGATGCTTTTCCTCTCCCAGGTCCAGACCTGTAGTGCGATGGCTCGTGCAGAAACCATCGAGAACGTTGCCGAGGCAACGGTCGGCATCAACCGCCGCCTGCAGCAGCGCTGCCACATGGACCTTCCGGTCGGCTCAGATCGAGCCTGTCCCGGCCTGCTCGCCGCCTCCAGCCCCCTGTCTGGCACCTGCAGAGGCAGCCCAGCTCCCCGCCTCAGGTCCCTGGAGGGCCTCAGCCAGTCGCTGTCACAGGCTTCTCCTCCAAATGAGGAGCAGCCCAAACACCTCCGCCCACCATCTGGACCTTTAAATCTGCCGCCCAGTGACGGTGTGATGGATCCAGCAAGTGCCTTCTCGCCAGAGCGCTCAGGTAGGACTGACTTTCAAATCCTCCCAATAGTGAGCAAGCGAAGGAAGTGAAGCAGGTGATGACATGGTTCTTTGAACCTGCGGAGCGCTGAGTCACAGTGACAATGGCGATGAGTGAGGAAGGACTGCAGAGAACATGTGGCTCCTCTGCAGGCCGCCATGTTGAAAGTGTTCCGACCAGTTTTGACTCTGAACAATGTGAGACTGTGGAGTGGATCGGTTGGGGTGGATCCATGTTTGCGTCTGTTTTGTTTGTCATCAAACAGGAGAAAGTTGTTGAGAGAATTGTGTTGAGAAAGTTATTTTTAGAAACATGGGGCTCCTCTCCTCTGGTTCCCATTTCAGTTTCATGAACTCGTGTGGGTCACGTGACGCTTCTGCTGCTTAAGCAATGAGAGGAAAACCATCAGCCCTCTTGAGAAGTCCTGACCGCTGGTGGTTGGTTCAAATGCCGACACACACACTTGACACGTGTGTGTGTCAGCTGTGAAAACACAAGCTGCAGCTGAATGTGTTAAAGAGCCTGTGTGGCGATGCCTCCTCCCTGCTCACACTCAGCTGTGTGTCTGTGTGTGTGCGTGTGTGGGACATGTTGAGACTTGTCCCGCTCACTGCTGCGGCACTTCCTGCTGTCTGACAGATCACCATTAACTTGTCAAGAGGAGTAAACAATCTCCATCAGGTTTCACTCCTGATGACTCAGATGCTGATCATATATTGGTGATAGTCATTAACACACCTGTTAAGTAGTTAAATCAACTGTGAGAGTCACTTTCTAAAACACTGAATGTAGTCTAACAAATTCTATTCCAATAAAACTGTTTAGGTTTAAAGAGTAAATATATTTATTGAATAAAATGAAAATGAAGATAGATAAACCAAAAGTCATGGTATCAAACTAATCTGAATCTAAATTAACCTAAGTTTCAATTAAAATATGATAATGTTAAACAATAAATCTGAAAAAGATAATGAATACCATAAATGTTTGATTAAAACTACATGCAAAAAACTTCTAATTTAAATAAATAAATAAATATATATATATATGGCTCGGCATCGCGATGACATGCACTATATATATCAAAGATTAAAGAAAATAATTTAAGATAAAACAGATTTTAAATGAATAAAGATTACCAAAAACTGTTTGAAAAAAATTAATTCACTGAAATTTAGTTAATGGATCTATAATAATGTAAGGTGTCTAAATTGATCATCAATTATTATCGAGTGAATCATCAAAAGTGCTTTATTTATCTGCTCACGCGTCGCCTCCCCATTAGGCCCCGCCTCCCATCTCCCCCTCCACCTATCAGAGTGCCCCTCCGCTCTGTCTGCCAATCACATGTGGCCGTCTCCGTGGAAACGGTGGTCAAGTTGCCTTGGCAACAGGCCAGTGTTGTTGTTGTTGGGCCTTGTCACCTGCAACTCCGAGGATCAGAAATAATCCCGCATGTCGTGCGACTGCTGGGATTCCAGGGGTGTCCGTCCCCGTGGCAACTCGAGCTGCGGTTGCCATGGTGAAGCCAGCCGGAGATGTTTTTAAATAGAGCCGCCGTGATTGGACAAGGCTCTGGTTCAGGTGGTGGGAATGGAGAGGGAGAGTTGCTGTGGAGCTTTGAAGACAGTCTGAAATGTTTGAGGATGTGATCATCCGACGTACATGTGGATGACAGTCCGACTTGACTCTTTCAACATGAGATTTAGCTTTGTGCCAAAAATGTGTGGGAGAATTAAGGAGACAGATGGTTCAGGTATCAGTGTCTGTTTTACACAAACACACAACAAACACACAAACAGCAGACTAATAAAGCTGATTAAGAGATTAGGGTGTGCGTGTGTGTACCCGCTTTAGCTATTCTTGTGAGGACCAGTTCTTGGAAACACACCTACTTGTGTGGACGTTTTGGTTTGTGGGGTCATTGTTGCAGGACCCCACTGGTCCAAACCTCAATTTGAGGATGAAGACTTCAAAATAAGTGCGTTTCACTTTGGTTCAGAGTCCTGGTTAAAGTTAGTCATGTGTTTTGGATGGTTAGGTTTAGGTTAGTGTGAGAGGCATCTATACATCTCAAATGATGCAGCTATTTTAAATATAGTGAATGAAACACAAACATGGCAACTGAAAGTCATTTCCGCTTGAATATAGCAGTTAGCGGTTAGCTTTGCTAACAGGGGGAAACATCTTTGTTGTGTGGCAACGATAAATGAAGGGACACGATCAGAAGCTACGTAAAACAACATTCACACACGGACAGTAAGGTCCAAAACAGCACCAAATAACGTTTTGTGGTTTGTTGTTGACACAAATATTACGCTACATGGCCGTGGCCCGTGATTCAAGAGGCCTGAGTCATGAATCGATTGCAACTCTTATGGTGTTTGTTTTGTGTTTTGGTTATACAACTGGCCGGAGCGCAGAGACGTTGCTAGTCTCTCTTGAGGTTTTATGGTTAGTGAAATGCTAATGGCTCTTATCTCGCTGCAGTAGCTGTGATCGGGAAGCTGGCAAGAACTGTTGAACTGGATTTTTAACAACTGTTTTCCAGACTGTTTCAAAGTACCTCAGGGGGATTGAAACCTCTGACCATCTCCACCACCATGATGTGATCCCCTCACTCCAACCTTGCTTTTGCTCCCTCAGGTCCATGTCGACTCGGGCCTCTCCCGGACCTGCTGCCTCAGACAGAGCATCCGCCGGCGCCAGCGCAAGCCCGCGAGCAGAGCGTCCGCAGAGTGGCGATCCAGCTGAGGACCATCGGCGACCAATTCCACGCCGCCGTTGTCAGAGAGGTGAGTGAGTGGGCGGGGTCACTATGTTTAGAAATCTTCCATAACAAAAGTTTGGAAACTTTGGAAAGGTAAAATCCAAAGTTTTTACTTTGGATTTTTATTTTGTCAACGATTTACGACTTATTTTTAGCATGTTGCTAATGAACGTGTTCTCAGGGCTAGTCTCTCTGAAGCAGTTAGCATTAGCGCTGCTGTCATCCATGTATGTTTACCCTCCTCAATGTTTGGGGGCTGTCAATCATTGATACCGTGACACACACTTCAACAGTGATCCTATAAACATGGTGTGTTTATAGGCTCACACACTTACCAACTGACACACACTGATACAAACGCTTATCAGTCTTACTCCTGCGACACACGTGCAGCTAAACGTGTGTGTGTGTGTGTGTGTGAGGGAGGAGAGTTCAGATCAATTGTGTGTGTGTTGTCGTGTCACGTGTGTGTGTTTTTAACTACTTTTTTTCATACAGTCTCTGATGGTCACAGACAGTTTTCCCCAACAAACCCGCTCACATCACTTCAAATTCAATAACTTTATTAGCCACATAAGAGAGTCATGTGATGCACATGGGCTGTTCTCAACCACCTCCCGTACCATCCTGACCCCACCCCCTCACCAGCTCAAGATCGCGTGACCAGTCGGCAACAGCCCTCCTCTCCACACACACACACACACACACACACAATCTCCCCCTTGTTTGCATGAGCGAACGTGACGTCATCCACTGGTTTCTCTCTTGGACGTTGATACTCACTCATTGGTATCAGTGTTGGGTTTATCTGTGTGTGTCTATGTGACTAAAGGCTACACTAAGAAAACAAATCGTGAACAATGATTAACACGCAGAGGTTAGGGATCTCAGTATGAGACACATGTAGAATCCCAAAACGTGACCTGAACATTAAAACCTTAATATTCTTCTGTGTTGCAGCGCGGGGCCCCCTACTGGCCGGATGTGGAGGAGGCCTGTCGGGGACTCCTGAACTTCCTCACGCAGACTCTCAGCGCCCTTTGCCGCCTCATGTAGGCCCACTTGTGAACCCGGACGGTTGTGGGACGCCCCCTGTTGGCTGGACAGAAGCCAGCTGTGTGTGTGTCGGTCTGCTGGTTCAGACTGACGTGGATGAGATATGTGGAGCTCTGCACTGGAGGAACTTTGTAAATGCTCATGAGCTATGCGTTGACTCTTTCCCTGCGTTTTCTTGGGGTGACAATTCTTTAAGATTGGCCATTGTTCAGTCGACTGTGAGATTGAAACGCGGCGATGCGACTGATCCAATCACTTCCACGTCGCCATCGCAGGTGCCTTGCTACTGCCGTGCTCTGGTTTCCTCCCACGCATGACGACAGCACAAACTATCTCCTCATGAGATTCTCACCATTGATTTACCCCCGGGGTCACATGGTCTCAGTGTTTACAGTGAACTCATCGACGGCCCTGGTGGACGGAACCAACCACTGCACCCTTGTGCCAAGACTTTGCGATCACAGTGTTCATAGTTGCTGTACATATGTTTTCTTGCTGAAAGAATCAAAACTGTGGAATAATCTTGATCCGGGCCAGAGATTATTTTCTTCACTTCTTCGAGTCACAGTTTGAATCCTGTGGATTCACAAGGGTGTGACACGATTGCTTCCCTGGTCCCTCTGGTCCTCAACAACCCCCCGTTTCTACCGTAGATTTTATTTATTCCAGAGGTAGCCATCTGTAGCCTTCTGTTCGCGTGTTCATGAGTTTATATTTTATCAGACATTAATTTATTGTTTTCTACATTCCTTGGTGAAATGCACCCTTCTGAAGAGCAGACATCGTTGTTATTTCAAGTTCAAACTGGTTCTAATGACTGGAATTGCTTTTATGAATTAAAGCACAATTTAGCGGCTGAATTAGCGACCGCTTCACTGATGTCAGATTATTGGAGATTATCAACGACAATTCACTTTGAGAATCGAAGCACTGGTTCCAATCTGTGAGGAGATGAAACTGGAATTTGACTTTTCTGCCTCCCGACATTTCAACTGACCAATCTGACCTGTTACAGCTCTGACTCACAGTTCCGTCTCCCGTGTAGCTTCTTAGCTTAGCCACAAAGTCTGATTTAGCTGCCTGGAGTCGACAGGTCAAATCTACTTCTTGAACTGTTCGCACGTGACTGTCCTCCAGTAGGGTCTCCGTTACGGCCGGCTCGACCAGTTCCTGCTGCTGCTAGTCAGTGACGCGATCGTCCTTCCAGATGACCACGTCGTCACTCAGTCAGAGAGGCTTCAGTGAGAGCGAGACTGATATGAAAACGAGTCAAAACGATTGACAAAACTTGCACTAGATTACGATTATAAAGCTGCGGCCCACAGAAAAGTCAAATACCCATCTGCCTTGATGTTCTGCTTGACCATGGGAAGAGATTTCAAACAAGACTGAATATTTGGGTGTCTTTCTCTGCAGGGAAGTTCTTGTTTTGTCTACGCAGTTCACCTTCTCTTGGTTTCCAGTCACACACGTCTGGTTTGTCATGAACTTGTTTTCTATCAACTTTTGTACTTTTTCATTGTTTTTCAATAAAGAGGAGAGAAAATCACATCTGTTTTTGTCGACCTCCTTAAGTCTTCTCATGCGAGACAAGGACGCGTCCGGACTTATTACAGACAAATGAAAACTAGTTTTAAGTATTTAAGCAGATTAAAACTTAGTATTGAAGTCTTCTGGCTCAGCTCTTTGTGTGAGAAGTGATAGACTGTCGCTGTAGAGAGTGAGGACATCACAAGAAAACACTGTTACTGGGTCAACAGGCAACATGGTGGGAAATGTGTCCTCCATTAACCTCTTAAGCAAAATGAACCAATCACAGAGAGAGCTGCGCCGTGATTGGCTGCTCACTCTACAACACCTCATTTCACCCAGCCAGAGTTACGGTGGGGAGAAACACTGGTGTCGACGGAGAAGGATTCAACTGAGGCTTTGTGAAAATCAATTCGAAGTGGAATCGAGTGGAGGAATGTTAGATTGGCAACACAAAGACGCTCCTTTTTTATGAGCATTTGAGGTGAAGGCTGTGCAGACAAAGATGGAGGAGCATGACTGAGGTTGAGAGTTAAGAACCAGATGAAAGGTTTCAGCTCATAACCACATGAGAGAGCAGCAAATCCTCTGAGGATTCAGGACATGCAGGCGATGAAGGAACATTCTGAGGAGGACTACAAGTTGAACCAAGCCAGGAGATCATCTTTGTTGCATGGAGGAGCTCTGTCATCCGTCAGACACCTGTAGAAGAGCAGCAGCTTCTCTTCACACTGAGTCTGAGGAACATGTTCACCTGCTTTGTGTTTACCAAGGCTCTTCAGGTCAGACGTCATGATGATGCCCCAGCCAGTGTGTCTTGTCACAGCAGTGGACATTTTGACCCAAATTTCTTTCTTGCTAAAAGGCACTATAAACAACCCAATTTAGAGTCTGCCATGGTCGGATGAATGAAACAAGTGCGGCATAAAAATGGATTTGAGATGGTGTTGTTGAGTAGCCACAGACTCACTCGGTCAAGTCAGGTCCAAGTAAATTTCTAGTACTGAGTTGACCACAACAACGACTTGGAAGTCAGCCAGCTGAGGACCTCCGACATGGAGGTCCGGACCCCAACCCCTGCACTAGAGAGAGCTCCTTCTGAGTTTTAAACAATAACCAAATCTTTTAAACAAACAGGTTTTATTGAGTGTAAAACAAAGAAAAGATGAAAGAGGAACATTTGATGGCTCAGTTGGGTCCGAAGAAGTCGACCACTCCATTTCCTTTACGGCCATCGAAGAAGAAGAAGTTTCGGTGTGGAGCGTCTCTCTGGGAGAGAGCCTGCAGAGAGGAGTGAGAGATGGATCAGTTGGAGTCCAAAACGTTACTTCCCGGTCGACGTCCGATGCAGTCCTCGACAGTTTCAAGTGTCAGCGTCCAGAGGGTTCTAGGACTGGTGGCACCAGGATCTTGCCAGAATCTAGTCAGTGTAGATCATACTGGCTGAGGATCAGCTACTCGAGGTCACACCCCGTGGGTCAAAGTATCTCTGGGTTTTGTTCTCGAGAGGGAACGATGACCAGTGAGCTGAGCCAGAGGACCAAGTCTGACCTGAGTTTAAAGACTAGCAAGTGAGAAACTCCCAGTCTCTGTGCAGCTGCTTCCTCTAGAAGCCAGTAGGACCGAGGGTAAGATCTAGTGCTTGCCTCTCGTCTGGAGGTGTCTGTTGAGAGAGGAGTCTGGCTGCCCTCCCCACCCCCCTACCCGATACAAAAGAGCTCACAGAAGCTAAGAGCTCCAGTCTTGGAGGTGAGTTTGGGTCTTGAGTGAAGACCACTTCACCCGACGTGACCGAGGAAGATTACCGCTAGTTTCATCATCTCCGGGGCGTCGACAGAGAAACACGCATTCAGGTCAACATCAGAAAACATCCCTTTTCCTGCGCTCTGGTGCGTCACAGGTGAATATTTCATGTGAGAGCGTTTGAGGTTTCAAACCCAGGGTCGGGAGAAGAAGTCGGCACGGGTGGCGTCGGTCAGAGTCAGAACTTCAGAGCTGTACCTTGACGATCTCCTGCCCCAGCACTCCTCCCACCACGGCGCACACCGGAGACATCTCCGAGAAGCAGAAGCTGAGAACAGAAAACTATATTTAGCTGTGCGACTCGACACAGGGTGGGCTCATCGCAGGGTGGAAACTCGCTGCCGCTAATGTGCTGACGCATCAAAAAAGCACGGAGGATGAAAAAGTTTGATCGTGGAATCTGTTTAACATTTTTAACCACAGCACTTCCTCTGCTCGCGGGTGCTCATCCTGAATGTTGAGGACTGTATGTGAGTGTGTCTCTCAGCTTCCTCCTGCAGATCTGATCATGTTTTGTCGCGCAACCAAACATGATCCCCGAACCCAAGGTGATTCAGTCAATTGCCAAATGCTACAATAAACATGTTTGCCCTCAAAAAACCTACCTGATGAAGTCGTCGCTCAGCAGGTCGCCACGCAGAGACAGCGTCTCCAGGACGTCGTCACGGATTTGCTTCAACAGTTTGCTGTCTTCAGGGAAAGCCTGGGGGTCGGGGTCGCGACCTTTGTCTGTACGAAACTTCAACAAGACTGTGGAGACAAAGAAACTCGTGAGCAGAGGACAGAAGACATAATAACACTGAAACACACTCTGTTCTCTGAGATCGCCGAGGTCCGACCTCTGGACCAAAGAACTTTCATGTTTGGCCTATAGTTCTCGACAGCACGTGTTAGCACCTTGACTTGTGTTGGACCATGAAGGTTGGAGATGCCAGGATGAAGACGGGACCATGAGGAGGACAGGTGAGAGCAAGGAGGACGACCATCAAGATTTCGTCATTATTTAAGAAACCTGGTGTAGAACCAACTCAGAACCAAGTCAGAAATATAATGCAGTCATCAGCAATGGTGAACCGGTCCAGACAAGAAACCTCCTGGTGTCAGAAGTAGGTTGGCAATTGAAACTGTGTACAGTAGCAAGAGTGTCGGAAGATGAACCGGAGCACCCTCGTAACGTTGGCCAAATTCTGGAGAGGTGAACTTGACTCCGACTTGTTGACAAACCCTGGGTCAGATCCTCCCTCGTACATTCTGCTAAAGAAGGTCTGACCCAACACCTCGCACCTCAGTATTTTCCACAAGCGTGTTTGATCCTTCTGTCTTCCGTTGAAGATTCATTTTCATCTCAAGCGCACGGAAAGCAGATAAGATCAGTGTGGATGAGGCATGTCTGAATAAATCACACACAAACCAAAGTTTGCCCACAAAACCTCCTGTTGTACTTAAATCACAGCAGCCCACGTTCTTTTCCACACACACGCAGTAGAATCAAACACTGCTGCCACACTGACCCACCGAGATCAGACACACCCACATTTGAATCAGACATTTCCTTCCTCTTTCACGTGGAAAATGTGATCGTACCTTGAGATCAAAATGTTTGCCAGTATCACAGACCAGTCTGTCAGTCAAAGTACTGCAAGTATTCACCCAAGTAAAACATTTTAGAGCACAAACGTGAACAAAATACAGAGTGAAAGAGTGAGAGATTGTGGCTCCTCCACTGGAAGCACACCACCGACGACACTCGAGAGACGGGTTGAGCAAAGTTTGGGGACAAAAACAGTGACGATTTAAGCATCAAAGGATGTGATCGGAAGAACAAATCAGTGTGTGTATGACCAGCGGCACGTCGGCACTCAGTCCTGATGATCACGCCACACGTCAAATGCCCACCACCATTTGAAGACACGACTCATTAGAGAACAAAACACTGCACTGTTGTTCATGCTGATGCCTATTGGTCCAGAATATGGCGGTGAACAATGTCTCCATGTTGGTCACACCACACTGGCCTAGATGTTGGCAGCTTCGGTCGGAGGTGACCAAGAGACAAGTCTCAGAATGGACTAACTCCTCAGGCAATGGGGCTTGGGCTTGATGGGCCGACCTCAAACATGACCGAGGCCTGACCTTGACATCACCTTCTCTGGCTTTGTGTGGCACCTTTTCAGAATGTAGTTTATGGGTAGTGAGTTCCATGAAGTTCAGTTAACCCACGTGTCATTTACCTCTGTGTGGGCAGCAACACTCCCATCACTCTAGTTCACACATTCAAGTGTTTCAGCGGAGATCAGCAGAAATCAGGTCCCAAGCATGAAGCATGGAGTGAAAGCCAGACCATGAACCAGAATACTGAGCCTTCAGTTCCACACATGAATACGAGTATGAACCTCTGCCTTAGCAACTCTGACAACAGCTCAACCTCACCAAAGTTGACCAGATTTTACACTTTCATTCCATCAACTTAGCACCTTCACATCTATGCCAGCTACTAGGGCAACAGGCAGAGGACGACTGGGACATGTCTCCTGACGCACTATAACTGACACCTCGAGACAATTCACAGTCAACAACCGACCTCTTTTTGGACAGTGGGAGGAAACCAGAGTGCACAACTAGACCCTTGCATGTTCAGTCCTGAACAACTTACACCGCATCACATCCACTGCAGCAAGCGCTATTTAACAATCCCTCAGTGTCAGGTTTACTTTGGCCTCTCTGGGCATCACAGTGCATGGTATTTTAAAGAAGTGATTTTGCTGCCAGCCTGCACCGCCTGAGGTTTTTGAACACAGAAATCAAGCAGCGATATTCAACAATCACAGAGACAGGAAGGCAGCGAGGCAAGAGGAAGAGCTGCTTCCTCATCGCTCTGCCAAAACAACAACCGCAAGATCTTTTTTTAGAACCATAAAAGGTCTTCAAGTGCTTTATTTATGTTTGACTTAATGACTCCCATAAGACTCCCGAGACTTCCTCCATCAGATCGACCCAAGTTAATGGACAGAACATCTCAGGGTGACAGCATTTTTAGTGTCATGTTCATCCTGGTCAGTGCAGTCACGTTTCTGGTAAGAACAACCTGTTGGTGACAGCGAAGAACATCCTCTAGTTCCTCATACACAGACTCGTCACCAACGAGCAAGTTGTTTCTGGGACTTCATATCTAACGCTCCAGAAATCTTCTCCTTGATGAACATCAAGATTCATCCCCTCCACGTTGCGGCAGTGATGATGAAGGCTCTCATCTCCTCACCTCGGGCTTATAGTTCAGAGATACTCTTCACCTACAACGCTGTCACTGGTTTAGTGGCGACAGCACACGTACACCCTGACACTCCCTTTGTGGATCTAAAATCTATTCCAATTTGAAGTCAAAGGGAAGCGGTGACAAGAAGACTGAAGCTGGTGGCTTCTAACTGAAGAGATTGTCTAAAAGTTCTAAATTTGCCCACCGAAGCGAGTTAAAGGCCGTTTCCTGTCCTTGTTGTCTTGTGGTGTAGGTGTTGTGCCGCTCTGCTCGCCTCACATGACCGCTCATGGACGTCTGTGATGGAAACTGGTTCTTGTGGTGAGCAGGAGGAGGAGGAAGGTGGGGCAGGTGATGAGAGGACAATATCTAAACGTGACCTCAATGAACTAAACTCATCCGTCCGTCAGCTCATGTTGATCAGGCTGGGTCGCAGGGGCAGCAGCAAGCGTAAAGAGGCCCAGAGTCCCTCTGTCTCTCTGGAATACTGTTGTAAATGTGGGAAAAACAAACTATAGCAGTGGGTGATGCTCTGCGTGTCTAGAGTCTGGTCTCCCCTTCATCCTTTCTGGGCCTCTAAAACATCCATCATGGCAGTCAGCACTACATTAGTGCCGTTGACGTCCAATGCAATGAAAAAAAAAAAAAAGAAAGTAAATGGTACCGTGGAGCAGGAAGTAGTCCACTGGAGTTTTCTTCAGGGCAGCTTTGGCCTTCTCGCTCGTCCAGTCCACCTCCAGCGCTTCCTTCAGTGAGCAGAAGCTGGACGTCTGTGTGAGTTCAGAGGACAGAACCAGTCAGTGGTGAGAAGGAGGAAGGAGAAGGAGACCCAGTTTCAGGTGTTTGTGACGCAGCTCAGAGACAACAGGTTGAAACAAACTTCAGATTCATGCCGAACCTACACAGACTTGGACTCACCTTCTTCACCATGGTAGTTTCATTGGGATCCACTTTGGCCTTCTTCGCCTCGGGGCCATCGCTGGAGTCAGCGGAGGGTTTGACCAGTTTCGGCTTCTCCCTGACACCATTTTAGGAGGCGTGAGCATAAAGCAGCAGTACATGTCGAGCCCAGGATGCTCAGGGTGACTCGTCCTCACTTACTCCACATAGTTGTGCTCCTTCCCCAGATTGCAGAACATGTAACCATAGTAACCGTAGACGTCTCCGCAGAAGACCTTGATGTTTCGCTGAGAGCAGAGCTGGTCGACTCGCACCATCAGGTCTCTGGAGCAGCCCGTCAGACACACCTGCCAGAGGAACAGAGAGATGTGTTGAAGAGGAGTAATGTGTTGTTTTTCTTGATGACAAAACTTTTGTGACTAGCAGACACCTCACTCACCTAAGGATAAAAACAAAACTGTGTTAGAGTAGATCCACTGCTCCCCACAGAGAGGACAGTCGAGGTTGTTGGGATGCCACCAGAACTAAAGGTGTCCAAATGGGAGGAGGCCCGGGTCAGATGGAGACAAGACAATGTCTTACAGTCTGCTTCGTCACTGCAGCTGCTGGCCCTGCGACCTTCTACAAGAAAATCTATTTTCTGTCAGCTGGGGTCTTAAGTCCTCGCAAGAACCTTCTTAAGACATCTTTGTTGTTTCAGCTCCTCCACCTCCAAAACAAGGAGCCGCCAACACGCGTGTCAGCTGACCTTTGCGGCACCAGGACACTTTTGCTGAACGTCTGTTCACATGAGGACCGCCCGCCCTGGCAGCGGATTAAAGGCAGGGGCAGTCTTTATCAGACAGACACCACCCCCCCAGCCTTTCACAGCGGTCCCGCCTCAGACGGAGCGTCCCACTAACATCGTGTCCTCGCTTCACTCCCGTCAGACTTCAATCCCACCGTCCACTCCCCCTCCTCTCACCGACCCGCACGTCGCAGCCCCAGAGGGAGAAGAGCGGCGATCAGACACAAAGAAATGAACGGAGGGAATCTTCAAAAGCAGTCTGGCCTACAGCAGAGTGCAGCTGAGATCCAGACGCTGAGAGAGAAGATGCTGATCCTGCAGCATGTCGTCACTGCTCGAGAACAAGACGACCGGGTCTAGTTTTTAATCCTTCATTGTTGGACAGTTTGAACTTCATCACTGGTCTGGCACCTCACTCCCACCAGGAGAATCTCCATCCCTCACTAGTGTGATCTAATATCAGCAGACCTGTCAATCAATGAATGAATGGAGATCCCAGAGTGGATCACACAGGACACACTGGCCACTGCTCCCGGCCAGTAAAGACCAAACACAGCAGCAGTAGAGGTGTGGTCTCACTACCTTGTTGTTCTGTCAAATGTAACACAATAATGCTCACCGCATCAAACTGTAGGAAGAACTCATCGGGCTTGTCCTCGATTTTGTCAGCGTCAGCGTGCACCTCCACCATCGGATTCAGGTTCTGAGCTCTCTCCAGCGAGGCTCGGGCTCGGTTCTGGCCCTGGCTGGTGACCGGAACCAGGAACTGAGCTCGACATGACTCTTCAGTCACCTAGGGAAAACAGAGGCATCAACAATGGCATGGAGACTTTAATCACCACACCTTAATTAAAGCTCAGTTTAAAAAAAAAAAAAAAGAAGTACTGACAAAACATTCATGCCAAATTCGAAATCTCGCGGCGCCATCTGGTGGACTGGCGCGGTGCTACAACAACTTTCAAACCCAAGATATTATTTTCCCCATCGCGGCGATAACGATGTTGTCTATTCCACTACAAATCTGCACGCGATGAATTAGACGACAGGCTGTATGAACATAGGTGGTTCAAGATCGACTCATGATGGATGAAGAATGGACGACCAAAAAAATATACCACAGTAACCAGTGCCACATTTTTAAAGTGCTTCAGACATCACTTGTCACACTCCTCAATCACCATCCAGTATCCTGCTGAACCTGTCACAGGCCAGAAGAGACTGCAACGAATTACAGAGCAGCATATTAACTGTCGACCTACATCCCTTCATCACCAGGTTGAACAATCCCTTTACTATCCCACTATGGAGTGGAAAAGTGCACAAACTTGTGTTGTGGCGCTGAAGTTTTCAGATTTGTTTTCGCTTTGTTAAAAAAGAAAGAAGAGAGAAGAAAAAGAGTAAAAAAATGTGTGTTTATGTTTCTCTATAATTAGAACATCTCAGCTTCTTAATTTTTTTTTAAATTTTAATAACACAAATCCACTGGTGTTTACATACATGTATTTTGTGTGTGTGTGCGCGCATATATAGATAGATGGATAGATAGATATTAGTAATTATTAAAAACTGAGTACATAACATGCAGTTATTTGTAATACAGGTGAATAATGGCTGTGGGGTAAATGGCCTGGTTGGTTACTGTATGCATCCAAGTATTCACATGAACGAACGCCCTCTCAGTCTGGCGCTTTAAACAGGCGGTCTCGGTATATGCATCTGTTTGTACCTGTTCATGATCCAACAAGGTGAGTCCCTTAACTCCAGCCAGGATGAGGTTTTTGGCAACTTCAGCTCCCAAGCCCCCCAAACCAGCCAGAAGCACCCGAGACCCCCGCAACCTGCAGAACATACAGGCTTCATGGGGTGACGTTGAACACGTGATCGTTCTGTCCTCAAGCATCAACAAGTGAACGGTTCCTTGATTCTGAGACGAAACGCTTGGACACCAAGAAGCTGTGACCGACTCCATCGAACCGAACTCACCTCTTCTGTGCATCTAAGCCCCATAGCCGAATCTGACGGTCGTACTGAGCAGCCTCCTCCTCGCTGATGACCGTGTCCTCCTTACCGATCGGACTGATCATTTCAGTTGATCCAGAGACGGGAATCATAGTAAAGAAAAAGAATCAAATGATCGCCAACTGTGTTCAAATGCGGCAGAGCCCCGCTGAATGAGCGCGAAGTGATGACGTCAATTACGAGCGAACATTTCAGATATTCGTATTCTTGCGATTTTCGTTTAATTTCTAGCCACATAACATTCACAATTGTGATTTCATTTCATCTCATCTAATTTTTCGCCTTTAAAAACAGGCGAAATATCGATTAAGGTTTCTCGAAAATACCCGGATGTTGTATCTTTTGTTTAGACATTCAAGCAAACAAACACGAATATATCGTCTAATTTACGAACAAGGACGCACCATTCGTTGTATTATGTTACGGACGTTACTGGTGCAAAATATTAGTTGTAATGTCCTTTTTTATTGCACCAGTTTACCTTCATCTTTAAGCGAAGCTGTGGGCACGCTTCCCCCCGGGTATGGACCTAAGGCACTGTCACTGGCTCGCTAAAGTAGCTCAGGTAATCGCAGTCAGATCAGTAATAAAAACAATGCAACAGCTGTTTTTGCAATCAAGTGAAACAAAACTATACACATATTTTAGCTGTATGATAATTACATTTTCCATGACTCCCAGAACTACTTTTTAGTTTGTTTAGCGCTCCTTTCGATAATTGTGTGCCGTTCAAGAAAATTAAATGTGAGTAGCTCACCATTTGGGTTCTGCTGGAAATGGAATAATCTTCCTCCATCCCTTATGATGTGACATTATTGACATGTTGACTTTCATTAATCATAAACGAACTGTTGACGTTCAAACCTCCCTCATCACAAATGACAAAGGGAGATCAAGAGGCGTATTGTATAGTTATATGACGCCACAAGATTATTTTAACTAAAGCATATGCAATAAAGAAATTTTATTCTATAAAAGAACTGATGGCGCTTCTCACTGATTCTTTGATCATGGACATCTGAGCTGCACCCGCCAACAGTCACGAGGTTTGTTCTTTGCTATGTGATCAGGGGCAATTGCCGCGGGTCTTCTTTTTATACCATAATGGTTGGTTTGCACGTGAACCTGCGAGTCAAAACCCAGGGACTTTTGTCCTCCTCTTCGGCAATTTCCGTGAGTAAGCGCTCATGTTAAGTGACGTCACCTTCGTGTAATCCCACCCACTTTTCCTATGTTGAAGACAGTCGGCCATTTTGAGTAGATCAGTCGTCATTTCACATCGCCACAATAGGACGGGGAACGTCAGGACTCAATTTCATCTAATTTCTCTTACAACTGTTGTGGAGAATTGCCTACTATGAGCTGAAACTTCCTAAAATCAAAAACTGTAGGTCCTAGTGAAGTGACGCACAAGTAGTTCCTAGCGTCGAGTTGCAATTTTTTGTACCTCAATGTCGGTGAGGAAATGGCTGTGGAAAGCATGACTGTCCATCCAAACTCCCCAACTACCAACCACGAACACAACAGTCTCCTGACTGACGAAAGGTCGAGTAATTCTACAGTCATTTATATGAAATATTTATCCTGTGCTTTTACACAAAAGCCTGGGATTCGTTTTCTTTTTTTTTCTCCTGCATTCGGGATTAAACTTGTCTCTCTGGAGTACGGAGGTAACGAACGCCATGATGACACGACAGAGCCACTGTGAGGCTAAAACACCCAGGACAACTCTTCTTTCCCCGTATATCACCATATTACCTCACTTTAACTACAACTCTCGACAATCGATCCCTGTCGATGAAAGTACCGAGGTGAAAACGAGACATTTCTGACCTCCGGAATCGCAAATTCTAACTCGTCGAATCCTACTTCTTTAACTCATGTTAATGTGCTTATTAACTAACGATTGCTTGGCAGGTAAATTCAAACTGGCCGTTGTATTTGCTCGTTAACCGAACCGAGCGATTGACGTTTTAACGTTGGGCCTAGTCTGAGCTAACATTAGCTCGCTAACGTTAGCCGTAGATATGTGTGTTAACGCTAACCTGCTCAGAGCATGTCGACGACGTCCTTCTATAGTTATCATGCACCTGGTTGTCCTGAGGGTCTTCCGAGTAGTGTCTGTTAAGGTTTGACAAATGATCGAAAAGCAGAAAACGTGGGCCAAATTGTTCCATTTTTAAAAAATAATCTCCACCTTACTGATCATTATAACCGTAACATTGCGACATCGCTCGTTTTCTCTACTGGAATCATGTAGTTTTGTTAATAACACACTGATATAACTTATTACATCTTAATAGATGGCTAACATACGTTAATCACAGTGGGACAGTAAGTAAGACCCCCAAAATGTTAACGCAGTTGGAACGTTTCCCAGGTCAAACAACAGAAGCCCACTTTCCTAGTTATCAAATGTATTCTCTCTTGCCCAGTATCTTAAATGCAAATGGTCTGTTGGAGTGAAATGTGTTGGTCATTGTAGCTGTTAGGCTCCTATTTTATTTCACCAAGGTCGATGATGGGATATTCACTGAGCTGATTGTGTTGTTTACCTTCGTGCATGACTAAGTGACTTTGTTGAGATAATCTTTTCTTTTTCGAGTTTCCAAAAAAATTAGCAGGCTTGAGAGTTTTGGTGTCTTGTCACCCAGTGGAGATGCAAGTCCCATGTTGGTTGTGTTTGAGGCCTTTTTTTGGCAGGAGTTGGTGAGATCAAACTATTAGCGTATGAATTTAAGGTGTTCTGTGTCCTTAGAAAACATTTCAGATTTTTTTCGCCCGAGAGTGGTTTTAAGTTTGGTTGATTCTTTGTTGTACAGTAGTTTCAGTCCTAAAATTCATCACCATACAGGGTGTCCATGGAGTCTTTACCTTTAACAAAAGTGATGAGCAATCTTGATCACATTTGTTCCCATGCATCAAAGATTGAATCACATGGCACACTGGCAATGATAAAGAAAGGTGACACGTCAGGACATAACTAATACAAATTATTATTGGATTTAGTCGATTAACACTAATCCTTGTCCTGGTTTGTTAGTTTTTTTTCCATTCGCCTTTACTACAAATGTTGAATGGTCAAGCAACGTGGTGGACTCCCTTTAAGGTTGAATCTATTTTACTTCAAGGGAATGATTAGATGGACTATGCTTAAGTTTGGACTGATGTGGAGTAATGTTTAAAGTACTGACGCTCGTATCTGAGCTGCCCTCTGGACCTGTCAGCTGTTCTGCTCGTAGAAAGTCATGTTTTAATTTGGTTCAGTAGCTAAAACTGCTGCTTACATGAGAGAATCAATTCAGTCAATAATTTCAGTGATATGGCCGATCTACTTTTTCCTTATCTCCAAGTAATGTTTTGATTTTGTTGCCATGGTTCAGCATCCAGACGGGGTGCCGACTCTAATGCGTCTTCCCATGGTAACGTGGAGAGAGCTGTGTGTCGACACCTGATGCTGGGAGATCCAAGCTCACCAGACTGATATATAATTTGGGTAAAATGAGAACTACTTGACAAAGCTACTACTTGATTGCATGCCATACCAGTGGAATTTTCAAAACAGTTGCCTGCCAGATATCCATGTGGGAAAGGTGTCGTTCAAAGACAGCTGGACCAGTCGCAGGAGCTTGACTTCAAGTTGTTGCGAATGTGAAGGGCTTCAAATCTGGAACCAGGCTGCCCACTCCAGCAGAAAAAAAGGATCATGGCTCAGACACGATTAATCATTGATCTCTTGTGTTTGTTTTTATCTGGAAAAAGGGTCATCCCAACTTTTTTTTAATCTCCGTCCTTGTTTTTTTTAGGCCCAGAAACCGTATGATCAAGTCTCTAGTCACTTGTTTTTCAGCAATGACTCTTCAGTGCTCTAAATATTTGTGACAAAATGTTTTCACTTCATGACGTTTGTTGATGTACAGTGAATTTGACTTTTAACTTGAAAATGTTGTGATGATCACAGGCCAGAAGATGGAGAGCTGGAGGAGGGCGAATTGGAGGATGATGGAGGAGAACTAGAGGAGGAAACAGGTGGAGGCGGAGAACCGGCTGCAGCAGGAGGCGATGGAGGAGACGGGGCTGGTGCTGGTGCTGACCCGGGTGGGGAAGGAGACGGCGAGAGGCAGCGACGAAGCAAAGAGCGCCATGCCAGCAGCGGCTCTGACGAAGAGAGAGCCCACCGCCGCAAGAGGAAGAGAAAGAAAGAGAAAGAACGAGAGCGGGAGAAGCGCAGGGCAAAGAAGAAGCGCAAGTCAAAACACAAAGTAAGGATGTATTCACTGAACAAACACACACGAGGACAAAAATGATCGTTAAAATATGACCAACGCATTCCTCACCTGAACCGGAGTTCTGTCTAAACTAAACAATTTTTGTTTTTACTAAACAAAGGAGATAAAACATTGTATTTTGCTGCTGTGCTGCTTGGAGCATTTCCTACTCTTAAAGAGGCTTCTGCTGTGGCCCATAACAACATGCCTTAAACCGATGAACTGTGAACTGTTGAAGCAATGTGAATCAAACCTTTCCACACAGCGGCACGCTTCGTCTGACGATGACCATTCGGACTACAGCGATGACTCGGACTACTCACCTAGTGAGAAGAGGAAGTACAGAGAGTACAGCCCCCAATATCCCCCATCTGTAAGTACCAGCCTGACCTTTTAGTGTTGTACATATTTTTCACTTGAATTGATATGGAACCCTCCTTTCAGTCTCACAGCGGATATGGCGGCTCAAAGAAAGCCAGCTACATGAAGATGGACAAGCAGAGCTATGGTGGCTATGATGACTATGAGGAGGATAACTATGAAGGAGAGGAGGAGGAGGATATGGGTGATGAAGAATATGATGACTTCACTAAGGAGCTTAACCAGTACCGTAAAGCCAAGGAGGGGGGAGGAGGTCGCGGCGGTCGAGGTGAGCTGCTCACTTGATGGTCCTGAAATCATGACAGATGAAGGTTCTTTCAAAAGTGCATGGTCTTGGGTGCTCAAATAATAGTTCAACAAATTTGAGTGATCAGCTTTGTTAGGTCAGTGTGATCTGTTCATACCTGATACCGAGTGCAGACGTTCACTTGGATTTATCTTGATATTTTCAGATGACAAGTTTATAAATACAGGCTTTGGTCAGTCAGATTCAAGCTCCAGATTCTGCATGTTTGTCAGCTCAAGAAAGGTGAAGAAGTTCCAGCTGTGTGAGTCATGTTGTCATGTAAAAACAGGGGAGGCTGAGATTGACTGTCAGTTGTTGTTTTAAGCGTCTGTGCTGGAGAGAGGTGGCTTATTTGTCTGTTCGTCAGCAGGGTTGAGAGGACGCATGAAGAACATGAGAGGCCGTGGGGGCATGAGAGGGAGGGGGAGAGGTCGAGGAGGAAGCAGAGGAAGAGGAGGACGAGGAGGAAAAATGGGTGGAGACGATGATGGCGATGGATACGGGGAAGATATGGAGGTACGATCTGGGCCACGTCAACACAAGTGTTGCCCCTACACTCCACGCTAACATCGAATGCGATTCACAGTACCCCGACGACGATTACGACCACATGGGAGAAGACGATTATGACGACTATTCGAAGGAGCTCAGTCACTATAAGAAGTCAAGAGGTCGAGGTCAGTTCTTCTGTCTCTGTCCGTCTCCTGTTAGTTCTTAGACCAACAGTCTTCTGTTGTCCTCCAGGTGGCAGAGGCAATCGCATGAGAGGCCGGGGTAAGGGAGGCCGTGGCATGATCCGGGGAAAGCTGAGGAACCGAGGGAGAGGAAGAGGGGACATGGGGAACGATGACGACAACATGGGAGACATGGACAACGGGGTGAGTTATAGTCAGATAAGAATGTTTGTTTCTGACGGTATGTGATGCTCATTGTGTACCTCTTGACTCAGGATGGAATTGGGGACTCTGGCCCAGGCATGGGACGGAGGTCTGAAAAGGACAAGAAGGGGAAGGCCATCTGCAAGTACTACATAGAGGGGCGGTGCACCTGGGTGAGACTTTTTAAACACACGCATCAGCCATGAAACACAGGTGCAGGGTGTTTGACCTCATGTTTCAGTGGACCTGACCTCCGACGTTCTAACATTGTGATGAATGTCCTGTAAACTTGGCAGTCCTATATATTTCAGTGTCAGATGTGACCTTTCTGTAGACAAGAAAACAACCTTCAGAGTGGGAACTTTTGGTGATGGTGCCAGCTCAATGTAAACACTGTTTGATTCTTCCTTTCTACCGACCACCAGGGAGAGCACTGCAACTTCAGCCACGACATCGAGTTGCCCAAGAAGAAGGAGCTGTGCAAGTTCTACATCACTGGATACTGTGCCCGAGCGGACCACTGCCCCTACATGCATGATATCCTTCACTTCTGAATCTCCAAGTCTTTGGATGTGTGGCTCAGAAAGTTGTTCCGTCAAACTGAATATTTATTTCTACCTTAACTCTTCTCTTACGTGAATTTCCCTGCAAGCTGTTCCACACGACAGGAAACTGCGTCAATGGCGACGAGTGCATGTTCTCACACGACACGCTCAACGATGACACACAAGAGCTGCTCAGCAAGGTACGACCAGGAGGACCAACACTGAAGAGTGCTCTTTTTCCTGCAACCTTGATATGGCATCACACATAAAGTGGCTTTCATGTCATCATGAGCAACTTGCCTGGTTGTCATTCAAACTGTAGATTTGTTTTTGCACCAGATTTGTCTTAAAAGAATGTTCAACAACTTATATTTACACTTCAGCTGTCATTTTCAGACCCAGAGGGCGCACTATTTTTTCTTTCCAATTATGATCTGAATTCTGATTCCTCAGATGACTGGGTAGACCTAGCACCGCCAAATGACTTAATATGCTCCTGCATGCCTGCTCCTCTGATGAGTCAGCAGTTAGTGACACTGTGATGCTCTTTGTCTGTGAAGATGCTGGCGGAAGATGCCGAAGCAGGAGCGGAAGATGAGAAGGAGGTGGAGGAGCTGAAGAAGCAGGGGATCAACCCGCTCCCTAAACCCCCTCCCGGGGTCGGCCTCCTCCCAACCCCTCCCAGACCAGCTCCCATGGACAACAACATGGCACCGGTGGAGTACGGAGGCAGTCCACCTATGGACTTTGGGGGTCCCCCTCCACCAAACCATGTACAGATCCCCCCTGGGCCTGGTCCAGTTCCTGTGCCCAACCCCTGCCCTGGCCCTCCTCCTCCTCTTGGTCCTGAGGAAGGAAGTCCCTATCAAGAAGGATCCCCAAATCCCCATGGTCAGGCTGGTGCTGGAGGGGGTGCAGGGAGGAAGATCCCCTCTTTGTTTGAGATCAAGGTACAGCCAACTGGACAGCTCGCCCAGAAACTGGCTGTCAGGTGTGTATTGAGACAAGAAACTCTTCTTTGAGGCTTGTGATAGTATATATCTAACATGACCTACGCTTCTCCTCACAGGGGCCAGACCCCGAGTGGCCCTCAGACTCAAACCGCAGCACCGAGTGCCCCTGGTGCTCCGCCTCCTAGCTTCCCGCCTCCAGGCATGGTGACTCCAGATGGAGCTCCAAACATGGGCCCTGGAGACCTGCCTCCTGGTTCCACTTCTGCAGGTGGAAACTTCTACAACAACTTCTACAACCAGGACGGCGCGGCCATGGAGGGAGTGGTGGAGGAAGGTGCGGTAGTCATGCTTCAGAAATGTGTCTCCCGTGAGTGACCGAGGACTGACAGGTGTGTGTGGTGTTCCCCATAGGTGAGAGCTTCCAAGATGAGAGAGGAGGGCCTGGGAAGTTCAACCAGTCGGGTCCCCAAGAGGCGACGTCGGCTAACGGACCGCCTGCCGGTCAGGGAGGATTATCAGTGCCTGACTTCCTGCCTCCAGCTCAGCGTGTTCTCTTCATGAGGATCCAGCAGAAGCAGCAGGAGGAGGAGGAGAGAGCTCGCAGGATGGCTGAGGGAGGATCAGAGAAGAGCCGAGAAGCTGAAGGTAAATCTGTCCCTCGCGTAGTGTTCATCACCAGGATTTCAGTCAAGAGTTCAAACTGTTCGTCATAGAGATGCTGTGGGCTTCACAAAGTAGAAACTAGTTTGAGCGTCAATACTCGATTATCAACATCACAAAGTTAACTTAACTTGTTCCCTCTTCCAGGCGACTCTGGGAACTGGTACTCCAGTGAAGATGAGGATGGAGGCGGGAGTGTGACGTCCATCCTGAAGACTCTTCGTCAGCAGGTTCCTCAAAAGTCTGACGGCCCACCGACCGACCCTCGTCTTCACAAGGCCGTCGCTGCTGCTGCTAACTCTTCAGCCCGCCCTGCTGACCCCCGCCTGGCACGGGACCCTCGACTTGCCCGCGCCGCAGAATTGGCCCAAAGCTCTGACTCCTCGTCCGGTCCACCAGCAGATCCGCGCTTGGCCCGGCTCGCCGCCTCTTCCACTGGCTCCAACTTACCTGCGGCGAAACCTGAACCACCACTCATCTACAAGCCCCCGCCGCTCACAGCCCCGGCCCCCGAAGAGGAGGAAACGGAGCGGGTTCTGAGGGACAAGCCCGTCCCCATTCCCCTGGACCCCCTCATGGGCATGGCGCTGAGAGACCCGCGATCCCAGCTGCAGCAGTTCAGCCATATCAAGAAAGATATTCTTCTCCACATGCCAGCCTTCTCCAAAACCATCACCTGGTCGCCCGAGGACCTGCTCCCTCTTCCCATCCCCAAACAGGACTTCCTTCCTCTCCCACCAGGCATCCCCACAGTCGCCTCCCTCGACCCGCGACTGTCTCGCGCCCAGCCACAGCACAACCCTCCTCCTCTCTCCAAGCCCTCACCTCCTCTTCTTCCTACTCCCTCCCAAGACGTCCCTGCTCCGGCCTCCTCATCCTCCTCCCTCCCGGACTTTGAACTGCTCTCTCGTATTCTTAAGACAGTTGGTTCCAGCCCGTCCCAGGCCCCCTCACCTCCTCTCTTACCCACACCCACTCCACCTTTGTCTCTGCTGAGCACCCCCCCACCAGTTCTTTCTGCTGCAGTCGATAAGCCCGTGGACCCCAGAATGGCTCGTAAAGCTCCTGTGGATCCTCGATTACAGCCGCACAAGTCTGCCCTCAAGCAGCCATCAGAACCGCCACCGCCTCCTCTCTCCTCTGCTCCATCTGTGAAGCCTTCAAGTTCCCCACCCGCCATCGCACCTTACGACCCACGTGTCCTGTCAGCAGGGGGAGCAGGTCGTGGCGTGGGTCCGGTGGCAGCGGGGGGTACCAGTGTTCTGAGTGGCATCAGCTTGTATGACCCACGGACTAAAAAGCCCGGCAGTCCCAGCAGCAACGGCGGCTCAAACAACTCCCCCAACTCATCCGGATCGGAATCCAAATCCGGCGACGTCTCCTCAAGTAAACCCAAAACCAAGGAGCCGCTGTTTGTTCGCAAGTCTGCTCTGGACCAACCGGACCTGGAAAAAAGTTCAGAGCAGGGGACGGACAGGTACAACAGCTACAACAGGCCCCGACCCAAACCTGCACCGTCACCCAACTCCACTGCCCAAGGAGCTGCCGGTGGAGCTGCTGCGGCCAGTGGTCAGGGTGGTGCTGGAGGCTCAGGTGAGCCTGGCGTCCACGCTCTCCCGGTGTCCTCACTCTTTGGTGTCGTGAAGCAGGCGTCCAAACCAGGCGGAACCAGCAGCCCATTCGGAGGCAACAGCCCAGCGCAGACGGAGCAGACCACAGCAGAGCAGGACAACGCCTCACTGAAGGACGTTTTCAAGGGCTTCGACCCCACAGCCTCGCCCTTCTGTCAGTGACGCCTGCGAGCCGCTTTTAAGTGATTCAGGCAGTGACAGGTGTGTCGCCTGACTTTTGGAAGGTTCAAAATATTTTAAAGAAGTTATTGATGTATAGAAATGTATCTTTTTCATCTCAATGTTTGATGAAAACGTTTATGTTCTACCAACCCGTTCGACCAGAGTTCTGGGAGTTGAATCATATTTCCACCCGCAGTTCCTCAGCCGACCACTCCTCTTGTTTAGTCACAATCCTTCTTTTTTTTGTATTTATTTTTCTACTCCGTCACACTGTCAGAGTGAGTGTTCTTAAAGTTTCTTATAGGCTGGTGAATGTTCATGCTCGATTTCAGTCGCTCTTCTGGTTCCGCCCGAATCGTCGTCTCACTCGTGCTGCACAGAGACCGAGTCACGAGGCTCGACCTCTGACACTGGTGCCTTCTCAGAGAAGCTCCGTGTGCCCGAGGCTGATGGACCTCTCTCTGCTGCAGCTTCAGTGATGTGGCAGTGAGACAATCAGAACCAGACTTGGACCTGAACCTGCTGCTTTGACTGTGTGTCCTCACTGTTAATCATCACATCTAAATCAAAGTGTATATTTCCCTCGATGGCCTTCTGTTAGTGCACCAGCAGCTCTGGTCTCTGATACTCCAACTGAAATAGTTTCTTTATCACCAATAAATCAGGCTCATCATCTCCCAGCTGACTGTCTTTTGTAAAAATGTTGATCATTTTAATTTATTTTTTATATTGGCCATGGAAGGGAGGTCTTTATTTGCTCCCTGCTCTCCTCGGCCTGCAACAATGTGATAAAAGGAGAAAGGCATATTTTTTTATTTGTGTATAAAGAGCTGGCAGAGTCGGTGAGGTGAAGCTGTTCTTCTCTCCTTTATTGTAAAGTTGTTGTTTCTGTCCTGAACGATTGCTTGACTGCTTTCTTGGAGGGTTGTCGCTCTTCCATCTGTACACTGGGTGACGACGTCTAAAAGTATTTAAATAAAGTTGATGCATTATCAACCTGTTAAGATTGCCGGGTGTGTTTGTCTCAGATGTGTTCAGAACTGGAATGGATGAAGATTAGGATTAACGTTCGACATGATGTGGTGGTTGACTTTCTGTTGAATTAATGAATTAAACTTGTATTTATATGCATTTTTTAATTCAGTTATACAACTCTAAAGAATTAGATCTAATCCAATCTAGGGTCTTACAGCGTGCAGGGAAAAGTCAGGCCACTAGAGGGCCACCCATTCCTTGCCGTCGACCGTATCCGGGATGAGCGGGAAAGACAGAAGCTTGTCCAGTGGTGGACGGTCGTTGAAGAGGACATACATAAAATTAAATAAATCAGGTTGCAGGGGGAAATAGTTCATAGAAACAAACAAAGAATATATGCTGCCATAAAAGTTAAGACATAAATTTGTCATAAAATATGCTAAAATTAAACAAAGTGAATAAATGTGGAACCATAGTTTATGTACACGCAAGATTGAAGAAATGAGACTGACGTCTATGTTAAAAACATTAATACTTATTCGGTCGGTTCCACCGCTATGGGCTGTAATAGTTAAATCTTATTTTGTTGTTGTTGTTGTTCTCAACAACTTGAGGATCACAACCTTCCAAATATTTATGATCCAGTCACACGATTGACCATTGGTGACGTCATAAGAGAGGGGGTCTTCCATCTGGGCCCAGCGTAACATGAGGACCACAGAAACGGCCTGAGATCGTCCCCAGCTATTTTGGGGTTCCTGGCTCTGATCAGGATTAACTTGCCTGTGACACGCCGCCTTTGTGATCCCTGTTGTGACTCACTTCCTGTCGGCCCCTCCCATCCTGCATCACTGGCTCCAGGAAGACCAGCTATTCATCCAGCGTCTCTGAGGTTTTGCTATCTCACACAATCGGCCCTGAACTACTGTCATTCATCACTAACAGTTTTCTCAAGTGGCGACGAGGCGATTGTGCAACTGCGCCGTCAACAAGAATTATTTGGCTTTAAATCTGACCCTTTCAGAGCACATTATCACAGATCTTAAGTCATTCTTTAGTCTTCAGAGACTCGCAGTTTCATGGCCAGTGAGGACCCCAGAAACCTCCCCCCACTGTGTTTGCCTCAAGTCAGTTCTGGGCTCAAGGACGGTCCACACATTCCTGGTCACCCTGCAGTGTTTAGGCCTCCACCCTGAGCAAAATAAAACTTCTTGTCTGCGCAGGACACATTTTTAAAACACACTTCTACTTCCAAAAGATGGACCTGATCTTGGTCCAGGGAAGTCGGACTCAACAGGCATTTCTAGCATCCCAGTCCTCAGATCACCACCAGAGTTACATGAGTTTAGAAGTGACCTGAGTATTCATGTTTCTTTCCAGAGACATGGTGGGAATCTCTAATCTGATGTCAGGCTGCGATGAATCTGTCATACGCTGTCGTCTACAGTCACGTACCGTCACACCTCGGCCGTGTCGCAACAAGGTGTCATGACTGCCGCCTGAAAGAGACGCTGGCTGACTCACTTTCGTTGTGGTCAGACGGATTGCGTTAGCATCCGAGTCTTTGACTGGAAATCAGGTCAGAACTCCAGATCATTTTCAAAATCATTTAATCCCACATCAACTTCCTGGTCGACACAGGAATTAGCAACAACAACGTGAGACTAGCCGCAGCACGTCGGCCTTGAGTGTGACTCAGGTGTCGGTTCTTGAGAATTTTGACCTGGATATTTTCCTGCTGATGAAACAATCTTGAACTTGAGGAAGATGAGCTGTGATGGTGCAAGACAGTCACGTTTTCAGATTGAACTAGCTAAAGACAGTAAAACTTGAAGACAGTGGGAGCATAGTTTGGAACCTGTGACACAGAACATAACTTAGGACTCCTCAGAGTGAGTCCCACATGAAGTGTTCCTCTTTTCTGTGACCACTGTCAGCGAGACTCTCACCTGAATAGCCATCTGAACGTGCACCAAGACGTTAGCATCACGTCTTTCATCCTGTAATTCATGTTTGTACTGTGACAAGCCGAGTGTGGGACTAAGAACACATATCTAATGCAGGATCCAAGGCTTTGGCACCGGTTCAGAAGCTTCCATGGACCAGTGTCAGTGGTACGTGTCTCAATCCTTTGCTAAGATGCGAGTTTCCCTCATATTTTTTACTCAATATTGCTGTCTGACTTTAACTTCATCGACACCCACAACGCATCTTTGACCCCCTCCTCCTTTACTGGACTTAATAATAAGTGACTGAACTGGCCTGCGTAGAAGTGAGTTTCTTTCCCAGCATCCTTTGTGGTTTGTGTGAATCTTTCATGGCTAATCAGCTTAGCTGCTACCTGTGGTGAGCGTATATTTAGAAGACCTGATCCTCTTAACTGGAGGACTTGCGGTGGATTTGGAGAGTGGAGGCATGTCAGCTGCAGTCCTGTCGGAAGCCTGTGGGGGGCGCTGTGTCCGGACCTCGTCTTGACCACATGGCGCATCGCTCAGGGTGGAGTATTAGGCTGTAAACGTTTATTTCCACTGTGTCCAGAGAGTATGACACGATGACAGACGGTTTACAAGCTCTTGCCTGCAAGACCCAGACGAGCACTTCAACCACATCACAGTCTGTTTAGTCCTTAACAGACCAGAGAGCTTGTTTTCAAAAGAGACAGCCATGAGTTCAAGAACACTTGAGTCAGTTATTGGGACCACTGTCCAGACTTGGAGGCTCAGCACATGAATATGACACATGGATTTTTGAAGGTCCAGTTGAAGGAAACATTGTCCATTTGGGGGGTACAAGAGGTGGTGGGGGGGTCTGGTGTGGGACTATCAGATGGAGGTCCTTCAACTGGTGGCTGCCATCACAGCTGGCCTGATCTGGACCAGAGTGAACAGCGGTCTAGCACATTTCCTCACCTGACTGAGACTGAGACCTGGACTTGGTCGTCGAGTCCCAGACTAGTTCAGTTCTGCCTTCTGGCTCGGGTCTTTTCTAAAGTCAATCCATCCACGAAGAACCATCCTGAGGATCACCATGGCCTCAGACTTGGGACCCATGTCATGTATCAGTCCCGCTGTGACCTTCATCTTTGCTTGACCTGCTTCCCATCCAGGATTCCAAATATTCCGATCCCTCTTGAGGAATGCCGGCGCATATTTAGTCTGTGTTCTTATCAGCGGTCAACCTTGAAGGGTTGAACATGCAGTAGCTTTGAGAGAACTGAAGTGTTGTGTTTGTGAGTACAGCAGTTCTGTAGTGAGTCGTGTCTTCCTCTGTTCCTCTTGATAACCGGCACTTCCTGTGGGTCCCGTCCCGGCACGACTTCCACCTTCCATCCCAGCCGGACCAGAAGTCCTCATGGTCGTTGTCCTGGCGCTGCTCCCTGTGAGGGACGTTCAGTTCCAGGACAAGTCTGCTCTCTTTGTGAGGCACAAGTGCGAATGTTCCCGTGGCCATGTGTGGGAATAAAGGATGAGAAAACAAGATGAATGGATGACTCTTCATGGAGGAGAGGAGCTGCTCTCCGACACGGTTGTGAGGATCTTCGTCCTGAGCTGCGCGCTAGTGAGCAGACATGGTTCCCCTCCAGTCTGGTGATGTTCCTCCCTCACGTTCTTCTGTCCCCCCTCAGCTCCTCCCTGCGGTGTTGGTGTTCAGTCCGAGTTTCTTGAGGGAGCCATTTCAGATGACGTCAGCAAACATGTCGCAGCGGTTCCTCTGTCGTTCCCACAGAGTCCAACATCAACATCCCAACTTCCTGTTGTGGAGAAAACCACGGGACAGATTTAAACCCGGCTGGCAGTGACCCAAACACTTTCTGTGAGGCTTGGAGACAAGGCTGAGCTGCAGCCTGATCTTCATCCTGTTGGAGAGTGGAAGAGCGTTCTGCTCTCATGTGAACGATGAGTCTGAGAATAAAGTTTAAAAAAAGGTATGAGTCAGACTCCATTTTTATTCATCATGTCTTCCCTCCTTTTCCATCTTGTCCACTTCCCTCAATCATCTCATTCAACAATCTCCACCGAACCCCATAACCAGCTTTTCCTCACCGCGTTGTTTCCATCATCCCTGGTCTTCCTCATCTCCATCCTTTCACCTCTCATTCTTCCTGTTCTCCTTCCTCTACCTTGCTTCCTTGTCTCCTTCCTCATGTATTTCCTTTTTCATTCACTTTCTTCATTACACTCTTCCCTCCATGCCTCCTTCAGTTATGGCCTTACTCTCCTTCCTCATTCCTATTTGTCTCCTTCCTTCCATCTCTCCTTATCATTCCTAGTAATCCTCATTTCCTCTTACTGGTCATCTCCTTCCTACTCATCTTCATCCTTCGTCGACTCCTCCCTACCTTCCTCATCTCCTTTCCACCTTGATCAAATTCAACTTCCTAACCTGCTTCCTTCCTCATTTCCCACCCCCTTGCTTATCTCATCCCTTCTTCTTTTCCTCCATCCTCATCTCCATCTCTCTTCATCTTCTCCTTCTTCAGCTTAGTTCACTTCAACTCCAGCAGCCTAAGTGGAAACACATGGAGGTCGTTTCCTCACAGATTCCCAGAATTCCCGGGATGAGGTCACTGACTGCTGCATCACCACCTCTCCTCATGCGAGGCTGGACCTGGTGCGGCTCTGAAGAACTGTAGTGTTTGAGGAGGACGCTTCTGACGGAAGATCAGGGGAGGATCACACTCTTGCTGAGGAACATCTCTAGGAATCAAATATTCCTTAAACCCTGAACTAATTCTGATGCCAAGGAAAGATGAGCCTCATGATTCGACATGAATGTGACAACATGACTGCAGTCCAAGGTTCTGTTCCCGTTACATAACCGGAGCTCATGTGGACTTCCTTTTCCTGCACTTCCTCCCCACTTCCTGGTTCGCTAAAAAAAGGGTGTT